>NC_052534.1:63312053-63914345 GCF_016699485.2 Gallus gallus | reverse complement strand
TTAGAGGAAAGAGGTGTAAAATTGCCCCTGCAGAACATTATTTATGCCTCTTCTCAAGAATATGACAGGGAAAGCTGTTGTTTTTGCAGAGGTAGCTATTGGCATTTCAGGTCATTTGTTGTTTTAAATCAGTGTCTGACTCTGTCTGAGAGTTGCCAAAACAGCTCTGAACAAACTTGGAGGGGGTGAGATCACTAAATGCAGAATTAGCTCATACTTTTTGAAGAATTTTATAGGTCTACGTAGACACCCTCCTCAGAGTGATAGTTCATATTGATTTCCAACTAGAAAGGGCAATGTGAATGAGAAAAAGCACTACTGTTCCTTTTAAGAGTAATTCTTTCAACATGAACACTTACAAATTAATGTCTGATTTTCTAACTTCTCTTTTCTCACTTTTTCAGTATAAAAAATGAAATAATTTGCCATTTCCATCATCTGGTATTTCTAAACTGGAAATATGTTTTAGTAATAACATTTTTTACTCCAGGTTGCATACTTGCATACATACATACAGACAGAAGATTCACCAGAGTTCATGACAACAGTTTATTGAAATAATTATTTATATTTTAAAAAGAAAAAGCAAAAGTTAAGTTTTCTAAATAGGGGCATATAGAGGCATACCAAAGCCTCCAGGAATGTAGCTGTTCTAAGGACAGATCTATGTATGCATGTTTGCTTGTAATAACAAGTAACTGAACAGCAGGCAGGGCTCCCTCTGAAAAAGTAATAGATGCATATTTTTAGGCAACTTAATTCTGTTAAAATTCTATTGACTAAAAAAAAAAAAAAAGTGTAGCTCAAGTATTTTCTTCTTGTTCTGTGTATCTACCTAAACTCTAAAAATATACCAGGAATTTTATGGTGGCCATGTCAGAAGTGGAGTCTTGTAGAGCTGTGCTTCCTCTTGTAAAACCATGACAATAACTTACAGCCCTATATCCCTCCAAATTCATCTACAGAATTTAAACTGCATATTCCCATAAGAAATCATAAATCAATAAACATAAAAGTGGTAATTAGTAAGACCATGAGAAAGGAATGGAAATCTTCATAATAGCTGCAATTAAGTTTTCGTTTTGCTGAGGGAAGAAATGATCCAAATTACATATTAACTTTAAGAATTCCCTTCCTTATGAAAAACAGACATTTCCTAAAATGAAATGATGCCCTCAACTAATACTGAGGTAAATATTTGTATATTGATGCACTGCACACAAACACTAGCATATCAGGGCTTGAAATTCTTACCATCAGAGGAAGACTAGGAAGTTAAAATTATTTTATGAACCCTTAATTGGCCAACACATTTCAAAAGGCTTTCCCTTCAGCCTTATTTAGTATCTATCACAAAACAAGTGTTTCATCTACACAGGTTTTGGAAATCAGCAAAAAGAGCAAGCCTGCATTCAGCTTGCTGAATTCACCTTGGCTGAGGCACTTCCTGAACCTAAAAATAATTTGATATCTGCAAGGATAGAAAAGGGTTTGCACTTAGTGAACAGAGACACCAAAGTGAAGTGATTATGAGTTAAGAAAGTGAGTGGCTCAGGAATCTGACTGTGAAGAGATGCTTTGGAGAAGAGTCCTTTGAAATGACAGAAAATTGTCGCAGTCTTATTTTTTTTCCTGAATAAAAATAACTTTTCTCATTTTCTTCATGAATATACATGCATGCTTCATTTTAATAACATGTCTCCAAGAGTACTTAGGAAGAATTTTTTTTATTACAAATTCCAAGCTTTCAAGTCCTGAGTTGAAAAAGTAACAGACAGAAGAATTTGCTCTATTACAATTTACATTTAAATTCATTTACAAAAAATGCCTTTGTGTGTGCAAGAGGTTTCAGTAATTGATGACATTCTATTGTAAAAGAACACACAGCAAGTAGCTGCCTCATGATAGCCTACAACTGTAGGCGAATGTTTATGAATATTCATTAATTCCTCTTCTATATTTGAAAATACATTTTTCAAGGGACTGAGCAGTTGCTGTATCAACCAAAGTCCTAAGAATTTGATGAGAGCAAACACTGCTGATCTGAACATCGGTATTAAAAGCAGGATAATATACAGCACAATATTACATCCCTTTGCCCAGTTATGGAAAAAGAACATTCCTTAGAGATGGTAAGAGGGCACTGGCAACACTGGAAGACGTGAAGGTATTTCAGCTTCTCTTGTCCTTTATTTTTCCGTTAATTAAAATGTATTTTTGTCTACATGAGTGCTTTCCATTTCTCTAGCTCTGCCAATGACTTTTGTTATGACAGATTTTGTGTGTGCATGTGTCTATTTTTCTACCTGTATAACTTTGTTTTTAACAATGGAATATAGGCCAGAGAGGAGAGCTGTAGAGTTGATTTTGCTTGTGGAAGAGAAGAACCTGAAGGAACAGACAAAAAATAAGTGAAAATGGAATGCAACTGCAGAACTGACTGTGGTGGGAGCTGCTGTGGCAGACATCTGTGTGCTTATGTAGGTTGATTACGTTTGAGGGCCTGTGGATATTGGTAAGGAAAGTAAGAACATGAAGAAGTGCCAGATGGAAATTAGAAAGAAAGCATGGGAAAGACAAGGCATAAAACTTCAAGAAAAAAAAAAAAAAAAAAGGAAAAAGGGTTGGTAGAAAGCCAATATAGCCTTGAGGTAGGGGAGGAATTTCGTTGCAGTTGTTTTGGTACAAAGGAACATTACTCAACATTACCTGGAGCAAATGAGGTCAGGAACTTATGAGGGAGGGAGAACTGTCTTAAAAAAATTATACAGTGGGGAAAAAAAATGAGGGAGGAGTGCTCACAAAGAGTCCTGCATGGAAAACATATGGTATCTTTTACTTTGTTTATTTGACTGTCCTTGAACTTTGTGAGAATTAACTGATCAGAGTAAATCTCTGTCAGTACAGAGAACATTCAATCCCCATGGTATTTTTCTTGGAGAAGCTGAATTTGCTCTTGTTAAAACAAGTTTTTTAATTTTGAAGATACAGAATAGGAACTAAAACAAAGAATAGGAACTGAGTAGTTGTACGTTTACAATAGGAGATATGCCATGGCACTGAAATATCACCTTACAGTCTCTGAAAGGGTGCTCTGAAGCTGCTTAAGTTCTACTGTTGTTTCCAACAAACACAGCAGATCTGCAAGCAGAGCTTGAGGACCAGCAACTGACTACTTTCCATGGGCAGCGCTTTCCAGCTGCATCTGGGTGTGGTGTTTATATTACAGTGAGCAGCTCTCCACACCTCTAGGCAGGTTCAGGAGACCTTTCTATCATGAGACTCTTTTTCTTGAAGTCACTTGAGATGAAGCAAACACAATCTGAACTGAGATCATAAAAAGTCCCTTGCCTATCAGATGGGAATTCTTTGACAAACAAACAAACAAGTCAATCCTGTGAAAATATATAACTTTAAAGGATACATAAAATGATTTTTTTCTCTTGCATTTATACACTAAGATATCAAATATTTGGCTCTCAAATATCTAAGACTTGACACTCAGACAAGCTACAGTCTTTTATCGGTAAGTCAGCTGTTAATGGTATACACTAACATTGTAATGCTCACTTTCCATTTACTTTTGCAATTCACTCTTACCATTTATACCTTTTCCCATTTCCAACAATCAGTCATAATTCTTCTTTCTGTGTGGTTCGTCAGTCTCTGTTCTCATTCTCTCCAGCTCCTCCTTCCCCTGTGTCTCGCTCCAATTTATAGGAGGGAGAGGAGGTTCTTTGAAATATGTATGCCCGGCATGAGATTAAGAAACAACGGTTCAAATGTTGGTCCGACCAATTAATACAAATGTTAATAAGGGAGATGAAGAAAGGGGAGGACGGACACTATTACGGATTGGGGTGAGGGGGAAGGGAAGGCGAGCGACAGAAAAGATAGAAAGAAGCAAGAATTGCGTAAAGCGGGGATAGTCACCACCAGGATCCGGCAGTAGTCCCGTTGCACAACGTTCTGACGGTCCAAGGCCAAAGGGCAGGAGCAGCAAGGCCGGTCTTGGGCAACGAGAGGGTGCAGGTACCGGGAGGGTCCAGGAAGAAGCCACAGAGTAAGTCTGGGAGGAAGCAGTAGGTCTCAGGTAGCAGGCCCAGGGAAGTCCATCAGCATACGGTCTGTAGAGAAGGATCTGATGGCAGAAACCTTGAGTCCGTCATGGTGAGGGATCTGATGGCAGAAACCCTCTAGTCTGTTGTGCTGAGAGATCAGATGGCAGAAAACCCTCTCCAGTCTGTCGTGCTGAGAGATCAGATGGCAGAAAACCCTCTCCTCATGGTTGTTGGACCCTCTTTTATCCTTCATTTTCTCCTGCCTACGTGACATCCCTGGGTGCTTGAGCAAGAATCATCTGCGTACCTCCTGAGATGGCCATCTTCCTCGAGATAAGGCCACACAAAAGACCATTTCCCGGCCATTATCAGCAGCTTATCCCTCTCTCGTTGCCCCTGGCCTTGTCCATCTGTGCTCCTTAAAGGATTTCACAATCCTTAGCCAGGACCTGTCCATCAGTGTCTTCCAGACAGAAGATTTCTCTACCTTTGCCCAGGACTTGCCTGGACTTGTACCTCAGCAAACTTTGAGTCAATGATATAAAAGAATAATCTCTTACACCCTGTTACTGTAAGGATGATCGGTAGAACTGAGAAGGAACTACTCTTACAATCGTAGATTACGAAGACTTCCTGAGCTGGTTGTTCAGTCTGCCAGTTACTCCACAGTTAATATCCTAATATTCTCATTTTCCTTCACAAGTTCTCAGTTATGATCTCAATGTGAATTTTAGTTTTTGATTTGAAAAGTTATAGGATCCACAAGTTACTATGTTGCATACAGATAAAGAAATAAGATTTAGTGAATATTGGACTTACATGATCATCACGTGTATTGGATACGTAAATACATACATATAGAAATGATAGATTGCCAGTCAATATAATAATCAACGCTGTCAGATGACAATCTACCTGAATAATGTGTTTCATTCCTTCAGGAAAATGATAATTAGAAAAAAAAAATATGGAAGAACTTTGGGGAGGTTTCTATCTCTTTATGGAAAGCGCCTCACAAGTCTGAGAAAGTATTTGGTATGGTATGAAGGTGCCTACTTGAAAACATAATGTGTAGGCAAAGATTATCTGTCTCATTGACCAATCAGAGAAATGTCTTAAAATTTTGGAACTAATAATTAAACCTACTGAAAGAATTATAATTAAACGATGAGATAATTATATAAATATGCTACTTGATTAAATGAGTGCACGTACATATATATGTGTATATGTTTATATATGTTTATATATACAGACATAAAATATAATACATATAGTACATTGTAGGGACACACATGAAGAGATATGGTGATATTTATCCAGTTCTCCCAGATATTGACAAAAGCCATATTTTTTAGGAATGCAATTCTAAACATCATCGTCATACTTTCTAAAAATATATATATATTTTTTTACTCTGCACATAGAATTGTGCAAAAGATAGCATCTGATATGTTTACATTTATTTGGGAATGTTTTTCACACTACAGCAGTCACAAGGTCCCAATTATATATTTTCACTGCATTTCTAGATTTCTATGTCTGCACTTATAATTTCTAGACTGTACTGAGTACTAAACAGAACTGTACTAAAAAATCACAACTTTCGCTCCATCAAAATGGGCTCCTTAGTTTTTGTTTCCAATAGTTTGATTCTTGTTCATTTTTTGTTCATGAAAAAAATATTATGTGCATGACAATTAGAGCTGTCTCTATGAAACATTTTAGTTAGAGAATTGAAAAAGATAGAATCTGGGGGAATTGCTTGTCAGGCCACAACCCTAAGTCCTAAAGTTATGGATATAAAGAATAACAAATTTTGCTGAATTACAAATATTCTTTTCCACTAGGTCACTTTCATCTTTTTTAGTCAATCTGTATTAAATGATGTTGGCTTAAAAATCTTTTGATGATGTACCCAAAGGAACGAGTATCTCCAGATTGAATACTGAAATATATAGCGTGTATATGAGATTGTAGCAAGGAATTTTTGTCCTATTTTTACATGACAGCAAGCTACAGATTTTAAAGAGAAAATCTGACGTGAAGCAGGATTGCATGCAGGCATTAGGCCAAAACTAAACTGTGAAAATTTAAACTCATGTGTAGGCTGCAAAATTACTTGCTTCTCTTGATGGTGTGATTTTAGGACTTGATGTTTACCCCTCAATGTTAGCATTATCTTTATTTCAGGAGACATTTAATTTATTAAGATAATGGCTGCTGTAACATTCTTATCATTGCAAAGGATTTCTAGTGTTAATAGAATATCACCTAGCAACATTAATCTGTTGAGTGTTTAGTTTTACTTTCACTATTTCATATGTTTTCCTCTTCTTTTGTTGTATCATTTTCTTCTGTTCAGGGAGACACTGTTAGAGGTCAACTTTTAGTCACATGCAGAAAACAGCGATAAAAATTTAAATACAATGACTGTGCTAGAAACATCGAAAGTCAGAAAACTTTCATAATATTGATCTGAAAATAATTATACATAGGTCACTCTGAAAATAATGCCTTCTATTTATTTCCATGGAAACTACGAGATATGAAGAGCATAATAACATTGTTGGATAGAGCAGTGCTCAGCTACAAAACACTGTTTTTCAACAGCACCACCACCATTAGCTAAGCATTTTTGCCAGTGATGAACAAGTGTGCATACTGTGCTCATAAATATTTGCACCAGTGGAAATAACTCACTGTTGCTCTCACCACTGCTAAAACACACAAATGCCTCTCTGTTCTTGCATCCTTTTTTGGTCTTGATCAACATTCAGCAAGCATCGATGAATGTCAGTGGGTGCCATTTTTTGTGCAATTTTTTTTCCATAAGGAGGAATTCAGTGATATCCCTTTTCTTCATAGGCACTTCCATATCAGACACCATTTTATCAGTTTGCCCCTCCAAAGCCATCTGTTGCATGGCAACAAAATATAACAGTACTGGTGGGAAGGTTCAACCTACTGCCATACCAACATTCATCTCTGACATTGTGGGCCAGTGTAATAAAATAGGAGGCATTACTTTCAGAGTAGCTCTCACATCTTGTAGTGAAAGATTTTTGTATGAAATTATGTTTTACAGTGATTATTTCAAAACTTAATATTAAGGCCCACTGAATGTGATTGAGGGTTTTGCAGAAATAAAACCTGCTTTTTTATTCTTATCCCTTCCTTTCCCATCCCATTTCTTTTTTTTTTTTTTTTTCTTAGCATGAAGTACTATGACTCTAAAGGTTTTTTGTTTTCTTTAAATGCAAGCTACTTATTTAGGGTCCTTGTTAGTCACCCCACTGTTTCTTTATTTTATTGCTGATAAGCTTTATTAAAACACAGTGAGGCAATTCTGCGTGCAAAGTAGAGACAATGTTGTTTCTGCATCTCTGTATCATGAGCAGATGGGAATTATTTCAAGGCAAATATGAGGAACTTGTATTCATTCTTGCCTTTTTTTCAGTGATTGAATGATGACAGCCCCATGGACAAGGAATATATTTCTTGTCCTGCTGTGTACAGAGATCTTAGAGTGTCAGGTGCTACAAAAAGGTGATATGACTGACAAACAACAACTAGGGCTATTACAGAAAAAAATAACAGCAAAATACTCATGAGTAGTTACTCCTCTTACAGTGGTTATTCGCCTTTTAGACACTTAAGGTTGTTTGCTGTTTACTGAGCTTCCCCAGAATACAGAAACCTTTACTGAACAGCATAATTTTTCTGACTGTCTGCAAGGGCTTGCTCTCTTCTTTCCTGATATCAATTTTCTTAGCTCTTCTTTCTTTCTGAGAAACAAAGGATTCAGGTAGAAGTGGAACTTCTCTCAACACCATAAGCAATAATAAATGTATAAGATGACTTCATCTCATGTGTATACTACCTCTAATTTTTTTCATAGTTTCTCTTCCCTTCTGTTGTTTCTCACTTCTCCGCAAACTGAACCACCATGTTTCACAAGAGTCTGAGACAAATGTATTAAGTTTTCACAGTTTTCATAAAAATCTGACGCTAGGAGTCCTAAGGAGTACAAAATGAATGAGTCCTAAATTAGTCTCCAGTATGATTTCAAAACTACCATAGCAGTAATCTGTCTAGTTTGAGGGGCCTGTCAGAGAATCAGAATGTATTGTCACAGTATACGATGCCTCTTATTCAAATGGCAATTGGAAACCATAAGGAGAAACTGAAATGTTTGCAAGGGGGTTGGTGAATCCAAGAATATGCTGTCTGGAAAAAATATACAGAATCTCAGGGAAAGTGGGAGTTATAAAGGTTAAAGTAAATGAGCAGAACCATCATGATGAGGATATTTACAGGATTGGAGACGACAGGCCTGTACAATCCATGCTTCTTCAATGAAACTGCTTGTAATGGACTTTTTCCAGAAATCTAAAGAAAATGTTAATAAATTCCACAGGAAGAAGAAAGTAGAGAACTTGAAAAACTGAATCTCATTCTCAAGTCTTTGGTACTGTGCAGTGAAACAACTGCACTCGCTTCTAAATATAAGCATTCATTTGGACATTATCAAGGAAAACCTGTGTGATAGTTTTCACCTTTTCCAAAGAACTTTTGCTCATTGAATGAGGTCATGCATATTTTCTCTCTCCTTTAGATGTCAAACTGATATACTAGCAAAGATACACATATCTAGCAGCGCAATGACTAAGTGCTCATAGGTATGTCTATGGAGAGATTAAGAGACAAGGAGAGGTAGACAATATCTTTCAGGAAAGTCTTCAGCAAACAACTCTGTTTTGCAAGAGGAAACAGGTTTATCAGAGTTCCATCTGTTTTGTGGCATAGAGTACCTGGTATCTTCCCAGGCATGCTGAACCTTCCAGTTTGCCTGTAAAGTCATGGATGAAGGGCATCAGTGAGCTAAATGAGGGAAAATAAAATCAATGCAGTATGTTAAGATGATGAATACTACCATGAAACTTTACGACGAAAAACATTCAGTAATGACATCCTGTCAAGAACTTCTATATCAGAAAGGTCTTCTGTGGTATAAAATTTAAAAAAAATAAAAATCCTCAGACATTTAAAAACCACAAAGACATTCTGATTGATGGGAATGTCAGTTTCCTCCACTTTACAATCCCATAAGTACATTAGTCAGTTTATCTTTAATTACACTGATGAAGTTAGATGTATAGATCTATGCCTACTCACTTCAGCACCCACGCTCCTATGGAAGTAATCCACACTGTCAACATAGGTATAAACAAAAGGGGAGAGTGTGGTATCTGCCTCCACCTCAATCTGTAGAGATGGCAGGAGGAGAAGAGAGCAGTATACAAGCTCCTAATCTCGAACTGGGCTGCTTTTCAGTTACTCCAACTTGGCGTAAAGTCTCAAAAAATTATGTTTTTCTGCAGATGTGTTTAAATGACTTCAATGACTCACTAAGATAATGCTCTAGCACTCCCCCAAAACAAAAGGTTTGACTAGAGTGCACAACTTAAATTCATTTTGCATCCTTACACCGAGAATTTGGTAGGAAGAAACTGGAAACCTTGTATCTCAAAAAAGAAGGAAGAGAGCTGAGTATATTCAAATATGAAACAAAGCAAGATTATCAAGCTCTTATTTACCTATGATTATTGATTTGCTGGAGTATTCATACTGACTTTCATGATGGATACAGTTAATTTTTGCTGTTTTGGATTTATATTGCATGTCATCATTCCTATCATTAAATATAAATGTAATTGTCATAAAAACAGAAATGCCTTTTCCCAGACATTTCATTCTAAAATATAATTATCCAGAGTTCCAGCTGTTAATGGCATAGAATTCTAATTACTTTTAAATGAAGCTATTATTCATAAGCTCCAGGCTTCTAACACACGTGTTTACAGTAGATGGAAATTATTACAGAATTTATCACTTATTTACCACAGGCTTATTTAACTACTTTGTTCCTTAGTACAGCTTTTGTCCTCTTCCACTAAGAAATTATGAAGCAATCAAGTCCCTGATCACTTAGAAAGATGAGTAAAAATCCTCCTTCAGGATTTTTGGGCATTCAGTTTTTCTGTCTGTGGATAACCTACAGTTATGCTGTCCTGTTGGAGAGTCCCTCAAAGTTGGAAATTATGTCAATTTAGTTAGCAACAACTGATTCTTATCCAGGCAGTTCTCACAGTTGGTAATACGTATGAAGAATGAAAATTGTACAGGGTAAACATGTTCATGGGAAATGAAGATAAAAATATCAAATTGAGCAATTGTTTTCAAAAATTTCAAGGAAAAAATATAAGAGGAAAGTATTTTATGCATGGTCTGTTTAAACAGAACAATCCTTGCATATGGAGAACAAATAACATTATCAGAATGTGAAAATGATAGTTTCATTGTCATAGGCAACCACCCTCTAATATATCCATAAATCTTGAATACCTGTTGTTGTCTTCAAAGATTGTGTCCAAGAACATGATACCTGAGATAGATAGAACTGAGCTTGAAAAAAAAGGAAATGATCTTTAGTTAAAGAGACACAAAATAAAAGCAAAAAAATACAAAAAATATTCCCAAATACACATATGAGAAGATTTTAAGACTGAGGAGCAAGAGAGGGTAAATAACAGTTTTAGGACTTCTGCTTGCAGTTTATTTGTTACATGATTTGATGTTGTGCTTATTCCTGGAAAATTCTACTGGAATGTTTTTGACTTAAGTTTATTCTTTGATCTTAATAAATGTCAAAAAAGAAATGAAAAAGAAAAGGGAAAGAGGGAAGGGAAGGGAAGGGAAGGGAAGGGAAGGGAAGGGAAGGGAAGGGAAGGGAAGGGAAGGGAAGGGAAGGGAAGGGAAGGGAAGGGAAGGGAAGGGAAGGGAAGGGAAGGGAAGGGAAGGGAAGGGAAGGGAAGGGAACATAGCAAGACTTCAAATTTAGATATTATTCCATGCTATTTAATGCATTTGTTTAGAGAAGGAAACAATGGACAGATAAAAGTATCAATAAGAAGATGTGTATGAATGGATAACAAAAGAAAATATGGACAATAATTTAATTCAAGTTTCAAAGGAATAAAATGGAAAAGCAGGAAACTCACAGATCTTGACTGTGTTTTGGAATCCAAACCTCATATTAAAGCTCTTTTCTGAGAAAGTAGATAATGGTTACCAATTACAAAACCTTCAGAAATATCCTCATAAATAACCATTTCTTAACTGTAAAGATGTTAAATATTTTGAAGATATATTAATTCTCATTTTATACAAATGTAGATTAATTCTCCATTCACAGTGTGCTTACATAGTGGATGTAAAAAATCATAGTTTTATCATTCAGCTTACAAAAAAAAAAAAAAAAAAAAAGGACAAATAAGTTAAAACTGAACTTCCTAATTAGTGTACAAGAATGGAAGCTGGGGGGAAATATGTTAAACAGTAAGCAAGAAAAGCAAGTTTCCAGATACTTCTTAGATAAAAAAAGAAGAGGGAAAAAAAAAAAAAAAAAAGAGGATGAAAAATATTCAAGATAACCAAAGATAATCTTAGTACACTGGACAGAAAATAACACTCCCATGTCTCGAGCCATTTTCTAAGATTTAACTGAAAAAAAAAAAAGTAAAAGATTTAAAGATTTTATTAGAAGAGCTAGTATGATCTTTGCATTGTTAATAAAATCTTATTAACTAAGGAGGCTCTCATTAGAGTCCCGTAGTTATATATGATAATTTGCTTCCTCTTGTGACCCTGGTAACTGTATATATATATTGGTGTGTATATATATACACTGTTGTGTAAACATCAACAGAATTTTTAACAGTCAGAATATAACAATAAATTTCTCTGAAATTTTATGTGTTTAATGAACTAAAATGATTATTCTGTGTTTAGAGATCTCCATAAGCAAAAGATTCAGACATTCTGTCTTTCTAAACATTGTGTTACATATTCTTATGTTTGTTTCTTGGTAATCTAAAGGAAAACAGAGGGGAACAGAAGATAGGCCCCTCAAATAGTCTGTTTTCTGTTTGCTGCTTATTCACAGTATGAGTGTAAGGAATGTATAATAAAAGTAAAGGATATGTGGAAGGTAAAGAAGGTGTTAGAGCAATGTATAGAAGGTTCACAAGATACCTGGAATGTAAGGATGTTCAGTTTGTGAAGATATCTAGTAAGTTGTAATTCACCATCAAAGAGTGGGGGGATACAATGAACATCCAAATGGACATATTCTAACCAATAAGAAAGAACAGAGAAAATAGTGAAAACTTGAGCTTTCAGTTTATTAAATGATGGGTCAACAAAAAGAGTCTTGAGGAGGTTCAGCCAGACCTGATAATAAAGGGGAAACAAGGCATCGTGGAAAAGAGTAAACTTACTTGGAGATATCTGAGAGAATCTTAGGATTAGGTGAAACTTAGTATAAGGTTATTTTAAGGGGTCTTACGATATGTACAAAATGCAGTATTAGATATTTAGGGAAAAGACCATAAGTGGGGAAAGGGAGGTATTGAGGTGGATCTGCATCTTTGGTGTTTTCATTCATCCTTATTACTGCCTATTAGGGAATAAATCAACAAGGGAGAAGAAATCCTTATTTCTTAAAGTCCATTGGATCTGGGCCCCCTTTACATCAAGTATGGATAAATAATACCCTAGAGGCTTGGTTTGCTGTTCTAAAACTCAGATGAACTCCTTTCAAGAACAATAGATGATGAAGGTGTACTACTTTCAAGAATAATGAATGATGTCCCAGACAATTGCTTTCCTACCTAACGCATATATCAAAACAGGTCACAATATTTAATGGATTTTTCATGAGGTTATTGGAAGGACATTAAAACTGTTAATCCTAATCCTAGAAAGGAAGATGAGAGGGCACAAAGTTGGAAGATTTTCTTACACATATCTTAGTAGAGCAAGTAGAGCTCTTGGGCCTATTTTTGGTGTCTAGGAGAGAATGAAAAGAATTTTCAGGGAGCATACGTAGTGCACTACTTCCCCTCTTCTAGACATCATCAAGTTCTTCCTCAAATCTACCTTTCAAAACGCATACTTTCTTGATGAAAGCAAGACCTCTGCATTTGTCTTGCTCCAATTTATAGGAGGGAGAGGAGGTTCTTTGAAATATGTATGCCCGGCATGAGATTAAGAAACAACGGTTCAAATGTTGGTCCGACCAGTTTATTACAAATGTTAATAAGGGAGATGAAGAAAGGGGAGGACGGACACTATTACGGATTGGGGTGAGGGGGAAGGGAAGGCGAGCGACAGAAAAGATAGAAAGAAGCAAGAATTGCGTAAAGCGGGGATAGTCACCACCAGGATCCGGCAGTAGTCCCGTTGCACAACGTTCTGACGGTCCAAGGCCAAAGGGCAGGAGCAGCAAGGCCAGTCTTGGGCAACGAGAGGGTGCAGGTACCGGGAGGGTCCAGGAAGAAGCCACAGAGTAAGTCTGGGAGGAAGCAGTAGGTCTCAGGTAGCAGGCCCAGGGAAGTCCATCAGCATACGGTCTGTAGAGAAGGATCTGATGGCAGAAACCTTGAGTCCGTCATGGTGAGGGATCTGATGGCAGAAACCCTCTAGTCTGTTGTGCTGAGAGATCAGATGGCAGAAAACCCTCTCCTCATGGTTGTTGGACCCTCTTTTATCCTTCATTTTCTCCTGCCTACGTGACATCCCTGGGTGCTTGAGCAAGAGTCATCTGCGTACCTCCTGAGATGGCCATCTTCCTCGAGATAAGGCCACACAAAAAGACTGTTTCCCGGCCATTATCAGCAGCTTATCCCTCTCTCGTTGCCCCTGGCCTTGTCCATCTGTGCTCCTTAAAGGATTTCACAATCCTTAGCCAGGACCTGTCCATCAGCGTCCTCCAGACAGAAGATTTCTCTACCTTTGCCCAGGACTTGCCTGGACTTGTACCTCAGCAAACTTTGAGTCAGTGATATAAAAGAATAATCTCTTACAGCATTTTTTTAACACAAGCCACTGATTTTATTTTTCCAAATCTCTATAAAACTATAAATTGCATTTTTTTCGCTTAATATTTACTCCAATTTATTCCTTAGCCAAAAACCCCCTAATTGGGAAAAACACACCTCTGTAAATATCATACTACTGATCTTGTATAATTTGTGACTTTTATTTCTCTAATGACTTTTGTTTCTAGTGTCTGTGAATTTTTCATTTGTGCAGCTTCAAACTAATAGCATATACCTAAATTTTAAGTTGACAGCCTGAAAAATACTTAACTGTATACATATTCTTTGTCCTGTTCATGTTCTGCACTAGTCTTTGTTCTTCAAATACATTAATCTATTTTTTGCTTTCTTTTGCACTCTCTGATTCCCTATGTGGTTTACAATGTCTTGCTTGAGACTTTTTGACACACGGTTTCATTATTAGCCCTGTCTTCTTAATTTAATGAAAATGTTATACTAACAAACGTTTTGAAAATACTTGTTGTACTGTATCATAATTTTCTCCATACTTAGACATACAGTCTAACCTGTCCACTTCATCATCACAGGTAGATGATTCCAGGGCGTGGTTGAGCCCATTGTAACAAAGTTTGAAGGCATAAATCACCTTCTAAAAGTGTTAATTATTATGTACGTAACTGTTGAGAAAGTCCAAATGCCTTAACAGGGCACCTAATTTAAAACACTGAGGTGAACACTCTGTCAGTGTGGGTTACTAACTTTGTCTAGCTATCAATGCATCAGAACATCTCACTCAGTGCCTCGCAACACTCAAACAGTGTAAGAGATGTTTCCTTTCGTGTGACTAGTGATGGGACTAGAGGGAATGGCTTCAAGCTGTGCCAGGGAAGGTTCAGACTGGACGTTAGGAAATACTACTTCTCTGAAAGGGTGATCAGGCACTGGAATGGGCTGCCCAGATTGGTGGTGGAGTCACTGTCCCTGGAGTTGTTCAAGGAATGTTTGGATGTTGTGTTGAGGGACATGGTTTAGCAAGAACCATTGGTGATGGGCAAATGGTTGGACTGGATGACCCTGTGGGTCTTTTCCAACCTTAGCGATTCTATGATTCTATGATTCTTCTTACCTGCCTTAACTTGTCCAACATGAACATTGTTTCTGCTGAACAGTACAGTAAATGACTGAAAAATGCTGAATACTCATGCATTGCTCTAGATGAGGAAGAATGAGTAAATACCAAGCCAAAAGCTGTAAAGATAGAAATGAAATCCTCACTTTGTACCTTGTTTTTAGTGCCTCTGGGGTTTATTCTGCCAAATTTAATTGATAGATAATGGCGAATTTATTGTTGCATGAAGTTTACCAAAACACGGAAGTGCACAGCTATACCCTATTATACCAAAGAGGCATTCTCTCTTTACCTAAATTACTGTTTGGGGAAAACTTTACTTGTGTATAAGTACTGATTTAGAGTAAAATATACAGTTTTGAGCACAGACTGCCTTTGAGTGAGCTACATCTACAACACTTTCTGATACATCATCTTAGTAAATGCCAGAACTTATTTAAGCTTTTGAGTATTAAGTAGGACACATCTATAAAGACATCGAGAGAGATATTGTGTGGTTGAAAAGTTTGTTTTAAATGGTTTTGTCTTAGAGGTTTGAGTAGCTATGAACATCAGGAAGGTTTAGGATGAATCAGGTTTAGGAAGACTGAAATAAATGGGACAGATGGAAAGATACGAAATGAATAGAAAAAAACATAGACTATAACTCAGAGTACAGCTTGCATTATGCTTGAACTTCAAGTTAGTTTATGTTGCTTATACAGAAAGTTATTTGGAAAGATATATAACTTTTTATTTCCGTAGCTACATTTTTCATTAATTCTTTTGTTCGTACTTCAGATTTTAAAACAAATCAGTATCATATAGGAGTGTCCATGGATTTATTTGTTTTTCCTTAAAGGTTTGTATATTCAGAGTTCAGAAATGCATCACAGCTTTTGTTGAAAATATGACATAATCACAAATTGCTCATCAAGATATTGAGGTAAGCACCTTATTTAAATATCTAAACCTGTTTCTAAGGAACCCAGTTTTGAAATTTTAATTTCTTTTACAGAAATTGTGCAAAATGGCAGTGGAAGCCCACTCACTTGGATTGCATGGTGGGGCCAGTAGAATTGTCTTTATGTTTATTTTTCAGGCTAATATGTTCTAAAAACATTTCTGCCATAAAACAAACCGTTAAATATCAAAATCTCTTTTCAATTTGTTTGTATTTCCAGAAGTTTTACTCCTATGAGCCATGTCTGAGAGCAGGGGTCCCAATTATTTTGCATTTAAAGGTCTAAGCCTCACAAGGGATTATTTGTAAAAATACCCGTAGGGCTGGAAGGAAAAGCATGACTGCAGTAGGGATGGCGGACTTAGCAGGTGGGGAACATCCAGCTTTTTAAACATTTGGGGTAACATTTTCTAACTCTCCTGTCTCTGAACATTTCTTGCCTAGAGAAAAAATTCATTAAAAGATCTGTTTTTCCTTCAGACAAGGAAGTGAATAAAGAAGCATTGTGTTTCATACTTTTTCTGGAAATACACAGTAGAAACAGCCTAATTTTAATTTCTACCAAAAGTTTTAATAAGAAAACATACTAAAAACTTTAGAGCCGCCACATAAAAGCAAAATGCAATTTCATTTTTTAGTATTTATTTTTAGGTTCAATTTAAGATATTCCCTGGTCGTGGGACAACATCCTGGACTTGATTTTTATATTTATATATCTGTCTGCAAAGTAACTTAACTAACCTACGGCAGTGTTCCTTCACTGCTTTATCTGTACTGATATTTTTCTTGTAATCACTGCTATAGTCATGCAGAGCTCCAACACATAGAAGCTTTTTATGAAATGGAAAAAATGATGTTGAAATACCAGATTCCTTCAAATCACAGAATCACACAGAATCACAGGATTGCAGGGGTTGGAAGGGACCTCAAGTGATCATAGATTCCAACCTCTCTGCTAAAGCAAGTACCCTACAGTAGGTCACACAGGTAGGTGTACAGATTGGTCTTGAATATCTCCAAAGAATGAGACATCACAACCTCCACAACCAAGTTCCTGGGCAACTTGTTCCAGTGCTCTGTCACTCTCAACATAAAAAACTTCTGCATGTTTGTATGAAACTTCCTATGATCAGGTTTTAGGCCAGTACTTCTTGTCCTATCTCTATACTCCACTGAGAAGAGCCTGGCCTCATCCATTTGCCTCCCATCTCTCTTTGGGTATTTATAAACATTAATCAACTTCATAAATAACATTTTTTAAAGTTTTAACTAGAACAAGGATCTGAAAATGTGTTTGTGGAATTTCAGTTTCATTTTATGACTGATAAGACATTTCATGTCACTTCACCTGGAACTATTAGATTTTAGGTGTTTGAATAATTTCAAATTCATTAATAGCACCTGAGTATGGACTTAACAAGATATAGGGAAAGTATAGCACTGCTTTCAGTCTGTTGCTGAGTAAAAGAAAATGGCCAATATCTCTTTCAGAGATCTTTATGAAACTGTCATTTCTGAGTCTTTTTCACTCAAAATTAGTCAATGAAGAAATTCCTGAGTTCATTAACAATTTTAGGACTACAGAAGTTGCAATTCTGGCTAAGAATCTTCTTACTAAAAACATTCTCAAACACACTTTTGTGTTCTACGCAGTTACTATCTCTATGTGACCCTTAGCTAATACCTAACTTTCACTCAGTTGATTTATAATAGTGTATGTCATTCTTCTTAGTATCATAAGCAGCTGGTAATCATCATTTACATATACCACTGAATGTATTACTATATCTTATCTGACTCTTCTTCAACAAAAATCAGCTGAATAGCCAGCTCCACAAGCGAATGAATTTTCTTTTCAATGAAATTAGAAGTTACTTAAGAAGAATCTTAAAAGAAAGCTTTGGCAGTCTCATGATCAAGCTACCTGAACCACTGAATATGATTAATTCTGCTCCTGTTAATATGCGCCAGCTTTCTTAAATTCAGGATAATACAGGAAAAGACTAAGAGCTTCTTAATGTTTTTCCTACTCTTGAGCCTGGATGTTTATTCCTATCTTCCACTGTGCTTCTGTGCTCAAAGTTAATTCAAAACAAATTTCATTTTCCTGAGTTGGTGTATTTTGTTGTCTATATTTACATTATTCTCTCTTGACAATTATGCATTCTCAGCACGTGCTAGGCCAAGATCATTCTCTTTGCTGCACCAGAGCTTTGACATTTTATCCCAGATGAGGATCACCCCTCAGATCTGTAACCTGAATTGCAAATGATCTGGTATTTGTATCTACAAATATTTTTGGTCTTTTCCACACCGAGATAAATCCAAGTCCTTTAAAAAAACAGGCATATCATCCACTAGGAATATAGGAGACACAAGTTAGTGCCTCAACTTTACTTTTTTCTGGACAAAAATAAATTTAAATTTGATAAAAATATAATATATAAACTATATTATACCTTTGCACAAGCACATACATAAGAAAAGTTACACAAACAAAAACAGGGAAGGTAATTTCTGAAATATTCAGATTATACCTGAGAATAAAAAGGCTTAGGGGAACATTAATGCTACTTATATGAATATGGAGCTTAGATATTAAAATTCATGAGGACCTGTCAACTGAACTGGTGCAAACTCTAGTTGCCAGAAATACATGATGACATTGCAAGCTGGCAAAGAAAGCTCATCCTGGTGCTATTTCATCCCTCAGCATATCAAACAGGCTGTCTTTCACCGATATGGAGCTATATGCAAAGTATAATTCTACACTATTGAGTGAAGGTTTTCTCCTGAGCACAGGGAATATGCCTCATTCCCTGCTTCCCAGACACCAGACGGCCTAGGATTTGGAATGACAGTAAGCTGCCAACCAAATTCTGTGTTTACTCAAACATACGTTGTCTTCTCTTCCAGATGACTTGCAGTGAAATTTAACAGGCGTCATCCATATGTTCACATTCATATTCCATAAAATACTTGCATGGTACATCAGCAGGCCCCTTTCAGAAAGCTCTAAATGGCTTCCCTACAAGGCACACATTATTAATGCAATATAGAAATTAACCAGCAGAGTCTGTTAATCAGACTTTGTCAGCCAGGGATCTAATGTCAGGATGTAATCAAACACGGCTGTTGTGGTGAGTGATTTAAACTGTCGGCCATGTAGAGTTTATACTTTACTGAGTATGCTGATTCTAAAAATCATTTAAAGCCTACAGCTTCGTCACTAAGAAATCTCTTACAAAAATACAGTGAATCACTGTTCTTTTCTGCAGCAAATCCTGTGCATAACATGATTAAATGCAAACATCTGGTATATCTGAAATCACAGATGGTAAAGATAGTGGACTAAAAAACCTGGAATATTTTTAATATAAGTTTTATTAAGTTAAAGTATTGCCTCTCACATCTAGAGATTTTACTCTTTTTTGTTATGCAGTGAACTGCACTGAAATTACTTTTTCAAAGACCTCAAATTACTTCAGAAAATTCTGAGTAAAGTTTTGCACTGAATACCAAACAGATTTTTGACGGAACCATTCTTTGAACCACTCATTTTGAGGCACAAATAAGAATCATAACTTTTCCCTCTCTCTGTCTAAGCTTTCAGCTAGAAAAACTTCAGACAGCCCACCTCATAGCATCAACAGCCTGAATTACCACTGATCCTGTGGTCAGCAATCAGGTGAATTTTATGGCCAGTGAAATAGAGATCTAGAGCACTTAATCATGCACTGAAGTTGTTTATGAAACTTGATGGCCTCTCAATGCAAGAGAAAGTTCACAATATGAAAGGGATATTTTTAAGTGCCAGAATAATGATGAACAAGGAGAGAATACCTGATTTGAGCAAAGTTCAGGACAAAATGCCTGGAGCCCCTTCTACGTTATTTCTCTGGGAAAAAGTCTAGTCATAACAAATAATTTTCAGTATTTCCATCTCTCAGTGAATAACTACCTAGGAAAAATAATTGTTGGATTTGTCCATCTTAGATGAGCAAAGTTCTAGGCTATTGTTCCATTCCAGAGATTTCAGAGTAAAATCACCATCAGCAGGCATATCAAAATCTTTTGTGTCACCAAAGAAAATCCCTAGCTTGGCAAAGTAGGTAGTGAATTCTACTTACATCACCAACTTCCCACATGTTGAGGTAGAATGAAGGTTTTTCTTAAATATGGGAGTTTGAAGTCTTTTGATTTTAATAAACTTTTTTTTTCTGCTTCCTTGGAATCAGAGAATAGCAGTTTTTTGTAGGGCACTTGCAAAAGTATAGCATTTTGAAGAACAAAACCCCACAGTTGTACTTTTTCCACAGTGGTTTCCTAAATACTTGTTTCCTAGATAATTTCATAGATATCTTGTTTCTCAAGATAGCATGAGAGCAGGAATAAATTATACTGAATTATTTTTTTCAGAGCACAAGTATATTCTGCTCAAGTGTATGTACTCAAATTGTGCTTAACCCGCTGAAAGTGCCAGGGAGGTCAACAGAAGGACTCCAGAGCTGGTTCTCTAAAAGATTCTATGGTCAGTTACCATTTCTGATTAGCAAGAATTGATTCCAGTAAAACATAAAGCCTCCTTTCACATGCATGTCAGTTTAACTGCTTTCCAAGTGCATGATTTCTATATTTCTAGTGATGGTGGATAGAAAGAGTTTGAATTTCAGATCTCAGTGGGATGCTCAGTAGAACTAGCAATTAGGAAAAAGGGAGCAGATCTCCCGTGAAATAACTGAGAGTTTTTGAACATGGATCCCCATGGCACTCTTCTTACTGTCACTTTTCTAAGCTGAACTGCAGTTTAATGAGACCAAGTTTAATTTTTAAGCATGGAATCTGAATCGGGTAACTGATAAAGGAGTCTATGTCATGTCTTTCCTGTGTCCCATTTGGGAAGCCAATCAATCAATTACTGTTATACTGCACATGTTGCAAAGATTTGAGATCATTCTTTAGTCTCTTAAACTTATTGAAGTAACACCTAACAATGTCACATATATTTATCAGCATTTCTGAGGTTCCTACATTGTTTATCTGTTTGTTTAACTCAAATTCCTACAAAAATAACATTTTTCATAATTTTGCAAAATGAAAATCAATTCACATGAACAGAGAAGTGAACTGTATTAATATGTGTAGCCATGCTTAAAAGGTATGACACAAGGTATTCTAGCTAAGTACACAGTTATAAACCAGAATCTACCTCTGCACAATGGAGAAAGATGACCTCTTCCATGACATGTCTCTAGCTGGAATTTCCAACCATTTTGTTAAGCTTCAGTAAAAGCTCAGTATTTTAAGACATGAAGTAGACTGTTGAGATCCTTCATAATTTGTATTTTAGTTGTTTTCCATGTAGCTAACCAGGACACAAATGTGATTCTGATGACATGGAAGAGTACATGCAAGAAATACTGAATGAACTCTAGCAATTCAGAATTTTTTTTATATGATGTATCTCTCACGAAGACCACAGAGTATATATATAGTACTGTGAAGAAAATGATCTCCAAAACAAACAAAAAAAAATTATTCACGCTTATTTTTTCTGAGCTTCTCTGTCTGTGGGCTTCTCTGTGTACATGCACAGGAATGCTCTTAACAAGATTAAGCATGGGATTCCTTGGGATTAGAATTGTCCTGATAATTTACTGGAATTGTTCCCATCTCAGTTGCTATAGAGATTTTTGTATTAAAAAAACATTTGCTTTGTAATAGCTAAGGTTTTCTATCATATTTATCATACTAGTAAGAAAGAAAATTCCCATTTTTCATTAGAGAGAGTTGATAAGGCCTGTTGTGTTGTTAAACACATGAAAAACAAGCACATCTTTCATTTTAAAATAAATACTTAAAAAATATTCTTGAAACTAGATGAGATCTTTGTTTGGAATTCAAGCACAGAATATGAGTTCCATACAAATGATGTGTCATAGCACAGTAGGGGAGTCAGAAGAAGGTTTTTTTAATACATTGAAGTAACTCTAGTAAAATAACACTTACTAATGAACTGCAATACTTTCATGTACTGTGAATGGTAAATGGCAGCATTTCCCCACAAAATCACTCCTGCAACATCTAAGTTGATAATTTAAGACATTCTGCTTAGAAGAATGTGCTGAAATCTTGATATATACAAGTAAGAAAATGCAGCTTCTTGATTTTTTTCCTCTCATTTAAATTCAGAGATGTCATATTGGAGAAAGTCAGGTTACAAGGTGAAATTTAAAGCCAGTTCCTTGACATTCAGAAAGAGAGAGAAAAGTGCAAGACACCCTGAACGCTTTATTTCCAGACTTTGGATAATAACTTTGTAATTAATTGTATTACTTTTATCAATATGCCTACCTTTAGCACAGTGGAGAGCTGGCACAGAAGGTCTACATTCACAGTGTCAAGATTTTCAACCCTGTGGCAGACCGTGGCCACACACAAACTAGTTATTGATAACAGTCTGTGCCTTTGATAATTCCATAATGCTGTGCAGGGATTTCTTGTGAAGGTGCTAGTTACTGAAGCCAAAAACTAAATCACTCTAATAATTTAATCACCTAGAATATAATTTCAGTGGCCAATTCCTCAACACTGCTTCTTTTCCTAGTACAGACAAAGCCTACACCAAATATCATGTTTGCCTGTGTACTACTCTGCTAAAATGATGTTGGTGAGGTTTAAGTATGGCTCTCATATTGAGGCCCAAACCAATTTATTACAAACACAGAAGCATCAAAAAAACCTTGGAGGCATATGCATGCCAAAGGATTTATTACTCTGTGACTCCCTGATGTGTTCTGTTGTCCTTTGGTTTGGACCTAGCAAACTTAGAACTAGGGTTTCCTTTCAGTCAAGCACTAAAAAAAGAAAATTTGTTTTTGGATATGTAATGAACACCCTAAAATACCTTAACAAAAGACAATAGGAAAAGGAACCAGGTATGATAGAGAAACTGTCATTAACACTTATATGTCTGTATTTAACAAGTTTACTTCCATACCAACTGTTGTTTTGCTGAAGGTCACAATAATTTTTCAGGCTGGGAGATGTACTTAGTCCTTAGAAGCTATTAAAGTTCCTTATCCTCTCCTCAAACCGCTCATGGTACAGAGGTATTAGTATTTTGTTGCACCTGGATCAGACAATTTGGAAACTAAAATTCTTTTTGTATGGCAACACAGTGCAAAATCTTCTTTCTTTCTTTAGTTTTTTATTTATTACCACGAATTAGTAGAAGTTCCACCCTTATCATATCCTGGTGTTCACAGATAAACATAGAATCATAAAATCATAGAATGTTTTCTGTTGAAAGGGACCTTACAGATCTTTTAGCTTCTAAATCCCTGATGGTCACATACATTACACAAGTTGCTTGTCAATATGTAACTGCTGGATACTCTGGAAAGTCACAATTTAGATGTTTCAAGAAGGCCTTACAAAATAAGTGGATGCCTTGAACTGTTCCACTTCTGGCAAGGAATTCTCCTGCATAGAATCAATTACAATTGATTTTATTGTGCTATCATAAAAGAGATTCTTTAATGTCTAAGAAAGATTGAGATATTTTGTATTCTGTTGAAAGCACAATTAACCAATTCAGGAAGAAATTAATACTTCTATATTGAATAGATTGGAACTGACGTGAATAACTTTACCCCACAGTAAAAAAAGTATTGATTTCACTTATTAATTGATTCAGTCTTATTAAAAACAACATAATTACTGTAAAACTCTATTGTAAAATGTATGCCCAAGACAGTAGATAACCATTTCAATTGCAAATTTATCACATTGTTATTTTTGAGAGATTAACTTTGCAGTCTTAACACACATCACAATTGTTTTTATTTAGACAAACAATGATTTCTCCAGATGTCTATCAAAGCATCCTGCATAAAGATGAATGGACATATTAGTATTTTGTTCAGTAGCCAGAGGGAAAAAATTGAAAACCTGACAGATTTTATTGAAAGAGGAAGAAAAGTATCAGTAAGATGTGGAAAGAAGAAACCATACAAAGGGAGTGGATAAGCCCATAATGTTAAAGAGAGCAGACCAAAACCAATCGAACTACAAAGGAAACAAATCAAATACTACAAAGGCTGCTCTAAAAGTAATGCCTCTTATTTTATTATGTTGGCCCATGTCATCAGAGGCGGATGTTGTTGGTATGGCAGTAGAGGCTGAACCTTCCCAACAATACTCCATTACGTGTGGAAACAATGGCACACACTGACACTCATCAACACTTGCTGAACATTGATGGAGACCAAATAATGGATGTGAGCACAGTGAAGCAGTGTGTGGTACATTTCAGTGGTGGCAACAGCAGTGTAAAAAACAAGCTATGTTCTTGATGGCCATGCACAGCTGTCACACTGTTAAATGAAGAGTGTCTACATCAGCTCATCCATGCACACTGTCAGATTACAACCAGGGAACTGTGTACAGAACTTAATATCAGCTTCAGTGCTTTTGAAACAATGATTACAATGTTGAAATATCACAATGTTTGCACCAGGTGAGTTCCACAAATGCTCACACAGGAACAGACAGAATATTGTATGCAAGTTTGAACCAATAAAATGCTGAAGCTGACAGTTTCCTTGGTCACATTACCAGTGATGAGATGTTCTGTTGCCACTGTGAGCTGGAGTCAAAATGACGGTCCATGGAATGGGGACATGTGAATTAACAACTGAAGAAAAAGTTCAAGACAGCCTTCAGCAGATAAAGTGATGTGCACTGTCTTTTGGGACAGGAGATGTATGATCCTTTTGGATTTCCTGGAACCCAAACTATCAGCTTTGGATGCAATATCACAATACTGACTAAGCTGAAAGTTCCAACTTCCAGAGTCAGGCCAGAGAAGAAGACAATCTTTCCCTTGCAACACAACAACACCAGACCCCATACCAGTTTGAAGAACATGGTGCATCCAGTGCAGATTTTTACGAGCATGGCATGCAGGCTCTTATTCATCACTGGCAAAAATGCACAGCTAATGGTAGTGACCATGTTGAAAAATAGTGTTTTGTAGAGGAGAATTTACTTTGTCTAACGGTGTTATTGTGTTGTTTGTATCTGCTGTGATTTTTATGGAAATAAATAGCAGGAATTAGTTTCAGAGTGACCTATTTATTTCCATATGCTGCAAATAAACTTATGTCAAATAATTTTTTCCTGTTATCATTTCCAATTATCACTTGGATTCCTTCCCATCTTTGCTGTTAAGGGAGGAAGAAAGTTCCCAGAGATTATATGCCTATGAAAGAGAAGAAGCCTATCCATTCATGATGCTTGTAAAACCCAGATTTGCATTTTGGGCCCTCTGTAATGCTTTCAGTGCAACGCCCAATAGCAAATTTTTTGTCTCAGTTATTTAATGGATTTTTACAGATTCACATCTGGAAAGCAGGAAAATAGTCCAGTTGATTACCTAAGAATTAGGATCACATTCTCTGATATTCAAAAGACTTTTTAAAGTTCAAGTTATCAGAAACTAATATTACTGTTAGAATTTGTTTAATGGTTTAAATAAATAAATAAGATTTTTACAAAAGAAAGAAAAAGAAAAAAAAATCCTTTCCTTCTTCTCTCCCCACCTAAAATAGACATCCTGAAATTTGTTAGCCTGTTAGTCTTGCAGAGCTGGCACAGCACCACCAGTACTCAGGAGGCATCCAGATGCAAAATCCATGGGCAATTGCACTTGCGATTGTTAATTGTCCTTAAGAGTTTGTTACACAACTATAACATCTTTTAAGTGTTTGCAAGGTGAATTTAACAACCTTGGGTAAGTGCTGTTGGCCTTGCAATACAAAATTAGTGGAAATGTTGATGCACAACCCTTTTCTAAATCAACTCTAAAAATACAACATAAAGGATATGTCTATGGGATCAAAACTTCCAAAGTGTTTTCAGCTCCTTTTACTTTCAGTTAGCAATTGCTGGCAGACTGATACAGAGAATAATAGACAGTGCACCCAGAAATCACAGCTTCTACTCTGCCTGATTTTCTAGCATGTGAATTTGCTCAAATGGAGAGGTTCTTTCTCCTTAACTGCAGTTAACTGCAACCTCTTGCACTGATGTCACTGACAATCCACGGAGAACATGGAGAACAGCTGCTTTTTTGTAGTGCTGCCAGTATGTTCTGTGGTGGAAGAACCTCATATAAATAAAATACAAGGAATAAGTAGCAATAAACACAATGAATAAGTAAGAACTTTTCTGGAAACAATTGCTGAAGTGAAAAAGTACTGCTATTGATCATTTAAATCTTTTTCTTTACCCAGAATTAATTTGATTTTATCAAGTGAACAGGGAGAAAAGTCTTTGATCAATGAATTGTTCTGAATAATTATAATATGGATATTCCCATAAAATCACAGTTTTTAGTTCCAGAGGTATTTACATAGTATCTGAACACTAACAAATCAGTTGAATACAAGAAAACACAACAAAAAATTATCTACATGTATTCACTGCTATACTAACTTTAATTAAAATTTATCTTGAAGTTTGAAACCATCTGAAAGAAGATGGATATGGTACTTATTTCTAGAGATATAGCAAATAAAAGCTCTGTATCTGTTTTGTAAACAAGAGATGGTATTTTCCTATGGACTGAAATTTTCATGTCTCACAAACCACTGTCTAGGCTGAAATGGGACAATATCCTGAAAATATCAAATTCTGTTTCATATTTTAGTTTTGTTAAGACTCTTTAAAAGTCTAAAAGTCGTGGAATTTCAGAACATACTGTTGCAGGTGGTAATTTTCCCATAAAAGTTGTAACACCAATTATTCCTGCTGTCTATAAAAAGCTGATGAATAAAACACATTAGAGCATGTCCAAAGAAAGACAGAAAGAAAGGAAGAAAGAAAGAAAGGAAAAGAGAGATTCTCCTAGGGCCCAGTCTAAGTGCATATGGATCATCTGTCTGTATGCATGTTAAGTTTGTGGTAGAAGTTCATGCAATACGTGTGTGTCTCTCCAAAAGTAATGTCACCTATTCATTTCCATGGAAACTACAACAGATGCAAGTAATACTAGTTAGTAAAGCAAATTCTCAGCTACAAAACATTGTTTTTCAACACAGTCACCACCACTAGCTATGTATTTTCATCAGCTGTAAACAAGAGCCTGCATGCTGCTCTCAGCTGCACCAGAAGAGGTGACCCACTGTCACCACTATCATTGCTGAAATGCACCATCCACTACCTCAATGTGACCTCATCCACTGTTTGGTCTACATAAACGTTCAGCATCAATGAAAGCCAGTGGGTGCCATTTTGATGCATGGAGAATTCAGTGACACGCCTTTGCTTCATACGCACTTCCATTTTGTTAGACTGCTTCTCTGCTGCCGTCTGTCACATAGCAGCAAGATCTAACAGCATATTGGCAGAAAGTTTCAACCTCTACTTACTGCCATACCACCCCCAAAGTCACTTCTGATGTCATGAGAGAACATAATAAAACAGGAGGCATTACTTTCGAAGCAGCCCTCCTACATATACATACATCTATGTGTATCTGTGTGCGCATTTACATAGGAGATTTATCTACTTATTTTTTCAACACCATTTTAGAAGCTTTAGTTCTGCTAAACATTGTTATACTATTGTTCTCAGCAAAACCATACAAGGTCCTGTGACCTGGATTTTAAAAAGGATGTAAATAAAGACAAATACTATGTAAATAGAAACTCAGCATATAAATAACATAATATATATGTGTGTATATATATATATATATATATAATATACATATATATACATACTGCTAAAACATCCTTGTAAATATTTTCTAGAAATAGTCTGACTTCTGGAATCATCTAAGATAATTTTGAAAATTATTGTTTAAATCTGGGCAAATCCTCTGATACTGCACGTTGACTTGACTGTAGTATTGTCAGAATTATAGCGTTAATTCACAATAACAGTATAAAATAAAGCTTTAAATCTTGCAATCAATTAATAATATATTCCCAGTTTTCTCATCATAGTATCTGCTGTGGTGTATCTCTTAAGGTTAAAGTACTACATACTGGTTAATGTGCCATATTTATTTTTACTGCAAATCTACATTAATATTCAAATATACTCAAGATAGACATTCCAGTGCTGTTGTTATAATTTTAATAACAATATATCCAATTATTATTTATTGTTTCTCTTTTCCTGTGAACAACTCTGCATCCCAGAATACTGCATTTGTTTCCTGACCAGTAAAATCTAAAAATATGCATATTTGTAGTGTCTTGAATTTGAAAAGTAATGACAAAAATTAGCAGTGATCTGAAATCTTATTAGAAGAAACATTTCTCATGAGAAAGCAAATGTGAAACAGGTGACACCTTACTAGAAGTTTATATTATAAGTCACATTTTTTAAAAGGAAAAATAGGGTAACTATAAAGTTTACAGGATATCACTTGGAATTTTTTTCCAGTGTGACCTATTTTTTCTAACTATTCTGCTTGTAGCCAATAAAAATAGTGAAAATATAATGTCGACAAATCACTGGTCATCTTTAAAATCTCTTGGTCTACTTTGGATTACTCCTCTGGAGTGGAGTAAGTAATAGAATAACAGAGCCAATAATGAAACTTAATGAAAGCAACATTCTTGCTTCTGGTTGGTACCTGAGAGATAATATATAGGTCAAAGTGACTGTGGTGAATAGTAAAGGCACAAGCTAAATTATTCACATAATTCACTGAGGAGTGACTAACCTACTATTTATATTCTTTCTGAAGAGATCATTATATCTCAGGCTCAATTTATGAGGTACTATTTGAAGTCAGTGGACTCCAGAGTATATACTCTGTTCATCTAAAAAGTCTGATAACTGAAAGCATTGGGTTATGGTATAGAGTGGGGAATAACCAAAGATGATTTAACTACTATCAGGTTTAGCTTAGTCACAAGCAGATGTATTTATATGACATATTTGTATTCAACAGGCAAATGCAAAACATTCATCCCCATCTATACTCAACAAGTGGAGATCACTTGTATGGATGAATTCATTTTACAGAACATGTAGGAAATATAAAATAAGGAGACCAGATATGAATAACAATACATCTTTCATCTATTTAATTATTTTAAATACATTACCTTGAGAAAAAAAAAACAAAAAAACAAAAACAAGCGCGACAGAAAAAAAATCAACAAAAAAGAATGTATAAACTTTAAGTTGCTCAAATATTTCATCATTTTCAGGCACAGAAATAGGATCTGAAGGCTGCTTATATACACCAGATTAGAGAAATCTTGCTGGTTTTAACTGAAGAAAACCAAATGTTTTGCCAGTTCTACTGTTATTCTGATTGCATGCAGAATGCTTCAAGGAACATAAAACTTCAACCATATAATTTAAATATCTTTTTTATTTATTTCGATATTTTAAAAGTATATGGAAATGAAATATGCTATAATGATAGCTTTGACCTTGTTAACAGTTGTACTCATGTTCAGCTCTGCAGTTGTATTCACTCCCTTGAATGCAATAGGAATGCTTGTGAATCCAGCTGAAATGTAATATGAAGAGTTAATCACTCCAAAAATTGTATGTGAATATGTATGTATACATATAAAAATATGTATGAAAAATTCAGGAATTGAAGTATTTTGCTTTTTTATTTTCAGTGTGCCTCCTTCTGGATAAAGTTAAACAAAAAGAATTCATTGGATAATTTCAGATGCCTCTTTTACTTAATCTGGAGTCTGAAAAGATATTACAAGTCTGATGGTACAAGCAGAGTGATGGTGTCTCTCTTATTATGCTACTTAGGCTGAGTTCCTTGAAAACCTCTAAGCACTTGAATCAGATCCAAGTTACTAAGATCTTAATAACATGGTTAGGACCTTCCCCAGCTCCTGAATCAGTCAGTCCTTTCTCTGTTACTCACTCCCACTGTCCTTGAGTTCTGAACATGGCAGGACTGAGTCTTTTGACTGCTGGGAAAGATGGGAAGCAAGTCAAATATCCAGAGGCACAGGCTACAATCAAGGAGTTCATTTTCTTTGATCTTGCATGATATTTCCAGATCAGAGGGAGGCAAAGAATGTATTTTTAAAAAAGAGTCTTTGGCAGTGTGTCAGACATCTGTGAAGTTCTTAGTGTGTAAGTATAGAAATGTCTAATTCAGTGCCTATGATATTCTAGGAAATTATAATCATAACAGTAGTGTGGGGTATGGCATTAGACAAATGTGTTGGGCATCTTTTACCAAAAGGCACTTAAAATACTGGGTTTTTTTGTACATTTATTTCTACATCTGCCTCATTTGTACTTCAAAATGTTGAATATAGATTAGATTCTCAGGCAAAAATACATCTTTCTAAGAAATGCTGTCAATGAATAATCGTTTTTTTTTTTTTTTTTTTTTGTAATCTGATGACACTTTCTAATCTTATTTAAATGTGCCAGAAACTAAATTGTAATGAACTGGAAATACTCTATCATTGGCTACTGCCATTTTCATTTTAATATGAAACTTATGAATGCTCTTCAAAATCCAGTCAATATCTTATATGTTTTTCATGAACTAACCTTAAAATTGCAGTTGAATTTCTAAATAGCAGCTTTTTAAAATATTAAAAATTGCAGGCAAGAACTGCAAGAGCGACTATGTAGTGCTTAAAACTTCATTAACACCAGCCAGTACTGTGCATGACATAGCTTTATGAAAAGTAACAGAGGCTTCCTAGTGTTCATCTGTTCCTGGTCTGGCTTACACAAATTTCTTTCTCCACCAAAGCTGGATCCCTGTTCCTATCTGGAGTAATTGCTAATAGCTCCTTCATCCTTACAAATTCAAGATATTCTAATACTGATTAGATATTTTATTCCTATTCAAGACCATTCACCATAGTGTCACAGAAAACTCAGTTGTTTTCAGCAAAAAACATTTATTTGGCCTACAAGTTACCCACTTATGTTGTAAGGTTTGGATGTACAGAAGTGCCTTTCATTCTGATTATACAGTTTATAGCACTGCATGTTCATGTATTTGAGCAGGCCTCTTGCATACTAATATCACAGATGTAACAAGCATAAGAAATAGTTCATGGTATCATCAGTGAACTTGCTGAGGATGTACTCTATCTCACTGTCTATGTCATTGATAAAGATGTTGAAGAGCACCAATCCTAAGATGGACCACTGGGGACACCACTTCTGATCAGCCTCCACATGGAGACTGAGCCACTAAATTACCATTAGTTGCCTTTAGAAAATAAAACAATAAGCATATCTCTTTGAAAAATTCTTAATTAAAAGGGAGAAAATGCTAGTACCTGATTTAAATTGTATGAAGAGAGACCTTACTGGAAGTTAAAGATTTCTGTAGTTACAATAAGCTTCAGCTCTTATTTCAGCTCCATTATCTTCTACATGACTACGATTATATTTCCATTAAGGTTGTGGGTCTTTAAAGCTGGAGTATTCACTTCTTTATATTTATTCCTTTCTCATTGTTCCTTCGTTGCTGTTTTCACATTGAAAAAACAGGCTCAGTATAAAAATACACAAACAAACCAACCAAATTGGACAAAATGAAATAGTAGGTAGTTTTACTGTAAGGCAAAGAGCAGAAAAGTATCATATTTTATTTTATTTTATTTTATTTTATTTTATTTTTTGCCTCTTCTGATTCTTTGAAATGGTTTTCCAAAACGGCTTTCCTGAAGTAATTTTTTTTCTTTATAGCTATAACTGAGAGCATTTTGTCAGCTTCCCCTATCTTTTGTTCAGGTTTATATTTTTCCATAAGCAGAATGCTAAAAGCAGGTTCAGCAAAATGTCAGAGCTGCAGTTATTGTGTGACTCTGGCAAGTTGCCAAGTTATTTACTAGTAATTCTGTTTATTTGCTCATGTAGAAAAATTAATCACACCATGACTTTGAAATTGCATATAGTTGCAATACATATATACAAGCAATGAAAATAATATTTAGCAACTATACTTTTTTAAAAAATTAGATATATTAATGATTTTTTCCAGTTGGCTTTTTTTTTTTTTTTTTGTAAGACATTCTATATACATTCAAAATATGACACTAAATTTCCATTACGCAGTAGTGTTTTCTCTTAAAGATAACAAATGAAAGATTATCCCCACACATTAGAACACACTGTTTGTACTGATGTAAATGATACTGTGAACCAGACCATTGCAGAGTGATGTAATAACACTTGTCTCTGACACCAGATAAATATCACATACCTCTCTCTAACCAGTGTGAGTGCACAAAGCTGTTATATTCTGAACCAGAGATTTCTCAGTCCAGGCACTGGATCACTAACATCTCCGCGATAGCTAATAAATGCTTTAAAGTGGCAATTCGTATCATATGAACAATAATCACTTGCACAATAGTTCTGCTCAGGACAAAAGGACTTAATCAAGAAGCCTGAGTAGACTGGTGTGTAGATCAGTAAAAGCAGTTAACTGGAAACTCCTTTCAGCAGAAAAATAAATTGGTTATCCTTCAAGCAAGTAACACATATTCAAAGATCACTGGATACAATGTTAATGAATGATTAAATGCTGAGGTGGTAAACAAAATTTTCTCTCTGAACAGGGAAAAATGAACCCAAGCCAAAGGCTCTCTCTGAAAACACCTTGTTCTTCAGTGTATAAAATTCAGTATGTCTGTTGTAAGTATAAATACCTCAACAAACTAAAGTACAGAATAAGCATCTCAGAAATTTTTAAATGAAATAGTAAGTTAAAATCCATTATAAAAATTATGCTATTACAGCAATGTAATTGTACATTGCTAATGTCATAGTTGCACCTTAATGTCCAAGATAAGCTAATGCTTCATTGTACAAGCACTACACAAAATAGCATTGTGCACTGATTAGCTCAGTTCTGCCTCAGCACAGGCAGACCATGTTTAAGCATTCTTTTTCTCAGTGCATTTCCTCCTATTTTCAACTGCTAGTAACACCTACCTGAAATAATTACCAAAATGTTTGAGGAAAAATGAAGAATTAAAGTGATAAACTAGTGCAAACCAGAACATCAGCCTGAAGATAATGCATTATTCAAGTTCCGCCCTGCATAACTGGAAAGAAAAGACAGAGAGAAGAAATGGATAGCCTATTATTAGAAGTTCCTTCATTAGAGCAGCAAATGTGTATTTATGCCTGCATGCCCCCACTGCTGCTTTGGTGAGGAAGCAGCTTGGGAAGGAACAGTCACAACCCCAGCAAGGAGGCTGCTCAGGTGCTAGGCACAGTCTTGCTCTGTACCTGCCCCAGCTCAGGTGCTAGGCTCAGGCCCACTCTGTACCTGCCCCAACTTAAATCATTTGCTTAGGCTTGTTTTGATTCTGCCTTCCCATTAAGCAGTATGTCTGCTGCTTGTCTCTCTCTAGCTTCACTCTTGATCCCAGTCCTACAGTTAGGAAAATCTCCAATCAGAGCTGACAGACACTGAAGCTTAAATTTTAGTTCTTCGGCCATCTTTAGTTCTTTGTGTGGTTAACAAAAGTGTGGAGGCCTAAGAGTTGCTGCTGTAATCAGGTCAATCCCTAAGACTTAATGCTTCTAAATCACAGTCAACATCCCTTCTGCCAAAACTTTTTTTACTCACAGAACCTGACAGGGAAAGGAATATGTTTATTTGTGTTTCACCTTCTTCCCTTATATACAGTGCACACATACAGCACTCCATTATTTGTCTACTAATCCTTCACTGGGATTAATCAGGGCCAATCCAGAAGCAGTTAGATGCTTCTAGAATGAAGTTTTCCTTCTGCTTGGATAACAAGTTGTTTTTCCTATTATTCTACCTTTTACTACAGTTCTACAAGTTTTTTGAAACATAAGGTTCTGTGTCCTTTATTCACCTTTATCTGTTCTGGCTAACCTTTTCTCTTGGCTAGACCTGACTGCAACTGCACTCACACAGTTAAGAAAACATTAAGAGATTGCTTCTTGGCCAGTAAAGCATACTATTGTATCTATGTGTGACTCCTCTCTGTCAAAATAACAATGAGTTCATTTTTCTTCAAAATAGGTTTTATATTCAGGCACAAAAAGTACAATAAAAACTGCAACTATTATTGAACAAATAACCAGAATCAAAGTGACAGCAGCGTGCTACCTTAAGTAGATCAAGTCTCCTTAGAAAAATAAACCTTAGAAAGGTTTGTCATTATGTTAAACAACAATACCTGGGAGACATTAATGAAAGCATAAAAGCTAAAATAGGAAAACATAAATATTCTAGAGTGTTTAGGTTTTCTCCAAACCTGTTAGGCAGTCAAACAAGTCCCTCAGCACATCTAGAAAGATAGTACATTCTGTATGTAGTTGCTGTAACAAGAAAAAGAAAATGAAGAAAACAAGCACATTAACAGCTTCTCAGTGAATGAGAGCCTGTTCTTTTCTGACAATTTGAGAAATTACAATATTTAATTTAGATGATTGGAAGAAAATTGCCTCTCATGTGAACATGTCCAACTGTTTTGGTTCTAACGTTGTTTCCTTAGTTTTATACATCTAAATGGAATAGACCAAAGAACATTCCCGTGTTTTCTTTTTATATATTAAATTGTCAGCTCAAGATACCAACTTAGATACTTCGTGCTTTGAACAGGAGGAAAATAGGATTTAGAAGGGAAAAGCAAAAAACAAAACAAACAACAAAAAAAAAACAGTCAGTGCTTCCCAATAAAAGACTTTTCTGGCAATTCTACAAATATCACCATAATTGTTTCATTCATATATGTCTTATTCAAGTTAAGGGGGATCTGATGCATTGGTACAGCCCCATTTGGTACCACTGATGCAGTGAAGGTCAAGACACTACCAGAACATAGCCTTTACCTGACAGAAATAATCTTTTTTTATTTTACTTTTTTCTTTTTCAGGTTGAATTTACTGCCTCTGAATGAAGCCTACATGTCATTCTGGAGAAGAAAGGCTTGATCTACAGTCTTTCCATCAAGCTTATTGCATTTTGTTTGGATCAGACACTAGGCCTTTTGTTTAGTTTTAGCCAAAGGCAGAGTACCACTAAGCAGTCTAATCAGTATACAACAGATTTGTCCACCAAAGATCACCTCTAGGGATTCAGTGTTGTTTTCTGGCGTTTGCTGAGAGTGACAATTTTTATGTGTTTTTCAGGGACAATGCACAAATCCATACAGGATATAATATCCCCTGGAAGCTCCCAGTTCTCGGATAAGTGATAAGTTTCAGATGTTTGCATCCAAAGGAAAAGTCCACAATTCTCCATTCTCAGGGGAAAAAAATGTGTTTTCAAAACAAGATAATTTATTAATTACATAGTATGTGATGGTGTTAAATAGGAACAAGAAAATAAAGTTTTTCCCTGCATATCTTTTTTACTCTCTCGTCTGTTCATCCCTCACTTCCAAATGTACCACACAGGATCATGTCTCATTACCCACAACAAAAGTATTTAATGTCTGGTCTTGTTACATTTATTCTCACCATTGCCCAGTTACCATAAAAAAATCAATGTCTTGTTAATGTCTGTTGCACATATAAGAAAATTTAGTTTAGACTTTGAAAACACTGTAGAGGATATTCACATCTGTACGTATTGTCATGCCCTGCCTATGAAGTGTGGGAGGGGTGACCAGATTTGCAAACTCCCCTGGTTAGATTAAGCTGAAACCTCTCCAAATGTCTGTACATAATAGGAAAAGGATCAACTTCAATAGATTTCGACTAAACAGTTATTCCAGATGCGTTGGTATTCCCACAGTTCTATCTACTGTACAGTTTTATAGGAAATTCAAGTAAGCCTTGTGTTAACTTTATAGAAAAAGAGGAAAAGGAAAGAGGAAGAGAAATAAAAGTGGGTAGATAGATAGATAGATAGGTCAACAGTCCTGTATCCCATGCCAGGCCTGTCGACACACATGCTCCACATGGTGAAGAAAGGAAGCAGCAGCAGCAGTGAAAAGAATGCAGGCCAACCCCCTCTAGACCATTTTTATAATATGAAAATAAAAGGGAAAGTTCTCTCCTAACCCGTTTATGAAACTGCAGGTGGCTCCAGTCGCAGGATTGGTTGAGACACTTGGCACCAGGCAAACCACAAAGGTGATACCAGACCCCACTTCCTTCTTTGACTGTTTCTCAGGCACTCGTATGGCCTTTTTCGGGAGTGATTGAAACGCCTTTTGGGGCATTGCCTGGGCTTGTTCCTTACACCTATTTCAGTCGTGTAATCATTTTCTGTCCTGAGAAAAAACATATATTGTCTACACAAGATAAAAAAAACAATTAAGGAAACTGACTATATTTTCCAGTGGTTAGCGGAAAAAACAAACAAACAAACAAACAAATAAATAGAAAGAAAAAAAAGAGAAAAAGAGAAAGAAAAGAAAAAGAGAAAGAAAAAAAAGAGAAAGAAAAAGAAAAAGAGAAAGAAAAAAAGAAAAAGAAAAAAAAGAAAGAGCCAACATTCTCTGTAAGGACTGAAGTTGAAGGTTTATGCCTATGTTTTTTAAATGAGCATGACTTTGGAAATGGTGTGTTGTCTACAAATCTTTTCCACTGTACCAAAGATGTTGGCATTAAAGGCTGGGACACACTTCATTTCTAAGAGTGCAGACAGTGCAAACAGTTTTGCAGTACTGTTTTTTGCACACTGCCTATGTGATGTGATACATGGGGGAGAACACATACCTTGTAGTGACAGTAGCAGGTGCTCCACAAGACAAAGATCATCAAAAACAAGGGCAATTGGTCATGCCACAGGGAAAGCATCATCTGCACCAGCTTTGTTAGACAATATCTCTTTTGAATCACTGAGCTCACTGCAATATACAAACCTCAGAAGACAAAAAAAAATATTACTGAAAATGGAATTGGTAATAGCATATGTCATGAACGATAGCAATTTCAAGATTCGCACATACATAACCACAAATAAGAAAGTAAATGATGTGTATATCATTTGGGATTTTTCTATCTTTTTATTTTACAACAAAAATAGCTCTGAAAATACCTTCTGTAGAAAGGAAAGTTTTATTTGACTGATAGTATAGAAGAATTTAACACCTACTTATTGAGGCCATGATATTATTTTATTATGGCCATGCTTGTGGTAATTAATCATAACCAACAAAGTCAGTCTGCATTAAATAGAGGAAATATTCCTTGTACTGGCAAGATTATTTAAAGTACTTGTTCAAAGTATTTCTTGAAAATATTATGTGTTGTTTAAATTAAAGAGGAAAAGCATAAAGTCAGTTTTAACAAGTAAATACCAACAGATACTTAGAATGAAAACTAAAATCTTAGTAGCTACATTCTAACCAAAAAGTACCATCATTTCTTTTTATGTCATTTTATTCCCCACTATAATGTTATTCAGCATACTGTGTTTGTCTTATATATAATAAAACCCTTGATTTCTAATTTTCTTCTCTTTACAGATTTTTAAAGTGAACGTTTGGGCTTCTTTTTGCTAATATTATGATGTTCATGCAAAAATTGTTTTGTCAATGTAGATGACCTTGAAGGAGTAACCTACCAGTGCAAATCATCCTATGGGCTATTCAAACTAGCATGTCATGGATCTCGTTTTGAGGTACTTCCCTGCCATGTAAGCCCACTACAAGGAAAATGAGTAAGAAGAGAATGGAAAAAAAAAATGACAAATAAGACATGGATTTCTTCTTTTGCATGAACCTACCTAATGACAGCTGTATAGATTCAAGTTATTTTTCATCTACATGAGAAATGAAGGAAATGAAGGAAGAACTACTGCAAACCATAGCGTTCAGGGAGGTTTGAGAAGCAGATTGCACACAACTCACAATCTTAGTTTGTAAGCTTATTGCTATTCACTCAGTAGGGGCACCCTTTACAGCAGTCAAGGCCTTTTGAACAATGTGACATGTTAGAGCTAAATTATGCACTAACACTGATTTATGGGAAGGAGCTGCACTAAATTAAGTAGAAATTCTAAAATAAGGAGAAAATCAGAAATTAAAAGGAAAGGCTAATTTATTACAAAATCATTTACTAACCTCCAGCATTATGGAAATAGTTCTAAAAGTAAAGCCTTGGTGGAAAAAATATAAAACTAATGGTCATGATCCTGAAATAAATGAACTCCTGGAAAGTTTAAGGACTCTACAGAGCTGCTGTGCTTCCCCACCCCCACACATTAGATAATGAACTTAAGTATTTCCAACTAAGAGCTTTAAAGAGATGAAAGAGGAGACCTTTGGAAGCTGATGTTAATTCTTAGTAAACCTTGGAGAACTGAGGAAATTCAAGAATTGAGGGATTCTAATTTTATTCCAATATTTTAAAACGTTACATAGTTACTCAAGTAATTATGATCCTGTCATCATAGCATCGGTTATGGGCAAAAGGATGGAACAATTACTATGAAGATCATTTAATTAAAAATTTGAAGTAGGATTATAATTTAATTGATATCTATCAGTTATTGTCAAAATAGCATAGACTGAGATTATTTTAGATTTGGTAGTGGCTGATCAAAGCACTAGTTATGATTTAATATGGCATAGTAACTATGTAATTTTACTTGCAACAAATAATTAATATAACATAAAATCAATAGGGCATGGATAAAATGGCAAATTAATTAAAAACAGGCCATCTCATCTCTAAAATTAAATGTAAAGGGAAAAAAGTTTGTAACTTTTAATGAAAGATTAGTTCGAAGCACCATTTTTTTGCCAACCATTTCTGAGAAACTATACAACTGTTTGTGTTCAAGTTGACAAATAATAATGCTATTGTTGGTAAATAAGGGTTGTTTATGTTTTTGTGCTGGAAATTTGAAGGATTTTTCTCAACTTGCTAAATATTATCTGCCTTCACAGGAAAAAATAGAAGTATAAGATGTTCATTTTAACACATTACAAAGGAGAAAATGAAGATTAGTTTTTTCAGCACTATGAGTCAGAGCAAAGATGATTTGCTAGATTGTTATTTTAATTTCTGAGAAATAAATCCACTTTACTTCACAGATCTGTAAACATAGGCAATCCTCTAAGAATGGGTTCTTCCTTTCTGAAGAAAGAAAAAACTCATCTCCAGAGATACAACAAACTGCTAGCAAAGCACTTTATAGTGCAGTGTCTAAGATGTCTAAGGACTTATCAGAATGCCTGTAGCATTTTCCTGTAGCAATGAGAAAGTTCATTTGAGTAGTGATACAGCTTCAACATGGAACAAGGGGGCAAACTCAGCCGCAAGATGTGAAATCAATTTGTAATGAATTTCCTAGAGAAATAGGCAATTTACTAGAGGGCACAAAACACTAACTTGTTAAGAAGTGCATGTGAAAAATCCAAAAAGAATGATTCCTCTCCATTCTGTGGGAAATTGCATGTGGTACAATAATGCTAGGAGGCAGGGGAAGAGCAAGCAGCCAGTATGTTGGAGTAGTTCGGCTATTCCGAGTATAAGGAAACAAAATCTGCTGGCAAAAGATGATCAAGAAAAGGCGTTTTGCCTTTTTTATTGCTATGATCATTGTCAGATGAGGTCTTTGTCTTCTGTGAATACTGGATGGCAGTCTGGCCTATACAAAGTCAATTTCATTAAGGGACTGGATGGATTGCATTTAACAGCAGTGCTTACCTGCTGATTCTCCACATTCCCTGAGGTTAGTCTACATAATTCAGTAATATCACTGAATTGAGGCAGAGTATTTGTTAATAATTTTAAAATGCTACTTTACTATGCAAGGAGTTCTCTTCTGTATGCTCAGGAGGAGAACCTTAGACACAGGAATTTGTTTTGGAGTTGACGATGGCTTAATTAACGGTCAGCAGCCAGCCTGCTGCTCAGAGGTGTAATCAAGGAGTTTTTCAGGGACTGTGAAGCCATGGTACAACTGAATGATAAGATCTGTGTAACATCTGTATGGAACCCTTTAAATAACTGCATCTGAAATTGAACTTTCCAAGGGAATCAAAGTGTCTGTTGAGATGAAAATCAGTTCCAGTGTTTCTAGCTTCTCCCTACAGAATTTTGGTCATTTTAATAGTGCAAATTCTCCTACAAGATTAAGTACTGGGTAGTCTGACATGTATTAAATTTTAGGAAAAAAGAGTGAGAGTGCTTCCCAAAAAGACTTTACAAAATAAACTATATGTTCCAGTGTAAATGTAAACACACTCAAAGTCATTATAGCATGTAGAAGAAGTCTCTATTGCCAGTACTGGAAGATGGGTATGTTTTTGCAGTCTTGTTCATAATAATTCTGCTTTATAGCTTTATATCTTGTTTAAAATTCTACTTACTTTCCTTTTAGTGTAGGCCAGTTATATATGGAGCAAGAAATTTGCTAACTGCATTGATATATTTTGAATTATGCTGTTGCTAAATTTTGAGACAAAATACAGCATTTAGACCACTGGATATTTTTCACCTAAGTCTTCCCACAGAATTTGTATTCCAGTGAAAAGATGTAGAAATTTACATCACTTTAGGATTTCTCTTTTCACATCATTTGGGATTTCTGAAACACTAATTGCAATTCAAGAATGTCTTTAATATTCTCTCTAAATAATGAAGAGTACTACTTCTTAATCACTGCTTAATGGATTACAATCAGCATGTCTAGACAAAGTAAGTTCGTGTTTATCTCCTAGGAAAACTAGCAAGCAACAATTACACAGCTTGTCCATTTGTCCATTTTTATAAGCATTTATTTATTAATTTAACAGGGAATGCTTTGAAAGGCTCAAAAGCTCACAGAACTCTAGTTTCTCAGATTACAACTAGATCAATCATAGAATCATAGAATTGCTCAGGTTGGAAAAGACCTTAAAGATCATCGAATCCAACCACAGCCTAACCATACCACCCTAATTTTAACAGCCCTCCGCTAAATCATGTCCTTGAGCACCACATCCAAATGGTTTTTAAACACATCCAGGGATGGTGATTCAACCACTTTCATGGGGAGCCTATTCCAGTGCTTAACAACCCTTTCAGTAAAGAAATTTTTCCTGATATCCAACCTAAACTTCCCCTGGTGCAACTTAAGGCCATTTCCCCTTGTCTTGTCACCTGTCACCAGTGAGAAGAGATCAACCCTGCTGTAGCTGTAAGCACCTTTCAGACACTGGAAGAGAACAATAAGGTCTCTCCTCAGCCTCCTTTTCCCCAGACTAAACAGCCCCAGTTACACTGAGTTGCTTTAAGCTATTCTGGAAAGGAAAAATATCAAGCAATGAGGAAATTAGTAGGAATGTTTCTTATTTAAGTTACATTTGATTATCTTATGAAAATCTGTTATGTGTACAGAAAATGAAAGTATTTCCATATTTCCTGTTCTTGTGTATTCATTAAATTTATATCTATGGCGTCCTAACATTTTTCTGTGAGGCAGGGCTTAGTATAAATTCCAGTTATATTTATTGACTGCTCTCCACAAAACAGCTCTGTACAGGGAAATAAATTGAGTTAAATATAATGTAATCTAATACAAAGTTCATTTCTGAAGTTAAATAGCTTATTTCACTAGTTATGACAAAGAATCAGAAGGAAAGTCTCTAACAGTTAGTCATACAGCCAGCTTTTACTAACTATTCTGTTTTGTACAACTTGAATCACTTACTCCTTATTGAACTTCATAAATACTACACTGTTGACAAAAAAAAAAAAATCAAGAACAATTTGTAAGTGTCTACAGCAAATCATTTGTACTTGATTTTTTGGGGGTAAAATCTACTAGAATTCTTTTTCACTTTTCATCTGTTCTGTGGTGTGATTTTCTTTCTTAACTCAAGAATATGATGTAGATGTGCAGAAATAATTTCAAAAACAGAAAACAAGCAAACAACAAAAAACAAACAGTGAGTACCAGCACATATTAAGTTTTTTTTACCTTAAGACTACTGTAACAACTTGTTATGTCCATTCCATATATTATAATAGGGATATTACAAGAAGAGCAGTGTGAAGAATAGCAAGTGATACTTGCTAACTAACCCTTCTGTATAAAAACTTCTATACAACCTGTACCATCATCATTTTGCTGGTAATTGCATCTTTTCTACTCAGATAATTCATCAGTCTCTCCATCTCCATACTCTACTGGTGTCTTGCCTCAGCAAACATGATTTGACCCTACATTAATACATTTATCAGTTCAGTTCTGAAACATAATGTATCCAATGTGTCCTTTTCCTTTCCTTTCCTTTCCTTTCCTTTCCTTTCCTTTCCTTTCCTTTCCTTTCCTTTCCTTTCCTTTCCTTTCCTTTCCTTTCCTTTCCTTTCCTTTCCTTTCCTTTCCTTTCCTTTCCTTTCCTTTCCTTTCCTTTCCTTTCCTTTCCTTTCCTTTCCTTTCCTTTCCTTTCCTTTCCTTTCCTTTCCTTTCCTTTCCTTTCCTTTCCTTTCCTTTCCTTTCCTTTCCTTTCCTTTCCTTTCCTTTCCTTTCCTTTCCTTTCCTTTCCTTTCCTTTCCTTTCCTTTTCCCTTTCCTTTCTTTTTTCTTTCCTTTTCCCTTTCCTTTCTTTTTTCTTTCCTTTTCCCTTTCCTTTCTTTTTTCTTTTATCTTCCTTCTTTTTTTTCTTTTTTTTCTTTTTTTTTTAATGTCACTTGAAGTTTTTACTAGCAAGGATATATTTTTCTGAAAGTCCCTCAAGGGTGTCATAGAGTATACTGAAAATTCAAAAATTTACTTGAAATTCACTTGTAACATTATAACTTTATCTGCATCCACAATCACTGCTCATATTACTGGGCCGCGATGTCTAAGCTATAGATGTGTCCTCATCTACTATATATCTACTATATGCAAAAAAGGCAAATGCACTAGTGTTTACATGCATTTTTATTTTGAAGCTTTTGTGTTTGTTGTTGATAGATATTTAATCTTGTGGTAGACTGTATTTTATTTTTCAAAGGTCACTTTTGCAGCTAAATGTGTTATTTCTTTGAGTGTGAATCCTCAGTCCTGAAAAAGGGAAAACTTAATTTAACATTTCAGTTGCAGCTATGATTTACACAGCTTCTACTTGAAAGAGAAGTTAGCTGGAAATAGAGATCAATGTCATATGGTATGATTATCCCTTTGGTCTCTTTAAGTCATTGTCCAAACTATTTACCCACCTAACTTCTTGACCACTTGCATCCTAGTCTCTTTTGGGATCCAGGGGTAAGAGTGACAGCCTTGATGTTGTGAAAGTACTGTTCAGCAACAATCCATGTAATGGAGTCATATCACTGGAGTTCCAGCACAGGCACACTGCAGTCTAAGGGAAAAAAAATCCTCCACTAGAGAAGAAGCAATTAACTGTGTAGTAGCAACAGTAATGTGATGAGCAACGTAAGTACTTCTTGGCTTCTGGCCTGCCTGTACTTCCCTTATAGCAAAGGATGATATTGTGCCCCCATCTAGCTCTCTCTGCTTTGATTGGCTTTTCCTTGAGGTTCATGCAAGCAATCTCGTGGGGATATGAAGGTGTTTTATCACACCAATAGGCATTAGTATTTCATAAGGCAAATGAAAGATTGCCTGTGATGTCTGCAGTTCAAGTATATACCTATGGAGCAGTCACAACAACACTTGTTACAAAAAGCAGGGGAAAATGATCCAATATGTCAGGTACTGGCAGGAATTTCACAGCAGAAACAAGCGTGTTGTGTGCTCACAGATCCCATAATAACTTAAACATTCTCCTTCCAAGAATGGTGCCTCCTCAGGCTGTGTGATGGGCACTATTTTTCTTCCTCAAAGAAAAACTTTACTGAAATTCTGCCTCTCCCAGAACCTGAAAAATCCCTCATAACCGGACATATATGAAACCATGAATCACTGAATCCCTGAATGACTGAGATTAGAAAGGACTTGAGATCATCTATTAAAACCTCCTCTGTTCAGACGAAATAAACTATACACAGTTGTCTAACTCTATATCCAGTGAAGTCTTGAGTAACATCACAGATGGAATCTCCACATCTCTGGATAACCTCCAGAGTTTGACCACTCTCAGAGTAAAGAAGTGTCTTCCTGTGTTCAGATGGAATTTCTTAGTTTTGTTTTTTAATTTGGTCAGTGCTATCAGTAGGCACTACTGAGAAAAGTCTGACTCCCTCTTCTTCATTCCCTCTCATCATGTACTTATTTATATGCATCTTTCCAGGTCTTCTTGCTATGCTGAACAGTTCCAGTTCTCCCTACCTCTCTAGTCCTTTAAGGAGGGAAATGAAAGACATCATAGTATTAGTCACATAAGAGCCAGAGGTTGTCTATATTTTTTGTTTGTTTTAAAATGGTGATTAGTCTTTTTCTTTCCAGTACTATGGAATAAGGAAGCCAAATGAAGCTCTAAACTACTATTTGTGCATCCTGCTCTACATTTTTTCTCTGCCCATGCTCATGCTCCTAGTAAGTGATTAAATGTTTTCACCAAAATATAAAGTGTATTTGTGTGTGTGTGTGTTTTAAAAGATCTGAATCATTTTAGCTATACTTTTGGCAAACTTCACTCACTTCATCTTCCTGGCATTTCATTATATTTTACGATCACAAAATCAACTCTCCAGCAACAAAGCGAAACATGGCTCTTTGAAATAAATGTTGTCATTAACAAGCTATGCCAGGCACAGTGACAGATTTGCAGCTGTAACAAATAACATTTCCCACAAAGTTCTCCTGTCTGACAGAAAATCTGTGACATTACTGCAGGCAACAGTGTTGGAAGCTAAAAGATTGATTGATGCAAGAGGATAATTGAAACCTCAGTAATGTCACATGCATGTCATCCTAACAACCAAGATACTGCTCTAAGATAACCTTTATCATGAAACAATTTTTCCATGAATAATTTCCCCCAATATGCACACACTGAAAACATAGAATATTTCTTAGTGACCACGAGTTACTTAATGATAATTTATCCTAACAGATATATTCAGTCTGGGTCTCTAAAACAAAAATAAGTTTTTTTTTTTCTTCTGGAATCTCAGGTTCCTGGAGTCAGTTTGAAGTTGTTGGCAAAATTCAAGAATGTGTGTATCTAAATTATCAGATGACTACTTTAAGGCTGGCTTCAGATCACTCTTAAATTTAGTGCCATATCCAAAATGATATATACAAAATGTATACATATTTCAACCTAGTATTTTTTTGTATCAGAAACCAAAATTAGTTCTCTCAATAAAATGTGGCATACTTCAGATCACTTATATAGATTTTACACTTATGCTAAATTTAAAATATTTTACCGTATATTATGATTATTTCATTTATTTACCACTATTCTGTGTACAGCTCTGACAGGAACAGGACTAACCAATGGGCTGAACTGTCAGCCTCTGTTGACAGTCTTGCCCATCTCTTCCTATTTTTGTCTGTTGCTGATTTTCTCTCTAGATACATCTTTCCTCAAGTTCCCCTCAGGTCTTTTTCAATCTCCCTGTTTTTTCTTTCTCTTTTCTCCACAAGCTTTGTTTCAACTGTTCTTACGATCTGTGGACTGATTCCTGCAGTCCCTAAGCATTCATCATATTCTCAAAAGCAGCTTTGGCTGACTTCACTAGGGGCAGCATGATTTCACCCTTTGGTTAGGAACTTTTTCCCATCTCTCTTTTCTGTTTTACTTCATTGACTGGAAATCTGATTCCTTTTTTTTCTTTTTTTTTTCTTTTCTTTTTTTTCCCCTGTACTTTATTAGCTTTTTCATTCTGCTGCCTTTATTCATTGCTGTTTTTCTGCCTCTGTTCTACTGACAGAGAGAAGAGTGAATTAGGAAACAATCCTCTGCTTGGGTGGGTCCTCTAAGAACCTAAGACAAATACTGACTGTATTCAGAAAAGTATTCAGAACTGTAAAGAAATTTATTTCAATGTAATTTTCCAACTTTCTAACATCAAAAATTCCAGATTATTTTCTTCTCCTTTGGCACAACTTGGGATTCAAACTTCTGTACCTTCAGGATCTTCAGGAAGATCCAGTGGCTCTCTTTCTTGCCATCTCTGATGTTATACATTGTGCTGAGCTCTTCACTCAGTCCTTTGCCTTGTGACACAAATCAACTGCCTGAGAAGTTCAGCCACACAGCTCTCCAGGGAATGTAAGGCAGATAGCAGGTCAGGCATAACAGGAAATACAACATGTTTTTTCCTAGCAGAGGATAAAAACAACTTCCTTGAATTCTGCTCAGCTCTCCAGAGACTTGTTATATGGACCAATAGAATTTGATGTGGAATATCTTGTTTCTGTTAGTGGACTTTAATTCCTCAGTTTATTCACAAAACAGTTTCCAAATGGCAATAATACATAAAACTGTATGTATACTTGGTAATACATAATTTAAAGCAGGAGACTGCAAGTGAAAAACTGTAATTCTACACAACTGCTATGAGAAAATATTCAAGCCATGTTTATCCATAGTATAACTGACTATATAGCAGAATAATAATTAGGAAAACTTATTTTATGATATGTTCCTATCAGAAAGGAATAACTATGAAAAGGGGAGAGTAGGAATTTTTCCCCTTTGCCTTTCTACTAAGAGTGGTTTGACCCCATTCTCTGTATTCCCCTTGCATTTCAGGTGATTATCCATATCTTCTGCCATCTGCTCATTGCTAGCCCTCAAACAGGTAAAAAACAGGCAGCTTTCTTAGAAATAAAACATAAAATCTAAATGCCACAAGAGACATAATGTTCCTCTATGAAAACTGCAAGTTGTATAAGAAGAAAAGCAACACAAAAAATAAATAAATAAATAATATTTGACTCTTCCAGAAATTAACTCTTAGTGCCATTACTGTAATGAAGCATAAGGTCAAAAGAAAGTAATAGGGATTTTAAATTAGTATTTTCACTGTGGTGATGGAACCACTGCTGAGCCCCCTAATCTGCTCATGCTGACGGACCCATTATCTGCAATTATTCTTTATTCAAGTGTAAACTAGCATTATACATGGAGCTGTTGCTACTGTAATAAAATATTAAAAAGCTCTGTACTGTAAGAAGTAGCTGACTTCACCAAGCTACAGAGTCCTGCTGTAAAAATATTTCCTTCCATTTGCTGTCATAACTTAGCTTTTATTCTACCCTTTTCAAGAAATGAAAATTAATCAGTTGGGGTCTATTTGAACTTAATGGATTAAGAGGAGAAATAGAAAGAGAAAATGAAAGAAAAAGAGAAAGAGACAGATGGTTTAGAACTCAGGAAATATCTGCTCCCATTAGCACATCCCCTTCTCTCTGCATTTCCTCTAAGGAAGCAACACGCATGTAAGTGAAGTCTGACATCTGAGGAACAAGCTTTTTCATTTCTGCAGATAGATAGTATGGTAGTGACATCATTGATGAATTTGGCTGTACTGTTATCAAGAAAACTGAAGCTTGATGTTGCTTTTTTAGGTGATATCTGTGGCAGGGTTATTATTCACAGACAAAGATTTTTATGACAGCTTGTAAGGACATCCAAAAATGAATAAATAAATGATTAGGAAAAAAAAACTATCAAAATCTGGCAAACACACTGACAGCAAAAACAAGTCATTGAGGAAATCCATACAGAGCAGATTCCAGAGCATGGGAGTGACGTTAAGGAGTAAATCCTTTTGTAGTTGTCCTGCTGTTGTATTCTCTTTTCCAGAGTGACATCCAGTGTGTTAGTAGAATGACCCACCACACTGTTCTTATGAGCTGGCTTTACAGCCAATGTCCCCATTAAAAAACATTTAGAAACAACGAATATTTCTTCTGAAACATATCCACAAATGTAACAGGCTAAGAGTTTGCTTCACAGGTTTACTTTCTGCCTTGCTGATACATGTCAGCATGCATTTTCCAGGTCTATGGGGTCACAGGCTCTCAGCTAGTGTCTGATAGGTGCAACACACCATCTTCCACCACAGCATGAGAAGGGTTCACATGTTGTCAAACTAGTGAATTCCTGGAGCTTCTTAACATTTTAAACAGCTTACATTAACTATTTCATCTTTGACTTCTTTCCTGTGAAACACATAGCTAAGCACCAGTAAGAATAGTAAGAAAGTAAAAACATCATCCCAATGTAGAATTGTTCAGCAGATGTAAGTAGATCTATCCACAATTATTGAAAATAAAAGTCACATATGTTCCAAGGTATAAAACAGACACAATAATAGAGAGAAGTGTAAATAATGTCAGAAAAAAACCCCTTCATATAGCATGCAACTTCTGATCTCATGAGGCACACACTGCCTTGGTTTTAATATTTCTTGCCTGTCACAGCAACATTATTGCATTTTTAAATCTGAACCCAAACCTCATAATAATCTATTAGATATAGACTTCCTCCCTGATACCAGAGCGATCCTGTATGAGCAGAAGTCAAGCTTGTACCGTGGGTATTATGATAATATATATTGCATTAAAATTAATGCAGGTAAAAGGATTATAAGCAAGCTCTGTAAAAATTAATAAATCATAGAAGTAAGGTTGCTATTTGCCCTGTTCTAATTCCAGCTTTATAGAGGCCATTTTTAAATTCACAGTCTGAAGACACTGCTTTTCCCCAGTTTTATACTTATTGAGCCTGTGGGAAAAATGAGGATACAAAGGGGGAGCCCACCTCCTCACCTCCACTTCTGGCAGCACCAACAGTGAGACCCTTCCAGCCATGGCGAGGCCCCGAGGCACCACTGTCCAGAGAATGGCACTTGCTCGCATTCACACAGTGCTTGTCCCTTGGGAAGCAGTGCAGAGATGATTTGGGCTTCATGCAGGTGTTTTCTCTGAAGAGCTCAATTTATCAACACTAAGAAGTCTCATCCAAGCAGCTTATAACTGAAGTACAGGCTTATTTTCACCAAGTCAGCAGAAACCCCATCCAAGATCCCAAGTGCCAAATTCAAACACATTGGATGCACTAAAGATTTTCAGAAAAATAGAAGTAACAGGTTTAATGAGGGAAGCTACATATTTGTGGAACTGCTTTCAAAAAGTCCTGCTCTGAACTAACTCTAGTCACAGAGGATTTCAACTTAGATTTTGCTCCAAGTTTAGTAGAGTTAGCATAAACTAAACATGATGTTTTACACCAGAAAGCATCAAGCAGTATAGAGGTTGAATCTGTGCTTCTACAGTCAATAACACGCTATCAAGGTGAGAAAACATGTGTAGAATAAAAGGGGAGTTAAGGATGCTGGTGAATTCTCAGATCTTCTTTTTCTGGAATATAAGGCCCTGAACATGACAGAAATATTTGGATTTTAGTGTAATGTACACCCTACAATTATTAATGTAATCTACTTTAATTTATTTATCCTACAAGGATAACGGACAGTGAAAATGTGCAAGCTATTGTTAGAGCATTCAGCAAGCTGGCTTTAAAATATCTACCAAAACATGATTCCTATTTAATTAATGTACAGCTGAATCTATCACACCCATCACCCAAGCACCTTTGCTGCTAAGCAATTTGTTTGTACTGCCTTCTCACAGAAGAAAAGCTGTAGATAAAGTAGCCATGCTGATATGAGATATCATTTTAAAGGGAAATAGCTTGTACTCTGGAGGCACTTTGAATTGTTCCATTTCATTTTTCTTGCATTTTCAGATGATAAAAGCATTTATGGATGCATTAAATGTAAACCATTCACATAAAGAAATACAAAATTCAATCTTCCTTTGGGATAATACAATATGATTTCACAATTCTTTAAGCAATGCCTAAAAGGTCAAGCAAGTGTGAAAATTGTAAAGGTAACTCATCAGAAATAGGATGAACAGCAGTAGCCAAATGGAAAAAAAAAAAAAAAAAAAAAAAAGTATGAAAGATGCACTGAATAACTTTTATGATAGGTGTAACTTCTAGTAGATTAACTGAGTAATTTATACATGAGCCTCTGTGAAAATCAAGAAAAATCATTCTGTGAACTTCAAAATTATTAGTGCTAGCTATGGTGGCAGGGACAGCCTTGGAAGGGAGCCTAATGCAGTCTTCACAGCTCTATTTGTAAAGCAGGAAGTGTAGAACAGCACAAAACTGGAGCAGTGACAGATCTGATTATATGTGTGACTTCTATATTTATAATTATTTTTCTTAAAATATTTTTTTCTCTTCTATTACCCCTTTCATTTATCATAAGTATTTTCATTCACATTCACCATCAAAATTAAGACCTAATAAATCACTTGCTTTATCTTTTAGGCATTGCCTAAAGAATTTTGAAATCATGCTGTGTTATCCAAAAGGAAAATGGAATTTCATAGTCCTTCATGTGCATGGTATAAATTTAACACATCCAAAAATATCTTTAAAAGAAAAGGTTAACCAATTTTTTTTTACTGGCTTTATTTTAGTCTTTCTCATTTTTTATTTTCATGGTAGTGTTATTTGATCTTTCATCCTAAGAAACAATCATGTTAACCAATGCGACCTGCTATAACATTTGCCTCAAATATACTGGAAGAAAAAAGGAAACATAATTTCATATTTCAATAGCTTAATGTTAGATTGATTTTACTCTCAATTTGTAAACTGGGAATATAAAAATCTTAAGCAGCTGATTGTTCAGAATTGCAGGTTATTTTTAGCACATCTATGATTTTCAGTGTCTTCTTATATCTACTGTGATTTCATTACAAGTCCTTTTCTTCAAAAAACTCTACAGAACAACATAGTTTTCCGAAAGTCACATGCAGAAGTTGAGAGATCAACCTGACCAAGGTATTTTCCTTATTAACCAGAACTGAAGTAGCCAATTTTAAAGCTATAGGCAACTGAGGATGATATATATGTGATTTGTCTAGTATAGGAGGTGGGTGAACTGAGTGAGGTCCTAAAAGGTGTTTTGTTGCATAGTTAAGAGAATATAATGACCGGTCTTCTCTGCTTGATCAGTTCATAATCTGGAAGCCCTTGAACCCTGGGCATCTTCAGGAACAGCTCTCCAGTGGCCACTGCTACATGTCCAGATGCTGCATGGGCTGTTAACCTTCAGCTTTCCTTCACCTCCCCTTCACTCAATCTATGTACCTTGTCAAAACTCTGAAGGAGGGGCAGTATGCTGTAAGCATTCTCCTAAATATCTTCCTATTCAAGGAACATAGACTTTCCACAGCCTTTACTCTGTATAAAGGGACCGAGTCCAAACTGAACCATACATCATTATTTCCTCAGAAAATGACAAAACTGCTGAAATAAGGAAACGTATTTTTATGCCAGTGGCCCAGAATATCTGACAGACGCGGAAAAGGGTAGCCTAGCAGAATCATTCCTGAATAGCTGAAAACTGTTTATTTTCTGAACAAGGAAAAATAACATGAAAAACATTTATTTTCTGGCACTGCATGACAGGACAAGAAAATCATATCACTGTTATGTATCAGGGGACTGCTCTGAAATCAATGATTCCGGCAACCTTCATACATTTAGTGCTTATCCAACTTAACCTTAATTATACATTTTAGCTATGTAGCTTAGAGAGTTATAAGTCTTGTGGAACAACACAAAAAAAGAGTACAGTTATGTGAGCTAAATACTGCTTGGCAAGTATATGGCTGACTGATATTCATCTTCCAGCTGGGATCTGATAGCTTCTTCGAAGGAAGACACAGTCACTCAGTCTAGAACTCTGTGTCTTATTCCCTTTCTCTACTTCCATGCCAGTTGTTTCCACCAGCTGAAGGACTGGAAATTTTAACACAGCTGCTTATTGTATAGAACAAAAGAAAGAAAAAAGTCATTTAAAATTTTCTTCAAGCTCTTTCCCCTAGAGGCTGTAAGGAAAAAAAGATTTCCTGCAAATCCTACAGATAACTTCTTTTTAAACCAATAGAGGCAATGATATAAAATCTTGGTCAACTTGCAGCCTACAGGATGAAAAATGACTCTGTCCTCTTAGAAAGAAAAGAAATCCTACTACATATTCTTAAAAAGCCCATGCTGGAGGAGCAGCCCTTTAAGAGAATACTGTCTCTTGAGCTATTTTTGAAATTCTTCCAAAGCACTTCATTAATTTGGCTCTCTCCTCCTTCTGGCAATTCATACATCAATTGCCATTTTATACTGAATAATTTTGTCCTGCTTAATGTTTTCTCCTTTGGAATTATGTTCTGCTGCAATCTGTGTTAGTTTCTGCAAGAAACTACTGTACTAAATTGCTGCTGCAATACAATCCCTTTCTTGTTAAATAAAAGCCAAGAAAACACTCATTTGTTTTTTTTTTTTAATGATTCTACTGAATTGCTCTTCCTTTCCATATTGATTCTATGAAGAGATTCCAATTACATTATCTTATTTCGGGTTATATTGAAATGGATGGCAGACTCCAGCCTCGCAACTGTCATCTGGGTCAGTGGGTCTTCATCAGTGTAATGAGGACGTAGTTTTCTAGGGTACAGTTCATATGTAGTAGTTCATCCTAATGTTAAGAGAAATCATCAGTATTCTTCCTTACAAGTCTTTCATCCTTCAGTTCCTCATTTGCCTGCTTTGTGAAGTTATCCTTGGAATGGAATATCTGAGTTCACCACATTGTAGTGAAACAATAAGGAAAACATGGACCGATGATCTGGTCTCATCAATTTTAAACTATTTTTACACAATAAGATTTAGACTTCATTACAGTATAAGTTTTTCTGACAAATACATTTAACTTACACCAACTTTGTGTTGTTGTGACACTAGTAGACTTTTTAAGGGTTTGTCTACACTGCCTTCAGATTTTAGATCTATGATTGAGTTTATTTGCTGGCAGACTGTTATACTTTTGGGTGAAGCTAACCTGGAAGATGACTCCCAGGAATGCATTTAATAATGGATAGTCACTGCAGAGTCTCAGATTACAGGAAATCTAAAGTAGATTCCCCAGGAGGTGTGAATTCCATCAACTTTTGTGGACTGGGCAGTTGTTACCCCTTCCACAGAGCTCAGTAAGATTTTATCTATGAAATAAAATCAGATATGATATGTCTAATATTCTATATAAATGAGAAAGAATTCTCAAATCAAGCTCTTTAAAGAAAGATTACAGGAGAAATAGGAACATCCAACCATGATACAAAAGCATGTTGTACAGAGAGAGCAAACAATACTTATAGCAAACAGAATATATATTGTAAAATACATAGTCCAAAATTAAAATCCATGCAGTAGTCTTTTAAAATGTCGTGCTCTTCTCTAAAACAGACTTGTTCACTTACACTTGAGAAACACCCAAGAACAGAAAATTGGGAATGTAGATGGTGCAGAAGAGCTGGCTGGTGGTCTTATCTGAAAAGTGAGTCTCTGCAATAAATAACTATTCAATCAAGTGAAACCCTTTTCATGTGGTAAAATTCTTATAATTGCAATTCCTAAACATAAAATTGGACAGGAGGAGTGACTGTCCCACTGAGGGCTTTAAATACAGCTTTTAATAAATACTATGTACAAATTGCTAAAACTACTGCAAATCATTGTGGTTTCCCTACTGGCCTGGTAAAAAGAAACGGTCAACATCATGAGTGTAGTAACAGAGATTTATTTCTAAATCTTTATGCTCTTGTTCACTTTCTCTCTCCAAGGACTGACAAAAAAAAATTACAATGAACAATATTAATGCTGAAAAATTTCTGTAAGTAAATAGAATAAGGAATAAAGACTGCTAGCTTCTCTGAAGCAAAGGTGGAACTCCTTAAGGCTGAAGGATTCATATGGAGGCCACAAGATCAAAGTCATGCAGGAAGGATGTGAAAAAGGAAGTCTTGCCATTATCACTGCCTTGTTTTGAGGTCAGTTCTGTGGCTATTTGGAACAGTCTCCAGTTACTTTTGGTTACTCTGGAAACTGATCTATGGGCCCTGTTTTATGCACTATGAACACTGTCTTTCTTATGGATGAGATTCCAAGACACTCTGACTTCTTGGGAGGGTTCCAATCAAGTTAGAAGGAACATTTCTGTGACAATGTAGTTCAAAAATATCAAACGCAGAAACTGGCCAAAGGTAATCAATGAAATTACATAACTTTTATTATACTTCGTTTGAAAACATTTGTTTTTATGTTACATGCATATGACTGCATATTAAATTGTATTTACTTATTTTTAGAGAGCATTTTTAATTTTCACCAGGAGCTTTTTATGCAAACACGTGAAGTAGGCGTATCTTGTAGGCTGAAGATAACCCATGTGAATGTTACAGACACACTCACACAAGCATCTCCAGGTTCACAGGTATGCATTTACAGATCCCTTAATTGTTGGCCCAACCCCTTTTGCCCAATGCTCCTGCCCAGATCCTGACCCATGGGTCCCCTACTCATCTGTTATGCCTTGCCTTCCAGGTTTCTTTCTCTGTACAGTTTTGTTTCTACTTTTACTTATTATCTCTTTTACATTTCACATGCTGTCCTTGATCAGATAACCTTAACAAAGTAGGTGCTCTCACCTTTCTTATAGCACTACAATACCTTCAGTTCCTGACCTCTGGTATGGTTTGTGAGTTCTGGAAAAGCAGAGCCTGGCAGAAGCATCTGCCCTAGGTTTGAGAGGGCTCTAATTGTTATTAATAAAATAAAGTAATCGCTATTTTTTTGTTTTAATTTACATTTTTGAATAATGATACTGTGTTTAAAACTAGCTGGTATTCAATAGAGCGAAGGAACTTGCTTCAGTTCTAGTGAAACACACAGAGACAAAATACAAACAGTGCAGCACTGGGGGATCCATGTGCTGGATTTAAGGGGTTTTAAAGCTGTCTGAGCCTTGTTAAATGTGAAGTTTTTCCTTCCTGTAGTCTTGTGAAGCCAGGTAAACTGTTTCCATTTCAAGGCATACAAGACATAGAAAAAGACTGCATAGTGGTCTGCCAAAGATTATTGTGTTTCCCTCCATGTTCATTATGTTAGTAACCTATTCCCCTTTTCTCTGCCCAGTAAAGTATGAAAAGCCTTTATTTTATAGTTCATGCACCTTATTACTCCTTTATTCTTCAGTTGAGGTCATGAGTTATTTGTTCAAATATTCCACTTCACAACATAAATATGTAGCTGATAATTATTATTAGCTGATAAACAGTGATCACCATTTAGTAGCTTCTTTTCCTAGGTGCCCTGCAAACCACAGAATCATCAGATGGTTAACTACAGAGGCATACAGTTGCCATTTTGCTTCAGTTCTTCAGCAGCTATAAATTTAAAGTGTTTGCAAGTGGTGGCAATCACTATTTGTGTGTAGCAGTTTCATAAGTAAGTGCTAGTATTTCAGATTCAGACTTGTCAGAAACTCTGAAGATAAAGCTCAGCTCTATTAAATCCATTAAATTTGCGTTGGGCCAGCCTCTCTTTTAATAAAATCTTTAGGTGATGCTACAAACTTTTAATATTCCTCCCAAATGCCACATTTCAAGGCTAGAGAAATTCCATTTTAATGTTAAGGGAATTTAGTAAAGACTTAATTTTTACTATCTGCTTCAATTTAAAACAACAGTCTTCATTTCTTTCTCTTCACAGATGTTTCTATTAATATTTTATGACATGTAGCAGTAGAACGATGTAGATTCTAGGGTGTTTTTTTTTCTTTTTTTCCAGCTTAGTTATATTCATCTGTCACTTATTACATTTCAATACTGGCATTGTAAGCACTTCAAAAAAAAATCTGGCTTGGCCATTGTCTTTCATCTCTGTATTCTTTTGCTGATCTGTGTTTTCTTCTTTTTCTGAAACAGCGTACATTCTTCCAGCAGTTGCCACTAAAGACGGAGGAAGTACAAACCATGTTTCTCTTTATTTGTACCAAAAGTCAAAAATACCTAAAGCTGCCATTGAAATTCCAAGCAGATAATTCTATTAAGTCTAAAATAACATTACGTACATTGTATATTATCTCATTTCTTTAAAAATAATTTGTTCCTTCTCTAACTACATAACTGTTGAGAAAAATCATGAGGCTTGCAGATTGCCTTCAATTCTAAGGTCATTACAACACAGGCTTCAAAGTTAATGTGGGTATCCAAAACTGTAAATCTTGTCTGAATATTTGCGATGTTTCTATGTAACCTTTCAAAGTCACTGTGGGATTATATATTAAACATCCTTCTGAACTCTCATCAGGATATTTTATAGTGTCATTGAGGAACCAAATTTTATGTCAATGAACACCACCTATCCATTATCTTGGTGTTACCTTTGCCAAGTCTAAAAAACACAAAAACTTTTAAAATGTCAATTTACTCTAGATTTGTTAGGTTGTTAGAACTGAGAAGAACTATAATCTTTCTTTTTGTTACAAAATTCAGTAGGTGGACAGAGGTGAGGCTGCCACAGCTCCATATCCCCTCTTTCATCCAGTATCAAGGCTGAGCAAGTACACTCAATAGGCACTGAGTTATATAGTACCTGATACATGCAATACATAAATACACATTCAGATGGCCAGCCTTTTTCACAGAAAAGGAGGGAAGGAGGGAAGGAGGGCAGGGGAGGGAGGGAACACTACAAGAAATTGGGGTAATAATTGAGTGTCAGCTTCACCCAATTGGTGAATAAGGATGAAATCCAGTTCATGGAAATATATAAGTACATATGCTTATATGCAGTATGACTCCCTTCACTAGCTGGCCTTAGAAACTCTATGAATCCAGTAGCTTCGAAAAAGCTGAGGGAAAGTTCTGGATCCAATCCTGATCTCCTCAGTACAAAAGCTATGTGGACATATTAGTCTGAGTCCAAGAACAGCAGCCCCTTTTGTTTCCTGTCCCTCAGAAAGAGATCACAACATTTCTCATAAAAAAGAAGTAATGAGAGAGTCTGAACTGTTCGGTCTGGAGAGTTGAAGGTTCAGAGGGGATCTCAGTGATGTGTATAAATACTTCACGGGAGAAAATGAAGAGCAGGGAGCCAGAGTCTTCTCAGTTGTGCCCACTGACACAACAAGAGGAGATGGGCACAAAATAAATAACAGGGAATTCGATTTGAACATTGGAGAACATTGTTTTACTGTGAGTGGACGGACACAGGAATTGTTGCCCAGAGAGGCTGTGGACTCTCCAACCATGGAGGTATTTAAAACCCAACTGAACAGAGTTATGGGCAGCCTTGCCTACCTGAACCATATTGAGCAACATGGTTGGAAAAATATGATCTCAAGAAGTCTTTTTAAAATTGCTTTTAACAGTGCTACTGAGGTGTAGAAATTAGTGTATTTTAGACTTTCAGACAGTATATATTTCTCTTGGAGAGTCTATATGGTTTGTGCATATATGAATTTGCATGTATGTACATGCTCTAGGGAAAGAACATCTGATTGATATAGAACAAAAAAATAAGAATGAGTGACATTTTCAAGAAATGTAACTTCATCTGGTCTGCCTCCAGAAATACAAAAACAAAAAGAGAAACTACAAAAAAAAAAAAAAAAAAAAAAAAGAGAGAGAGAGAGAGAGTGAGAGAGAGGAGAAAAAGGAAAAAAACAGAAACAAAAAAGGCTGATGAAGGGGGAAATACTTGGTTGTTTGAAACAGTGCAGCAGCATCCCAAGAATGCTCTAAATTGTCACTCTTTAGGATCTTCTGCTTCTCAATTTCCTCTTGAAGGTGATAATTTCCAGTATAGTTCACTAGTAATAGCTAATATTCACTTTCAGTGCATTAACTCATCTTCTTTGAAAAGAAATGTATACTATGTTTTTCAATCCCATCTTTTACTCACTCACATTTTTACAGGAACCAATCACCCTGCTGCCGGAGCAGAGGTGTGGAGAGGAACTATTTTCCTCTTCTCTCCCCCTCCATTTGAAGACTATCTCAGTCAAAGTCTAGCTTTCATTAAACTGAAAATTCTGCCAACTTTGTTTTTAAATCACATTGGATAAATTGCAAGCTATCAAGAAAGAACAATGTTAAAAGCTATTTTTCTGTCACCTGGGTATTATTATAGTCCTTCTGTGAAATACAAGAGCTAGCCTTACACTTAGTGTAAACAGCATATACTGCTGAGTGCATTACAAAGTGAATTAAGCAAATTAAGTTAAAGATTCCACTGACAGTGAAGTAGTTCATGCAAAATTCTTGTTTTTAATGAGCATTCTGGAATCATTAAAACATTCATCATATTGCTTAATAATTTCAATTGATTTGTAAGGAAACTTTTTTTTTCTTTTTGTAATCAGTCTCATTCAGTATCAGCTCTGCACCATATTCTGCTTGGTGGTTTCATGACAAATGCATGACCACAGTGCATCAGTAGAAATGTTTTAGTCTAATGGACATATAATCCATGAACAAAATATCTCTGAGATATCATGATCTTGGAAAAGTTTGATATTAATGGCACCAAGGGAGCTATTATGATCCAGTTTGCTAAAAAGAGTATTCAGATTAATTAGATTCAGGGCCATTCTACTCTAAAGACTGACTTACTCTCGATCTCATACGATATTCCAAGTGCCTTCATATGAAGTTAATTTGAAATATAATGGAAGCTTATTAAAGGAGTTTTTAGGTATATAAGTGTAGTGAAGATGGCTACATAGTTTGCAATTTTTAGTTAAAATCACAAATGCCAGGATAAAGTCTGAGTATGAACCATTTGTAATTTTATTCAGTTACTTTTTAAACTTATTCTTTTATTATTACTTTGAAACATGGTCTGAGAAGACTTTCAAATTTTTATAAATATCATTATAGATAAAAAATCTTACAGTGCATTTAATAACTGATTTGCAAACAATCTAATACATACTTTATACAAAACCCCTTGCATAACACTGACTATGCAAGAGGCTGATTTCTGGAAAAGGGCTATAAAACCCTGCAATTATAATCAGGTTATGAATGATGTTCTCACTTAATTACAAATCCTGATTAGGGTCTTCAATGTTACGTTCTTTTTAATATTAAGATTAAATAATGAGCTCCATAAAAGCTATCCAGTTTGCCTGACCTTTATCTAACACTGGAACAGTGTAAGTGTGCCTTTTATGAGTCTGTTAGCTCAATCTATGTGCCGACTATATTTGAATTTCATTAATATATCTGCTGCCAGAACACAGGCTAATAAAATAAGAGATGCGCACAGACTGGCAAAAAAAAGGCTATTTTCATGGTCATATGACCTAGAGAAGTATCCTAAGGAAGGCCACTAAGTAAATTAGGGAATTTTCAGACATATGTCTAGGATGTATAGTCAGAGATGCTTGAACCTAACTACAAGTAAGGAGGCACTGCAGAAAATTATAATTATTCATCTATAATAACCCTCCTTATAATTAAAATCTATTTTTAATCTGCTTAAATTCATTAGTTTAATTTTCAGATTCATAAATCCATACATTTTATGAAAATCCCTAATTTAATACTGTAATCTGTCTACTGAAAAAAAAATATCTTTGAGTATATCAGGAGAATTCATAGAATGCTAAAAAAAAAAAAAAAAAAAAAAGCAGCAACATGTATCAGAAAAGGCATTTAATCCAGTTCTGCTGTTTTTCACAATTTCAATGATAAAGCTTAGCTTGCAAGAACTTCTGTGGAAAATGAACTACTGGGTCACAGGCAGGTAAGTACTGCCAACACAGCTAAAACGTGCTCACATCGTATCTGCTTCAGAAATTGTACAATTTAATAACAGATAAGTATTACCAATATTACCAACACTGAAAATAGAAATAATTCTGCAGAAAATGTAATGTAAAATAAATGCAGTGTTCCAAATCTCAAATGGTTATTTTCAAATGCTAGAACCAGTTTTTCTGAGGATTGAGATTAAAGGTTCTCTTCCTCTGTTTCTTAAATTTCTCTGGTCTTTACTTCCCTCTTCAGAAAGAAGCAGTGAATATGACATCTGTCTATCTGTTAAGTCCGGCCAGAAAAAAAAAAAAAAAGAGGAACAGCAACACAGATCACTGAGTTGTATTTTCCTTTAAGTATTGTTAAAGTATGCCCCAAACTGAAAGATTTGTTTTTTGCATTTTATTTTCCAGTAGATCTTGAAATATTTTATTTAAAGGTGCTTAACGTTTCTTCAATAATAAGAATAGAATGAACTTTACATTTTTTTCATGATAGTTGACATTTTAAAAGCAAAAATCAAGTAATCTAATTTGGTGAGGAAGTATAAGCCAGACATAGCACAAAAAAATATGATCAAGGTCTTGTTTTAGAAAGTGAGAAACCAAGTAATGCTCTTAATGTACCTAGCAGTAAGAAGAATATTGTTTACTCTGCCAAATAAGAACTTGTAAAATCATTTTTGATAGAAAGGCTGGCAGTAGGAAACAGAAAACTCTTTTCCCTATTCATTGAATATTGGTTCAAACCACTAAAATATGGAAAATTAATGTGTTTTCCTCATGACAACCTGTGCCAGCTTTTGCTTAGGCATAAATATGCACTGTATCTAAACCTTTTATTTCAAAACATATTTGTGGTTATAAAACTTTGCAGTGCCTTGCAACTGCAAAACTTGCAATTTTATCCTGTAGTTCTCAAGATTTATGGTCAAATTTTGTGTCTTTAGCTAAGATGTGTGCTGGAAAGCTGATCCTGTCATAAAATTCAGGAGAATAAATAAGATTGCATTAACACACCTCACATTTGTCTGAATAGCAGTGCTATTAATGAGTTAACTTCTGACATATTTTATTCATTCTAAGTCAGCTGCATATCAAATTAATCTCTGACATATTCACACAAAAACAATTTTGCTTTAATTATGAGTTGTTATGTCTCCTGAATAATCTTCTACCTGGGAATGTATAATCAGACTGATTCAGTTGACAAACTGAAGTTTTGTTCAGAACTTTCAATATGTTTGTTCCACTGAAATCTACCAGAATAATCAAACAAGTAAAGTAGCTTCCTCTGCTACTCTTACTGTGTCAAGATGGAGTGTAATAGGGGAATTCCGTGACTAGTTGCAAAGTCCATGATGTTGAAGAGTCACCTGTACTATGCATTATGTTTGATCTGGGATGAACCTGTTTCTGAACCTTTCCTACCTCTGTACACTGTAGTCCAAAAAATGATTAGTTGCCTACTTCCTAAATAAGCTTCCATGAGTGAGATGACTCCTGTTTCTAAAAGATTAAATGCTCTCCTCCAACACCTTTTCTGTTAGGCCAAGTAACATCTCTCCTCCATTCACAGTGCTGATTGTGCTGACACTCATTGAATGCTCTCCCCACATCTTTCCCACCTTCTTTCTGGAATATTGCTAGCTAACTCAAGACTCATATTGAAGTGCTCTAACTTTTAAGTCCTTCCATAAGACTAGTGCGTAAGCTATTTCTGCTTATAATATATTTTTTTAATTACTTATAGCAGGCTTTAAGACATATTTAACATTCCACCTGCCTCAGTAAAACTTAGACAAGCTTGAAGATGTTCAACAGTTTAAGAAGATCTGCAGGTAGACTTAGTGGTATTGTGATACTATTTTCAATTTCTACCTGGAGAGCTTCAAGTGTTGACTGCTGTAAGTGAAGATCAGGTTCAAGACCATCTAAAGAGCCTGAAGGTGCACATTTCCATGGGACAGAATGAGATTCATCCATGGGTTCTGAGGGAGCCAGAAGATGAAGTTGCCAAGCCGCTATCCATCACATTTGAGAAGTCATGGCAGTCTGGGAAAGTTCCCACTGACTTGAAAAGAGGAAACATATCCCCCATTTTCAAGAAGGGAAAAAAAGATCCAGGGAACTACAGGCCAGTCAGTCTCACCCCTTTGCCTGGCAAGATCATGGCGCAGATCCTCCTGAAGGCCCCACTAAGGCACATAGAAAGTAAAAATGAGGTGATTGGTTGTAACCAACATGGCCTCACCAAGGGCAAGTTGAATGAATGTATGCTTTAGTTCCAGTCCTTCTTCTGCATGGACTATGTGACATAGCATAAGTATGGTCAGCCCAGAGACTCAGTCTGACTCCCTCCTAGTGAGTATGAGTGTCTTCTTAAAAAGGAAGGGAAGCAGTGGGAGAGACGTCTGTTTTTGAATGATGAAGTCTTCAAGGCAGCACTGTTCTTTTTGTAAGTGAAGATGATGAAGAGTAATAACCCCCTGAGGACCACAATATCGTCATAACATCTTATAGGAAAACTGAAAGTAAAAACAGATCCTTGACACTCCAAAAGGGTTAATGTCCTCTCTGAATGAATTGATGATGTATCTTACTGTGACAAAAAACATGTCATGAGCTTTGAGCACAAATGAAGGGGGATGCCTAGACAATCTGGAAAAAGCTAAATACCATGACATGAAAACTATATTTTCAAGACTACAAATAAGATGCAACACATTCTTTATAATTAGCGATCACAGTGGCACCAGAATCAAGTACAAAAACAAAAGAATGACTATTTATTTTAAAACAACCTTGCTTAATCATCCTGTGATCACTCAAAGAACGATGAGACCTTTTATAAAATCATTAGCAGAGCTGCCTTGGTCAGCACCTTAATTAGAGCTTCTATGAACTTGGGAATTTCAGTAAAGGTGACATTTACATCAAAGGATTTTCCCTTTTGTTTACTATATGATCATTTAAGAGAATACAGATCACTGACACTGACATTAAAAGCTTTTCATTCTCCTTCAGGTTACAGGTATCATTCATGCAAATTAATTCATACCACCATTAAAAAGCCTATTAATCTCTTTAACATCTAAGAGCCTAGTAAGTTAATCATTCATATCTTTTGCTATGTTAGAAGAAATTTCTGGTTTGGTTTTTGTGCTAGAACCCTATCAATTTTATGACTGAATTGAGGTAAAGCCTCATTCCAGTGAAAAAGGAAAGGGTGACACAGATAAGTAAAACTGTTTCTTTCTTAAATTATTGATCTTTAATTTGAGGTTAGCTGAATTTCCAACATTCTTTTTCTCCTTCTTGCTGTAAATGCTGTTTCTGTCATTGCATTTCTGATGTAGGATTTTCCTATAATGTAACTGACCTTGTCAGAGATTTACTTAAAAAACAAAATTCCAAGCATTATAAAAGAATAGGATAGGATAGGATAGGATAGGATAGGATAGGATAGGATAGGATAGGATAGGATAGGATAGGATAGGATAGGATAGGATAGAACAGAAACAATCTCTTAAGTAGAAATATATTTACTTCTCCATATGCTCTAATGAAAGAAATTGTTACTTGAAAGTGAATTATAAGGATGTAAAGGAAAAGATGTCCATTAAGCGCGGACTACATTTGGAGAGAAAATCTAGGCAAAGAAAGCAACAACAAAAAAAAAAATTCAAACATCTGTCATCTTAGATTTCTTCCACATCTTGTCTTCATTTAATTAAGCACTTCCTTAATAATAACATACTACTCATTATATATGAAAGCACAGCTCTGTTGTATAGAAGAGGTTATTAGTGTCTCACTAAATAAAGTCATATTTTTTAATGTATTTAAATATGCATAGTTGTAGCTAATGATGGTGACTATGTTGAAGAACAGTGGTTTGTACATGAGAATTTGCTCTATCCAATAGTGTTATTGTGCTCTTTGTATCTGTTGTAGTTTCCATGGAAAAAAAAATAGGAGGCATTACTTTCAGAGCAACATATGTACCATAAAATGAGCTGGAAAAAATTACCTTTATTGTCACAGGAAGACTAATTTAAAATAGCATTCTATGCTGCTTCTAGTAGTTTGTGACAGATTGTTTTTCTCAGTAGTGTCTTCATAAAAGGTATAGAAAATAGCTTTAGTATGAAGACAAACCTCCTGCTAGTGATCATGCAATTTCTAGGAGGATGTTGGCTAAAGATATTCAGACAAGCTTGTTTTATGCAGAAATGTTAAGTAATTCATAATACTACAGGTTACCCCACTCAAATCAAATATCAGGAAGACAACTGAGTGTGTCACTGGCATTAGAAGGATAAAGACAAAATCATTCATGAAGTTAACCCTGAAGTCATGAAGTTATAGGATCTGAAATAGACTAAGTAGGAATATTTGCCTTTTCATAATTCTCTAGCTAATATCAACGTTGGAGCATCAGTCTGCATAAATACCAGCCCAGATAGACTTTTTTTTTCTTTTTTTTTTTTCTTTTTTTTGGTGGGGAGGGGGTGGGGGTGTGTATGGAACAGAGGTGGGAGAGAGAGGGAAGAGGAAGAGGGTTGCTTCCATGATCTCATTATTGTCATGTCTAAATGTTTATCCCCCAAATCTTTCTCTTTGCTCCTATTCTCTTCCTTGCCCTCTCTCTCTCTCTCTCAAGGCACATAGTCATTTGGCAGCTTGAAAAATGGAAATACAGAGGCAGAGCAATTTGCCAAAGGTCAAATAAGATACCTGTGGTGAAAAAAAGAATCATAGCCAGGTCTCCTTGGTGCCAGATTAATGAAATAAACACTGGACTAGACACACTCTCTCAATGAAAACTGTTTTATATAAAGAAGTTTCAAGCAACTTATTTTCAGTGCTGAAATCATTGTGGCATAAAAGTTCAAAACCATTCAGCAGCAGCAGTCTTACTTAGATGTCTGATAATAATATATATGTAAAAGGAAATGGATATATATACAAATTTATATGTATACACACTTATACGTTCACAGGTATGCACACAAACAGAAGATAAAGAAGTTAAAAATGGTGATAAATAGAGAAGTAAATAGCACTTTCGTGACAGTAATCCAAAGAAATATACTGCTAATCATCACACTAGGAAATATTAATAAATTTTATATATGTTGATATAAATCCATCTGTAACTTGATTATTTTAACTCATCAGTGGATTAATATATTTATATGAAATCTCTATCAACCAAATAGCACAAAAAATCTTAAATTTTTGATTTTGAGATTTAGAGTGCACCAAACTTTCAATGGGCAACTGCTTTCTTACCTTCCACTCCCTATAAAAAATTTTATGGCATATTTAATGTAACCGAATGTGACAGAGACAAACATTTTGATTTACAGCAGCTCCAATGCTGCCAACCTGTTCAGCATAATAATAGAGATTGCTTGAAGAAAAAAAAAAAATAGAATAAGTAGTAATCCAGAAAAGAAAGTAAAGGTAAAAGGTAAAATTCCTCTGTGTAGTAAAGATTTTCCATGAAATATTTTCTAATCCACTGGAGTGTCATGTCTGATTAAATTAACAGTACAATATTTTTAATGTTTATTTTCCAAAAGATCCTAAGATTACAGTCAGACCATTACCTAACCATCTGCCTTAGTTTTCTTTAATCATAGCCTAAGAATCTGACTTAGAGTCCCTTGAAAACTAAAAAAAGAATATAAGTGACTTCTTTGATCTGTAGATCTAGATCAGGATCTTATTTCTAACACTGATTCCACTCCATTGTTGGTGATCACTGATGCTGGTAATTTCTGTGTATCTTGATAACTATTTTCTAATTTGTTATAACTCATTGAAATACCTATATCATGGTAGATGCACTTGTTAAGAAATTAGAGGTGAATGTTAGCTTTCTGTTTCTCATCATGGCACTAACATTAAGCCCTTAATACACACAGAGAAACAAAGGGAAACTTGAACTTTCTCATCAGCTTTTTTCCCTGCAACAGTTCAAGAGAGAAAAATGTCACCACAGTTAATAGCATAAAGTCTCTGAGTGGCCTGAAGCAAAAGCACCTGTCAAAACTGCAATCACAGTAAGAAAGGGTCACCAGAAGGACAACTGCTGTATATAGTGGTATAGCAGTTCTATGAAAATCAAGTTTAAATATTCTGCAATTCCACTACTATATACAAAAAAAGCCAAGGATTTTTTATTATTATTATTATTATTTTATTTTTAAGCATGGAAATAAAGAATATAACTATGGATATGAAGTCTGTGTGATTTGAATTGAAAACCATTACACAGTCAGCAAGCTACATTACTGAATGCCCAGTTGCAGTATTGAATTTGTGATTAAACAGGAGTTAAACTGAAGAAAAATGCTTGTGGAATTTTAAACTCACATGGAAAAGAATTAGATTGTTTTCCTTCATGTTAAGGCCAACCTATCTACTGGATTTACTCACCTCTACTGTGAAATTATAAAGAGTCAAAGAGAATGTGCTTTCAGCAATAAAACAAGCATTTTTGTTTTGTTCTGTTTTTTAAAGCTGCTTCTTCTGCACAAGAATTCCACTTTAGCTGCCTGTGAACAAAGGACACATGCAGACACTCTGATGGAGTTCCCCACCCAGCAAAAGATTAGAAAGGAATTCAGGGTAAAGACAGGACAAACAGCGCTGATCAGGCACAATACATGGCCAGACATGAATGCCAACAATCATCCCCTCATCCATCTATTTTCCCACACTTGTGTCCTCCCTTATCACTTAAATTCCTCCTGCCATGGGCCAGGAAGCAGTTGGGACAAAATGACCAGGAGATTGGGCATCTGCTCTGTCATGAACGGGCTCACCTGAGGCTCAGATCCCAGGTCCTCCTCAGAATCTGTTGGCTGATGGAGAACTGAAAAACTGAAGCAATTTTGTCCAGAAAGTACTTATTTTTCTTTTTCATGGAAAATTGTTGAGGTATATTTGGTTGAAGTGATGGGTCAGTCAGGAACCAGTTATTGTGACAACATCTTTGAAAGACTATATAGACCAGAACAGAAGACTAATGTGAGGTTTCTTGCTTGCATCTGCTCTTCATAGACAGAGAATTTGAGAATATTTTCACAAATTTTTAATCCAAAAATTAACTAACCCTAAAAATATTTGAAAACTGACTTCAGTTCTTGATCTAAAATAAATTTCTTCTACAGGAAATATTAATACACGCTAAAAAATAATAGTGTGATGAACTCAATAAAAGATAAACAAGTTATGCAGAGAAATCTTTCAGAATGAGTAAATCTGCTTTGCTATATGAAAGTACTAAGGGCAAGACAACTTAAGTGGTGCACATGCAAGCTTTCTGCATTGTATGACAGGCAGCCTTGCTTCTAGAAAGTCTCAAAAGCATTCTTTTAATAATTAATCTTGTTTTTATTTCTTGTCAATATTCCTTCTTGCACAGACTACACATAGAGTAAGTTTATATGCACTGAAGTTGCCAAGCTGAAGTATCTGACTCTTCTCGTAGCTCACTGCATTAATCTGAAATTCCATTTGAGTATCCATGACTAGATTACCCAATAAAAAGCATAAGGTACAAAGAATGAAGCATATGTTTCATTTTGGTCACTATTTGGAAGTTCATGGGACTGTTTACAGAATGTAAACCTAAAAATATTCTTAAATTCAGTGTTAGAAGCTAAGTTGCATATGCGTGCCTTTATATTTAGCCACACAGATGAGTCTTGACACTTTTTGGGGGTGTTAGAAACCAGTTGAACACCAAAATAAGTGGGTATCAGCCTTTCAGTATCTGAAGGATTCCTACAGAAAAAATTCCTGGGGAGCAACTTTTTATAAGGGCATGTATTGACAAGATAAGTGGAAATGGCTTTTACCTGGAAGAGAGTAGATTTAGACTAGATATTAGGAAGAAACTCTACTATGAGAGTGGTGAGACACTGGAACAGGTTGCCTAGTGAGGTTGTGAATGCCCCCTTCCTGGAAGCATTCAAGACCAGGCTGGATGGGGCTGTAAGCAATCTAGCCCAGAGGGAGGTGTCCCTACCTGTAGCAGGGAGTTGAAACTAGATGATCTTTGGGGTCCCTTCCAACACAAACCATTCTATAATTCTATGATTCTGTGATATAAAAGTTGTTTCAATTTAATTTTTTCCATCTACATATTTCAATATTAATATAGCATGTTATTTGTATTTAAAGCATTTTTCTGATAACAGAATGCATTATTTACTTTCACAATTTATTTATTGTCATAGGTTGATAAACCTTACCACTATCCAGATTAACAAATCCATGTTAGTAAGAACAGAAACTCCAAACCAGTTCATTATCCTCAAACAGATCATCTTCAGAAAGTTAGCATATATGATTTGAGAAGAAAGTACTTTCTGAAAGGGCAGCAGGCACAGGTTACGTAACACTACCATTGAATACTCTAAATGATAAATGAGCTAATATCAGAAAACAGCAGTTGCGATGATTATTTTTCTTGTGAAATAGTCTGAATTTGTAGCCCCTAGAGAAGCCACTGAAGTAACTTGGTGATGAAATGCCCAGATAACAGTGGTGAGGTCCAACTATAAGAGGGAATATTAACATTTTCTAACCAAATGTAGCAGACGCTTTTGGCCATAGCTCTTACCGCTGAAGCCAGGAAGCCTGTGCTCTTATAATGTCCTCTTGTTGTATTGTATCACATTTGGCAATCGTTTTCTAGTTAGAGTTGCCAGTACTGATTGTTTTTTCCAGTCTCTGGTGTCACAGTAAGATTATCTTCAGTTTCTCTGGATTGTAGAGGAATTAAATATTTCAGTGTGAAGTAACATAATTGCACTCTCCCAGGAAGATGTGGAGATAGGGACATTCTGTGACAACCCCAAATCTCTTTCTTAATGAAATATACTTGTATTTAAAAGTCAATATGCAGCTGGCAGAATCTGTGAAATGCAGACACTTTATCAACACCCCAAAGAGAAGGCCAGTGATTGCTATGGGAACAATGGGTTTTCTATTGCATAAGTAGATTTAAAACCTGAGAGATCAATAGAGAACAAGATAAAAGTTTCACAATTTATCACACTCTGGCAGTTCTCAATCAATGTTTGAGTTCTGTTTACATGTCATATTGGAATCCAGTATCAGTGGGAAGTTCAGAAGGAAGACTCCTAAATCCTTGTATGGAGGCACTGATGAACATACACAGGTTTATTAACAGTGCATTACCACTTCCTTCCTGCTAGTAGGGGTAGAAAAAAATCTTTATGAGTTATAACACATAAATTCTTATTGTGCTGTTGGCTGACATTTGGCTGCCAGGCACCTTTTGTCAGAGTTAGGGGTCAAGAAGGTAGTCAGCTCCTTTCAGTCTGATGCTGTGAAATGAATCTGATCTTCAGCATTTCTTTTAAAGGGGAATGACACAGAATAGACACACAAGGAGTAGATCCACAGGTGGCAGCTCCCCTGATTGTGAACTGCACTTCACAATCTAACAGACCCCTTGCCACTGTGAACAGTGACTGAAAATGACCAAAATCAACCACTTTGGAGCAAAGAGGTCCTTAACAATCTATGAAAGACAGAAAGAAAGACAGAAAGACAGGAAGGAAGGAAGGAAGGAAGGAAGGAAGGAAGGAAGGAAGGAAGGAAGGAAGGAAGGAAGGAAGGAAGGAAGGAAGGAAGGAAGGAAGGAAGGAAGGAAGGAAGGAAGGAAGAAAAAAAAAAGTAAAATATAGCTTATTTGTATATTTTCATTTTCCTGAAAGCCACTCTTTTCTTGCATGCTCAATAAATTCTACAGAGCCCACTTATATCCAGTTTTTGGATGCAAGAAGCAGATTGTACTGTTACTTCATCCAAGTACTCTCCTCCAGATGCTCCTGTTAGTATCTCTAGTACTGTCTTCTTTTCTCCTTGGGACTTTCTGAAGTATGATTTGGTACTTTTATTTCTGTATTTTAACCTTGGCTAAATAAATCTTAAAGGCTTCCATATATCTTATATTAGAAAATAACATAGCTATCTTAATTATACTAGAAATTAATATAACTAAGCACTTCAAGACATATTTCCTTGAAAGTAGTTTGTATTTATTCCTAATATCTTGGCTTTAGTTGTTGCTTGTTCGAGGTATTTTGTGGCAGTATTAGAAAATGCATGTATAAGCAATATTTTAGGATACAGCCATGTGGTTATAAATTCCTCTGAGATCTTCGTCTAACAGCTAACTCAGTTAGTTCTGTAAATCTTTCTCGCACCATAAAAAAAATCCTCTTTGCTTCCTCCCCTGGTATTTTTGTTTACAAAACTCAATTTCTGTTTAGCAGGCACTATTAAGCCCAGAAGATTAGTTCAAAAAACTACCCTAAAAAAAAAAACCAAACCATGCACTCACAACCTTTTTCCAAATCCAATGTCTTTTTACATTACTTTACACAGAGTGGATTAGTGGCTTGCAAGTATAGTGACTCAGCTGCCTTTTCTATTTCTCCACTCTGTACTATTGTCACACTCCTCTGTGAGAGGATCTCATCGCACACATTGGGTTTAGTAAGTGAATCTTGTCAAGGGAGTTTCAGTCATGCCTAAGGCTCAGAGTCTTGTGGCAGTCAGCATACCTCTGGATTGCTCTGTCAGCACAAAAATGGAATAAAAGCTCACACTTATATTTAAGTCTGGGGCATTGGCTACTTCTGAAATACCAACACCATGCTCAAATATTGCACATTCTAAAAAGGTAATGTTAGTTTTGGTAGCTTGTCTTTCACCTTATGTATACACAGGCCACTCCAAAAGTAGTGCCTCCTATTTAGTTATATTGCCCCATGACATCAGAGGTGGATATTGGTGGCATGACAATAGATGCTGAACCTTTGCACCAATATTCCATTACATTCTGTTGTGGTGAGACAGATGGCAGCAGAGGAACAATCTGATGAAATGACATCTGACATAGAAGTGCATACGAAGCAAAGGTGTGTCACTGAATCCCTCCATGTGGAAAAAATAGCACCCATTGACATTCATTAATTCTTACTAAATATTTATGGAGACTGAACAGTGAATGTGAGCACAGTGAGGCAATGGATGGTGCATTTCAACAGTGGTGACAGTGACAGTGTGTCATCTCCACTGACGCAGATTTTTACCAGTGGGGCATACAGGCTCTGGGTCATCATTGGTGAAAATGCATAGATAATGGTGGTGATTATATTGAAAAATAGTGTTTATTAGCTGAGAATTTGCTCTATCAAAGTGTGTTATTGTGCTTTTTGTATCTGTTGTAGTTTTGGTGGAAAAAGTCAAGCTAGCAAAACTAGCATTCCCTTTTATTTTAGAAGTAGCCAGTACCTCAGATTCAAAATGTAAGTGTGAACTTTTATTCCATTTCTCATAACTTTTGCCGTTACTTCTATTTTAAGAGGAAGAGAAAAATCAACAAGAAATATCTTGCCCCCTAATTTGTTTCACTTAGAGAAAGAGTAGCATCTATTTCATTTTGTTTTACTTGCAGTTCAAATTCAAAATAGATCTGTCTATTAAAGTGTTTGACTAAACACTTATGTTAAATTAAATGTAGAGCTAATAGTGATTTTGCCAATTAAATACCTACATATACTGCTTGAAGAGTTTGAAAAATATTTAAAGATAGTTAAAAGTATAGTAGGCCCCAGATTCTTTAACTGGAATTGTCTCCTTCAGACCATTCAGTTACCAGAATGCCCTTCTGGACCTAATCCTTCATTTCTCACTCCATAGATGCTCTGTTACACATGTCAAAAGTCCTAGAGCATGGAGAATTTATTCCTTTCCTTTCTGCCTAATCTCCAGTGGTTTATATGCCTCAAAGCAAGAAGCAGAAGAAACTGATTCTAAATATAAATTGCTTCCTAAAACCTTAGCCTCCATTTTTATGCATAAATATATGACAAAAAAAGGTCTGTCTCCAGATATTTACTGTTTCTTTCATAGTTTTATGTAAACAAATTCATTTGCACAAAAACTTTTCTTTCTTTAAAGGTAATATTTGACTCCTACATGTTTCTTGCTGAAACTCTTCAAATACGACAAATATATGAAAATATAAAGAGAAGACCATTTTATTGAATTAATCAATGCTTACTGATAGAAAAAAAAAAATGTCAATAAAGACTCTGAGATGCATTCTGTGCTAAAGTTTGCACCCCTGTTGACTGAGTTAGGACCAAGCTTCAAGAAGCTGCACTAATAAAAGGAGATGACAGAAGAGAGTTAGACTCCGAAAATCTATTGTAAAATTTCTAAGTAAAAGCTTTAATTTTAACTCAATAATGCAGACAACTCAGTTGTAAAAATATATTATAAATTAATAATCTCAAGTCTGTATACAGAAAACCTGATTCCCTAAGGGTTTCATACGAACGGAAATAGCAACATCACCTACCTTGCTAGTCAAAACAGTCTGAATAACACCCTGAGTGAACTCTTCATAGATAACATAAACTCCCTATATAAGTTTATTGTCAGTCAGAATCTGAGACACCTAATGTATTGTGTTTCTTTAAAGCTCACTAACACAGCAGAGGCATACTCACACACACATGCACACAGTCATTATGTATATCCATGAATATGTGTGTGTATAAATGTATATGAACGCCTTACTGAATTATATCATCACAACAGAAAAAAAGCCTGATTTTTTTACTTCAGCTTTTGATTCTCTGAAAACTGATGAAGAATGGAATGGCAGGGAGTAGGTGAAGGTGTTCAAGTACGAGACCCCTTAATTTACTCCTTAGATACAATTCCACTGGGCTAGGAAAGTTTGTGCTGATTCAGAAGAAACTATGGCCAGTTTTCGGGCAATCTGGCACAAGATTTGTTACAATATCACATACAACTAACTATGCTGTCCTTCTCCCTGGAAGTCAAACTATTCACTGTTACCTTTTTCCTTTGCTGCTGTTCTTGCTGTTTATTCCAGAGCCATGTGGCCCTTGAAGGACGCAGAAGGCAGCTTTCCCCCTTCATTTTGTGACTTTTCTATTAGGCTTGGGACAGAAAAGCACTACCCATTCCCTTCCAGTGACTCAACAATGTTTTCATGGGCCTTGGTTGCACCATGAGATTAGAGGCTATAACAGGACAAAAATTCCTAGCAGCTGTGGTTAGGTGGTCCCTAAGAGTTGGTACTGGGGCCCATCCTGCTTAATATATTATTGATTATCTGGATGAGGGGATTGAGTGCATCCTCAATAAGTTTGCAGATGCCACCAAACTGGGGGTGTCGATCTACCTGGGGGTAGGAATGCCCTACAGACAGATCTGGACAGGCTGGATCCCTGATCCCTTCTTGGCTGTGAATTAAGGAAAGCAAGTAAGGTTAAAAGTTACGTGCTTTCATGAAGTGTTGAATCAGCAGCTGCAGATTTGACCTTGCTAAGCCAGGTTCTCACTGCCAATAACAGATGCTTTTCTACAGACTTAGACAATTAGTACAGGCAGCAGGTCTCTTGTTTTTCCAAATAACTTCATTACCTATCCTATCTCTGGAATGAAAGGTAGCAGGCTTAAACAGTAAAACCACAAATTAACGAAGGAGCGGTGTATTAGTGAACAGAGTTGTGGCTGACGACATGAACAACCAGAGCCATCCAAGAGTCCTCCATCCTAACCCAAGCTCAAGAAAATAGTATGACAACCTTCATTGGAAAGAACACCAAGAGATACGCATGTGTAAAAGAGCTGAGACTTGAGGCAGGAGGGGAATGTCAATCATTCTGGGGACTCATTGTAATAACCCAGGCTTTTCTTGGACATCTAATGCATATGAAAGCAGCTTGCTCGTTAAGTATGTACCTTTCTTGCCCTCCAGTATGCAGGCTAAGTGGGAATATCCTCCCTACATCCATTTTGCATGAAGCACTGATCAAACATACCTGCTTTCTAATTACTCTGTATTTATAGAGTTTGATTCCCGCACGTCAGCTGAAGCCAAAAATATCAAGCGCTAGGTCCTGTATTTTGGTCAAAACAACCCCATGCAATGCTACAGGCTTAGGGCAGAGTGGCTGGAGGACTGTGCAGAGGAAAAGGACCTGAGGCTGTTGGTCGATGCTTGGCTGAGCATGAGCCAGCAGCATGCCCAGGTGGCCAAGAAGGCCAATAGCATTCTGGCTTGCATCAGAAATAGTGTTGCCAGCTGGAGCAGGAAGGTGATCATTCCCCTGTACTCAGCCCTAGTGAAACTGTACCTCAAGTACTGTGTTCAGTTTTGGGCTCCTCCATACAAGAATGACACTGAGGCCCTGGAGTGTGTCCAGAGAAGGGCAACAAAGCTGGTGAGGCATTTCGATCAGAAGTAATATGAGGAGCAGCTGAGGGAACTGGAATTGTTTAGCTTGGAAAAGAGGAGGCTCGGGGAGACCTTATCACTTTCTAGAACTACCTGAAAGGAGGTTGTGGCAAGGTGGGGGGTTGCCTCGTCAACCATGTAATTAGCAATAAGACTAGAGGGAATGGCCTCAAGTTGTGCCAGGAGAGGTTCAGGTTGGATATTAGGAAAAACTTCTCAGAAAGAGTGGTCAGGCACTGGAAAGGGCTGCCTGGGAAGGTGGTTGAGTTACCATCTCTGGAGGTGTTCAAGAAACATGTAGATGTGATACTAGAGGACATGATTTAGTGGGGAAATACTGATGGTGGGTGAAGAGTTGGATTAGATGATCTTTTCCAAAGTTAATGATTCTCTGATGTTTTAACAATGTGAACTCAGGCTCAGCTCCATACAAGCTTATTTCTAGCTGTAATAGAAGTGCATCTGGTTCTCCATAGACCTGTGCAGGGAGCCATTTTTAGATATTGGCAGGTGGTTCCAATACAAAAATATTCAATATTTCATGTTTCTTGGAAACAGCACCAACATAGGAATATATTGCTACTCAGTGACGTTTAAGCTTCATGCTTTAAAGATGACCAAGATAAACAGCCAGTACCATGCTAATCTTCAAAAGAACTTGTTCTCATGTCATGAAAAATTCTTGCTTTCATGTGATGAAGTTTATCCTGTAAATTAAATCTCTAAAGTAATGGAAGAAATAACCTGTGACACTGGTGGGGGAAATTAAATTAGAGTCACTAATAGCAGGTCAACACTGTCTGAGGAGAGGTAATGGAAGTGACCACATGAATGATAAGCAAGCCTTCACTAGGCTGTGACATCTATCTCGTAGAGACTGTGACAAACATTCATCTGAGTGGCAAGCAATTCATAATTGAGGCACTAACGTCTTTAGAGCGTAGCCTGACACTGGTAGAGCTAGGGCATGCCAGTCTTTCTCAGTAAAATGTTCTAATTCCATAATGAAAACCATTAAGAAAAGTAAAGATCCTTAACTTCAGCCTCTCTGCTAGATCAGTCTGCCACTGCCATGGATAATCTTTTTACTCTATTTATCAACCTGGATAATATTTTCTGAATATTATCCCCATTCCTCCCAACATTGCTAAGTTATTGTAATTCTACCCAGCAGCAGTAAGATACAAAGGGTATAAGGTAAGAAAATAAAAAAGATAGGTTCTGTTTCAGAATTGTAATGCTCCAGAGTATGTGGTTGTTTTGTTTGTTTGTTTGTTTGTTTGTTTTTTTCTAAACACTTTAACATCACTGCAATGGCCATTAGAGAAATAGCAGGGTACGAAGCTTATCTAAAATGGAATCTTGCATGTCATACCAAGCACCTCTGAAATTCAGGGGCCAATTTATTTCCTAATACCAGAGCATCACTGCTGATTTTTAGGAGTGAATGTAAGAATGTAGGAAAAAGAAGTTCATATTCTGATGCCTCTTTTCTCTGTGTTAAAAAAAAAACAAAAGCAAACAAAAAAACATAGTAACACACACCCCTTTCATTACCAAATATTTTGTAGGAATTAAGAATAAAGACAGTAGACAAGGAGTAGGACGACAAACAGCAAAGTGCTTATCAAAGTAAGAATGTAATTAAATAAGTAAATAAAACTTTCAGCATATGAGTTCCTGATCAGATAAGAAAAGAGGCTGAAAGAAATGCTTGATTACACTATCCACAGGATATAGGTGATCTTAACCTTTTAGTCATTATTTTAAAACAAACAGCATATTAAAGTGAAAATTTCCCCAGAGTTACTTATTTGCAAAGTGAAATAACAAACTTCATATTCTTCTCTTGCTCATACTACTTGTTTCCATTTACATGGTGATTAGGCTTACTCAGTACGAATGATCATTTGGAAGTATTATTATGTGGCTTAAAAATCCAGAGGTATAACTAGAATGATAAACCACTATAAAAAATGATAGGCAGAATTCTCTGGTTCTGCAGTAGACACAAGTGCTCAGTTTGACATTTCTAAACAACATCCTGGCACTATGGTTAGTCTTCAGAGGCAGAACATCGATCTCTCCAGCTCTGCAACACCCTTCCTCACATTTGAAACCTTTCACTAGTGGACATGCATCTCTTTGCACACAGTGAGGTCTCTCCAGATTATACGTTGGCATCAGATCCAGAATCCCCTGACAACAACAAAAATCCTGGAGAAATGACTTGTTGAAGATACACTAAAAAAAGAAAACAACACATACACTCAGGGGCAAAGGAGTAGACAAAACCAATAACCAAATTAACAAAAAAAAACCTAGTTAATTAAAATCCTCCCAAGTGTATTTTCTATAAGCTGGATTTCAGAGCTTGATAATATGATTCTTTTAATTTCATTTTTCAAGTTTTAACAATCCAGTGTACAGGTTGTAAACTTGATGAAAAGAAAAAAAAAAAAAACAATTTTCTTAAGTCTACTTAAATAAAGAAGTCAGTAAGAATATTTTCCAAAATTCTACAATAAAAATTTAAGAAGACTGAAGAATTGAAATGTTAGTTTATTTTGGAAAATTCTGGACATCAGAACTGAAATAGTATTACCGTAAGGGGAAAAAATGAGAGCTGGAAACCTTCTCAGATCTTTGAGGAATGAATGTTCTAAAGGTAACTTAAAGGTAACTCTGCTCTGACTGAAGTCATTTGCAACAACAAAGACACTCCACTGAACACTGCAAAACTTATCCTTACTGTAGAAAGAACTTTCATTGTCTCCCGAACATTTCAATGAATTTTCAGGCATATTTAGACAGTCACTATCTCTTCATTAGAAAATATCCTGGTTACACTGTGGTTGTATTTAGCAGCCAGTAAACTCATGCTGACTCATCTTTGACACAGGCGTAAGTAGAATGCCTGGCAATAAACATACAGTCATGCCAGACACAATTCAATCATGATAAAAATTAACCCAACATGGAAAAGCCCTGAACAGCCTATCTATTCCTGTCCAGCCCTTCAGGGATCCACAGCCCTGCCCAGAACCCCACATCAGTCCCTGAAACCATCAGCCATGCTCCAACTGAGCCAGGCTCCACCTCCCCCCAGCCCTGCCCCACCCAGCCTTTGACCCTGTCCAACCAGGGCCACCTATGAGCCCAGAACTTGGTTTAGTGTCAGCCCTGGCACCTATGTATGGTGATGACCCTCAGTTCTCCATTTTGAGGAGCTACCAGTCTACATCTTCTTCATACTCTGAAGAGTTAGGATAAAATAACTGCAGAAGTTATTTTCGGATAGCCTTTCCCTAGATCCAAGAAACACTTATCTCCTGCTGCTCTCCAGAAGTTCAGAGCTTGTTTCATGGTTTGTTCCCTTCATCAGTGAAGGAAAGCAAGGCTCACCCTTCTCTGTTCAAAACGTTAGGAAAAAGTACTTTTCCATTAGAAGCCTGTAGTAGATGACAGAATTAATTTGACATGCGGAAATCAGACCCTGTAGACAGTAAGGATATAGAGCAGGCATGTGTTTATTGGTAACGCGCGTACACCCTGGTGCAAGGGGGATCACTCCACCTGACTTGCACACTGTCAGGAGAAATCATGCTATAGATATAGGTCGAACTAATATATAATCAGTAGTTGACAGGAATTTGGATACATATTCATTACATTCCCGAGAGTCCATTAGCATGCAATCCCTCCCCCCCTTGTGAGTGCGTAGTAGGTCGTGATGATGAAGGCTTGTAGTCTTCCTCACGAAGGCTCGTAGTCTTCCTTGCTGCAAACTCTGACCCTGAAGAGGGGGGGCGAACTGGTTTCAAGTTGCCCTGTAGACATCAAACCCCGAACTGGTTTCAAGTTGCCCTGTAGACATCTAATCACCTCCCTGCCAAATGTTTTCAAGCTGCTCTCCAGTCCTTATCTGTATGGCCTTCATCCTTCTTGTTATTCCAGACCTAGTGCCTGTGAAAGTACTTGGAATCCCTTATTTTCTAACACTCTCTACATAAACTTCTACTTTGTGAAGCTACTTTCTCTTTTCTTGCTGTGAGGCCCTTCTCTCTATAACTGCAGGGTCCTGTTCTCACTCTTCAACTTGGATCGCAGAGAGCTTTTCTTAAATTCCATTTTCATTTTTTTCTTAATGCTTTGAACTTTTTACTGACTATATTGTACTTTAGTTACTGACTAAATTGTACTGGAGCATGCACCCATTCCACAATACTCCACCTAACGGCCCTAGTTTGCCATGAGCCTGTATGAGAGCAACTCATCACAGGTCAGAAGAGTTTGAGCAATTTTCTGCAGGAGTCAATTTGGAAAAGATAAATTGGTGGACACAGAACAGAAAAAGGGATGAATACTAGATTATTTATTCTCAAAACAAATAAAGGTTATCTAGAAGGACAGGCTATGTACTCAGACTCCCACATATCTAACCTGTTTTACTGATGAACAGAAATGATCATAGAAAACAAATATTTAATCTAATTTATATTTATTTCACATTAAGTTAAAGATGTAAGGAAAAGATTAGCCCAGTGTATACAATCAAAGCAGACATGATTTTAGCCCATATTCAAGTAAAACTTTTCATCAAAGCCCACTGGCTGAGATTAGTAAGTCATAAAGATCACATGCTTCTCTCCCTCAAGTGGGTAAAGTTTAGTGTAAAAATGTCAAAATGTTCCAAATTCCAAGGCTGTTTGTTTCATGGAAATAAAAGCTTTGATCACAAATCAACTTACTGGGAGATGGTAAAGAAAAAAGTATATAATGTAAATTAAAATTAATTGAAAATAATTTTCTCATGACTGCTTTTTAACCTATATCCAAATTTTAACTAAAAATTGAGCAACAAGTGAAATGATTCTGCCATCCCTTATATCATGTCTAGTTACTTGAGCATGTTTACACTCGTGAGATCAAATTCATTTTCAGTGAAACTTAGGTAAGATTTCATTCAAAAATCAAGCTAATTCAGTAGGTATCAGAGCGTCTGAGGATTCTCTCTTTTTATAATTTTGGGCAAAATGCATGGAAACTGAGTTTTAAGGGCAGGAGATAAATCTGATTGAGTTCCTTAGGTATAAATGACACAAAAAGGGGTAGGTGACAAACCTTCGTAACAAGTTGACAGTGAGGACAGCAAATCCTAAACTAAAATTCCCTTGTGTAAGTGGTGTGGTACAAAGGTCCTGCTCATGCTTTATGTCTCAAGATTTTATGGACAGCTTTACCTGATCCAATGGTGAGTCGTGTAGTGAAGAAGTGGTTTAGATTCATAGAATTTCTCAGGTTGGAAAAGACCTTAAAGATCATCAAGTCCAACTGCAACCTAATCATACTACCCTAACTATAAGAACCCTCCACTAAATCATGTCCTTGAGCACCACACCCAAACGGTTTTTAAATACATCCAGGGATGGTGACTCAACTACCTCCCTGGGGAGCCTATTCCAGTGCTTCACAACCCTTTCTGTAAAGAGGTTTTTATGATATCCAACCTAAACTTCACCTGGTGCAACTTAAGGCCATTTCCCCTCGTCCTGTCACCAGTGAGAAGAGTCCTACCCTGCTCTCACTGTACATTTCAGTACATTTCAGATATTCAACGAGAGCAATAAGGTCTCCCCTCATCCACTTCTCCAGACAAAACAGCCCCAGTTCCTTCAGTCACTGCTCGTAGGACATATTCTCCAAGCTCTTCACCAGCCTTGTTGTCCTTCTTTAGACCTGCTCCAGCACCTCAATGTCCTTTCTGTACTGAGGTGCCCAAAACTGAACACAGTACTCAAGCTGGGGCCTCAACAGTGCCAAGTACAGGGGCAGGATTACTTCCCTAGTCCTGCTCACCACACCATTCCTGATACAAGCCAAGATGCCATTGGCCTTCTTGGCCACCTGGGCACACTACTGGCTCATATTCAGCCAACTGTCTATCAGTACACCAAGTTCCCTTTCCATCAGGCGTCTTTCCAGCCAGTCATCCCCAAGCCTGTAGGGTTGCCTGGGGTTGTTGTGACCAAAGTGCAGGACCCAACACTTGGCCCTATTGAAACCCATACAATTAACCTTGGCCCATCAATCCAGTCTATTCATCACCCTCTGTAGTGCCTTTCTCCCCTCAAGCAGATCAACACTCCCTCCCAGTTTGGTGTTGTCTGCTCCTTTTTCTGTCCTCAGGCATGATTTCTCACTTGCTCTTGGACTTCCTCTGATCCATGTACTTTTAGGATGAATTCAGTTAGCTCCCTGGTCCAGTAGAAAATATTTTTCTGGCTGCTTTTAGATCAGCAAGGAATCTGAACACATCGTGACAAGGACCATGACAAGTACCATGTAGAGGAGACTCAATGGTGGAAGCACGTGGCTAGGAGAACATGATGCAGGATTCCTCTATTTATTGAGAATGTAGCCTTAGATCAGTATGCTATTCACTATCCACATCCTCAGAAGAGAGTAGTTCCACAGGAGTTAATAGTGTTGTGGATGGCATACGTTAGCCTAGAATCAGGTCCATACCTATACACATGTTTATGTTTAGACACATGTGTATGTATGTCTGTAGATACTCATGGTATGACACAGGTTTGTTTGTATAGTCTTATAAATATATACCTGTACATATATAAACAAATCAGATACAAGGTATACACAGACATTATATATGCTTGAAATTCTGCTGTCCTACACTAACACCAGACTGTTCCCAATACTACTTTTATTTGCAGCGGTTCTCTCAACTCCTAAAGACAATTAGTGAGGAAGAAGTTGCACATTAAGTGGTGCCATTATGAATTCATTTGCTGGGTTTTTTTTTTATTAGCACAAAGGATGATGGATTAATCTGGTATTCAAGTAACTCTCATTTCTGCCTCCAGTAAGAGTTCCCTCATGACGCACCATTAGTTAAATGTGCCATCACAATAAAAATCTAACCAAAAAAGACCCCTTATGTTATTTTAAATAATGAGCCCTCAGAGAAGCTGAATTAGAACCATAAATTAAGAAAAGTTGCATTATAGTTAGGATATATTATTTAGTTAGCATTGGTCACTAGAGCAACAGCCAAGCTCAGTCATTCTGCCTCCTAATTTAATTGTATTAATAAAATAAAATAAAATAAAATAAAATAAAATAAAATAAAATAAAATAAAATAAAAATCAATTGTAAAAAAGCCTTTGTAGGGCCCACATGTCCTCTCCCATGTATCCCACAGGGATAAAATGAAAAATCAACATCAAAAGAATAGATGCTAGCCTCCTACTTATGTGTCAGTAGCAAATATCATTTATACACACCTACCTGTGTGCTGAAGATTTTAATAGAAATGTTATGTAAGACAGTTTTGAAGAATATTTGTTATCTATCCAGCCATGAATTCTCCTTTCAACATAACCAACTGGATATCTCTCCTTCCACTTGCTTTCTGACCATCTGACAATCCATGCAGAAATCACACTCTTACCCTTTTAACCAACACCTTCCTCTTGAGCACTATAAAAGGTGTTTTAATTCAGAGAGATCAGATTTACAATGCAGACCTCCTCCAGCATAACAAAAATGTTGTCCACAGTTCTTACTATCTGTGGGAATGATACACACAAATGCTGTAGAAATTCAGATTGGAATTTCTCTGACTCATGAGCCAAACTCTTCAATTTTTTTCCGTTCTTCTTGATCCTTCTGTTTTTCATGCTTTACTAATTTATTTATATATTTATTTTGAGAGAAACAAGGCACAGATGCTGAAATTTTTTCCCTGCACCTGTCAGTTGGCAGATATGAACAGTGAATATTTGTCCCAACCCAAAGTGATTTTTCAGTAGAAAAAAGTAGCTAGTTTAGCAAACAGATTAAATGAGACTATGAATTTCTAATGTGACTCACAATTGCTTTCCCACAAACTAATGCAAATATGCAGCTCTGTAACTAATATTGACAACACTAAACACTGAACAAGATCATAGATAATGTTTTTGCTAGTTAATTGAAAAAGTAGCTATGAGTTCCACTCTTAAGTTTTACATACTGTTAAATGACTAGTGCACTATTAAATACTAGTGCAGTATTCTCTTTACATCAAGGATATTTCTAGACTGTGAATCACTGTTAACAAACCTGTCTATTCTGGTAAGGAATAAAACAATTTAGCTGTGTGAATGCAAATTCTGCAATGGCAGGCAGCCTCAGGGGCAGCAAATGATCTTGAGCTCATTTGATTTATTTTCTGATTACAAATGTAACCAAAGAATTACAGCAGTAGTATACATCTCGTCATGATGTGTTCAGGAATTTCCAGCAACATTATTTATACTGGCTTTAGAAAGCAATGGTACTTTAAAATCAAGATACTTTGGACGAACATTCCTATCAGTTTCAGGAAATATAGAATATCTAATCAAAATTAGAGACAAAAAAGATATAAGCCACTAGAAAGATCAGCGGCTCAGCTTATAGACATGTGAGAGTGTGAAGATCGGGTCTATCTTTTGAACCAGCTCATTGAGTCTTCCAGTACAGCTATTTTGAACTGAGACAAAGCACTGTTATTCTTTCTTTTTGTTGTTGTTGCTTTTTTATTTTTATTTTTAACCTGGTAAAGTTTAGGTTTCAGTCCACAGAGAAGGGTTTTTTTAAAATATTTCCTTCACAGTTCTAATCATAAATAATGATACTTTATCCATTAAATACCAATTCAGTCATTTGCATGTTCTTTTATAAATACTCAGGAATTAAGATCTCCTTCATCAGCACATAATTTTGAACTTTTATTGATTTTACAATAAGATCTAAGTATAGCTAAAATTAGAGGCCATTGATGAACATAGCATAAAACAAGGGGGGGAAAGAAAACAAAACATAAAACACTTAAGTATATGTAATCTATATCCAATTTCTTAAGGAAATCAGAAAAGGCATTTTAATGGACAAATAGTGTATGACTCTGATCTGAGCTACACAAGGACCGTGCAGCAGGTCTGTAAAATATGGACCATTCCTGGGGACATTCAAGGTCAGGCTGAACAGGGCTCTGAGCAACCTGGTCTGTTGTAAATGTCTCTGTTAATTGCAGGGAAGTTGGGCTAGATCGTCTTTAAAGGTCTCTTCCAACAAAAACAGACTCTATGGTTCTCTGATTCTATGGATGCTTTGCTCCAAACAGACACTGTTTCACCTGTCTTGGGATCCAGGGTACAGGCAGATGGCTTCGACAGTTCAGACATAGCCAATGTTATTTAATTCAGCAGACACAAAAATACGTACCACTGAAATGATGCACTTGCTTTGGTGAGGTTGTTTGATGACTTATACTGCAATATAACTAACATTTCTAAATTTGTAATGTAACAGTAGTGCTGAAAAGTGTAAAATGCACCAGGCTGTATAGCAAATTGTTACTGTTAAGGTGTTAGCCTGTTTGTTATGTTCTTTTAGAATCTCCTTACTACCAAAATCTGTAGTTGTCTAGCCTTTCCTTTATTGGAAGTTTCAGGTATTTCTTCTGTATTTAAACTGGCTTCAGCTGAGGTCTGTACTGTTGCAGCATCTTCACAGTCATTCTGAGCTGATGGATGTTGATAATTATGATACCTTCTAGTCATTCTCATGCTATTGTATCATCCTTTTGTTATACAGCAGATTTAAGAGAATTCTACTAAGTAGGTCACAGTTTCACAACACTTGAAACTTCACCGGTTATCTTTGATCAATTCTAAGAAGGTTCCTGCTCTATTTGCCAGTATATGAGGCCACGAAATGTGGATGAAGGCAAGCTTCTTTGCTACTTGGCATGTGCATATATCATTTTTCTCTGTGGAGTATTTTCCTTTATTCTTTCTTTCTTTCTTTCTTTCTTTCTTTCTTTCTTTCTTTCTTTCTTTCTTTCTTTCTTTCTTTCTTTCTTTCTTTCTTTTTTTTTCCTAGCACAAAAGAGGAAGTTCAAATCTGTTCTTTTTGTTCTCATGGTTTGAAGCTCTGTACAGAAAAAATGAAAAGACTGAATTTAATGCTTCTGTACTAGAAGATTTAGCATGCTTTTCAGCTTGTCACTGGACTGATGAAAGACAGCACAACTACACACTTTTCTCAAGTGAGCTTAGATAGGTTTGTTCACTGGAGCTCAAATCTCCTGCCAGTAACTCACTGCAATTTCAAATTATTCTCCTTCCAGTCAGTTTCTACGTGTAGATTAGCCCATGTCCTTTCTTCTGGGCTGTAAGTTTGCCATTTTCAAGGATTTAATAGTGAGGTTGTGGCAGTGACAGCTCTATTTGTGGCACACTTTTGTTCCCACACCTGATAGAGTTTTGGTGCTCAGCCACAAAATTCAACTCTCCAACACATTATCAATCAGCCGCACTGTGTGATCCACTTCAGGAAAGATTTAAAGGACATAGTTCAGGTTCTTCACAGTGAATACAATAATTGGAATAAAGAGCATGCTATATGTTGTTCCTTAAAACATTCAATTCTTTCAGTGGAATGTTTGTTTTTTATATTAATTCACATATGGTACAAAAGATGGAATTTTTGGGAAGAGACAAAAACTTCTTACAGAAAATAGAACAAAAACTTTTTTAAGAATCCTTATGTCTTCTTCTGAACTTAAAAATGTCCTGACTGTGGCATGAAGCAAACATAATTCTCTGTCCTTTTCTCTTCAGAACAGCACATCATGGTCCCCACTATGAAATTCAGAGACACTGAGCTTCTCTCTCAGTTTTGGCTCATGTCTATTCCAAAAAAAATATGGGTGGGAAAGGGTAGGAAAGGACCACAGACTGAGAAGCAGAATTCTTTCTGAAGAGCTGAATAACTTGTCTGGCGTAACCATTTCTCATACAAATTTCCTTTCTGTCTCCATTGGTACAGTCCCATGAGCATATGTAATTCAGTTTAATTCAGCCTGGCTGACTGGGATCTGTTCAGAGATAAATTTTTGATTCCAGGCAGTTCTAGAGTCAAGTAACAAAAGAGGATTCCTATTCTCCAAATAATAAGGAGAAGACTGGGCAGAACTGTTTGCAAAAGGAGGTAAAATCACCTTCCTTGGTACCTACTTTCAGACATACCAAACACTGAGCAATTCCTACTGCTCAAGAATACATAGCCGTGTATTGTAAAAAAGGATACATGACAAAACTGCTAATGCTAGGTAGCAGCTCTCATAAACTGGACTTGTAGATAGAAGAAACATACAGAATTTCAATCAAAACCTCTTTACTGACTGTTCTTCCAGTTTTTGTGCTTTTCACTGTCCTTATTAATCAAGGTTATATAACAACAGTTTTAAGGGAAGCAAGATGATCAGTTCTGCAGCTAAAAATACTGAAAGTCAGAAAAAAGTCAGGGAAGAAAATAAGACAATCAAACAAGCTGCAGAATAAACACAATGTTTTTTACATAACACACTAAACTCAGCCATTTTAACTCCCTTTCCTGCCTATTTTATGTTCCTTCTTGTCCAGGTCTGCCACAGTTACAACCTTTGGTCAAATCCCTGTGTATTGCTGTGCATTCTTCTCTAATTTTTGTTTTGTTTGGGTTTTTTTTCTTGTTTTTGTTTGTTTTACTTTGTAGCTTTATTTGCTCGAATACAGCTTCTTTAATGTCATTAAATCTTTAACACCTTTTGGAAAAGTCTAAAATTTTGTTCTTGTGAATAAGTGTCCAATTTTGAAGAAGAGGGGGGTTCAAGGTCAGAACCCAAAAACTTTTAAAGGGTCAGAGCAAGGTATACATACATAAGTAAGGGCATAAATTCAGAAGAAGAAGATATAGAATCTAGAGAGAGAGACACAGAACAAAGAATTTGAGAGCAGACAAGTTATGGATCAGATATTTGAACAGACACAATTTGAGACCTTCCTCACAGTGGAGATTCAAACTCTGTTTCAAAACAGTTAGAGTGTGGTATCATAAATAGGTCACTAATATCCCAGATATTTTTTTCCAGCTACTGCATTCCTGCAGTAGAGTTTCTCTAATTTCCAGTGAGAAAAGTAGAGCTTATCTAGAAATGTTAACTTTAGAAGAGTAGGAAAACTAATGATGCAAGATCACAGTGAGACACAAAGAAGTCCCAAGTCCTAAGCATAACTTGAGTAGATTGAGCACAACTCCGCTTCATGATGATAAATCCCATTCTTGAGCAACATCAGCCCACTAAATCTATTAAGATTGAACTCATCAGTGGCTATTTCATGTGTGCATGTTTTCATCATTTCTTCTTAAAAAAAAACAAAACAAAACAAAACAAAACATAAAACAGTTAACTCATGCCTTGGGCACATGTCCATGTAGCACTATAGTGATGTGGTGCAGAAAGATGTGTGTCCAATTGGTAGTCTGAACTGTATCTTCACTGTAGCATTTCTCTATTCCATTCTGGTTGTTCCCTTGGTTGCAAATCTTACCCATGCATTTGAAATTTTAAATTTGTATTATTTTACACACATAGGTCAAAAACATGGAGTTTAGTGTGCAAGTGATGGAGCAGCAATCAAAGTAATTTCTATAGTGAAAACCATAGAGTGAAGTTAGATATCATCATCAATTCAATAATTTTACAGTAAAATTGCTTATGTTATTATTTGCTTTATTTTCTGGTTTTTTTAGTATTCCTGTTTACCTCCCATAAAGTAACCCTCACCAACATTGTCTGTCTACTAAGGGTGAAAGAGAGATTTAGAAATAGAAAATACAACTTGTACATTTGAGCTCTGACCTGAGAGAAACATCACTTAAATCAAAACAAACATTTTCCTTTTAACAGCACCCCAAGTGATACCTCACGTCAACAACTCAGACAAAGGGAAGGAAAAGTGTAAGCTTTGGGTGGTGCAGAGTACCAGCCCTCATGAATAGAGGCTCACTAACATCAAGCAATTAATCAGTTTTGTCCTCATTGTTATGCACTTTGTGTTTATGACCTGTTCAGTTCTACAAACAACTCAGAGATAGTGAATGTATTAATAATCAATCATCAGAAGTCCCTCATCTCTGCAGTTCTCCTTCATTGCATTCTGACACCATCACCTTGTTTCCCTGTCTCCATGAATCAATTCTGGTGGCAGTTCACAGACCTCAACGAGGTGACACAGCTGCTTGAGTCTCTGAACAGAATAGAAAAGAAAAATGTTTAGAAAAGGCAGACTGAAAGAGATTGAACTGAAAGGTCTGGGTTTTTATTAAAAGGAATTAAAATTCAAAATAAAACAGAGTTGTGCAATTGCTCTAGCTGCTTTCCAAATAGAAGAATTCTGCATATACGACACAATTCTTCCTGGTGAGACAACAGAGGAGAAACAAGATTCGGGAAGAATGTAACCCATGAGGCTCAAAGCATTTTTTCATCTTTTCTTTATTGGAACCCAGCAATGGCAGCTCTTCCTAGATACTTATATGTCTTTTACTTTGTCACCCTCATTTCTTCTCTTTTGTTAGTATACTTTGCTCTATTTTGAATTAATACCAATGGATGTATTGACTTTGGAAATCCTCTTCATGAATTTCATTTCCCTTCCATCTAGCTATATTTGTTATGTAGTAGAAATACACAGATTCGCTTTAGCAGGAATCTGTGTTCATTTTCATAGGTACTAAAGACTCACACTTCAGCATCTCTGAATATCATGTCATTTATTATACTACAGGTCCTGGTGCAGTTCTGCAAGATGCTCATTCTCTCCATCACAAAACAATTCTTGAAACAATTCTTTTGTTTTTGCTTTTGTTTTTGTTTTTTCTTTCCTTTTTATTTCATTTTTAAGTATACCTTGTCAATTTAACTTAGCCTTTTCTTTTGACATTCTTAGTAAAGAAACATTCATATATTTTTATCACTCTTTCAAAGTCTCTCACCATAATCCTCTCTCTTCTGCTCAGACTGAACAGAGCCACTGGTGACCTGCTATCATTCACACACATAAGGACAAATTCACTTGTTCGAGTATGATGCACTCATGAATATGTGCTACGAGTCCAAATTTCCAGTGTACTGTGGCTGATATGGCTTTGCTGCTTCTGCTACAAAGCTTTTGTGATTAATTAACAGCTCCTACTGCATAGTATCTCTATGTAGGGCTCAGTACTCTTTCAAGTAAATTTATCTCCTTGTGGTATTCTCTTTCTTTTTTTTCCCAGAAAATGTCCTTAACATTTTGACTGTGTGTTACACTCCAAACGTGAGGACTTTTTCCCGAATGTGAACATTCCCCTGGGTGGACAAATCTAATGCAAAAGTAGATAAGTCACTATAGTTAACATATTCTTCGAGCTCTGGCTCAGTCACATGCTGTCAGCCAAGAAGGTTATTATATACACAACTTCATGAGTCCTGTTAGTTGTAGCAGGAAAAACATCTTTATCTTAGGGAAGTTGTACTTCTTTGTACTTATTTTTTCCCCAATAAACTAGTAATCACTGATTCAGTCATTAAGACAAAGGAAAATTAAAAAATAAACAACCTCTTAGAGAAACACCTTTTCAAGAATTAAGCCAAGCACCTTTCCTTATTCTTCTTTCATCTCAACATCCATTGTTTTTGCCACACATTACACTGATTCCCTCCCAGTTGCTTCAGCACAGGAGGTTAGGGTAGTGCATCTTGGTTTCTTTTTGCTGCTTTTGAATTTCTATGCTCTTTTTTTCAAATTTTTTTCCATTTTTTTCATGATTTTTTGGGGTTTTCTCATCTGCTCCTAGCCACATGCTTCATCAGCAGTCCCTCTTCTCTGTGTGTATGTCCCCAAGAGAGTCTTGTCACATTTCTCTCAATGCCACTCTTCAAATGTCTCCTCATATGCTTCCTCCTCCCTGCAGCTGCTGCCCTTTCTAAGTGTGCTTGAGCATGTGCCCCACATGCTTTGTTGGTTGACTGAGTTTCCGGCACATTATGAGTTTTGGTATGTTAATTGTTTTATTTCTAAAATACATAATATCATAGACGCATTTCACATCTCTTCTTTTTTTTTAACCTGCTGAGATCAAAAATGCAAAAAGCCTCCAGCAATAATAATAACATTGGGATAGCCATCAGAGTTTGCTTGAAGCATGATGCTGAGTATACCCGTTTCCAAATTGCATGCTTTAACATTCATTTCACAGGTATTTTAGATCCCTGCCTTCTCATGAATTCTGTATTTAGATCACTCCTATGTATCAACATTTTCTGTGAGGATACCATATTTCAATGTGAATAAGTTTCTTTAGCTCTTTGTCTATTTAAGTATTTTATATTTAAATTTATTGCATAAAAAAAAGAAAAAAAAAAGGAAAAAGGGAAAAAGTAAATGTCCTAATTATAACCAAATAAGATATGCAAGGAAAAAAAATAGTCAGTGATAAACTTTCTTATCCAAGCTCTGTCTCTACTAGTCAGTATTGGCGGTATTCATAAAGACTTCTCAGAATGAAGACCAAATCACATCCCATGGCACTTACAAAGTCGAGTCTGCTATCCATCACTATTGCACTCAGATCTGTAAACTCAGGAATGTCAAATTCACACAAAATATGTTCAGCATCTCTCATCAGTCACAGACTTTGAAGGACAAATGCAACAGCATCCACCAGGTCAAAGTAGTTAAAATGCATGGGAAATAAAAATAGTTCAAAGTTTCTTACTTTTCATATTCTCTATTATGAGAGATTTGCATGTTTCTAAAATATACTGTCTGTGTCTTGTATTGACTTTCAAAAGTAAGGATCAAAATGGGATTACATTCAGATATCTATTGCTCTTTTGCTAATATCTTAAAAGGAAAGGAAGGGGGTGAATCAGCTCCAGTTCTTTCTCCAAATCTCTCTAAATAACTAGATGGAAATCCATGCTGAGAAAACCAGTAGACAATTTCTATTTTACATTAGTAAAAATAGTATTATCTGTCATCTTTTATCATACTGGGATGATCATTAAGCCAAGCAGGCAGGCTGTTAATGTTTACAATGTGTAATATTCTCCAACAATATACACAGAGTAACAGGAGAAAAACAAATCTAATCCTGTCCTAGTGCCAATGTGGATTAATTTCATTTAAATAAACATGTTTGTAAAAATGAAGAAAAAATTGCTTCTGCAAACAGCTGGTTAAATTTGACTTTTTTAAATTCATCCAAAAAGACCAATTAGACTGGGTGCAGTAATTGTTCTTCTCCCCCTGCTGATGCATTACTAATTGCTAATGTTGGTGTGTGTAAATACCAATTAAATATGTTCTGATTTACTCTTTTTAGCTAGTGTTTAGATTTTAAGGGGAAAAAATGTCTTTTAAAATTTATGTAGAAAATGTGTGTCCTTTGTGATTTTTACATCCTGTTCCAGTTAACAACAAATGGAAATAAATAATGAGCAAAATCTGTTTGGCATTTTTGTAGAACAAACAGCCCCATTTACAAGGTGTTTCCAAATACCTGGTATTTCATTATCTTCTATTTATATATTTATTTATTATCCATTAGCTTCTAATCTTCTTGCTTGTTTGGTCACTTGCTTGTGATTTCCTATATATCTGCCACAGAATAACAACAATGACATGGGAAGCATGTCTCACCGTTTTACCACAATGTTAATTGTCTGTGATTTGTGTGAAGTGTGACAGCAATGACAAAAATGGTGACGAAGAAGATTGTAACTCAAGTGGATCTAAAGAAGATATGAAAATACATCCTTGGGTTTTATGTGTTTTCCTCGACCTGAGCAAGAATTGTTCCATTAAATCATCATTCCAAATTGTTTTCTTTTGACATTCGGAGGACAATTTAGCAAGTTAGTTTGGTAAGGATGATTGACTAAACCAAAGGTGAAATAAAAGGAATAAGAGGTGGGAGAAAAACAAACAAACAAACAAACAAAAATGTAATTGCATTAAGGTCTCAGATTAAATAGTAGATTACAAATAAAAACTGCATGAGACACATTTAGACTTAACTGAAACTATAACGTGTAAGCTAGAGAGAACCTTAATATGAAGTTTCCTCCCTTGTGATTGTTGTTTATAGCAGCAAAGCTTCATCATAGAGTCCCATCAGTGCATTCCTGACCTGTGGGGCTTAGCCTACACCAGGGCATGCCATGAGCTGCACAGAGATTGCAGGCTCAACCAGCTCTGTGATAACCCTCTGTAGAGGGCATCAATGGGAATTGGTAGGTAGCAGCAGAATGAAGTGATGGAATCCAAGCAGCTTATTTCATGCTGGTTTCCTCACAGCTATCTGACTCAATTCTTTTGATTGGTACCTTAGGTCAGGATCATTTTCAACCTCCAGTCATTCATTGGGGTTACAGCTGTGCAAGCAGGGTCTGTGCATTATAGCTGTATTCAGTGCACCTGTTTAACCGGAATGGAAAATCGAAAGCAACAAAAGATGTTTTAGCTGCCTCTGTTCACAGGAAAAAGACAGAACTCTCATGTTTCCATCACGGGATAGAACTTTTGCTCCAACTTTCATATTTAATTCACTTTTAATAAAGCCTTCTGGCTTCATTTTTTACTAACATTATGATAACTCAAAAATACCCCCACTGAAGTTTTGATTTACAGTTTTGCTGTCGCTATGAATATTCCTACTGAAACAGGAAGTCTTTCATAGTGACCTTACTGATTGGTTTGCACTCTTTTTATTATTTTCAATGAATTCTTTAGAAGAGAATACACTTTAGAGCAGAACTTGAGGTTCTTTCATCATAGGTTGGACACCAAGGTAAAAAAAGTTGTTCATTTCCACATTAAGATCCCCATATATAAAAATACCTATATATAGCAAATAGTTAGGAACTAATTCCCAATCTAGCTCTAAATTCATATTGTTTTGGGTAGCTGGAGTTGATAAGACTCTTCACCTGAAGTCTGGGCTATATTATACTGCAGATTTTCCCAATATTTTTTCAAATCCAAGGTTAGCAGCACAACGGATTCAACATTTTGAGATTATTCTCACACTCTTATCCAAAGTAGACAGTAATAAGTACTTGAATGAGGAAATTAAAATAAACATTGCACACCTCTTTTTGTGTCATATGAGGAGAAAGTTGTAGTGATGGTAAAATAAAATATTTGACTGCTGAATATAGTGAGAGACTAGCCACTGAATCTCATTCAACTGAGCAGATTTCTTTCTTTCAGTCTTCACTGTCCTTAAATCTGATTTAGCTTCGAGAAAGACTGCTGGATATGATGATGAGAGCAAGGTTCAAAACAGTATACTACCCTAGAATATCAAAATACCTTACTGGACTACTAGCCAAATCTCCAAATCAAAGTCTGTATTTTCTTTCTTGCAGGATTTTCCTGTTTCTTCATGCTAAAAATGTGTCTCTTCATTCTATTTCTTCTGTTTTCCAAATAAGAAAAGATCAAATATTTAGGCAGTCCTTAGCCAAGTACGTGAGTGCTTCCTCAAAATCGTATTTGTAAAGGTGTAAGTACTGCTATATATTAATTAGGTCCTCTTTCTGCCTACACTTGCATGTCTTTCTCAGTCTGGCCTTCCGTTTGCAGCATGTGAGGGATGTAACACAAAGCCTTCAGGATTCTTTTTCTTTCCTCTTTGTGCCTTGCACCATCACAAACATTTCTATACAAATGTACAAAGCTAAGTGTTTTCTGCCACTGTGTAATTGCTTCTTCTCCTCACATGATAATTTTATATCTTTTTAGTGCAATGTTTTATTAAGATGTACAATGCAATTTTACGATAACCCTATGTCTAAGTGGACTGGAATCTACTTGCAATAATCTCATTTTATATTTCACCTTGACAAATGTAACCAGAGGACATTCTGTGGACAGTATGGCCCTGAATAGTCTTGGTTGAAAACATATGATAACATATGAATGCATTGGTGATTTAGAGTCAGTGCATAAATGATAATGTAAACTTTGTAACTTTTTAAACTTGATCGTTTTTAATGAATTTAGTACAAATCTGCATGGAGGGTTCCATTTATTTCTCAGGCATGCCTCAGGGAGGCCTGCCACCCATGTCTAGAGTTGTAGAAACTGCATGTGAAGTAAAATTTTAACCAGGAGAAATCAGCATCACATCATATAACTGTCCTCTCCCTCGAATTTTTGCCATCTTTTTCACTCATTGAGGAGGAAGGTTAATATTAAACATTCTGTTAATGGTTGTCAAATCAATCATGGTTTTCACTGAGTTATGCTATAAAGAAGCAACACACTTTATAAGAAATCAGAGAAGGGTTGAATGAGATAATGTAAAATCACTTATACAGCCACTCTGGAGATGGAACCTCGTTTAATATTTAATGCAGTCATTAACCTGAGAGCAGGAGGAAGAGGGTAATGGATGGTCTATTGCTTTTACCTACAGGACAAGTTTCTGAAGTGAACTATCTCCCTCAGGGCAAGTATCACAAATGCCGAAAATCTATAAAGAGGGTCACAGATGAAAGGAGTTTGAGCAGACTCAAAATTCCCATGTGAGCATTGTGAGCACTGCAGAAATGGCACACTGTAAAACTTGCCAAGCTGTGCACAGCCATGGGCTATTGCTATCCAAATGCTCAATCAGTTTATTATGGCAACAGACACACCATGATGGCAAAATAAGCAACACATCTGCAGAAACTACAAAAAATAATCAATTATTGAAGAAAACTATCTAGTAGTTACATTACTCTTGCCCTATCTTGTTTTTCCCTTCTGCTTTTTTCATCCTTTCTAGATGACCAGATGTTAGACATTACCCTTGAGAGCCAGAAATCTATAAACTTATTTTAACTAAGATATACACAGGGATGTTTTTTTGTTGTTTGTTGAACTGCTTTACTTTTTTGCTGCTGGTGGTTTTTTTAATAAAAAGAATCACAGGTGCATTAAATATTTACAGGTGACCTTCTAAATACTGAAAATATTTCCTGTGTGGCAACAGCGCAGCATGCAGTAAGTTTTTGTGCAGAGCAGCAGAGTTGCATGCTAACTATCAGAATAATTGAGTCAGGACACCTGCCCCACTGCCACTGTTACAAAGACAGTGCAAGCAGGTTGTGGATTTATCCCAAAGGCTAAATGGGTTACTGTACAATGGCGTACTCACCAATACTACATAGAATACTACCCATCCTCCCCATCATATGGACTGCCCTAATCCTTTTCCCAGAAAGAACTGGGCACATCCAGCCTTGAATTGCACTTCCCTGCCTTCATGGTAATTAAAGAAGATACCAAGTCCTCCCACCTCCATTGATGTGTCAGTTCCTGAGCACAGTGATGATGCAGGGAACTTCTATCATGCTTGACCATCTTTTTCACAGGTAAAAAGAGCTGTTACATGGTCTCTTACAAGGAGGGAGAATGTAGCCTGATTTGCATATATTTCCACGGTAAAGGGGAAGGAGTACTAAGTACTAAGCTCTAAACTGCTTTTCCAGCTGATAGTCAGGCAGTTGCAAGTCAGCACAAACAAAGCATGTCTCTGGCCCAAGAGAGAGTGAAAAGACTGAACATTCAGGAGAAACAAAACAATACAGTTACAAGACTTTTTTTGCTTTTTTCCTGTGTGATCCCTAATTTATAGCAGTTACAGTATACATAGAGAGAAGGTTTTTTTTTACAAAGAAAGGCCTCTTCTTGAAGATTTTCTTCCTCAGATTCCATAACATGTATTTTGAAGTTTCTTCATTTTTTTAAGCCTACATTATTTTTTTTAGACTTTTCACTATTAACAGATGTTATTGCACCATCAAGCTTTCAGAATAACCAGTAAGTCAATTTCCGATATTGCTGAGAATTCATACAAAGAAAAAAATTAATCTGGATTTGGATCCATTCATTATTTCAGATCTGAAATCTAGCCTGCAGGCATCCCTAGCTGTTTGTAGGATTTTCTCTCACAAAGGCTCCACTTCTGTTTTTCATCCACAACTCATGCTAAATTCAATGCGAAGAAACTAAAAGAAAACTCACGCTAGTAGGAACATAGTGACTTAAGATGGTATCTGAAGTGCCTTTGTCTTGTGAACAGAAATGCACTGTCTTTTCTTTAATGTTGCACCATGATGTATCTATCACATGTGTAGTATCATAGAGTATCATAGCTGAATGTAACACTTCCCGTGTAAATAAAAAGACAAGGTACTTGTTACAGAATAATTACAATCTGCATTAAATCTGTGAATGACAGTCAGCCATGTAATTTTGAGACAGAAAGAAGCAAAAGACAAGCAATATTGCTCTCCAGGGAGAGTTCATTATTAGTAATGAGCAAATCAGTACTGCATTCTTACAATTAGCTCAATTAATTTATGATTATTAATGTAACAATAATATTATGGATAATATAGCGAGTTAGGTGACAAAGCAGAAATATCTATGGCCAAGAGATAATAGCAGAATGTCAGTAAACTTCTGTACTTCTTGATTTTTGTTCAGTAAATACCCTGGTACCTATGAAATTTTGCTTTTGTTTGTATGGTAACTCAAAGGAGTCACTACCCTGCTCTTCTGACTGTTAGCATTGTTTTCATGGACGAGCAGGTATTGACTGTCTGCTGAAACACCCAGCCATTAATGTGTGATGGTCTGAGTCAGTGCAAATCTTTAGTCCATAGAGACTACAGCTGTAACCCTAACACTGCACACCTCAGGTAATTTGGGCATACATTTGTGTAGGAGAGAAGAATTCTTCTGCAGATGTGGCTACCAGGTTGATTTATAAAGAGAACATGCTGCTTCTGACTCTATCTCTGCCGGACCCAAATCTCTGCAACAGAGTAAGCTGATGAGTTCACACCCAGTATTCATCCACCTCACCATTGAAAGATGACATCTAAGCAATTTCTTCACACAGTTGCATTGATCTCCTGACACTACACTAGGGAGTGACCTATTAGAGATGAAAATTCTGTCTTTCTAATAACTGACATTTTTCTCTCCGATCTTTCAGCTTTTGTTCTTGCCAGACTATATTATTTACTTAATACTGGGTATTAAGACCAGCACATTGAGCCACAGCAATATAAAAACTATGAATCATCTGACAACATTAGGAGACTGTGGATAAACTCATATATTTTTGTAATGATTTAATGAATCTAGAGTAGAAAATAGCTATATTCCAGTACCTATAATTTTTGCCCACATTTGAAGTATTCTACAAGAGACAGAATTCAGAGCCACAGGGAAAGTAGCCTTTCCCATGAAAGATTTTTCTGTACTAGTAATTAAAATATATATTTAATCACTAAAACAGGCTGATGAATCACAACATTAAAGAAATCTTCTAGTAAGGTCAACCGTATTATCCATACTTCTGGTAAGCAATGGGGACATTAAGATGAAATACTAAACTCTTAGTAACTAGCAGGAGGAGAAAAAGGATATTTTAAAGCATGGCAACCAAAGCAGACTGCTTTATATGTTGATTTTGTGGGTGTTTTTTTGTGTGTGTGTGTGTGTGTGTGTGTGTGTGTGTGTGTGTGTGTGTGCTGTTTTCTTTCAAGCTGTGTTTGAAATTGATAGTAGCTTCTAATGCTGATAAAGCAGAAAAACTTTTTTATTTTATGCTGCTGTCACTTTGTTTCTCAGCTCTTAGTTTTGTCTGCGTAAATATAAAGTACAAGAAAGCTTTTAATGTTTAGGGATAGAAACAATAACAAAAGTACTTAAAATGAAACACTGATAGAGGATGGTTATTTTTACATTTGATTTTAAAACTAAAAAGAGTTGATAGAAAGACAGGTAGATAATGTTTGTAGCGTTTTCAAGGGCCCTACATGTGTATGAAGAATCTGAAGGGGAATGGTAATTGTTGGCATGGATTCACAAAGGAGAAGTAATGCTTTGTCTACCTAATAACCTTATATGATTAGATGACTGGCTTGGTAGATGAGAGGAGAGTAGTGGAAATAGCCCAGCTTGACATCAGCAAGGATTTTGAAACCACTTCCCATAACATGCCCATAAAGAAACTTATGAATGTGATCTGGATGAACAATTAGTAAAGTTGATTGAAAACTGGATTAACTGGGCAGGCCCAGAACATGTTGATCAGTGGCATGACATCCATCTGGAGACCAGTAACCCAGGACTCAACACTGAGTTAAATATCATTCAACATCTTCACCCATATCATTCAACCCATGATCTGGGTGATGGGGCAGAGCACACCCTCACAGAACAAACTCTCATGAAGTTTAATAATGATACAAAACTGGGAGGAGCAGCAGACACAAGAGAGTTATGCTGCCATCCAGAGAGATGTCCATAAGCTGAAGAAATGAACTGAAAGGAATTTCGAGAAGTTCAACAAGGGAAAGTGTAAAGTCCTGTACCTGAGGAGGAAAAATACCAGGCACCATGACATCCTGGAGAATACCCAGATGTAAAGTAGCTGTGTGGAAAATGTTCAGAATATACTGGTGATGACCCAAGATAAGCATGAACCAGCAGCATTCACTTGCCATGAAGAAGGCTAATGACATACACAGTTGCATTAGGCAAAGTATCACCAGCACGCTGAGGGAGGTGATACTTCCCCTCTACTCAGTCACTGGTGAGGCTGTACCTGGAGTACCTGGAGTACTGTGTCCAGTTCTGGGTTTCACAGTATGCAATATGGATTTTTTATCATAATTTTCAAAGCTAGCAGTCCTGGTGCTTAAAATGCAACACAAGTGAATTTTCTTTTTATTACACTGAAGTTTATTGCATGGTATTAATGAAGCTTTCAGTAGCATTTCTTTCCAATGATTTCAGAGATGGGACTGAGATGTTGAACTGTCTCAGTTTCTTGAATTCCAGCTCTTAGTGCATATAGCAAAGATGGTCATACTTATTACAGATTTGCAGGTTATTGATTGTGCTAATAGTAGCCCCTTTATTTTGTTAATAATTAAGAACATAGAATACAACCTCCAGAGGAAAAAAGGGAAATCGCTGAAATAAAATCAATCATTATTTTATCATTGAGTAAAAAATCAATAAAAATATATTATTTTTAATAACAGCAAAGGTTCACTGGTATTGCATTGGTTTTATCGACAGCAACATATGCCATTATTAGCTCTTACATGCAAGCAAAGAATTGATCTGATCAATTTATGCTAGGATATGAATATTAGCTATTTTAATTGCTTGAATTTTAACAGCAATACAAGTTCCACAGATAATTCAAGTAAATAATAATACACTCTCCTTCAGAAATAAAACTTGACATTTAGACAAACATTGCTGCATCCTTCTTTTGGCCAATGTTTGTAATAAGTTAAATGTGATGCATTCAATATAAAAAAAATAAAGCGTTGGTAGAATGGATGTTAAGTGATCCGTATATGTAGTAATAAGTATTATGGTAAAAAGCCTTATGCTGCTATCCAATCTTTCTTTTTCCAAGGGAATAGTTATGCAGCATTACCAATAAATTATATATTATATGTATATTTGCATCAAATTTGTAAAGGAACGTTGAAATTTCAGTAAGTGCTTTTTTGTTACTGTTTTTAATAAGGCCTTTTAAACAGGAGTTCACATCTTAAACAGCATAATTAAACACTAAGACATCATTAAAATATCTTTACTGATGCCCAGACAAATCCAGTGGAATAATGAGAAGAAATAAGAATTACAGGAAGGATAATAAATACTGTGCTAAGGGTGATCTCAGTAAAATAACTTTTGAACTCATATTTTGTATGTGATAGGAAAGAGCTTAAGACCTTGATTAGCCTAAGTGTTTAAGCACCTGCCTAATTCCTTTGAAACCAGCAGGAATGGAATACATGCTTCTCTAAAGTAAAACAGGCACATGAATGCATTTTGACAAGTTAGAGCCTGTATGGATACATTTTTGTTGATTTCTTAAAGCACTCTTGAGAAACGGCAGTGTGATGGATACTCAGTCTAGAGCAATTTCCTGTATTAAGAATGGACAGCTCTTAGGTAATCACATATACCTCCCATAAGGGAACTGTGATGTCACAACCTGAGCTGATGATTGAGCACCCCTCAAGGTTCTCCATTCCCTCTGGGCTCATTTAAGGGCTGGACTCAAAAGGAAGAATGTCTTCTAGATGAGGGCTCCTTGAGGAGTACTCTGTACCTAGAGACCCTATTGTCAATTAGGTTAGTCAACTTTTTCTTACCTGTAATAACTGATATTCCTAATGATAGTTTACCAGGCATTGTAAAGAACTTATCAGAAGCAATTTCACTGATTCTAAGGACCAACGTCTCCATTAGAGCATCTGTATACAGGGATAAGAGATTTGGAGGATATCTCTGGTCTCTGAAGCCCAAGTGCATAATAGACATTATGTATCTTATTAAATACATCTGGACTCATCTATGTCATATTGTACTTTCTGCATCCTTCTTTGTACAAGGAGCCCATTGTACTCTATTGTCCATCCTCATGTCAGTAATCTTAGCCTAGCAATATTAACAATATGGAGTAAATATATGAGATATGGTTGAAGCCCCAATGGAGAAATAAGCAGGCAGCTAGTTTCTGTGCAATCATGTGAAGCTGTAAGATAACGTTATAGTTTTATATTTTATCATCATCTCAAGTGCAACCAGCCCTACACCTTGTTCTAAGTGCACTAATCTGTGTTTCCACAGAACGGAAAAGTCACAGCACTCCAGTCTATTGTATCTTGACAGCTCCAGACCCACTGATGCAGCAGTCATATTTCTAGACCTAAATTCAGTCCAGACATGAGCAGGCACCAGCTTTTGGAAGACATTTATACCAGATGTGTACAGAATCTGTGAAGCAACTGTTGTACCAGCAAGTCCATCTGCTGTTTGGTCTACTTCTGTTTGCCATGTGTGACATCCTGAACATCAGCACAGCATTCAGTCAGGAAAGTCAACAGTGTCGGAGTGCTGCTCAGTTATTGTGGTTTGAAAATCATAAAGTGCAATTAAAGAATACTAACTTGACTCTGAAAAAATCACATTACAAAAACTTTATGCACAGCTAAACCAGTTATAGAAGTCCATGGAGGAATACTCTCAGGTTTCAGAGTTCTGATCCATTTTTTCCTGCACTACATTTACATTATAATGCATGTAGTTAGGTAATGTAAGGAAGACAGCATGCTTCATCATTTTGGTTGGAGGAAGGGCTTACTTGACTATGGAAATTAATTTCTTCACCCATACAGGAAACACTTCTAACCACAACATGCATCCCATTCTAATCTGTGAAAAACAGTGATCTAAGAACTATACATAGAAGAAATTTCCTCTTCTACCTTCACCTTTCAACAATTTCTGTTCAAGACAGTTCTGCCTCACTTCTTCTTAGTGGAAAGGAGGAAAGGCCACCACAAGGTCCACGCAATAAGTACTTCTTATGCCATGTGTTTGATGTTCTGCCATCAGCCTATAACAGATAAAATAGCCATATCATGACCAAATTATAAAAGCCCTCACAAAAAGAGCAAAACTTCTTCTATAACAATATTTATGAAAACAATAAAAACAGTGATTTTTTTTTTTTTTTTTTTTTTTGAGGCCTAGATCATTTTGTGCATCTTAGGCACATTTATACATTCCTTCTTAAGCATTGTACTATGGGAGATGAGGATGGTAATACCCAGCTAAGTTTATCTAGTAGGACCCTGAGCCCCCAGTAACTTCTTTTTGATTACACATCTCTAGCACCTCATTTGGAATTCTTTCCAGCCTTTAGGTAACAGAAGTTAGAGAAGATGGAGAAAGTCCTTATTGCTGTCTTCAATATTCCCTAACAAAAGCTTTATTAGATAAAGTATACATCCGGAGAGTTGCACAACTTTAATATTATGTTGGTTACTCTGGAGCATTGGATTAGAGTATTAACACCAGAAAAAAAAGAATAGAGACAAATAAAGGGCAAGGGATCATTCCAACCCAACTCAATTTGAATTTAAGTTTCATTTCCTCTGAGGCCATTCCAATCTGTTCCAGTTTTTCCATTTACATCAACCTCTGCTGGGATTTTACTGACAGTACTGTATCTGCTGAGACTTATGGTTTAAGGATACCATTAATTATGTAGCAATCTGCCTTATATTCTTACAGATAAAACTACTATTCCAAGGTTCCTTAGCAGTTTAAAATTTGGAACACAGCCCACAATCAAGAGCATTGTGGAATACAAGAGAGAAATGGTATGTGTCAAAGAGACATATTTTAAACATTGAAAATTATGCTATTTCAACAACATTTTTGTGATTACACCAAAAGAAGTTAGTGTGGTTACAAAGAGATTGGGGAAAAAAAAAAAAAAAAAAAAAAAAAACCAACCTTTTTAAAATAGTCTTTTGTTACAGAAGTTAAGGTGAAGAAATGCAAAATATCAATTATATTCTTCCCTTAGATAATAATATAATAAGTGCTGAACTTCTGTAAGTCAAATTCTTTTTAGCAGATACACAGACTAAAGTTAAGACCTGCCTGATAAATTATATATCATATTGATGTACATATAGTGAATGTAAGTAGGAAAGAGACTGCAAGCACACCACTAATACTGTTCAGAATGGGTAGGTCGACCATGCTATATAGCAAATCAATCTAACATGCTAGAACAGTAGAATAATTAACTACAAATTAATGGTCAGTGAAGAATTAGGCACACAATAAGCCAACTTCTCAGCTATGCAAATTGACACAAATGTAGGACCTCGCCTGCTCTATGCCTCATAAATCATTGCAATTATAGACAATTTGATGAGAAATCAACATTCAAAGGTTGTTTCATTTAACCCCTGCCCAAAGGCGGGATCATCTGTACCAATGTCATACTTACAAAAGCTTGTCCAGTCTATTTTCAAAATTGTCCCAAAACATTAATTCAGAATCACAGAATGGTTAAGGTTGGAAGGAAAGCCATCCGGTCCAAACTCCTGCTCAGGCAGGTACACCTAGAGTAGGGTGTCCAAGACTAGATATAGACAGCTTTTGAAGACCAACAAGGAGGAGAGTCCACAGCTTCTCTGGGCAACCAGTGTCATTGCTCTGTCATTTGTGCAGTAAATTATCTCTTCATATTTAGATGGAATCTCTTGTATTCCAATTTGTGCTTGTTGCATCTTGTCAGTGGTCTTCACTTAAAAGAGTCATGTTCCATCCTGTACATGTCTTTTCTGTACTTGGAGCCCAGAACTGAACACAGTGCTCTAGGTTTGGCATCACCAGTGTTGAGTAGAGGGCCTATCTTGACCTTACCTAATGTGGCCAAGAATACCATCAACCTTCTTAGAAGCGAGAGCACATTGCTGACTCATATTCAACATAGTGGCTAACAGGATTCCTAGGTCCTTTTCTACAGAGCTGCTTTGCAATCAGGGATTGCCTGGGGCTGCCGCAGTAGCAGAACTCTGCACATTTCCTTGTTGGACTCTGTGAGATTTCTGTCAGCCCACCTCTCTAGCCTGTCAAGGACCTTCTGTATGGCATCATGGCTCTTTGATGAGACACTCCTGTTTCATGTCATCTGCAAATTTACTGAGGATGCACTCTACCCCATTATCCAAATCATTAATGAAGATGCTAAACAGAACAGGGCCCCAGTCAGTGTTGTATGTTGACTCACTAACTGTCAACCCCTGCAGCAGCCTTCTTTTTTTAACCAGAATTTTTATTTTCTAGAAGTCTAATCTACGTCTTCACTGCTAAAATGAGACCCTCCTTTCCTACAAACATGGGTGAAGGAAAAGACATTGTTTTTTTTCTTAGTCTTCTTTTCAGTCTTACTCACCTGTCTAAACCATCCCAGATATTTCTACCTTTCTGCATCAACTGCAGTTTATCTATTCTTTTGATTCTCTTTTCTAGTATTTCTCACTACATTTTACTCATACTGAAGAACTACTATGATTACTGAATGCATAGATACCTCTGTATAGTGAAGTCTGAACTCTTTAAAGATATGGGGATTTGGTTTAATATATCAAGCTGTTGACTGAGAAGATTCTCACATGTTTTGATCTGAAGTAAGCAAATAAATAAATTTGAGTATCTGTGCTTTGGCTTCTTTCAATTGAAGATATATTTGCATCTGACATTGCTATTTTAGAAGGGTGAAAAACATTCAAGAATGCCTAATCAATCTCAATGTGTGTGAGAATTTAAACATGAAAGTGTGCATAAAATGACATAATTCTGACTTTCCCCAAATAGGATAGAAGTCCTCTTATTCTCATACTATGTTCTGATGTGCTTTGATACACAGAATCTTCTGAAGGGATTAGTTCCTTTATTATAGATTTCAAAATCCTTTCAGATAACATGCCATTGCATGCTGAACCTGATGACAAATTTCAACAGGGTGAATTTCATCTTGGAACAACAGACAGTAAAATTCTGATCCATGCTATCTAATAGAAAAGTGTAATCTATAATATTTTATCATCTGAATCTGTGTTTTCCTGTAAAAATAGGGAGATCAAAAGAACTTATTCAACATAATTATTCAACAGTGCAGTCCTAAACTTTTGTCTTTGCAGTATCACTGCTGCACCTCAATCCCTCCTTTCCATCAAAAACTGAATTTAGGAATTGATCAGCTGAATTTTCATGTTGCTAGGCATAACTACTTTTTTCTCAGTATTTGTTTTTACATTTCCAGTTTACAGATTATTTCCTTCCTGCTTCAAACAAACTGAACAAGAGGATAGCCCTGTTCACTTTGCTGATCTCAGAAATACACCCTGATAGTCATATTTTGCTTTTGTTAATTAAGCAACTCTGGAGGCTTTCTGGAGTGAAGGACTGAATGTCCTGGCTGTGTCTCTCATGAAATCTGTTCTTCACAAACACAGTTTATTGAAGCAGTTTGTTTGGCCTGATCTTTGTTCTAACTTCCTGGTATTATTCATTTAATTGTGAACTTTTCACTTCAGTTATCACACAGCTACATGTATCTTGTATCTTTAATAACTCCCATCAATCTCCCAGTATTCATTCAAGTTACTTGTAATATCACCCTAACCCCCAGCTATTAAAGCTAGGGTGAATATTTCAAAAACAGTATCTTTCTCATAGTCCCTCAGCTAAATCTGACTGTGCTGATCATCCTCAAGTGTACTGCAGAGCTTCAAGCTCTCAGAAATATTAGCTCCAATCCTGAAACTAGTAAACATTTACTCAGGTTCAATGCTGTGTTTACTTCATTTTCAGTTCAGGGTGAGCCCGTGCAGTACCAGCTCCACATAAAACCCATTAAGTGTTGTAGATATGTCCTGGTTTATTTCCCTTAACCACAGAGTATCCCTGACATTCAGATTCAGTTAGTATACCACTGTGCATTCACACTTTTCTTCTTGCAGTTCACAGGTTCAGACAGAATAAGGTCCCAACACAATTCTTCCTATGTCTGTGCCCTGATTCTCTCAGAGCAGAAATCTGGAAGAGGTTTCAACAGGGAAAGAAAGCGCCCAGGGTAAAAGTCAGCCACCACATGTTTGTAGGGTTTCCAGGCTGAACAGTGAGGTACTGGGCTGCAGGAGAAGTTGTGTCATAAGCATAATTTATTCCTATGATCCTTTGCATATTTGTACTTTTCATGCACTTCTTAAGGACTTCCCTCACCATAAACACCTTAACACTATCTACACATGCCAGTGCCTTGTTTTTCTATTATTTTTCTATCTTTCCTTGAAACACTTTTTGTGTATTCATCTTATCAACAATAGTAGTTGCAGCTATTAAAAAAAAAAAAAAAAAAAAAAAAAAAACACGGAGAGAAAAAAGAAAAAGAACTTTACATCTTAGGCTCCTAGGCTTCAGCATACCTCTTCCATTTTCTTTCACCATCTTTTCACTGCTTTTGAGGCAAAAGGAACTGTAAAAATACAGTAGTATTCTCTGCAGTTCAGAAGGGGTTCTACTATTTGGATATTATTGTCTTCTAACCTATAGTATTATTTAAGCTTCAATGTTTTGTACCAAATATATATTCACAACTAGAAAATTACTAGTGAGAGAGAGACTTATTCAAAACAGTTTTGAACCTTCCAATTCTGAGTGTTTCAGATCTTCCATAACTTACTGTTTAGAATAATATCTGCCGCCATGACAAAATTTGGTTAACAGGACAATTCAAATGAAAGGAATAAATTCCCTCTCACTATGGCTTCTTACATCTGCAAAAACATTCTGAGGGGAAAAAAAAAAGATTTATTTTTAGCTTGGAAATTCTGAACTGATTCTGACTATAAAAAGGCAGACCTTGAATGGCATTTCAGAAATCACTTTTAAGACTGCAGTGATATTTAATTGTCAGTTCAAGATTCAAGTTATAAACTGAAACCTCTTTGTAAAGATCACAAAATTTCAAAAATTATAGGTAAGAAAAGGTTTGTTAAGACAACTTCTTCATCTTGTTGCTACTTCTACCAGCTCAGACATGTTGTCTGCAAAATATTGCTGGCTTCAGTGCCCCATCTATATCACATATCATTTGCTTGAATTTCCACCACTAGAGATGAAGAGTGGAAGTTTTATTCTGTCATTCAACTCTCACTGAGTTTTTTGTGTAATTATATTTCAAACTTTTTAAAATCTTTTTGTGGCAAATAGAAAAATGCTTTCATGGATTCACTGTGGTGGAAAACTCAAAACAGAAAGTTTCACACAAAGCTGTAAAAAAGCAAGAACTGACCAAAGCAACGCAGATCTGACCTGCTTCTAGTAACCATGCAAGCTAGTAGCTAACCTATATACTTGAGGGGAGTAGAACAAAGGGTTAAATATCTATTTCAGTCAAACTCTGATTTGGTTCTACATCTGATTTGTTTCATGCTACTATAAGCACTGAGGAATCCCAAGCACCTGAGGAGAGGAGAAAAATTTCATAACTTCTCTACTTACTATTATTATGAGTTCCTAGAGGAACAATTCTAGTTCCTTTCTCACTTGACAAACCGGTGTTGTTTTAACTTCTTCAAGTTATTTCCATGAAAGCCTCATGAAGCAGCTGTTTTCAAGCTTTAAAATGTATACTGAAGAGAAGCCTCGATTTTGGGGACATAGGCTTAAAGTCAGTTTCCTTGAAACTGGGTATCTACATGATGAGAAGAATGGAAAAAAGCAGAAATGGTCTAGGATCTCACCAGACAAGTTCATTTGACAGAATATCTTAAGAATATAGTCACCTTCCCCAGTGAATCTATCTCTGCCAAATAAATATAATGAAACCTGGGACTGTCTAATACTCTTCAGATGAGAGTCCATTCTGTTTTATGTGTGGACCTAAGGAAATTCACTAATGGTCACTGGTGACAAAGTATTTTTACACCTCTGTGAAAGCCAGCATGCCTTATCTGATTCTAACTGCAGATCACCTGTAGGAGGAAACTAATATTTGTGAACTTGCTGGCTCCATCATGTGTCCTTCAGACAACACTGCAAGGACAAAACACTCCTCAGGTTTGTAATTTTTCTTAATTTAAATGACATCTGTTTTAAGAAAAAGTAGTTTGAAATACAAAAAAATATGCAATACTTCTGATGACTGCACCTGCACTGCCTGGGTAGAAATGAAAAGGCACACTTGTTCTTTGTGATAAGCAAATTGAACAGAGTAAATAGACTGCATTTTGAGTTATGCATTCAAAGCTGAACTAGAATTTTTTATAACTTGCCAGTGCTTTAGAATAATGATGATAGCAGTTAGCAGAGAGATGGCTGCTACATTCAGCATCAATCCTTCCTCTGGTTCTTTTTCACTAGTTGGCTATGCTTTTGTGCAAGTCACATAATGTCCTGCCTCAGTTTGTCCACAGTTAGCAGTTTGCTACATAATAATTGAGTTTGGAGATATATTCATACAAGTCATAATACGATTTGCAAGATTTCTGAAGAGATCACTACAGTCCCCAGTAAATCACCTGAATCTGTAGCAAATAGACAGTTATTTAAGTAGCATGTACTCATTAAACAACACTAATTAATGGATATTTCTTGCAGATTTTAATGCAAGAGAAGTAGAATCATTGATTATTTTGTGACGCGTCCTTCTGCACTATGTGCTTTAACAAGTGAAAGAGTACAAGAGACAATTAAAGCTCTTGGGAAATGTTCAGGAAGTACATTAGTTGCCATTTTTTGTCTGGCAGAACACGGTTAACGTAATATCCTACAGGCAGAACACTTACTAATTAATGTGTAACTGTACTTAATTAAGTGCAGGACTCACCTGAATGAATGTGTATGTCAACAAATGCAGGTATATACATCCAAGCTACTCTGAATGGACTCTTTGTAGTCATAGGAAAGATGGCATATGTAGGATGTGATCCATCCTAACCAACCAAACTACATCAAAAAGGTTCACTCTAAAGATTCCTTCCCTTCTATCTATGGTAAAGACAAAAGGAGTTGCAATGACAAGCTGAAATGCAGACATTGAGACACTGAGTTAGCTAATAGGTGAGTTGAAGTCTCCATTCAAACTGAGAGTATATACACATAAGAATTTGATTAATGGTTCTACCAGAGAAGAACTGAGCGATATTCAATAATTTATGCACTCTGTTGTGCTCCTGTTTCCTCATTTGCACTGAGATGATCATGAAATTTATTCAATATGAAGACCTCTACACTACTCAAGTGAGGGGAAAAATTTAACCTCATGTAATAATGTTGCAAGTCACCAATGTGAATACCATTTCTTGTTTAAAAATGTCTGATTTGGTTTCAGCCAAGGATATGACGAAGACAAAATGCCAGCTGTATTTATTTCTTATTAGATTGACTTTCCTCACTGAACATTTCCAGTCCAAACACAACAAATAAATTTTCTCTACAAATATTAAAATATATTAATGTTAATGCCATAATATTTTGTTCTTCCATCACTACCTTTCTGCACTAGTTACATCTTGTTTTTTTCATAGTATGTCTCCTTTCAGTATACCACAGGTTTAAAATAAAAGTCTGGATCTGAAGGCAATCTATAAATGTTAATAGTGGTATTGCATCATTTTTATCCCCTTCCAACAAAACCTGCTAATTAGATATTCATCCAGTGACACAATGTAGTATAGCAATAACAGGAGAAAAGGGATGTAGAGTCTCTTACCTGGCCCAGAGCCAGGCCTACAGCTATCTTGAGATCTAAGTGTGGAAAGTAAAGCATGCACTTTAGAATATGTAGTAATTGGAGCAACAAGTGATCTGAATGCTAGTAATTAGTTTGTCATTGCTAAACATAAGTTAAAGAAGATACTTAAATAAGCATAATATAATTTTAAATTATAAAAAGTTTATACAACTTTATTAGAATTCATTATAATTGCAATAAGTGCTCCTGACAACAGGGTGACAAGTGCTCCTTCTGACAATACAGGTTCCATGATTGGCAAGCAGTAAACACCATTACTCATTTCAGGTTGTATAAACTACAACATAAAGTCTGGAACTGGCTGTATCTGAGAGGCGTGAAACTCAGGATACTCTCTATTTTGGCAACAGGTCTGTCTTGGAACACATATTATTCAAACATTGAACTTCACTGAAGAGCAACAGTGTCATTCTTAAGTCCATGCAAAGATTTGGTTGCTAAAAATTTACACACCAGTGGAGCATCCAGTTACAAGACCTGAGCTTAAAGAGAAGACGGGTCAATTTTCAGCTAATAAACAAGCCTATAGGAAAAATATCAGGAGGAAAAAACAAAAGTTGTAATTTCTTGGGGAGATGGATTAGTGTGTATGGAAGAAAAGAGCTTGCACTCGATCCAAATGGAAGCTACGCTGACTAGAGAAGTCCAGAATGCAGTGAATAGGAAATTTCTAATCTCATCACTCTCACTCACTGATTTGTTCTAAAAACTAGTAATCTTTATAGATCCCAGGATATGAAGGCACTGTATTGCAGTGGAGAACACGTATGTCTCTCTTTCACAATTAGATCTTCCTGACAGTATTTTTTTCTGTCATAGAATGTTCAGTTATGACTTGGCAAATATGTTGCACTGACAGTTATATTTCTTCCCAGGGCAGTTTTCAGTCTTCCTGCAGAGGTCAGGAACATTAAAAAAAAAAAAAATCTTTTTCACACTATATGGGATCCCCCAGCCTCATGTATTTTCAACTTTCATTTGAACAGTTTTACTTTTCTAGCTTATAATTGAAATGATTTGCATGAGCATAAAATAGTTTCATTGTATTATACTATGACAAAAATTTTATTTAAAATCCTTAATGTGGTGTGATTGTGAACAGGTCTCACTATGATTTATTTCTTGCCGTCAGTAATTGGGTGAGTTTCCTCCTTTTTGCATAGGATTAAAATATGTACCTTGAGTCATAAGTGAAACTTTACAAGGAAAAATCTCTCTGGGAAACGTAACAGAGGGAAAGTATTATTCCTTCCTGATGTGAAACAATGGGAAAATCATTTTTTAGAATGTATCAGCCTGATGTCATAAAATGGTGAGTCTGTTTCCTTGTTTCCACAGTTACCTTTTCAAATGTGTCTTCAAGAGTTGCAAAACAATATGCAGACTTATGTAAATCTGTTTATTATTATTTTTACTGAAAAAAATTTACTTGCAATCACACAAGAAATAAAAACTAGATCTCCATTACCAAGTTAAAAATACAGTAAAGTAAAGCTGGAAAACAGTCATGTTTTAACTGGGCATTGAAACAGCAATCTATGTTCCTCTGAGAGCCCTTCATCATGTCTGTGCTCATGTATTCTGCTTTCCATTAGATGTTTCTGGAGATGTGTAACACAACATCTGTATGTAAAAGGTTATTAAAGCATTAAGAGCAATAAGAGGCTAACCAGGCAGTAGAAGAAAACAAATAGCTTGTGTATCACAGAAGTGAAATGGTGTGTGTGGTCTAAATATAAGCACTGGGAGCTCAGGATTTGTTCTTCCTCCTCTAATGAATTTTATAACTTTTAAATACTAAGCCCAGGCCAAATTAGTTCACCTAGCAATGATAGCTGCACAGTGACTGTAGAACAGCCTGCAGGAGTTGACATTTCTTCCATAAAAAGCAGCTCTGTGCCTCATTGTCAAAGATGTATTAAGGGATGAGATTGTCCCCAAAGATAGTAATGACATTTTATTTAGAGCTTTTGAGGAGATTTGGACAATATACAACATATATCAATGGCAGAAGAAAGGTTGCCACTGACTTCAGCCTGGCCACTGAGTCAAGTCCTCTGGAAGGGGAATAGAGGAAGACAAGCCTTTTCACCTCTTGCCTCTTTGTCACATTCTTTTGCATACCTTGCCTTGATAAGAAATCTTGAGCTTGCAAAGCTTTGCGGTCTTTGTGTGTTGAGCTAGCATCTGAAATCCAAAGCCTTGGGTGGGTTTTAAGTAAGTAAATGAGAAACTGTTCAATATTTAAGCTCAGAGTTTAGGAGTGTATGTGACAAGTAATGTTTCTCTAAAGAAATTAGGTTGTTTAGTGTTAGCCCAGCTATGGTGGTGTTTGATCACTTGGGAACAGATAGTGTTGAGACATAGGCAAGTAAAGCCTCAATACAGTCTTAGTATTACTGTAGTCTAATACAGTACTTAGTATTACCATAGTTGAAAACAATAGACAGAGCAAAGAAGCTTTCTCAAGCCGTTATGTTGTCTCTATATCCATCTCTATTTTTCCCAGCATAATAACAGACATAATAATTGCATTCATAGATTCTAGACCACTTTGCTTGTGCACTTTGATGTAAATCTAACAACAAAACCCTAAAACAGACTAGGTACAAATTTATATCCTTGCAAAGCTACTAGAAAAAAAAATCAGTTCTCTCAGTGCCTCAAAATCAAATATCTAAGCAGGTGCTAAATTTACTGCTATAGGCGTATTGTTGCAAAAACACAAAAGCTAGAGAAACTAATCTTAGTTTCCATCATGATGCTTTGAAAGTATTACTGCAAACAACATACAAAGAGTGAATTCTCCTTCCAAATTAGATGAGCAACTAAGGATTTGCTTAAGTCCAAACAATTAAGTCCTATTAGCTTGTTAAGAAGAAATTCCTGGACGAAAAGTAAGGAACAAAGTATGAATGAATGCTGAGGAAATTATTTTGTAAAAATAAATCGTTTTGTAAGAAAAACCAACAAATTATGATTACAAGTTAATGCAGTTCATGCTTTCCATCAAAAATCAGCTTTCCTTTCTATTTCTTGCATAGTTCTTCATTTTTTAATTGATTTCAGTATTTTCTCTTTTTCAGTATTTAAAGTGTGAAAAGTAAGACGTATTTCATCTTGAGATAAACACAACAATACACTTAGATTGTTTTTATTTAAAGTTTCAAGAAGTCCTCACTGTAAGCTAATGTGGAATTTATCCATCATTACATATTTTTGGTTAACTATCGTGCTTCATGCACAATTTCTAAATCTAACTCTAATGGAATCACTTTTTAAAAATGCGATTTAATTTTAAATAGTAAAAATAATTAGAATTCCATCTTTTGTCTATAAACCTAGGGATTATTCATGGATTAGTATAACATTCGATATTTCAGAGATTTTATACATTAGAGATAATTCATTTGAATTTAGTGTCAAGAAGTACTTGGATTCTAATAATATCAAACTATGATATTTCCGTGTTGAAATATTCTCTTCTCTGTTCTTGTTTGTTTTGGTTAGTGGCAAATTCTTGTAGAGACTAGCTGTGTGAAGTTCCTTAAAGGAAAGTGACATTCTCCTTCTACAGAGATTTTAATATTTTCTGGTTATAATAATTCCAATTACATTGTAATAATTGCAGTGAGAAGCAGAAGTGCTTTCTTTGTTCAGCAGCAAATTCCAAGTTCTTTGATATAAAAAGAATTTAAATACATTTCTCTTTCTAGTGGAAGGAAGCATCTGAATATCTGAAGATAATTTAGATTCAGTATTTCACCATACTATTATCAAACCATATTGACATTTTAAGATAGAATATTTTTATCTGGTTGGACATTTTAAAAATTCTTCTGGTTTTTAAAAGAAAAAATTGTAAAATAACAAAATTAACTAATTTCTGCAGTGTAATACCTTATTTCCTCTTCACCCAAATATATCTGTTGAAAAATTTCATAGATCACTTCTTACACAGAAAATGTCTTCTAGGCTTAATACAGGATAAATAAATATTTTAAATATTTTTGGCATTATGGATTTGTCATCTGGAGGAAAGAGGAAGTCATTTGAGAGATTCTCAACTGGAGACACCTAAGTAATCTCTTCAGGCTTTTCTATGACTCACTCTACAAGCTTGCACCTAGCATAGAAGAAAAAGATGTTATCTATGTTTATTCAAGGGCATTGTGAAGGGCAGCATACTGCACAGCTAGTTGAGGAAATCCAGCAACATGAAAGAAACAAGAAATGAGCAGCAATCATTTCCCTCAGCATGTTTCTTCTCTATATGCTAAGCACTTCACTTTGAATGCAAAAGAGCTTAGAGGTGGTCCTGTACAGATACGAAAAGTTGTAAATCTTTTGATTAGAAAAATCAAAATTAACTGCTCCGATTAAGTATTTGCATTGCCTCCAGTACATGGCCTTTCATTTATTTTTTATTTTTAACGGCTCTTCTATTTGATGAATTGAAAATGAGTTACAATACAAATAGTTTTGGGGAAGATACATTTTTATCAAAGGGTAGCTCATATAAAATGCTCCCAAAAAAATTAGATGCAAAAGTAGTAGATTTGAACATATTTTTATGGACTGAATGACCACACACAATTCTATCTTTAAGCTATAATAAAAATTGCAGTTGAAAGTAAGAAAAAGTAATAAGCAGTAAAATAAGAGTTTGAAATGAAAGATTGAGTTAAAAATTAGAAATACTTAAAAATTTATGGAAAGTTTAAAAAGGAAAATTTATTTCCCAGTGCTGCATGTGAAGGCAAACTAAATAATAGAAGGTATCTGTTGAACTCACTGAATAGTACGTTTAATCAGTACAGAAACTGAGATTTCTTTAAAATACAGAAAACACTATGAAAATTGTTCTTATTCTTTCAACTATTTGTTCATAGGTTACAAAGTAAGAAAAAAAAAATCTTTGATTAAAATAATCAAAACCAGACTTTTTTATTATTATTTCAATATCATAGATGGATATTTTAAATAAATACTTCACTCAGATCTGAAGTGTCTGACCTCATATTTGCAATGATCTGTATGCTCTTTGCTCACATTTGTCTCTGTGAATAGTTAGAAGATCTTTTTTCCATTTTTCTACCCAGAACTGCAGTGGAAATTCTGAACATAGACCAGTTTCAGTGTTTTTGAATCATAAGGGTGCCATTCTTGGTAACTCTCTCAGCAGTTTTCTTCATTATTACATTATTAAGAAACACTTTTTGTCTTAGTATATTATAAAAGGATGAATGATGTTTTCCAAATAATTTGCTTTATACAGCGACACACATGTTTGTTCCAAATATCACTCTTCTGTTGTGATTCTTGGCACATTATCACTGAACCATGTAGCAAAATTTTTGTCTAGTTTCTTTTCTCATGTACCTACTGAGAGCTTTATGTTTCTTCTGGGCTACAAAAAATGAAGGAAATTATTACTATTACTCCTGCTATGAATGAAGAAAAACTCCTTTGCATTCAATAATAAAAGCTGTCTGAAAAATATCATGTTTAGATCAGAGCTCACCTCTACTTGTCTGTCTCTACCTGTCTTTGTGCTGCAACGACACATTTGGTTCCGAACCTTGCAGTAAGTCACATGCACAAAAGCACACTGGGCTCAAAGGGCAAAATAATCTGACTGTAATTTAAACTGCAACAAGTGGCACCTCTTCCATGCTAAATTAAAGCACTTTGCAGTGATACATCATGCAGATCCAAGGTAAGAATACAGCCTTGAGTAAGCAACAGTTTTGAGAAATGTAAGATGCCATCTGCAATTTCTTCCTTGTCCTAGAGACAAACACTCTGTTTTTCCCTTCGGTCTTCACAGTTCCCCAGCACTTTCTATTTTTATGGAAACTATCATCATGAGATATATCAAACTCCATTCACTCCACACACCCTTTGCTTCTTTCCCCAGCCTTCAATTTGGCATGCTGGAGGAGGACTGCCAATTCAGCCCGTTCAATACCCATATTTGTGAGTCATAACACGGGAGTTCCAGATGGAAGACAGGGCAAACATCTTCCTCCAAAGTTATCACCATTTCAGTTCCCATCAGTCTACCAGCAGCTGGGAGTGAAGAATCAATCATTGCTTTCCCAGCTCCCTCTTGACAAAGACTCAGCACATTTTCCTTTGCATCCAGTCCTGCAGGAAGGAAAAGCCTGAAGCCTCTCACAGATTTCCCATGTGGTTTTTCAGCCAAACTTACTTTATGAAGAGGATTTTGTCTTAGCATTCTGACTTGGCATTTTTAATCTGGAGAATGAAACCTTCTGGCTTGTCAATCCAAGCATGTGTCTTACAGGTGAGATCTCATCAGTCTTGCCTCCATCCAAATGACAGAGGAGCACTGCATGCATTATTCTAGCAGCAGAGTAGCAAGTGGTTGGCAAGCCAAAGACACGTCTGGGTTAGCATGTGGGAAGCAAGCACACTGAATAAATGTGATTGCTCATGCCCATTCTGCAGTTGGTAGTAGTCGTAGGAGTTGGCTGATGAACTGTGATAATGGTGAGAATTGAGTTTCTGCTTTGTAGCAGCAGACGTGGCAGGAGGTGGCTGTTCCTTGAGCCAAGACAAAAATTGAGAGTGAACAGTTGGAGCATGCTGGCAGTGGAGTTTTGGCATGGAACTACATAGCAAATGCTACATAGTGCCAACATGACCTGCTGGGTGGTGCTCCTAGCTGTCACCTGCATGTGAGCACAGTTGCAGCAGCCGATACCTTGGAGGATATGAAAGCAGCCACTGCGTAACATACGTAGTGTCTTCCAATCAGTTAAAAATACCAGCAGTAAACACCAGGGAACACTTCTAATGTCACTGCTCAGAATTACAAAGGCTGGCAGACACAGACCTTCATTTCCCTTGAATAAAGAGCTCTCACCCCCCAAAAAGGATGACTCCTCCTACAGGAGATCATGGACCTGCCTCATTGAGGATGGGACATGGTCTCAAGGTGAACAATGAGTATATTTCTTAGGAATGACATTCACTGCCCAAAATTTGCATCTTTCTGCTGTGACCAGGCCTGGAAGTCTGAAGTCTCACCCAGGCATTTCTGCTAAAGATCCAGTAAAAAAAAAAAAAAAAAGAGAGAGAGAAGAAACAGATCTACACTACATATGGTATTTCTGTTTCAGGGACCTCTGATGAAAACTTAATCAAAGATATTGTTCTGATTGTTACCTTTGGCTAGCTATGTGGTGGTGATATTTTCCATGCTGCCTAGGCAAGAGTGGGCATGATCACTTTACACAATTTTGAATGTATTGATCTGTTAAAAATCTCACTCAAAGACTATTGGCATTGTACCTGGGGAAAAAGAAACAATGAGAAGGCTAAAGAAAGCCATAAGCTGCAGGACAGAGAGAAGCACACACACACACACACACACACACACAAAAAAAAAAAAAAAAAAAAAAAAAATCAGCCCAAGAGAGAAAAAGCTATAAAGACAAATTCAGCAGGGAAATGAAATAGCACCATGCACAAATATATATAGAAAGAAGCAAAGAAGGAAATCTGCTTCTGTAGGCTAGCCTTTTGTGAATATTACTTTTATCCCTAGCTTCTATATAGGTAGCAGACCCTGCTTTTGCAGAAAACCATGAATTAGGAAAAGAGAGTTTGAATAACCTATGGGGAAAAAGAGAAAGGGCATAGGGCTAAATCATAGGAGTCAAGGATTTAAAAAACTGAACTAAAGGTACAAAGCCAAAAAATACACTGACAAATTCATATATTCTACATAGTTGCTTCATTCAATGTCAGACATTGTTCACTGTCTCTAGTCCTAGGAGACTTTTTTTTCACCTAAAAATCTATCTTCATTCCGCTCAAAATAATATTTTACTTCTGAGATACAGGGATGTCATTAAATAGAGGGCATCTGACATTGCCGCAGGGCTTCCCAGTTGAAAAAAATGCTCTATCGACTGAGGGAATTTGGCACCCTTATATTGTTACTGTAATCTGAAGTAAAAATAGATGTCTTTTTGCACCTTTTATACTTAGAAGTCTCTGGGGAAATCAGGTAGATCACAACTGAGCTAAGATTCCAAATTGTCAATCAGAAGCAGAAGGAGTTTTCAAAATTTTAAGTAGGTGAAGTAGATCACTCTCAGTTTTGACCAAAGAAGTGAAAATGGAAGGAAACCCAGCCAAATTCCAGCTCTTACCCCTGATTTCTCACAGCATCCCTGGACAGATAACTTACAGCCTATAAAGGATTCTCTAAGATTGTAATAACCCCTCCTCTACCACAATCTTTCTTTTTCCCAAATTCGTGATCACTGGAGGCCCCTGTGCAATGAAGTGATAGAGCAGGCTTTTTTATAGCTGATATTCTGTTTTGGTGGAAGAGTGTTCTGCTCATTCTTTAGCTTTCTTCTCCCAGCCCACCTATCACAATTCAAAAATGTCATGTTAATCTTTTATAGGCAGACTCTTCCTGGCCTCTGCTTAGAAACAGCAGTATGCTTGAATAATTGATACCAGTTTGTTTCTGCTCTACTTTTTTTTTTTTTTTTTTTTTTTTTTTTTTTTTTAGCTCCAGTAAGCTTCCACAGAGGAGAGGAAGGAGGAATCAAATAAGCAAATGATAGTAAGTATCTGCTTCTGCACCCATCCTTCACTCCCCTCTTTGGAAGGACAGGAAGGGAAATTTTCACAAAAATGCTAAAGACTGAATAGAAGTTGGAGACTGGAGGGGCTTTTCATCAACAGCTGCAAGGATCACAGCAGGTGAAGCCAGGCTGAGCAAGCATCTGCTTGTCGATATTCTATTTAGCAGAGTGACTGAAATATATTTGGGTGAAATATGGGGCAAAGGGGGAGTTGGACCTTGCCAGAGTCGAACATCCAGGATCTTATATTGCCTCACAAGCTGTTCTGTAATTCAAATAATTTAAGACTTCGCTGAAGCAAATTAAAATAGATGGATAGATGACAGATAAATAGATAAATCAATAATAAATATAGTCCACAAAGGCTGCTGCAGTCTCCCTTCTTTAACACCTTCTTTAACACAGAACACGAGGATCAGGCATAGGGGAGACTCAGAAGCAGAAGTCTGGCTGGAAGTTTCCCAGCAACAGCCCCTGGCAGCAGATAGCTGATGGCAGCCAGTTTCCCCCATCAGCAGCCTGATGCCACCAACCTGCTACTCCCTGGTGCAAAGCAGGTATTGAGGACAATGCTGGCAAGTGCTGAGTGTGCTTCACTGCAAGCACCCAGGTTCATGGTGAGTGTCCTGCTGCTGCCCTCCATTTCTGCAGGGTTACCATCTACATGCAGAGAAGGTGAGCCAGCAGAGCTTGGCTTTTTAGGAGTATACTCCAGAGGAATGAGCTTCTCACTGGCACTTCCTAAGTACAGGCACGAAAATGTTGATTATTTTGTGGCTTCCAGTTTGTCAGTTATTAGAAATAAAGTGGTGAGCATAACCTATTAGTTGCTAGGAGATTTGGGGTCTGCACTCCAGCTCTGCACTCCACTCACTGTGTACCTACAGCTTGCTGACCTCATTCACCAAAACTTTGAAAAATCCTTTTGTAAGCTTTTTACCAGTGCTATCTTCTGCACTACAGAGGGAAATGTAGTCACACAGCCACAAGAGTTTGTAGCTTTGAAAGTGTGCATGGTGGGTTTCTTGGAATTACCTTTTTCCTTGCGAAGACCAATAAATGATATATTAATCCTACTGGACTCTTATGGTGTAGCAAAGAGACATCATGTTTTCACCTCACAGTCTTGGAAAAATCTAGAGGACAGCTCCAGGTTTTAGCTGTCATGCAGTCATTACTCCAGTGCTGGCTTTTGGAGCAGAACACTTTATCTCAATATGCATTCTCTCTTTTTGCCTTTTTTATCTCACCTTCATTCACTTAAGACGGATAATTATTTTCAGTGTTTTACACTGCAAGTCACAAGTAATTCTGCAGCAGACCATTCCTAAACTATTAACTGAACCCAGTAACTGCATTTCTGCAGTAATATGGTGAAAGCTTTTTAGCTGAATGTTTGCAGTGTGCTGAACTTTTGAATTACCTGTGCTGAGTAAGAAATTTTAAAGGTATTTTAAAGCAATTTTAAAGCTAGCCCAAAACACTGCTCAGGAGGCTATTTCTTAAACTTTCATCCTTCTCTTTTGAAACCATGATACTGAACTTGGAAGAGTGGCTCTGTTAGCCTTGTCATTACCAATTTCTCAAAACTATCTCTACATGAAAGTGCAGGGAATATATCTTCCTTGCACTTGTTGATACTTACACTAGCCTACTTAATATAGCTCTCCAGTTTAGCAGGAGTTGCTAACAGTGTAGCCAAATACAAAAAAAACTGCAAAAAAAGATTCTGTGGTACATTTCTTCACTTTTTTTCTGGTAATGAGCCAGTAATGGATTCTAGCTTGCTGCAGCTATATGGTAGTGGCACCTGAGTTATCTTGTAATGTAATGTTTCTTATGTTATATCCACCCAGCTCAAAACATCATATTTGCCTGAAGTAACACACAATCATGGAGAAAGCTGCAATTTCCTAATTTTGAAAAGCCTATCTGAAGCACTGGAAGATTTCTTAACTGCCTTCATAGCCAGAGAAATGCATTCATGTTGAGAAAGTGCAACTGTAAATTTTAATTTTAGAAGGAGAGAATTTTAGGTTTACTCATAAAATATAGAAGATAATAAAGTAACAGATCAGACTTTTTAGCCTTAAGAAACAGCACCATTATAATTTATAAATGAGTCAAATTGTAACTCCAAATCAATATTTGAGACTTGCGTTACATTTAAACTGCATTGCTCTAAAGTATATTAAGAATTCAATGTTGAGAACACAGTTATTCCACAGATCAGGCTAACAAAGGGCCAATGTAATAAACAATTTATAACTTTAAATATGTTACCCTTGGTAATGGTCCAAAATCCATCCAAAATAAATTTTCTATGATATCTCATTATAACTCATAATTTAGCTTTATGAAGAATTATAGAATTAACTTATGGTTATTCTCTAATATTGTGTATGTTTTATCTCTGCTCTTAAGAATAATTTCATGTCATAATTGATTGCTGGAACCACATCTCTTATCTCAAGGATAAATAAGAAAAACTTCACAAAATGATTTTAGAGCTTTGGGAATCGTAAGAAGTTGTGATATGAACTTATCAGACCTCCAGAAACCACAGTATAGATAAATCTTTAATCACTGCATGAGACAGGAATTAGCAAGCATCCTTCCTCTATTACTGTGACAATTTATTAGAGGAAAATCACTGCTACATTGCATGCAAGTGAAGTGGAGTCTGTAAGTGTTTTCAGGAGTCAGACGTATAATGACATGAGCACATATAACTGTGGTGCCAGGTTGGGACATCAAAAATCATGCTATCAAATCATCGTCAATTTGTCTCATCCTATCACTGGCCCAGTGTAGCAATATATAGGATTATTAGGCTGTACAGAACTATTGTACAGGTACAATGAGAGATGAGCTTGATACAGAAATGCTTCCAGCTTTTGGCTAATACAGCCATTTGGCTACACCTACTATGCTGGATGGGGTATTCATACACATAACCACTGTCTACAAACAATACATTATTTAAAGGTTGAACTGTCAACATTGGATGTTGCTGTAGGGTAGTAAGTAATGACAGCATATTTCTTAAAGGCCTCCAAGACTAACAAAGTTTCATCTCAGTTTTGTTCTCATGAAATTTCTTTTCCCACCAAGCTCATATTCCTTTTCTGGAGAACACTGCCATAAGTTTTGAAATTTACCTTCTCTCATGACTCCTCATTTATTCCGAATTCCAGTATGATATAAATCAGACTATAGTAATATTAATTGTTTATAGTTTGAAGGATCACAAAGACTTTTATTCAGTTATTTCTCATTAAGAGAAGGCAGTCTGTCAGCTACAGTAGCAGTGTAGCTTATTATCCTAATTATCCTAATTTATTTTATAGTGTGTTTCAGGGCAACAAAAAAAAAATCAGAGAATAGCTTTCCATAGCTGACCTGAAGTCTTGTGGAAATGAGAGTATGGACAAAAGGCAACTTGTTAAGAGGACAGGCAATCCTGATGGTGGAACAACGAGAAGAGAAGACTGTTAATATCCAACTCTTAAGATAATAGCATGGCTTCAAGGAACATTGCTGACTTCTGCGAGCATGTGGCTTGTACTAGTTTCAGCTGGGGCAGAGTTGATTTTCTTCATAGTGTCTGTTGGGTTCCTATGTATTGGCTGCAGGAAAAAAAAAAAACAATGTCAATAATACACCAGTGTTTTAGTTGATGCTGAGCAGTGCTGCACTGAGCCAAAGGGATATTCCATACTATATGACATCATGTGAAAAATCCAAAAAGTATAAAACTCAAGGGAATTGGCTGCAGGGCAACTAGGTGCATGATGTGGAACTATCTCTCACATCAGTTAAAAATCCAGATCTACTGAACAAATCAAGTTTTTGTAAGGTAAATTTATAAGGAAAATTTTCTTACTCTACAGAACCTATAATCACATAAGGAATAGTCCAAAGCCAGTATGGTGTAGTTGACTCCATAAGAAATGCACAGCTGTGAAATTTTTGAAACTTTTGACCTTGCTGCAATATAATTCAGTTCTATAGTTCTAGGAGGTCTAGAAGAACTTGAAAGTTCAGTTTTTCTTCTTCTGGTTTATGAGAGAAATGTGGAACTGATATTCTGGTAATAGCATGGAATAGATGGATATTTGTTTCTAAGAAACTGTCTAGTGGAATGAAAAAGCTGAATGCATTGCAGTCTATTGCTGGTCATTTTTAATAATTTTTATAATTACTTATAGAAATAAATATAAAAATAAGTAAATTAATTAATTAATTAATATTCCACTGCATTGAAATAAATAAAAATAGTTATTTTTAATTGTTGAAAGAGTAATAGAGTACTTTGGAATACAAACAGGTTTTGTTGTTTGGAAGAGAAAATTAATTATAGTGTAAAAACATCTGAGTAAAATTTTTAAAATGCTAAGGAAAAAAACAGAATAAACATTATGTGGAAAAACATACATGACCAATGACAAAAATGTTACTGTGCTTCTGAGCAGAGAGATACATCCAGCTACACAGAGAGACAGGAAATTAGAATGTTTTGGTATTTCTATGTATATATATTTGGATTCTATAGTACATCAAAACACAGAATTCCAATCAGTATATTCAAATACTTATACCAAAGTATTTAGAGAAAAGAATACAATGCAATAATTTTCTTTTCTTTGATGGTGTAAATAGTACAACCAGCTTATCTGAGGAGTTTAAATTCAGCAGCACCTTTGCTCTGAAGTAATTTTCCCGTCTATTTTCAGAAGATATGGATGATTGTAAAAGAATTATAAACTTCCTACACTCCTTTTTTCTTTTTCTTTGTTCTTTCTTATTTCCTCCTCCTCCTCTCTCTCTCTCTCTCTCTTTTTTCTTTCTTTGTTTCTTTTTGGTTGCTTGATTTTGCTGACTGGTTTTATTGTTTGTTTTGAAAGGTAGTTTTGAGAAAAGTGTTCAGAGCTTAGCTTTTAATTTCTTTTTTTCTTTTTTTACTTTTTACTTTAGAAAATAAAAGAAAAATTCTTATTCTTAGCACAAGTAAGAAGTCCTTTTACTCTGTAGGAGTTCTAATCCTCCTTTAATAACACTGATAAAGAACTAGCAGGAGGGTGCAAAGGGGGATCTCTGTGTAAAGAAACATGTTGCTATGCACCTCTCTTCTCATATATCTGCCTGATTTTAATAGAATTTACTTTGTTGAAAATACTGATGGGAAGCAAGGTACAATTTTTTTTATCAAGTTCTTCAGTTATAGTGATATGTAGATACACAAATTGGCTGGAATTAGTTTCTAGAATGCTGAATTCTTCAACTATGTATTTTAGTGTTATCTACAACTTAATAAATGAGTGAATTGTTCAGTACAATGTGGCTTTGAAGGTTAAAATGTCTAAGTACTTTTCACTGATTTCCCCAGCTTGCTTACATATGTCATTTCTCATATTTATATATTTGTTTGTTTGTTTGTTTGTCATTACTGAAAGGCCTGAAACTGAAAAATAGATTACATGTATCTGCTAATAGGATAGAATGGATAGAATGAAAATCTTCACAGTTCAGCATTTCATTCAAGAATATACAGAGTTCTTAGCAAAATTTGTGGCAACTGAGACCTAGGTCAGTCACATGCTGAAGAACACATCATCCCAGATGCTAACAGACAGAACAGGAGCCAACACAGCTCTCTGAGAGATTTACCAAAATTCTGTATCTCTAAGAGAAAAGTTAGGCAGCATTTTTACCTGCTCCAAGATCCATACACTCCAAATAGATGAAAAGTGAGTTGCAGTGCCATGGAAACACTAGGTGGACAGGAGTCTACACCACTTTAAATGAGTAAAATAGTAGCACACAGTATACGGAGGAAATCATTGAAATGAGTTGTGCTCCATTTTGATGCACAGATAGTTTACTGAGCCTGCACCACAGTGAAATGTTGAACTCTGATGGTCCATTTCCTTTCATAATATAAGTTACAAATCCACATAAAGAAAATTGCTGCTTGTAGTCAAAGCATTCAGGGGGCAAGTATGAGATATGAGTGATGGAAGATTTCCTATTGCTCTACTGTGTGTTTTGTATGTCTGTGTATGTTCCAGAAAACAAATAAGGCAAGAAAATGTTCTCCAATTGGAGTCAGAATTAAAAATCAAAAAGTCTTTAATACTTAGAGTTCAAAATGCAATTGCAATGCTCCATAACTTCTTGAAAAAGTGAGCACTTAAATATAAATATATATATATTCTTCCTTTTCTTATCTTTTGTAAGACCACATAAAATGATTTAGTTCTCAAAGAATAACTGAATTACATAAATAAAACATTACATAAAGATGTCTCAGTACAATTTATGTGAAGTGAATTTCTCAAGAACAGGTCTATTGAAGAAAATCCAACTTATCTCTTCCTGATCCTTTTATGCTATCTAAACATAGGAATTTATGTCAGCTCAAAAAAATCTATTACTGTTTCTCATAACTGAATCCATTATTTTCCCTCCATGATCCATCAGGTAAAAACAAGTGCAATAGATGGCTCTGGCAGAACCTTGAAAATAAAAGGCTTCAAAATGGAATAAGTTAAGCCTATCTTACTGTGCACTATAACTGGAAATGATAACCTTGATGTTTAATTTAAATCAAGTCATAGAAAAGACTTCTGACTATAATTGTTATCTGTTGTATAAATAAAATGATTACAAAATGGATTGGACTTGGAAAAGAATAGTTTTGCTTGTAACATTGCCCGTAAGTAAATTGAACTCTATGAAGGTACATCACCCTTGGCCGCCTTCTTCCTCCTGTCTTTCCTGGTAATGGATCCATCTGACTGCAAATACATTGAGAGAAAGAACTGAGGAAAAGAATGTTTAGTTTTCCACATTACTCTTTATTTCCAGAACTTTGCTGATTCCACTGCATTGATGATTTTTCTCTCCTTTGTTCCTCTGTCAGCCCAGGGAAAAAAAAAGGAGGTGAAAAATTAAACCTCAAATTAGTGAGGCACAATATCACTGGTGCAACAAGGGCTGGCTTTAGGGTTAGGCAGAATAAGGAAGCAAATGCAAAAGCACAGACTGAAGCCAGAATGGCAAATCACCGGTTTTCATAGTAGCATGTGATAATAAGTTTTACCTCACCTTATTTGTTGAGGGCAGCAAAGCGGCTCTACCAAGCACTACACTCTTTCAGGGCAACTTAGTGGAGAAAAATGAACATTCTGGCCTCATCACTTATATGTCTTCCTGCCTTTCCCTGATTTCTTCTTCTGCTAAGAAAAGATTTGGCTGGTCTCTGGCAACACCAGTGAGCTATGTATGTATGTAACACCAGTGAGATACACCTACAGTATGTCAAATGGGAGGGGCCAAATATTGCTTCAGTACTGAAAACAAATGAATTTATTTGATGTGATGTCTATAATGAGACTCATCAAAGAGACTCTACCTCCTGCTTTCAGCTAGCACTGCTACAAGATCCTTTTTACCTCTACCTGAGGACAAAAGCCAGCACAGATCATCCTGACAGGTTGGTAAAATTTGAAATTCTAAAAACTTTACTGTTTCCCTATGATGGCTGCAGTTAGTTTGTTTGTTTTCTGACAAATCACCTTTGGAAAAAAAAAAAAAAAAAAGAAAGATGAAAAGATAAACTCCTCTGAAATGCACTTTTCTGGCCTTTTTAAGGTTTATATTTCTTTTATCAGCTTTTTTGTTTTAATTGGAAAGACTTTAGTTTTATTTGCAATGTTCTTAGTGTTCCCAGTCAGAAAATAGAGCTTGTACATCAAGATTGCAAGTTTGATGGTCTTTCTGAATAACTGCGTTCCTACTCTTACTAAGTAAAACTTCCCTGGGGGATTTGCTAACCTCATATTATAATGGGTAAACATAGCTCCTGGCTAGAAGAGAGAAACAAGGATTGATAGAGATTTGATATCATAAATAATATCTTGCTTGGGCCAGGTGCCAGTGGTTAACATAAGTCTAGAAACAAACAGGGATGTTATTACTGCACAAGACTTCCCATGTGTCTCTCTCAGATGATGCCATGCCAACTGTTATCAGGATGGATTTGGCAAAACCATTTCACTTCTTTCAGAGTAGTGATGACTTTCCAAAATCATATGAATTTTGGGACAGCTAATTAATTACTATTGAAACTTTACAAATGTAATTAGTATGTAGAGAGATACTAAGAGAAACACTCTGAACAAAAATGGAAGTGAACAGACAACACTAGAGATTCTACAAGTGTAGGAACAACAGAGGAAAACATAAATAAGGAAAGGTGTTCTGGATAGAAAGTACATAAGAGATGTGTGTGGAAAGAAAAAAAATAAAAAATAAAAGAAGTTCTGTCTTCTGAAAGTAGAGGAAAGGAAAAGGAAATTAAAAATTAGCAGCAAGGAACTGAGATGAATGAATCTGAAGTATAAAATGAAGAAAAGAGATGATAAAGAATAGAGTTAAAAAAAGACATACCACTTTAAAGTAATGAATCTTTTATTTATACTCTTTCTTCATATTAGAGGAAAAATGGTAACACATTTGTACTAAGCTCAAAGTATGTTAACACTGTGCAGCTCTTAATTCCTGGATTATGTTGTTAAATAATTAACTGATGAATCATAAGTAAATAACTGAAACTTGGTTCTCTAAACCTCACAATTGAGAACATAAAAATGTCATAGTGATATTAAATTTTAGCAAAACTGATACTGAAGTTAATTAGAAAATCTGAAAGAAAAAGAAAATTCTGAAATCCATTGCTGTAAAGACTGCTTGCAGAAACATCTGGGTCCTATTTCACCATGGAACAGAACAAAATAGATCATCAAATATTTAAATCTCCTATATTAAACTTATATCTGGAGAAGATGGAAGCATGGATTGTGAGTTCTTCTGCAAAATAACTAGATTTGCCATGGGTGTCATCCTGTTGGAGAGGAATGCTGACATAGGTGAAGGGTCACCTTAAAATGCTAAGGCAGTCATGATTTAAACTTCAAATATTTTTTTCTCCAAAATTCCCAGTCTTTAGAACTAAAAAACAAGTCCTTACACTTCCTTACAAGATGATAGTAATTCAAATACTAACATTTAAAACAAACCACTTCAGGAATCTACTAACAATTGTGTTTATTGTTGTAAAAGAAGAACGTTATACAAACTAGTAAAAATCACTGTTCACATTCAAATATGAAAATAATTCCTTTCTCCTCCCGTGAACATCTCTTTTATTTTCAGATACAGCAAAAGCATGAGTACTTCAAGTCTAAGCGAGGCAGCTAATCTAGATTTCAGCATCATCACAGTCATGGAGTTTCTATATTTTTTTAGTATAAGAGAACTTTCAGAGCACAGATCCTGCTGTGCAGAGTAATCAAATTTCTCCACAAGGACAAACTAGTAGGGATCAAAAATCTAATAACCGGTAAATACGTAATTATTCCAATAAGGAAATTATAAATTGCTATGGTTTTATTGAACCAGACTCATTTCATTTATTCATTCTTGTGAGCTGTTATTTAAAAAATAAATACAAGGTTGTTTATATTTTAGAAGCCCCCACCCTTCCTGCTTCCTGATGCTTAGTCTTGCAAAACATTTGCCACCAGTAAAATCATGACGTGTCTTTGTGTGCCAGCACAGGTGTGAAAAATTACCAGTCCTCCTTGTCTTCACATCCAGTTCCCCATCTGGGGTTAAATTGATTTCCCTTCAGTCACATTCATTTACATTTCCTCCTCCGTCCCTGCCTTGGGGTTCACTTGATGGTGGCACGGTTGTCCATATAGGAGTCATTGTCGAAGTAGTCCTCCAGCTGGCAGTACAAGGCCTCAAATGTGGGCCTCTCACTGGGCTCCGTACTCCAGCACTTCAGCATCAGTTCATAGAGTGCCTTGGGGCAGGTCTCAGGCTGAGGGAGTCTGTATCCCTTGTCCAGCATTTGGATCACCTGGTGTCCCGGCATGCCTGCCAATATTTCAAGGCAGAAAGAATTAATCATATTACCTGTGCGTCCCTGTCTCCCACTGAGACAACAGATTGCACTCCCCACCTGCAGGATCTCTAAGGGCAGAGCTGGGAGCAGACAGGTCCTGTGCAACAGTAAAAGGCCAAGGAAACCACTGCAGCTGCCAAAACTGCAGTTTAAAAGTACATCCATCGCATTCCAGGCCCTTCATCTCTTTACTGCTGATACCCGTGTGAGGCATTTCAAATGGATTTGTGCAGTTGAGAGGACTACCAGCTTTTGCCTGAATTATTTTGACACTTATTTAATTTAAGCTGAAGATAAATCCCTCTGTTTTCAGTAGCTCCAAAACCTCCCAAGAAAATCTGTCCTGTTTTTGAATTTTCCTCACATTTAGAAAGTTTTCAATAGCATAAGTCCTAATTTTCCTGTGGTGCAGTTGTCCTGTGGCATCCTGCTCTGTCACCATGGGTCATGGAGAAGAGGCAATTCCCTTTTCTTTGCTATACCCTTTTTGTACCAAGGCTATTGTCCCATTCTCTTTCAATTTTCTACTCTTTAAACTAAATCCTCAGCGATGTAATCTTTACTCCTTTTCCTTAGATCTCTGAATTATATTTCCTCTGTACATTACCCATTGCCACCATGGCTCAACGTAACCTTACCTCTTAACTTTTTACCAAGGACAAACTCTTGAAAATAATATCAAGAAAGCAAAAAACTATTTCTACTGTGAAGTTAAAGGCAAACTATGCCTTTGCAAAGGCATATTTTGTGTGCTTTGCTAAGCATATTTTCAGACAATGCTCAGAATCATGGTGTTATATATCATTTATACTTGAATAATTTGTTTATATATATGCTTACATACACAGTTTATATGAGAATGAGTTGAGGATTTGAGGCTTTGGGTTTGTGGTTGGTTTGTTTTTTGTTTTTTTCAACATGCCTTCGCAGGAGGTAAGGGTGCAAATCAAAAAGCAAAATCAACTTTTCGCTTTAAGGTAAATACCACTGTGCGACTCTGTGAAACGTAGTTTATGGAGAATGTATCAGTTTGTAGGCCTGTCAAGATGCAGCTTAACTTTGTCTTTTTGCTTCAATCTTGCCCTTGTGTTTTCCTCACCAGCACAAAATGTGTCACAGTCAGTCGTTTCACTAATATCTAGTGTCACTGGTGCCGGCGTTCCTTGAGCACTCCTCAGAATGCTAGGTATATTGGCTGCTCCCACACCATTGAATCTACTTTTGTGTTCGGTGAAGTTTTATTCCTAGTTCTTCTGATTCATTTATTTACGAAAACTTCCCACTGCAATAGTCAAATATGAGGGAAGGGAGGAAAATCACCCTGATTCATTTTTTGATGGCTTCTTCCTGAAGTACCTGTGCAGTATTTCGCCTGTGACAGTCTATTCTTTCATGTGGTGTTCACAGAAGAAGATAAGCAAGGGTGCAAGTAGGTGGGGGCAAAAAGCCTTCCCCTTTTCTGCATTACAGCCTTTTTGATGAGGTGCTAGATGAAAATAAGCAATTGGCTTCTGTGTCTGTGAAATGCAGGTTGACTCAATTGAGAGGAAGCTTGAATGGCTGCTAATTACACCCCTTGGAAAGCTCCCAGGAAGCTGGGGAAGCCAGGTCTGCCAATGAATAGGCCTTGTCTGAACAGCCACTTCGTACTTATAGAAAGTTTCTAACCCTTCAACTCACTTGTAGTACAAGCATTTAACTTTTTTATGTCATCCTTAAAGCAAGATAGTAACTAGAAATCATTCTGTAGGTAAAAAATACTTACCAGCATACGGCATCTTCCCATACGTGATTATTTCAAAAAGAAGTATTCCAAATGACCACACATCTGACTTAACACTGAATTTGTTATAGCGGATTGCCTCAGGGGCTGTCCACTTCACTGGGAGTTTTGTTTCAGGCCTAGCTTCATATATGTTTTCATTTTCTACCTGTCACGGTTGAAAAAAAGAAGTCTGATTTAGGAGCAAAGCACTTAAGCACCTGACCAAGCTAAGCTTATACTCAAACTTATCACATGTTTGCCTTTTATGGTATTAAAGCATGCACTTACAGAAATCTTTTGTTGAACTGGGCTTTACATCTTAGAAATGCTATTGTTTGTTGGAGGTCTTTCTAAAGCATTTATCATTTCAAGAAAGAATGCAGCACTAGAGTGGTTTGTGATTAATTATAACCCGCTACTGTGAGTTCTGGATCTGGCATGCAAGATTTCAGAAGTCTGTCAGAAGTGGCAGTGTATGGATCTTGCTGACACTAGAGACCAAATGTCTCTATGTCTGTCATCAGTAAAGAGAGAAGGGAAGAGCAAGAGCTAATGAATTTCGGAACCTTTGTTCTTTGATTTATTTCAGTGTTGAAGGGCCATTATCTTTGATAACAATCACTTTAGCAGGTTTCAGGACCAAAGAACAATCTCTGAGTGATTTAAATTAGCACTAGCTTACAATGGTTGCAATTAATTCATGCAAAATGAAGAGGAAATACAGATACAAAAAAGGAAAACTATTTGCTCAAAAATTTGAGTTAATTTTACTTAGTAGTAGAATCATTTATATAAAGTTTTATAGAATGGACTCCTAGACTTTGTGAACATTTATCCTCTTCTTAATTTTTAAATGCAGTTTAATGTACATCAGCCACATTCAAGTCTCTGTGAAGTTTTTCACATACAAATTTAGGCAAATGTATACACTAATTTTGGGGGTTGGATTTTGATGTTTTAATATAGAGTGTCTTTTTCAGCTCTAATAACCTAAAGCACTGAACAAATGGTTGTTGTGTCTACATACTGATACACTTGGCATTTTGACTTAAGAGGCAGAATATTCCTTAGTCTGCCAAGGTGACTCTATGACAGATTATTTTAGTGAAGTTCAATTCTAACAAGAAATGTCAAGCACTGTAAAATATTACCTATAGTCAGCACTTTCCATTTAAAAATATATATTTTTTCATGTTAAAAAATGTACAATTTGATTCTATGCACAACTAGAAAAAAACATATTAAGCAAAAAGTACATTCAAATTCCCTTGATGTTATTGTCAAGAAATTACTTTACAGTTCAGAATGTAATAAATATGAAATTAAATTTCTGCTGCTTGAATAGGGGAAAAAAAAAAAGCAAATTAGAAGCAGAGGGCTTTTTTATCTGTTTTTGCTTTGCAGTGGAAGAGCATAAATCAATAAAAGCAATCATAAGACTTCAGAAAATATAGGCTACATATTGAAATCCATAAAATATGGCAAATCAGGTCTTCCCAACTCAAATCATTTTCAGAAGGAGAAAATCTCATTTCTAACCCACAGCTCTTTGCTGAGATGATCCTCCTCAGCTTTACCTGGTATTCCACATCCTCAAAGCATAAGGAGAAGAAGAAGAGCATAATGGAAAAGAACTTGAAACTGCATCAGATTTAAATGTCTGAGACGCTTTATGAGTTTCACAGTTAGTTGTGCAGAGGAATAAGATCCATTTATGATTGCTACCTGCACTCCCAAGCATCATGAAGGCAGTGAGGAACTAAAAACGGGGAAAATAGCTGTGAATATATTTTTATATGTCTTCTCTTACAGGTTCAGGACTGTAATTCCTACAGTCTCTCTCCATGTGCCAGACACCAGTGTTATATATAAAGGCTGAGCAATAAAAGTTATTGCCTGCCAAGTTCCTTCCTTGGTGGCTGGGAGACACATACCGGGAGGCCATCTTCAGATTGACAGAATGGCACAGGCTGGCTTCTAACCTTGTATGCAATAATGCAAGTAGAGGATACACATTAGGAATCCTTTTCTCTCTGCACATGCTTTTCGCCTCAACCCAATAATTTAGAAGCTACTGTACATCCCCCAGTTGACCCCTTCTAACTTTCCTCCAGAGGTGGAGTCAATTTACCCTCTCATGACCCACCTTAAAAACTCTCGCAAGTCCAAAATCTGCCACTTTGTAAACACTGTGTTCACCAACAAGAACATTCCTGGCTGCCAAATCTCGATGGATATAGTTCTGAGATTCAAGATAAGCCATGCCAGAAGCCACCTGAGCAGCCATGTCTATTTGATGTGGCAGGGAGATGTGGGAGCCTGCATCATCTGTTTTAAAAGAGATAGACAAAGATAATATTTGTGGTATTCAGATATTAATAACATAACAGTTTTCAGGTTCAAATAGCCAATATGAATCAAGACAACCATGTCGTGCAATAACCACATGACAGATATTAGTGAATGGCCCCATTTTAAGTCATACAGCTAGTATCATGACAGTGGACAAGGACTATCCTATCTTTCCTGAAAGAGTAGATACTAAATATCTAGATGTTCTAGGCTTATAAGGAGCTGGTGACAAAGAAAGAGACGTATCTACTGATAGCAATGCAGATGTTTGTCTTTCTGAAAAGTGCCCAACCCATCCCAAAATGCAAGTATGAGTTAATGTCAATACATGCTGGGTATAGCCAAAGCTGACTAAAGAGTGAAAAGCACAAAAATAGCCCTTCTGAATGTTCTCCAGTGACTTTTACTAGCAAATACACCATCTGCTGTCAAGTGTAACTCTCATTTTCACTTTCCAGTCCACTTAACTGCTTCATGCTGTTATCACTGTTGCTGCTACTCAACATTAGGATTCTTTGGGCTGCTTTCAAGCTGCCTGTTTCTCTGGTAAAACTTTCTGAAGCAATGTGCATGCCATTCCACCACTGTAAAATCAGTAAGTCCCAGAAATAGAGATTTGCAATCAAAGATTGGCTGTTCAAACAAAGTCGTAAAAGAACTTTGAGCAGAAAAACTTGTTTCCGCAAATGAAGAAAGAGGCTATAGGACAGAAAAATGCCATCCATAAATAGTAAGACAGGTAACAAAAAGGTGTCACTGGAGTATTACACTTTAAAATTCAAGACCAGGGATTTTGTGGCAATTTGAGAACAGATGAACACATCATAACAAGTAATTTGTACCCCAAGGTAGTCTATATATGTGAAATCAGTGTTTTCTTGAAGCATCATTGACACCCAAAACCAAAGTCTGCAGCACTGAAACATGAGTGCCTACTTCTGCAGCAATACTCAAAATGGCTTCAACTTTCTGTTTCAGAATCTGAACAGCAACAACAAAAAGCTAAGTGTTTGCTGCTACATATCTTGGCAGTTCTCATTTTTCATTGAGGATGGTGACTTTTCCTTACTGACTCAGTGTTAAAGAAATAAAACATTTATATCTGATATTTTGGATTGATTCATAGTAAAAGTGTCTTTGTATTGTTTTGCCTGGCTTCCTCCAGTTCTGACATTTTATCTGACCTAACCTTGCAATCGCTCCTTATGAAGAGTGTGAAATACTATTGTTTACTAATCTATTCCATGATCTCCAAGTCTTGAATTTCCTGCTTACCTGAATGTTGAGAGATAAATAGATAAAATGAATGAATTTTGAATGATGTTATTTGCTCTCTGTGTATATTGTCCTCCTTCCTTTTTGAATCTAAACTCATTGTCATTATAATCTACCACTGAGATTATTTACTTTTACTGTTGACTCAGAAATTCTTTTCCTCTCTCACACTTATACTGCCCTAATCTTTAGAAGAGAGAGGGAAAAATCAGGCTCTGTAAAAATCTATGACTTAACCATCAAGAAAATATAGCATCAGGATGCAGAATAATAAAGCACTCTGAAGTTTTGTAGTTCCAAGAACGGACTGACAGACATCTTTTTTTTTTTTTTTTTTTTTTTATCTCACTGGACAAAGATAAATCCACAAATGAGTCTTAAGTTGTATTTAATCAGACAGTAATTAAATATGTACCAGTACCTGCATGGGTACATGGGTTTTGAAAACTAGCTTATACAAGCTGATTTTAAAACCCTCTTTCCATGTTCCCTTTTACACTGTTCCTTCATCTGCTCAGACTGCAAACTACCTCCTGGTGAAAGCAGACTAAGACACAGACAGATTTGAGCACAGGTTCGTCCTTGCTCTGCTGATGCCCTAGGCTGGCCTGACATAATTTTGCTCCAATGCAGAGAGCATAGGAATGTAGGAACGTCATGACAGAAAGAACAACTTCTCATGTTTAATGAGCTGCTTCAGTGCAGAACAGAAGTCAGAGCTGCTAAATTCTCCTTGTGTGTGTGTTTTTTTTGTTGTTTTTTTTTTTTTTCTCTCCAGGACATACAGGTGCACCATGTTAAAAGACAGAGACAAGATCCAATTTTGTATGTGGAATTACTGCTGAAAGACTTCTCTTTCTTTTGGGTCCTTTTTGAGATCCCAGACCAGGTGGGTGCCTGCAGTAGCCTTTAGCATATGTGCCAATGCAGTAAACGAGATCACAGGTGCCCTGTGGGAGTATTGCTACAGAAGTTTCCAGACTAGATCCAGCTTCCATCTGTGAGATTGAGAGCACTGGGATAGTTTACAGCTGCATTCATCTCACTATACATGTGCTTTAGGGTTTTTTTTTAATTGTTTTAAAGAAGGAAAAGCTACAACAACAAAAAGAAACCCAAAGTTAGTATAACTTCCACATCCAAAACTGAGTGCTACTTGTGAATTTATAAAACTTTCCCATGGCTTATTCCTTGTCCTATAAAGAAAACATAGTGTTTTTATGTCCTTTCCTACCAACATTTTTGACACAGCTATCCCTCACATATGAAAATTTTACCAGAGAAAATATCAAAGACAGCTCAGGGTCTGCACCACATTCTAAAAAATAATAGTACCTCATGTAGGAAAGACAGGTAAATATTCTCATTTACAGAATCTTGGCAATAAAAATATAAATACAAATATATAAATATATTTGCCCAGTTGAGAGTATTTCATTGGTAATAATTCACCAAATTTCAAGACAGTGTCTTTGCCAGAAAAAAACCCAGGTCTATCAGAATTGATAAACACATTCATATATTTATGACAAGTACATTCACATTCGATAACGAAATGTTTTCAGTTGTATTTTTCTCATATCTCATGGTGGCGGCAGGGTCTTAGAGGAGTTCACATGCTTATCATTATTAGGTTGTGGTCATTAGGGTGGAACGTGATAGCCACCATGCATGTAATAGCAAGGTATTTCAAAACTGGAAAAACATACCTTCGCATCTGAAATGTAACCAAAAAATTATCTCCAGGTTTTCCCTCTCTTTGACTTTTTTTACCCATGGAGTACGTAGAAACAGCAGCCTTTTGGAAATTTTTCTTGATTCTTGAAGTGGCTGAGTCTCAAGAATGCTTATCAGGAGTGATGCACTGACTTCCAACCAATGTGGATCACTTCCAGACACAGAGCTTTACTCGAGCTTCAAATCTGCTTTCTTATTACTCTCACTGATGGCAATTGGTTCTCTGACCAATATCTAGTAAAGTACCTGAATTTCTGCCCCTGCCTCTTAGTTCTGTTTTATCTCCTAGTGCATAGGACATCAGAAATGGAGAAACACCACCAGGTTTGTACTGGTCATTTTTATGGTTATCTTAACAGCTGCCTGGAGACCAACTGATTTTCAATAGTCTGTGGTGCAAGATTACAGGAATTAGTGCACAAATCAGCCTGTATACATTCACTGCCTACAACAAGTTGGCTGCTATTCATATGCTGGCAATTGATTTACACATAGGCTGCAGAACTAATGTATCCTAGAGATATTGTGCTCCATGGAAGAGAGACCAATTTTCACCTGTGCTAGCTGTGATTTATCCTGGCTTTCTCAGAGTTATTTCACCTATGCAATAAATATTTTCACATACAGCAATCATTTTCTGATGTGCCAGGCTCTTTTGGTCAGATAAGCAGTAATCTGCATATAAAGGCGCCAAATATGATACGAATGTAAATTTGTTCCTCACAGTCTCTGACTATTAGTATTTACTATTGTACATAAACCTTTAGATAATCTGGCCCAAGTTCCTTGCAGCCCCTCTCTGCTTAATTCCTAAAGAGGCTGTCCCTCTACTAGAGATTTCTTTAGCTGTAATTGTTTGTGGACTGAGCCTTACTTAAGAAACTGTTCCACAGAGAGGATGGGGGAAGGAGTGCGTTACCTCAAATAGTATCTACAGTGGTTCCTAGGTCTTTGCCCTATAGGCTAGAGCCTAAGAAACTTATCAAGATCATGAAGATCTGTTTTCAAGAGATCATCACAGCCTTACAGACATTTAACATTCAGTCATCTGGTAAATTAAAATGAGGAACAGCATTGGAATCAGGCATTTCACAGTAGCTGGGGTGAACTTAAAGAGCAATAAGTATGTTAGTCTGTTACAGGCCGTAGAACTTCATTTTTAATTATTTGCCTTCAGAAGAGTACAACTGAAGTTCTCTTGATATAAGTCTTGATAACATAAGTAAGTAACAAATACACAAGGAAAGATTATCTCTGATTGTTAATAGATTTCAAAGATGTTACGTACAGTTTGTGGAAATGCCTCCATTTTGCGTCAAGTATGATGACCTCTTTTGCCATGCTTATTTTTTTTTATTCTGCTAATGCATGTTTCCATCTACTTGTAGAAATGGTGAAAAAATGTGTCTCAGATGATAAGAACCAAACTTTGAATGTCATTCTCTCCTACTTCTCAAATACTTTGGCATGTCAAAAATTCATAAACCTCTTCCTCTTTTCTCATCCCCAAATATAGCAAATAATGCGTTTTTTCATATTAAATCAAGTGCTGTACTTCTATCTTTCATATTACTGTATTTACCAAACTGAAAGCTGAGACACCCCTTGAAATGAGTTTATAGACATATGCTTACTCTGAAGGTATTCTATAAGACTTCCATATTTCATCAGCTCCGTAACAATATAAATTGGGTCCTCCAAAGTGCAAACAGCATAAAGTTGTATAAGATTTGGATGCCTCAAGTTCTTCATTATTTGTGCTTCCCTCAGAAAGTCCTTTGGATCCATTGAACCTGAAACAACAACATATAACAAAACATAAGCTAAGGTTATAAGGACATTCCTACCAGCCTGGCAGTCTTAAGGGAATAACCAGGATTGTTTTCTGTCTCTCAAAGTACATTAGCATCTCAAGTCTTCACAGTTCCCAGAGAAAACAGACAGCACAGCTGAAATAAACAGTTAATGAGTGAAATATGCCAGTTGCACAGGGACAGAGAACATATGCGTTCTGGCCCCCAGGAATAGAAAGGCTAAGAATAACCTCCCACAGGCCTCCCCCAGGCGGAAAAAGGTGAAGGTAGAATGCTAAATGATACAATTTAAACAAATAATTATGTTACATCTAGTAAACAAAATGCCCAGAAATTGAGGTAATAGTAATGAACATAGAATTTCTGATGGAAAAAATAATGCTGCAGTAAGAATCTGCTGCACTATTTTTATCAGCTACAGCAACTAAACAATGAAAGCGTTGAAAACACTTTAGTATATAAGGAATGGATCCATGCAATTTATATATATAAATGCAAATAGCGACTTATAATATTTACCAATATAGAAATACATAAATAAATATGTATTTTGGGGTTATTTTCTTTGTGAATATGTAAAACTAATTTTATACTCCTTTTAATGCCTAGTTATCTTAACTGCTAACGATCCCAAATTTTTAAGTATTGCATAAGGTCATACTACCTCTAGTTCTATTCACATATGCAGTGGATCAATTTATAAACTAAGTCAAAGAAACAGTATAGAAATGGCACAGGGAATGAACGTAGGTGGCAAAGCTAGGTTTAAATTTCATACATCCTGAATGGGGGATTGATTAGGAAAATATATGCATAAATGAAGAAAAAATGTTATGTTTATGGATTATCCAATAGTGATCAGATATTCTCAGAGGTTTGAGGAATATGGTAAATAACACCTTCTTCATCGTACCTGTAAAAACAAATGTGAAATTATCCAGCCACTCAGATACTTTCTTCTTACTAAATCAAAATATACTCATTAAGAAGAGATTACAGGGAAGGATTTGAAAACAAAAACAGAACAAAACAAAACAAAAAAAATCCAAGCTTAGTCTGTTCTATGTCATGTTTAAAAACAGGGTTTTTTTCTTGGAGTAAGCAGATTGAGTCATTTAACAAACCAGGCATGCAAGAGTAAGAATCTTTATTTCATTTTCTTTAACATTAACATTGGGTAACTGATAAGGTTCATTTGGAAGCTTGGCTCTGCTTCAAACATGGATGTTTAAATGGAGTAAAATGCTGTGAGGAAGCTAAATGGCTCAGCAATAAAACTCCACCAGAAATTCTACAGAATGAACTGGTAAATCAGCCTGAGTCACTTCACCCAATACCTACTTTGAATGCTGCCACTTGAGCAGTTCTTCAACTTATTTCCCAAAACATAACAGTGATGTGTGATTTCACATCCTTGCATCAATACAACAGAAATGACTGAAAAATGCTGCTGACAGACGTTGTGAAAAAAAAAAGCCACTTGACACTGCAACATGTGAGAGCAAAGACGGTTGCAAGGGATAAGTGCTTCTCTTCCCATACTTTGTGTTCTCATACTTTGTTAGGCAATCTCACAGGCTCCAATTTGGCAATATTTTACAGGATGTCATTAGAAGGGGGTGGTGAAAGGCAATGGATTTCCATGTCATCAATAAGTGGATGGCAGCCAATAATACATCTCTAACTGGTACAGGCTATACCTATTTCTTTTTGTCACTATCAGAGGAAAATGGGAAACTGGATGAACAGTAGATTACTGATGGATGTTCTCTATAAAGAAGAGATGATGAGAGTCAGGTGGAAAAAAATAAATATCTGTAATGCTACCCTATGTCCTTTTTTTTAGCTAGGGCAACACAGACTTTATTTGAATACCACAGATCCTAGATCTGCAGTCAATAAACCAAACAAACAACAAAAAAAGAAAAACCAACCACGTAGAATTCTTTTTATAGTGCTTGGGCTTGCTTTGACACTTTTTTTAATACTGTGGTGCACGTGCTTGCTTTTTTCAAACTCTATGAGTTCATCATGGGAACCAACCTAAAGCCGAAAGAGAAGCTATGTGATTGTAACAGTGTGCTTTTCCTACACCCCTTTTCTTCCCTCAGCTTCCTTCAAGTCTGGCCTAGCACAGGAAAACAATAACCAATGGTACTGACAGTAACCACAAATCTGTCTCAGATGAAGGAGAGCTGAATAAACTGATAGCAGACACCTGATTCCCCAGCTGAGAAATAATTGAGCTCGCACCTAAAAAGTAACATGCGCCTATGCATCAATCATCTTACCCCATAATTAGGGAGCGTAGCAGTAGGCTGTACAACAGTCTTTCTCTTGAGTAGTAATGCATTGCAGGGTTATATCTCTGTAGAGATCTTTTATGTCTTGATATCAAGATGCCTTGGTGATACAGTTCTTAAGTAGGTAAGTAATAGTGTGTTTTAGGTTTTATTAGGTTTGATAGGATCATATCTTAGATTATGCACAGATAATTCCTTAAAAAATACTGTTGATCAAGTGTGGGCCTATGGGAAGATCTAGATACATCTAGGGTTCTTATTGCTTGTTTTCAAGGAGTTTTGAAAGCAAGGGGTCCATTCTGTGACTCAGTGGAGGGCCTTGTGACTCAGAGGGGGGGGCCTCTTCTGTGTGTGTTTAACTTTATGCTCTATACTGAATAATCAAGCGTATCCAGTCATCTTGAATCTTGTAAGGTTGCTTTTAAATCACTATATTATATCTGTATTATGTCAGTAAGTATATTCCTGCTTATTTTTCAAGAGAAGTATACAGTGTAGTTGTTTCTATTTCTGACAAAAGCATGAGGTACTCTGTCTCTTAAGGCGTATGTATAAACCTGAGCAGTGACTTAGCATCAAAACTAAAATTTGATGTGTTTATCCTAAAAAGAATTAAGTAAGGCTGACTTGGAGTCTATGAAACCACTTGCCCTTGGTGGATCGTTATAAGAGATTCTTCACATCATAAAAAATAATAGCCTGATTTGTTTCTAATGTCAAATTTTACCTACAAGTTTTCTCTCAGTTTAATTATACTATAAACTTCCTCCTATGAATTCAAACCAAGTGATTTGTTTTTCATATATGTCAACCTCTAATAATGTGATGAAGACAGAAGTATTCTACTAGCTGAATAACAGTAAATCCTTTTTACTATTTGTTAATATTCATAAAAATAATAGTAACGATGATATACTAGAGACCAGATCAGTATTTCCTGCATATTATAAAGACTGTATATAACCTTTATTTTTCTTAGCTAATATCTTTAGCATATGTTAATGAGTGGTTTGAGTGCCAGTAACAAAAAGGAAAAATAAACTAAGCCTGTCATAATAGCAACAAGAACAGTACATTTCTTTGAGGATGTTTGTGTAAATGAAATGTGTAAAATATAAAAGCCAAATGGAGTTTCAAATTATTTTTTCTTGTTTTTTTTTAAGTTTGTCATTGAGTTACGTGTTTCTAAAGAAGTAGCCATTTTCACCTGTAATTGGCAAACAGAATGTGAACAGCAAAGTACTGTAGGTAGAAGCCACTTGATCAAAAAGCAGCTAGTTAATGTCTTTTCATAAGATATCAATTTGAGAGTAGGTTGATCACTACTTGAAGAAACTATGCATTAAATAATTCTTTTTTTGAATGAGTAACACCTTGGTAAACATCAAAGTACTTATTAAAAACCAAATGTTAACATGTGTTTATTTGATATACTCTGATGTGTTTCTTTGCTAGAAATCTCCTCTAATTTAAGCCTACTTAAAGCAGGTGTATCAGTACTAATTACTTGCTCAAGAGTTGAGGAAGCTTCACATTATAAGATGGACATTTATTACTTGAAAATGAGTTAGAGAGAAAAGTCAGTTATCTCTATCTAGTTTCCACTGGCCTAAATGTAAGTGGTCCTTAATATTTGATAAGCCCTCCTGGACAGACTTTGTAACTTCTGATAAACCTTTAAAAATGACTTCAAAGTAACCCTGTACTTCAGAGCTATGTTATCTTCTGTATGTTTATAAACAATGAACTTGTGTAGAGATTATACTGAGCATTATTGTGATCTTCTGAATAAGTTTATATATAATAAAAAACATTTGTAACTACAAATTCTTAGCAACAAAAGAGACTGAGTGTAAGCTTTTCACAATAGGAGGACAGCTATCCAGCAACCCTCAGTCAGTGTTCTGACTGTAAACAAGTGAACTTATAAGGTAATGTAAGGATATGAAGTAAATAGAAAAAATAATATCGTTGTTCAGGGAAACAGAAAATTTTCTGTGTGTAAAAAATTTTTTTCCATTGTATATGCATTAAATATGTTACAAACTAAAGAACTGAGAATATTACTAAGGCCTCTCATAAGACTACCAACCCAAAGACTATTTTGAGAATGCTTCCTAAACAAACTCTGCTTGGGAAGCTTCCATGAAAAGAGAGAAACTTGGGAGATGGTTTACAATATGATAATGACAAATGCATCTGTCAGCTTGAGCAGGCATAAGGAACTTTCTCAGATATGATTAACTGGTGATGATAGATGTCTGCTTCATGTGCTGACAGTTGGAGAAGCCAGCTAAGCCCAGGCAATGAACTCTAGAGAATCCATCATGCTCAGCATAGGACAAAGTGCAAATCCCTGCTGCAACATTTTCTATTTAAATTGAAAAAAAAACAATGTATCAGTGAGGAAATAACAACAAAAATGTGAAGTGACTGCTCAGGGGCCTACAGCAAGACAATGTTGTACAGAGACAAGAACAGAAAAAGAAACTGTTGTCTTTTAGACCATTTTCTTATCTCTGATCTCTACACATCTTTGATTGTGGGTCAGCAGCTCAGAGGTCTGAGATGTTCTTCCTTAAAGACAGTCTTGTTTTCTCTTGGATTTTTTTTTTATTCATAAATCCACTTTTTTTTTTTTTTTTTTTTTTTGGCCTGCTAAAATGTCACAGATACAGCCAAAGCAGAAGGAACCAAACACCAGACAACTATCTGAGCATTGGCTCACACTACTACTTCTTTTTCTTACAGAGACAGTATCAGTGATCAATAATTCTGTTCCTTCTAGATTAGAAGCCATAAATTTTAGTCATTGCAGCCTACAAAAACTAATGTTTCCAACTTAGTCCCAGCTGAACTGTGTGTGTTCAGAGTGTTGCTGAAACACTTGAGCAGTTTGCTTCTGGAAGCATGAAGGAGGATGCCCTTGGCTTACAAAATGTAGTTCTTCACTCACTGTGGAAAAGTAGTTCTCCATAGTGCAGTGGGCACAGGAGAGGAAAAAAAAGAAAGAAAGAAAGAAAACACATGCTGCTGATTTATTTATTTTTTTTTAAGCTGAAGCTTGATATAATTGGATCCTCAGTCATGCACCTGCAAAATTTGAAGCTTATACTGCCTTTCATTTTAGGCTTACTGATAAGAGTGTTTGTAGATGTCTGAAGGTATACTCATGGAATTCTCCTCTGAAGGAGGATGCTTTCCTGTGCAGTGTGCTCTTTGGGATCTTGCTTGAGCAAGGATGATATCCAGAAGTCACTTCCAACCTCATTCAGTGTCTCTGTGTAAACACTAATTTGTGACACGTACAGGAAAGCGTTGAAGCAATATCTTTGCAGAAACAGTCAGAGGGCAAGTAGAGAAGAAATTCCATCACAGGCATTCTGAGGGAGCACCGAGAAGACAAAGGAAAATAGGAACTCTTCAGCTTCCACCAAACACCTGGAGAGATACTCTGAAAAATGTGTTCAACTCTCCTCAGCAGAAGTCTCTTAAAAAATTAAGTAAATAACTTCCTACTCCACTGACAGCTTTTTTTTAATCAGTACCAGGTCCTAGTTTGGAGATGATAGAGACCACTATATGGAAGACTGTACAGAAGATCAAAGAAAGGGGGGCACTGTCTATTTAAGACTATTGCAGAAATGAGTGCTGCTACATCCTGGCTTCTGGGCTACCCTACTGGTGTCTCCCCTTTCTATGCCATTCTCCACTGGATGTTTAGTGAAGTAATGCTAAGGGTGTAACTAATATTGACAAAAACAATGATGGAATCAGTGACTACTGCTTATGGAATTTTACAAAATGTTTGTATCCATTTCTTTTGCAGTATCATGAAGACAGAAGACTATTTAATACATCCTTTCAGCTATCCAAACCTCTCATCTAGGTAGGACTTGTATCTACCCTGGTTCAATGTAAGCCATTGTGAAATCAGCAAGGCAGCTACTGTTGGCTTTAATAGGAGGTAGACTGAAGTTAAATAAATAAATAAATAAATAGGAAAAGATATTGATTAATCAAGTCACTTTACCCAGCTGAACTACCATAACACAAAGAGTATCACTATTGAAGGAGCTTCTTCATTTGTAATGTATTAGACTGTGAGTAAGCAAGTTGGTAGATAATATGTTTATTCTGGTGTAAAATCTTAATATTTAGCTAACAAATCTATCATTTTATCTTTAGAGAGTTAGAATTTTTCTAGAAATAATGTGTTCTTTTTATCTTTTATCAGTTAGACATGGAATGGGTAGTGAATTGATTAACAAAGAAATAGATCTCCAAAGTTTAGTTTGGCTTTAAACACATTAAACTCTGCTTCAGTTATAAAGTTTGATTCCTCTAATTCTTTTCTTTTTCTTCAGGTTGGGTCTTAATAGCAGTCCTTCAACTTAAAAATACAAAATGGCAAAAAGAAAAAAGAGCAAAAGTAATCAAATTGCAGCTGTAACTTGGTATTAGTGTCCCATTCAAGTTTTATGCATTTCTGGGTAGTCTCGTCAGTTCTGATTGAGTCCATTTTTAAAACAGGAGTTTGTTTCACAGAGAACTGAAACTATGCACTGTTCTCATTATACAGAAAGAGAAGATGTAGTAGAGTTTTGAAATGAGTTATTAAGAGAAGACGAAATGATTAGTTTAGCTTTGCATTTTGCATATGCAATACCAGATAAATGTCAGCTGCACTTTCTTCATAGAGAAAATAAGTAGAAATGTATGAACTGCAATTTGTGCAAAATCTTATTATTTTGTTGGATGAGAAACAAATCTTTTCCTAGAACACTAATTGCCTCATATTTTCTTGAAGATGGAAGAAAATCTGTAGAAGAAAACTTAAGATTAGCCTTGTTCTTCATTCCAGTTTAGTTAATTTCCTTCCTTAAATATTATTTACAAGATTTCATGCTTTAGAAAGAACCATTCATTCTTTTGCAATAAAACTTGTCCATAAGTTTCATTAAATCTTTAAAGGAAAATAAACTAACGTGAAGAAATTAGCTTGGAGAAGAAAAGGAAAAATTATACTGGACTGTTAAATGGATGGCTAGCATGTAAGAAATGTGAAGCAACTCCCTGTCTTTACACAGCTGGACTTGTTCTCTCTTTTGGCATCATACCTAGAAAAAAAAATGATTAACACATAGAAAAAGCCCAGTGAAGGTGAGACCATAAAAAATGAGACACTTAAAATATCTGAGCTACTTGAAGAATTCTGCTTGTAGATTAAAGCAGAAAAAGTCTGGGTTCAGACTTCTTGTTTCAGATGGATCCCTGCCACAAAATGTCTTAGCATTGGGAATGCCTCAGAACAGGGAAATGGACAGATTTCAAAATGATTTCTGTGTTTACTAGATCAGTATGGAGGTGTATCAGCTCACTGAAACCGTATGTTGTTTTTTACACTAATTACAGAAGGACTTTAATCTGAATATTTTTTCTGCTTTAACAGAAAATAAGAGGTTCTTACATCTCTCAATTTGCAAGTCCAAAAATAATCAACATTGTTATAATGTAAGATAGTCCTAAAATGCACTTTTAGATTCTTCCCTTTTCAGGAAATCATTCTAGTCAAGTAGGATTCAAGAACATCTAGCTGTTCTTCTGAACCAGAGGTACTAATCTATTTTGCTTCCTGAAACTGAATCATTACTGCCCAACATGAACTTTTTCTGTTTATGACAACAAATTTTAATGTTATCTTTTAAAAACTGTAAATGCCACTCGTGCTACCTTTCTTCTCTATGGGATTCTTGCCATCTGCTGGCAGATGTTTTACGTTGTCAATCTAAAATGTTTAGATTACTTTAAGGTAATGAAAAATAATGAAGAAAAAATGTTAAATGCTGTCTTAATCAAAAGGTTATATCATACTCAAATACTGGATATTAATGTTGTGTGTCAAAACATGACAAAATGTATTTAATCATTATTAATACTGAAGTACTTCTTAAATACAGTGAGCTTAACATAGTGCACATTCCATATCACCAAAGGAAGCTTTATAATATAGTACCTAGTTACTAAGAAAAAGTCAACTGATGACAAACCAGAAGTACATGCATTACTTCACCTACAGATCATACTTGCTCACTTAATTCTATACCAGCAATATGGTAGCATACCAACAAAGGTAAATGGTCTTGCTGGGTTGCTTTTTTGAGTACTATAAGAATTTTTGTGTAATGTAAGAATTTTTCTAGCTCACACAGAAACAGAAAACTACATTAAGTTGTCATTCAAATGCACTGAATCATAAAATGGCTTGGGTTGGAAGGAATCCCAAGGATCATCAAGTTCCAAACCCCCTGCCACAGGCAGGGCTGCCAACCTCCAGATCTGATACTAGACCAGGTTGCCCAAGGCCCCATCCTACCTGGTCTTGAACACCTCCAGTGATGGAGTATCCACAACCTCTCTGGGCAACCTGTTCCAGCACCTCACTGCTCTGTCTGTAGAGAACTTTCACCTGACATCCAAATACCAAACATGATCTGGAAGTTGAGATTTATTAACCTATATGTTTAAATACAGTGATTTTTAAAAGAGCTACACATAGGGATAGGATCTATTTTTAGTAACAGTAAAAAAATAAAGAAACAAGTTTGGCAACATTACATATTATTAACATTTAAGAGCAATTCACATACCTGGTTTTAATGTTTTGATTGCCACTGGGGTGGTGTTATTCCACAGTCCTTCCCATACCTCACCAAACTGACCAGATCCTAACTTTTTCAAGAATTTCAGAGATTTTCTGTCTATCTCCCATTGATCAACAGTTTTGTATGACAAATCAAAAGTAGTAGGAATTTGTACCTGATAAGAGAAAATAAATAATACATTTAGACCTCTCCTCCCCTCCTTTTCTTTTTTTTTTTTTCAACAGAATGTATCATTCACATTGTTAAGTTGAAACAGACATGAGTGTTTCCTGACAGCACAGAATTTTATGTTCTCTGTAAATTGAGAATATAAAACAAATGTTTTGTTTTTAGTGAGAAATAAGGAATATTCTAAAGAAAATGCCCTGACATAGAAAGTAAAAATTAGAAGTCATCCCCTAGCAAGCTTTTTGACCAATCACGTCTTGCTTGCCTGAACCTTGTGGTTTTGCCTCCATAGTTACATATAGACAGCTGGAGTTATGCATCTGAAGATTTCATCACCATACACATCTATTAAAACATGGTATTAAGAAATTGTGATTTGGCACATTTTCTCCTCTAACCTGTTCAAAATTAACACTTCACCTTCAAGAATGAAAATGTATTGCTATCTAAACTTTCTGAAAATAAGTAGATCATCACCATTTCAACTACGTAAGCAGATATGGGACTAGCACTTTCTAAATGATACTGAAGACTTAGCTTATGAAAATACGTGCACACATATTCACTCTTACCTTCGGACATGGCTTTCCAAGCTTCACACAGAGGCCATCACTGTTCTTACTGTAATAGTCAACAAACTCATTCAGAGTTTTAAAAGTTTTCATTCTACTTAAGAAAAAGCCTTCTCCATCCAGTCTTCTGATCCTGTAGTGCTTCACTGATTGACCATCGAACACTAAGAAGATTTAAATATGTTAAGTTTCCAGGAATTAAAGCAGTAATACAATATAGTTTATGGCCAAATCAGTGAAAGGGGCATTCATTCCTAGAGGTTGTAGTGAGGAAATTAAAACAAATTATTTTAGTTTCAAAGATGGCAATGGTACAAATTTTTTTCCAAACCACAGCTCACTGTTTAGATAGCTTAGCATATCTGCCGGTCTCTAACTATTCAGATTTGGAGATTCTTGTTTTCACCCTATAATGTGACACAGAAATATTTAAGGACATAATTGTTGAGGCAGTTCATGTTTTCCATCTTTTAGAACACCAAATCTTCCAAGATAATATAATTCAGAGTAATCATTTGATCAATTTTTAATATTTCATTTATCAGTATTAGCATTCCAAATAGCATCTTCTGGATTGGCAGGTATTTTTGGAACAAAACAAATACACAAACTGTGCTCTATGGTTTTCTAGAAGGCACTCATATTTTCCATGGGTTTTCTTGAGTTTTGTGTGTGCTTGGAATATGTAAAAATGGGACAGGTAATGCTCTGCTTTTAGAAGCTGATAACTACCCTTACCACTAAAATGTGCTTTATTCTCACCTACATTTCTGTAAACAAAAAGGCCTTTATCTTATTTAGGTGCATCTCCTGATGCTCAAAAACACTCAACTCGAGCCTTGGTTAGGACCATTGGTTTAACTCCTATCAGTGCCATAGCTGTTAGCACTAATATTAACAGCGCTCTAAAATGAACCTAGCTGTTAATGAGAAATTCTAACTATATTATGCATGATTTCACAGGAAAGATGTTTAAGCACTAGGATATATTTTTTGCATCTCAAACAGAAGAGACATGCATCAGTAGAAGGTTTTCTGATGTGGGGAGTTTCAGGTGGAGAGATGCTCTGAGCTTAAGGAATTACCAAGGTGTAATGACATTCAGTGAAAAAAAGTATATGAAACTGTGGATGGGGTTTTCTTCTCTTTTTCTCCACCTGTTAGAGATTGTGACGGGACACAGGATTCCCAATTAGAGCAGGGGTTACGAGATTAAGAATCAAGACAAAATGGAAACTATCTATTTACTATGGGGAATGGCAAAGAGGAGCAACACTGGAGCAGGGCCAAAAGTGAAACATCACATTTTGGAAAAAGACAGAAATAGGTAAGAACAAGAGAGGAGAATCAGAGGCTTATCATTCCCTTCCATTCATGAAACAACATGGTACTTTTCTATGATGAGTAGAAGAGGGCTCTAAAGGGGAGCAAGGCATTCCATTTGCCATGCTAGTCCTCACCACTCAGCACTACTCCTTTTCCATAGCTTGGGTGGCTCCTTCCACACCCAGTGGTACAGGAGATTACCATTATCGTCCCCTTCTCAGGGCCCTCATGCAAGGCAAAACTGAAAAGTAAAGGAAAGTACAGGGAAAAGTCCTGCTGTTTACCTCTATATTTGAGCATTTAATTTTTAATCACATTAGTATTAGTAAAAGTGTGCACAGCTACATATTGCACATTGAAACAGATGGTTTATATTACTAGTTGCTTTTAATTAACAATGGTGATATAAAGTATATTTTTTTCACAATTCCGTTGATTAAATAATAATTTTAAAAAAAATCCTCCTTCCATAATTACTGTCACGTATAATAATTTTTCTGCTGTACTCCGCAGTTGTCAGGCCCGGCCACCAGAGGGCATTTAGGAGCTGTTAAAAATGTTAGGGGACTTTATATCTGCCACAAGTAACATTTTTAGAGAGATTAATTACCAGTTTACAATTCTGCATAAGGACCATAAAATGGAACATTTGTAAATACAGCTCCTGAGAATAAAGATAATTACATCAGAATTTCCAGATGACCTTTTTGTTTTGTTTTGTTTTTAATGTAACACATGTAATTACTATTTGCTGAACTATGAAATGTATGTACATTTTTGTAATGTATGATTTGAAAATCGGGCTAAAGGAAATTCAGTAACAAGAGACTGAAAATGTATTTAATTTTTCAAAATTTAAAGTAAAATTAAAGTGGCCAAATGAATTGCTATTTGTGATTCACTGAACAAAAATCCAGCAGGATGACTGTATTAATCTCATCTTAGTAGTATGAAGTAATAGTACGTAGTTTGTCTACCTGTTTTATTCATTAGAAGTACTATATTTGTTACTTACAAAGCACCTACTCTTAATGTATAAGTTGGTTTGAAACATGTGCTCTATTTTTTTAAAGGAGACTTGTCTGAAGCCTTATGGCTGTCCATATAGAGGTCAGACCACACCAGTGCAAACTTCTGACTTTATGTTTTCTAAGTCTGTGAGTAATGGTTACTGGACAGGAACCACTTTATACTGGATTTTGTAGATACAAAATGCTTTATCATGGTTAGTGATATTTTGCTACTATCCAGATTGTATTCCTCCAGATCACTTCAAATGATGACTCGCCAAAGTCTGCTCTTTATATCAAATTGAAATTAAACAATGTTTGCCAACCAGTAGGTCTAACCTTTTTACCTCAACCAAGGAGTGGGATCTGAACAAGGAAATAAGAGACAGTAGTATGACCGTAACATTTAGAAATAGCCAAAGAGAAAATTTAAGGCTGTGAAGGAAAATGATGAGTATAACACTTGATTGTCTTCATATTCTTGTAACATTGCTGGTTTATGGTAATTTCATAGTTTTTTAGTTCCTCTGGATGAAGTAGGAATGTGTGTGGATAATTCAGAGAAAATTTCTGATCTGACAGTCTTTACCTGTGATAAACAGCTGAGGGAAAGTGCAGTGCTTGAGAGGGAATTGTTCACTGACATCCCAGGGCTGAAGCTGGCTGTGTGAGTCCTGCACATCTCACTGGCAGAGCTGCAGCATAGCACAGCTTCTCTGCCAACACATGATGGAAAGCACGTGGAAGTCTGGGAAGAGGCAGCCATAACCTCTTAATGTTTTCAGTCTTCCTTAAACACAAGCCCGACAGGATGGGATTGTGACTTCAGCTTCACACAGCTTGACAGCAACTAGGTTTCAAGACTGCAGTGAATTTTTCATCAAATTTCTTGCCCTTTCCGAGGTAATTATGGCTCTCCCTAGATTTCTTCATGGTTTTAGCTTAACAAAAACATTCACCTCTCCCTCCTTCCCATCTACACCAGTTTAGGCCATGGAGAAATACATTTTGCAACCCTAAGGAAGATAATAAAATAATTTGTTGCCAAAGACAGCAGAAGTAAATTTTATGGTGGCATCAGTGGATACCATATCCTCACCGAATGGAGACACTAAGACATCATTACTGTTGTATCCCAGCAGTTCTCCCCCAGCACTCACACTGCAGAGTAACCAGCAGGAAGGGAGAGTGGGAACTGAACCAACCTGGGGACCACAGACCTTAATTCTCTCCTGTCGTTCCCCAGAAGGAGAAGGAGTTCTAACAACAGGGTCATTGCCAGGTACCTCAGGTGAGGCTGGGAAGAAAGTAGCTGCTTAGATCACTCCCAACCAGCACAGAGAGGGTTCAGTGGCTGCTCCAAGAGCATTTTCCTGCTACAGCCACAGTTTCGTCACTCCAATCAATTTACTTCCTTAAATGAGTATGGTTTTATTTTTTCTAATTATTATTTTTTTTTTCCTAGGCCTAAAGGCAATCTGAACTAGTGGAAATCACATAATCTTTTTTTTAGGAGCAAGAAAAGAAAAAACACATTGTCATTTAATGCCATCAGATACCATTATTCAGTAAGGGATGAAATAGAGAGTCTCCTGCTATCATTGGCAATGACACTCAATTAAGCTGAGCACATCTAAATTATGGCTTTTAATTAAAAAGAGGCAATGTATACGATGGCACCAACATGTTTAAAATTTAATATATTTCACACCAGATGCTGGAGTCATCAACATAAAAATCTGTCTATAACATGTGCATTTTTAAAATGGGAAAACCTATTTTTAAAATGTCAAACACTTTAAAATTATAGCAACACAGTGCCTGATCTAGTTTGATGTGCTTTCCATTTAACTACTCTCAGCTAAGGAAAAGCTTTCTGAACATCACTTTTTGTTATTAATTTAAATAGTTATTTATAATTAAAATCTTTTACAAAATATGAGTTATCTCATTAAGACTAGCTAGAAGTGAAAAGTGTCCTTTTAATGAAAGGCAGGGTTCATTGATTTGTTGTTTTCTTTTTTCGTGTTTTGTTTGTTTGTTTTCTAAAAATGTCCATTTGTTTTTCTTATAAACATTGCATCTCTTATATTTTGCCAATATGAGTGTGATATCAAACATGAATATCATGAAATCAGTTTTTGGAAGCTTGGGTAAGAATCTCTTTTCCTTTTCTGTTTCTTTTCTGTTTTAGATTTATTATATTTAAATGTAAGATTGGACAGAGATAAAAAGAAAAAAAAAAAGCTTTCTGATAGACTTTTGAAAGGTAGGTTATCACTCTTTAACCATAATCATGATCTTCTCTGAAGTGAAATCAAAGCAGCAATAGCAGGAAGAGTAAACTCAATGAGTCATACAGAGGATGGGGTCTTGGGCTTTTGTTTGTTTGTTTGTTTGTTTTGGGGGGGTTCTGTGCAGAAAAAAAATTGGAAACAGATATTAGAGATATATCCCAAAATACCAAGTTGTGATTTCTCCCTGGTCAGTATAACTGCTACCACAGAGACATCAAAGACTTCCTTAATCCTGAATCCCTATTCCTCATGTTCCTCATGAAAACAGTGTTTTGGCACTTCAGCTTTGAGGGTTTGGTAACTTCTGATGGAATAAATAAGAGGGATTCAGAAAAATTGCTAATTTCTTAGTATCTGAGGATCTAAACATCTTTCCATCCAACTACCTCTTCCTACAGTACTGTTCACTTCAACATTGACTTTTGGGAGATCATGTACTAGATCTTTCAAAGTAGATATAAGTAATGGGATTGCGGATATATAATATCGCAACCGCTATGTATATTATTACATTGGAAGTGAACAAATAGCATAACACACATCAGGCACCATTCAGTGAAGTCTGTTTAGTAAGCAGCATATTTATTATATTTAACTTCTTCAGGATGAAGTAGCATGTTGAGGCTAAATTACATTCCAGCCTGGGAAGATGCTAAAAGGTCAAGCAGTAGTAGTAAATTGTTTCATTAATACTCACTGTCTACAGACTGTGTCAGAGTTAATTTTCTTTCTATGCCTGAAAGAGTACAAATATTTAATAAATAGGAGATGGCACTTGCTGCATGCTCAGAGGACAACCCACACTTGTACTCGAAGGAGGGCTGCCTGCTGTACCTGGAGCCTCACCTCCACATATGTAATGCTCTTTACATGTTCTTTCATCTACCAAACCAGCATGGAAGAAAACCAAACTGATGGTTTGATATCTTGCTGTTACAAGCCATCATCAAATCTGTTCCCAAAGGAGATTACACAGAAACCTGGAAAAAGTCTGCTAGAAGCTTAGTTAGTTGAATTGAATATAAAAATCAAATACCTTCTAATATCTTTCCTGGAAAAAAAAATGAACAGCAGTATTAAAGGATGGTCTTATCCCACCACAAATGCTGGACTGATATCTATTTTCATTCCCTTTGACTTTCTTCTAATCTACTTCATTTGTAAACAAGGTATTACTGCCTTCATCTTGGAGTAATTGGAAGGCAGGCTATGGTATTAAGATTTTGAACTTTTTCTAGTAGGCTACAGTTGTAGAATAGTAATATTTTTTTAAAAAAAAATGCATTTCCATCCCCTAGATATACAAGCATAAGATTTTTCACCAATATTTAGTAAGGTGTCATGTATTCAAGCACCAGCTTTAAACAGATAAAACAAGCATAGCTATCCTTCCCTTCCTAACCATATTATTACAGGTCTAGCCCAGTCCTTGAATGAAGTCAGTTCACTGGAAGCTGAAACCATGTAAGACAAGGAAACGTTAGCGCATAGAAGGAAAGCATTTTGAACAGTCTGTGGCCATAATAGAATCTTTGGATAAAAGGGTGTGCACACAGTGAGTCAGTTCTGTCACAGTTTGGGAGCAATCTAATTCCTTGTTTATGTTAGTCTTCGTATCAGTGCTTCTTAGCAAGAGCAAACTTCCTTGAGGGCCAGCTGAAAAATGTGGAAGGAACTCTCCCAGAACAGAATATATCACATTTATTTTGTAAATTCTCTATTTCAATCCATAAGGAACATATATTCCCTTGGCTTTGCAATAAAAAGCAACCTTCCCATACTACCACAAGACAGTGCAGCCATACACACTTTCCTTGTGATGCAGAAAGGGAAACCAAGACTATGTCAAAAGTTCATTAAGCTTCTTAATACATTTTTAGTTATGCTTAGAAGGTGACTAACATAAACATCCAAGCAGAAGAGGAGCAAATGTGAAAGCGTCTGGTTATACAAGAGGCCTTTCCTTTTGCTGACATAATTCATTATAGAATGATGATAGATGAAATCATTTGTGTTGGAAGGGATTTTTAAAGGACAACTGGTCCAGCTTCCCTGCAATAAACAAGGACACCTACAGCTAGATATTCTCAGAGTCCCATCCAGCCTGACCTTGAATGTCTACAAGGATGAGGCATCCACAATTTATTCATGGACATCAAGATTCTTTATTGTCTTATAGGATTAAAAATGTAGAGCACATTAGAAAGTTTGAGCGTAGAAAGTCGTTGTCTGAGGAACATCTTTATACTCTTGATGCACATTGGTAAGACAGGTTTGATAAAAAATATCCATAGAAAAGAACCAATTATAATCATTTCCATCTACTACCAGAAATATATATCACAAAAAAAAAAAAAAAAAAAAAAAAGGATGGTATGTATATATATGCAAGAAAATAAAATAATAGTATTCTCTTTTGGATCAAAATAACAGACTCAACATATATTTAAAGAAAAAAATCATTATAACTCTTCTTACCAATGCTTACAGCAACCTTTCGATCAAGTATAACCGATTCTGAAGTTCAACTTTGAAACAGTTTCTATCATTTTGCCTCTGAAAACAAGCAAGCACGAGGCTAAGGCAACAGAAATCTCATTTTCTTAAACACAAGACATTTGCTATGATGTGTTTAATTGTTATTTTATGTACCAGTCAGAACCAAGGTGTAGAACAATAAGGCATTTTTGGCATTAAACTACGAAACCATTATTTATTTCAAGGCAACTGAAAGTGCTGGAAGTACTAACCACCTTGTTTTTTGTTCTGAACTTATTAATAAAGAAGATCTATAAAAGAAAAGTTAGTAAAACTTCAAATGACTCTTGCAATGTTTTCTTTATATATCTCCTAGGAAATAAATATCATCACAGATTTTGATTTCATTTCCATGTACACTGCTTAACAAAAATGCAGAAGTCCAAACGAACTGAGAAAATTTTAAAACATAGGTTAAGATGAAAAACTAAAATATACCTGAAAGTGAGTATTCGCCTTTTAGACTTTCGCTTTCTCGGATTAGGAAGGCTCCTGCCTGGTTTCCAGGATACAACAGTTGTCTCTCAGCATCTGCTCGTTTGATTGGTCCAAAAAACCATCTTAACAAATAAAAACAATTAATTTTAACATTCAGCAAAACATACTAGAAAGACAATTTGGTTTTATGAACTTGTTGTGTATTTTCTAGAAGATAATTTGTGGTATGCTGATTAGAATTCCAATACCATGGAAGAAAAGATTACAAAAGAGCCTATAAACAACATAGAAATTCACTGTTAGAAAATCATGCTTAGGCATTTGAGTAAAGTCTGGATTCTGAAGCTGATGAAAAGTAGTAATGATTTCAAGAAAAAGAAAATTTGAATGTGATTGACGGGTCTTGTCTCAAGGAAAATTCACCAAGAAATATTTCCAATGCTATCATAACAGAAAATGATGCCAAGTCAACTGATGCCGTTTGAACAATGTAGAAATGCAAATAAGCACTTAATCCTGATATTGTAAAAGTCAAATTTCACCAAAGCTGCAGAGATGCAGCAAGGTTCCTAGTGGTCAGCCATGCTAGGACCTTCCCTATCCTACTTGCATGTTGATATCTCAGATGAGTTACTGGCAATTTTTCAGCTCTGTTGCTGTTCAACAAACAAAAAACTCTCAAGTCACTGCAAACATCAGAACATCTATATTCTGTGAAAAATATTCCTGTCTACTCCTTTCAAAGTAATTGCAAGACTTCTATCACTAACACTTGTAGTTTCCAAAGTTTTATGCAAGCAACAGGAAAGTAGTTAGCTCTCTTGCTGTATGGTGCTGAGTGTAAATCTAATTGAAATAAGAATGAGTCAGCATTTTCAACTGGGACGGCACTCAGCTTTCATCCAACAAGCATACGAAGTACTTTCCAAGATTAGCTCTGCCCCTTATTCGAAGTAAATGGTGATATATAGTTATCAAAATTATGCCACATACTCACAAGCAAACTCCTTTTAAATTAATCAGAGATAAACCTATTATGCAAACTTTTAAGATAAATCAGTGTATCACATGACACATAAGTTGCCTACCCAGCTATTTGATTTGTCAGTTGCTAGTGAAAAGTACAGGAAGAGTCATCAACAAATTATCTTAGTATCTGTAATGCTTCCAAGCACCAAGAGAAATGAAGGAAATAAATCAGAACACTGGGTGAAACCTTGGCTGAGCAAGCATAAGAAATGATAAATGTTTTTGTATGAATAAAGAGGAAATAAAAAGAGGTAAAACAGATGGTACTAACGTATGCCAGATATGCTTTATTAACAAAAGAAAACGAAACACAGATACTATAGACCACATTCCTGCCTTCTGACTTAAAGTTGATTTGGATAACATAGGCCTTGATACATATTTGGCAAGGAAAAGAACCTAATTAAAAAGCTAGAATGCTTTAGTAGCTATTTTAATTAGTAAACATCTGAATTCAATCAATTTAATTAATTAATGAATTTACCTTAGAAAACTAAGTAATCAATAAGTGTTCAAATCCTTGACTGACATTCTCATCAAAGCACTGAGAGGACGGAGTACAAGTTTGACACCATCCAAATCCTGAAGAAAATTTATCTGCTCTGAAAACTAGAAATTAGAATCTTTCAGAAATTTCTAAATATACGTATTCAAGAATAACAACCGAAAACTAGCAAACAATATGACTTTAAAGAATTTCAATTGATACAGTTTTGAGTACAGAGGGATGATTTTTTCCCTTTGAATATGATATTCTTAGTCCTAAGTCACTGAGTTTATAATAAAAATCCAGTACCAAAAACAGTTCTTCACATATAAAAATCACCCTTTAAACTCAAAGCAAATAAATTAATTTGCTATTCACAATTTTAACAAAAGTACTCCAAATTTAATGTCTATTTTCATTATAAATGGAAGTTAAAGTTACTTTTAAAAAGGTTTAAGTACTTATTTCTATTTCTATTGATAGAGCTTATGCTTCAAAAGGCTTAACATTTTACTTTATCTAAAAGTATGCATTTTAGAGGAAAAAGTGCTCTAGGGGGTATAATTAATCAAAGTATTTGCTCACTATGCGATATAAGCCTTATCAAGCCCCTTTTCTTGCCACATTCCAATTAATGCTCTAGGATTTGTATCCTTCCTAATTCTGAAGCAAGATGTGGGCCAAGCCTTAGCCAAAGATACTGGCATGGACTAGACAAATATGTCCTGAGAAAAGACACATTTCTACAGCCTCCACCTTCTTTGAGTGGCTACAGTGCCACCTCTCTCCAACTCTAGTACTCACCTCTTTCCTAATTCTACCATTTGCTTTTGCATGGGAGGAACCACAGCCAACGACACCCCCCCAACCTGAATGTAGCTAAAAAATTTTATTGGAGAAATTGTTTGGCAGCATACCCGTTCTTAGGGCAACCCCTTTGCAAATTCACTCCGACAGAAACTCTCAGCTCATAACTAAAGACTCGCAGTGTCATCTCCATTTGAGACCTCACCAAGATCTAAATTAACAGCTGTAATCCTTTGCTTTCGTGAAAATTTCTCCAGACCTCTGTCTGCTCTTTGTTAGCTGCACTAAAGACCAGCACAGAAAATGATGTGGAAGTTCAGACTGTGACCCTCACTATCAGTAGAGCTCATCAGAGAACAGCTCCCCACCTTTATTCTCTGCCGTCACCTACGTTTAATATGCACAGGAGCAAAGATAAAATCAGCTCCACAGCATCATATCTGTAGGGGCTGTATTTGTTTTAATAACTAGCTGTGTCTGAGATGAAAGTGGATTATTTGTTTTTCATTCGAGGACTGGAAGTAAAATACAGCAAAAGGCAGAGGTCCATAACATACTCTGAATTTTACAAATGCTCAATTAAAAAGGAAAATCCTGATGGCCAAATCATCAGTAAAGTAGAGAAGGACTGCATGGCAACATCTTTCAAAGACTGTGGAGGCGTAACAGAAAAAATAGCAGGAAATTAGTCACATGAAATTGGTTTTCAAAAGTACTACGTATGTTAAAACTGACAGCATAATCCTAGCCTTGATCAGCACTTTGTGGCATAAGGGCATCTCACTTCTCTTTTTTTCTTAAGTGTTTGCAACTAGAATATACACTCTCATATTAGGGTAAATCTCATGATACCACTAAATCTCAGCAACTTGGAGGGTTTGTTTTCATACCCATGATTCCTGCTCAGAAATCTGTTACAGAAGAAACAATGATGACAAATAAATTAGCTGGCTCTCCAGCACACTAACTGTAATATGTTAACCGTATTGATAGTGCTAAGCTATGAGGAGAAGATTTCTGAGACTGAGAACAAAGAATCACTGTAATTATAGCAAAAGTCTTGGATGAAAATAAAGAAAAATACATTATGTTATATATAGTGGAACCAAATATATTGCACTTTCTTGTGGAATGCAGAAAGCTAAAAACTAAAACAAATTAAGAAAATCTTCAGTGGCCTATATTATATATTTTAAATGCCTCAACATCTACATTCATAGAAAGTTGTAGATGCAAAATCAAGAATTCTGAAGTAAGAAGATGGTAGTTTTCATCTTGTTTTCATGGCGTCAACTCAGCCATCTTCAGGAAGATCCAGTATATCACTTTTAATAACATGGCTACATCCACTGCTTCCTACAGGTTGAATATGAGTGCTCACTGAGAAGTTAACCTGTATTTTGTTTTGTCAGTGCGTAGATAGAGCTTACTTACTGTGTATTTTAGTCTCTGCTCTCAATACAAGTTTTAAAATTACATGAATGGCTAATTTCCTAAAAACCTCTATTATAGTGTTCATGATTATAATATTTGCATGCTTTACAAATATTCATTCATTTATTTTGTGGCACTTCTGTTTGTAAATATTATTTACAGCAGAGAAAAATTACAAAAGGAGATCAAGGCAATAGGAATTATCATTAAAAAAATCCTACTAATTTTGAACATCCAATTTGAAATGCCTAGGGCCTACCTTTCAGAGAATTCAGAATTGTATTGTATGTAATAGTGTGGTCAGAGACAAATATTTGTTAACTTCAGGAACTGTTTCACATAAGGCAAGGAGAGGTGTGTAGAAAGCAAAAGAGAGAGAGAAAGAGAGACAGATCCTCTGGGTTCTTATTTAATTCCTTTCATCATATGACCATCCTGTAATCATTGCCCTTACTCAGCACATGGAAACCTGAACAGGCTTGCATGTGCCACTCTTCACTGCTGTTTTCTGAGCAGGACAAAGAGTGCTGCTGAGCCAGCTTTCAATCCATGCCAGGTTTGCAGTCTGCTGTGGGTAAACATTCAGTGCAGAGGCTGGAACAGAAGTTTACTAAGGGAGCCCCCAGTGCGTCCTCTCTGTGCTGAGAAGAAGGCTCATTAGAATTTGACAATTGTTATCTGTTCGGTTACAATACATGAAGTGCAATTTTATTTCCAAATGCCTGGTTAGTATGAAGCAAGGTTTTCTTTGTGAGCAAAAAACATATACTTTTAATATAGAATAGCATAGCATAGCATAGCTTAGCATAGCATAGCATACTTTGGTTGGGTGGGATCTTCGAAGATCATCCAGTCCAAGTGTCTGACCACTTCAGTGCTAAACAGAAGTCACTGAGGACACTGTCCAAATACCTCTTGAACACTGTCAATCACAGGGCATCAGCCATCTCTCTGGGAAGCCTGTTGCAGTGTTCGACCACCCTCATCATAATGACTTTTTTTCCTAATCCTTAGTCTGAGCCTCCTCTCATTCAATTTGTGCCATTCCCATGTGTTCTGTCATTGATTGCCAAGTGGGATCAGAACTCGTAACTTCTTGCTTCTCTTCCCCAAGCTGCTGCGTAGACCAGTGAGGTCTCTTCTCAACTTCTTCTTCTCCAGACTGAATAAAGAAAGTGTTCTCAGCCTCTCCTCACAGTACAAGTTTTTCAGCCTTTTGAGTGAGCAGAATATGAAAAATCTAAACTTGGGTTTAAGCTCTTTTAGCCACCAAACCCTGCTTCCTTGCTACCTTCTACAGGCCTGCCTGGGATTATCTGTAATACCATGTATCCCTCATTGCCATTTATTATCAGATACTGAAGGATGCATGGGACAAAATATAAAAGAAAGGAATTTAAAACTGTTGGTAAAGGAATGCATAGAACAATGTAGGAGAGATGCAGGAAACAGGATATTAAAAACTGAATGTAGAGAGGACCATAAAATACCATCAAGGAGATGGAGAAAAAGCAGGGAGAAACTTGGAGCTAACAGAAGATGAAGAGAAAATAAAGACACAAAAAGCTGAGGATTTTTTTTAATGTTCAGGATCTATAACCTGCTGCTGCCTAGACTGCTCAGGAAATGTTGGTCTCCAAATTATCCTGCTCCTATTTGGGGAAACAGTTTCACAGATGAACTCCCACTATAAGTGCTGCTCTTTACAGATCTTTCCCCTTTTTCTTTCTTAACTTCATCTCATCACTCACTTTTGTACTCACAAAGAGAATACTTTACTATTCATTTTAGTAATGTGTTGACTAAAGCTCAATGTTAAATACATTGCTTTAAATCTTACTTTCCAAAGTACTGCCATCAACAAGTGAGTCAGAATAAGACTTTAAAAATGTTAGTAACAGCTTTCTACAGTCTATATATGGAAATGAATTAAAACCTTAGCATGCTGCATAAAGTTCCTAACTTAGACAACACTTGAAATAAAAACATGTTTAAAATGTACCTCTGCAGTGACACAGCTCAGTTCTGATTACTTATTTACAATACTCAGAAAGTAATTTCCTCCAAGGAAACAAGAAATTCAGGTTTTCAGGGACGATTAGGTAGGGCAGCACTTCTAATCTTACGCAACCTCAATACACTTGCTTCATACATAAAGATCTGAGTCATACTTATTGCTCAGATCTTTGTTGCTGAGTAGCTTATCAGAGGCGAAATGAAGACTATCCATATGTACTTTGTGACAGACCAGAAGCTTCTGAGTCTTTTAACAGTGACAGTGGATGGAGTAAGTTAGATATTCTTTCGATGTGGTAAAACACAGAACACATGAATAGTTTGGAAAAAACAAAGGCTCATTTCTGTGTTATCGAAATGGAAGAGCTCTATCAAAATCAACAGCATTTAACTATTTGATGTTACACAAGTACATAAAAATCTACCTGTATTTTTGAAAATGACATTTTGTGGGCAATGTATATTAAGTTCCACTTTACTTTCCATACTTTCAGATCAATATCATAAGTTTTAATAAAATAATGATTACAAGAGGAATACACAGTTTTGGAAAATAACATATCACATTTTTTTCTTAGCTGTTGGGTAACTTTTTGCTAGCGTTCTTGTTAACAGGTTGTAGCTGGTGGATTGGCATTTTTCCAAAAATACTAGATTTATTGTAGACCTGCTTTTAAGTGGTGAGATGAAAAATATAAGAGCTGATAGCTGAAGAATATTAGGAAAAAAAAAAAAGAGAGAGAGAAGAAAAAAGAAAGAAAATGAAGTCATACTTCCCTGTGTGTTTTCTAAACAAAATATTATGTTTATTTTTGAAGGCACTCAGACTGAATGATTTTCAGATTTAAAGTTGTTTCTTATTTCCATTCTCAAATGGAGTTTCTATTGAAATATAAACTGTTCTTTTCTTTTCTTTTCTCTTCTTTTCTCTTCTTTCCTTTCCTTTCCTTTCCTTTCCTTTCCTTTCCTTTCCTTTCCTTTCCTTTCCTTTCCTTTCCTTTCCTTTCCTTTCCTTTCCTTTCCTTTCCTTTCCTTTCCTTTCCTTCTTTTCTTTTCTTTTCTTTTCTTTTCTTTTCTTTTCTTTTCTTTTCTTTTCTTTTCTTTCCTTTTCTTTCCTTTTCTTTCCTTTTCTTTTCTTTCCTTTTCTTTCCTTTTCTTTCCTTTTCTTTTCTTTTTTTCTTTTTCCAGAAATAATTAAATTATCTGAAAAGAAGTGCATCCAAACAATATCCTACATTCACTTTCAAGCCATGAGAATAAGGCAGCAGGGGTATCAAAAAAGTATTCTAGGCACCTGAAGACTGTTGTGGTCTATGAAATTGCTTTGTTTTGTCATTGTTTTTGTTGGAAATAGTAAGGTGTGCCCGAAAGACTCGGTCTGTCAGAGCTGTAGGGACTTTTACAGTAAAGAATTGCGGGGGAATGTTTGGATAAGGTAATGTTCAACAGTGAGTGTGGTAAAATCCACCACAGAGGCTGTCATTTCCTCTTACAGTCTAGAACAAACTTATAGTCTTGTAAACATAAATACAAAGATTAGTCAGACAAAGGTCCGTGACGCATTGTGTATACACCATTTTAGTAAGTACTGCAGTAGGACATAACGACACTGGTGTGTAATTCTGTTAAAAGAGATTATGCATAATGTTATGTTAATTTTTCACTTCTCGATAATAACGAGACTGTGCTGCAAATGTGTTGTTGAACTTGCTCTGACGCCAGCTTCAGGGAACAAACCAAAACAGAGTCTGAAGCAAGGATGTCATGACTCCTACAGGAAAGCCTGTAGGAAATGAAAATTCTTTCTTAGGGCAGCAGAATAAGGAGAGATGCAAAACATTTTTCAAACTCTATGAATGTGGTATGTGTTCCAGGTTTTCCTGTTTTAATAGTTGATGGATTCCAGCTACCCTGTCAATTGCTCTGTGGCAAACCCTGTCTGTGAATTAGATATCTGCAGGCATCATTCTGGCTGAAATCTGCAGCATTCCACATTAGTTTTTCTCCTCATACCTCAGCATGCCCCAGGATCAACATGCTGTGTGAACACCGTACTAAAGAGACATCCCTCAAACTCAGGCTGATGGGGGAGGGATGAAGTCGTGCCCCTACACTGCCCCATATTTGAGTCCATTCCAATGGACACCAACACATTCACAGAATCACAAAATGGCTGAGGTTGGAAGAACGTCTGGTTCCAACCCTCTGCTCTGTCAAGGACACCTAGAACATGTTGCACTGAATTACTTTGAGGCAGCTTTTGAATATCTCCAAGAAGGAGACTCCACAACTTCCCTAGGAACCCTGTTCCAGTGCTCTGTCACCCTCACAGTACAGAAGTGCTTCCTCATATTCAGAAGGAGCCTCCCAAGTTTCAGTTTTTACCTGTTGCCTCTTATCTTGTAGCTGGGCACCACTGAGAAGAGCCTGGCCCCATCTTCTTGATAACTTCCCTTCAGTTACTTATGCACATCGATCAGATCCCCCCAAAGTGTTCTCTTTTCCAGGCTCACCCACTCCATGCTCACAGCCCTTCCCTTTTTCACCAAAGATTTCCACTGGCCCCTCCAGGTATTTGAGAAGGGTGTCTCTTGGGGAAAAGTGTGGCTGCTGCAAAAGTAATCGTGCCTCTGAGACAGAGCCTTCAGGTCAACAAACCATCACATCTTTAGCTCAGTAATGACAGGGAATTGACTACTGAAGTTTGTTCCCAGAAGTGCTTTTGAACCTGGATAAGGATTTTATTTCATTTTAAACTTGTTCTAAAACACTTGTCTTTGGAATAAATGAAAGGTTACCATTGTCTATAATGGGCATTGTCTTGGGCTTTTTGTGTGAAATATAGCCACTTAGTTGATTAAAAAAAAAAATAACAACCAATCAACCAACCAAAAGTGTTCCTCAGGCCCAATTCTCAAAATAGCATTATAAAACCTTGCATAGTATCTCTGCACATTTGTTAACATATACCTGAACAAAAGTACTGATATACAGTTATAATATTCCCTAAATGTAACAATAACTCTGCTATTCATAAAAACCTTGGAACAAAGCTGAAACCGCAAGGTAGCCTTAATGTTAAAGTAGTACAGAGAACACTAATAGCATCAATTGATTTAACATTAAGGGAAACTCAAAAGCACAAGAAAATTTTCCATCATACATTGACTAAAAACATTACAGCCTTGAAAAGCACTGAATTGATTTTCTTCTGAAAATAATTTTTGAAAAATAATTTTCTTTTCAAACAAGGAAAATCATAACAGCACAGAAGTAAAAGAGAAGCTTTCAGGGACAGAAAGACCTCTATGGCTGTTAATGATGCTGATGTTCTCTGTCCACAGATTTTCTCCAGAGCTCTCTCTTGGGCATTCACACAGGCACATACTTCCACACCCTATTGCCATTAGCAGACTTCTGTGCTCTTTCATTTCAGTTTTCAGTGGAGAATGATCAGATCACTCAGTTTCCAAGGGTAATCAGAAAAGAACTGTGCAATCTGGCACCCTAAGGTGATCCCAAGCCAAAGAACATGGATTGACAGTACAGTTTGGGTTGGAAAGGACCTTAAACGTCACCTGGTTCCAGTGCTTCTGTCATTGGCAGGAACACTTTCCAATAGACTAGATCACTGAAAGCTACATAAAACTTGAATACCTCCAGGGGTGGGGCATCAGCAGCATCTCTAGGAAGCCTGTTTCAATAACCTCTCAGTAAATAATTTCTTTCTCATATCTACTCTAAACCTACTCTCTTTTAGTGTAATACTGTTACCCTGATATAATATCTCTTACACATGGATGACAGGTTTATTACAAAGTTGTCTACTAATTTTAGGGTAACCTTTCGAGGTTGAGAGATGAGGTGGGTAACATTCTAAAGATACCTTTGAGTTCCAGAAGAAAAGCTTGCACATCCAACTCCATATCAGTGTGGCATCTGCATGTATTATCAGTCCAAGATGCACAAATATGGTTTATTTCATAAGAGAGCACAACACTACATCAGAAAGGTATCTCAGCATCAGTGTATGTTCCTGCATGATTTTTTAATCATTTTTGCTCTGAAATTAGAGCAAGATTGAGGTTGATTTTTTTTTTTGTTTTTTGTTTTTTGTTTAACAGAAATTCAGAAAACTAGTAACTATCCACGCAGAGAACAGAGATGTGGCCAGTCACACAGATGGTCACAGAGAAAGCTCTACTTTCAAAAGCTCCCACATGCAGGACTCACATAGAAGATAAGCACAAACAACTTCATCACTTTCTCTTCCTGGGCTGGCAGAGACTGGCAGAGACATCAGGGTCACTGATGGTGGTGCACAGGACAGCACTCCCCAGGTTCACAAGCACACTATATTCACAATCAGGCCCTTTTACACCCATTTCTACCTCTTCCTACTTTTCTGCCTCCCCATCATCCTTCCCCTGCACACTGCCTCACTTGTTGGCACAGTCCCACCAAACTCTCCTGGACCTCTAGATTTGCATCTCATCACCTGCAAAGTCCCAGGTTGCCTGTTTCTTGAAGGCCCATCAATTAGCACAACTGATGCCACATACTGTTATCAACTAGTGTCACTGACTAGGTTTGTTCTCGTCACCACCTCCCTTACCATGTGTCAACCAAGCTTGTCCGTTCTGTATAGCACCTTTGACCAGATAACATCAGAGCAACAGAGACTCCTTCTGCATATCTTCACAGAGACTTTTGCTAAATAAAGTGATTGGTAGTTTCCAATGGGAGGTTAAGTTTTGGGGAGTTCTCATCATTTCTGAAATTTGCAGTATATGTCAGTTCCTAAATGTAAGCCTCAAGAGCTTTTTCTTTCTCTTCTTTTGTGCTAAGGCTTGAAATGTTGCTGAAAAAATTGCTTGTGCTATAAATACAAAGTATATATACATATATTTATTTTTCAGGAAACTAGCAATGTATCTGCTTTAATGAGAGAAAGCTAACAAAAATGCTTACCAACATTATTGCAGATAGATACGTCTATAATGTAAGAAATTACAGATTAGAGAGTAACTCGCACGGAAATAAAGAAAATGTCAATTAGTGCAGTCCTTTCTGGATCCATCTCTTATTACTGAATTCATTGCTCTATTTTTCCATGTTCATTGATTAAGTGTGCAAAATATATTTTTATTTAATTTAAGTGATAAACAGAAGAAATTTATTCATGATCAATATTTTGATTGATCTTCTGAAGAAAAAAAAAACAACAGACCTGTTTCCAGATGAATCCTCAGCATATCTGGAGAATTGAAAACTACAAAGTTGTCAATTTGTATTCTATTTTCCTGTTGCTTTTATGGCTTTCATATGCAGTATCAAGGTGTAAACCTGAGCAACATTTAAGAACTCCCACGAAGAACAAGTTTCTTAACTAAGGAGCTTAATTACTTATTTGTCAAGCTCTAATACAAGATGTCCTTATATATGCTTCATAGAATATTATTTGAGAAACACTGCATATTGTTTTTTTCTCTTACACGCGTAAGTAAATAGTAAACGTAATAATATTTTGTATTATTTTAATATCACTTAATAAATTCTTCCTTTGCTATGTGGACTTTACTTGAATGACTTGAAAAGGAGCAAAATATTGTATTACAAATAAATATGTGAAACATGAACAATCATATTTTCTGCTAATCTATTTTAAAAAAATGTACTAGTAAATTTTGTATTATCTAACTCAGGCTACTGGAAGGCTGCGTCTTCAATGCAATGTTTGCAAGAGGCATGACACATTCTGGTCTAATTTCTGTTATCTTCAGTAGGATCCAAGATGAACTTAACAGTAAATTTCTCATAGTAAAGTAAGTGACGTCTGCAGCACAGGCTGACTCATGAGCATTAGGATATACAGAGATAGGCAGGTGTGGCTTGTAAAGGAATGTGCAGGTGAACCTCACAGCACTGCTACTTCCTCTTGTGCCTCGTTAGTTTTGAGAGCATGTCGGTGGGGTTTTTTTGAGTCATTCCACACTAAAAAATGACCAGGTGGAGAAGAAAAGCCAACAACTTCTTTAGGAATGTAAAACTTTCTGTAGAGATGAGAGATTTTTTTTCTTTGGTTTGTTGGTTTTAGTTTTTTGCTTTCTTGCTTTATTTTTTTTTTTTTCATAGCCTAGTCTTCATCTCCAAACAAAAATAAAGAGCTCTGCAATGTCAACACTTATGCCTTTGCTAAATAGACTTGACATTAGGTCCATACATAGACATGGCAGTGATGTACCCTCTAATGTTGCTTATATAAACGTTCCAACCTCTGCTGAAGTACAAAGGCAACAACAACAACAAAAGTGGACAGGATTGTGCACTTTTTGTAAGATCCTTTCTGAAACAGAAAAACTGGTAGAGAGAAGTCCTCGGTTGGACCTCTTAGGGTATCTTGTATGCTTTTATGATTTAATCTGTTCAGTACAGCTCCCACACATGTGTAAGAAAAGCCCCAGTCTTCTATGACCAACAGTGCTTTTCACTTACTACAAAACAATTCTTCACAGAGATATCTGACCTAGATAGTTTAAAACCAGTACTCTTTAGGACTTCTTAGTCTGGCTGAGCTTCTGGTTACTATTTTTCCCTCCTAAACCTGTTCAGAGATCAGTGAGCTCCGCACAGTTCTGTGCTTTGTTACACAGACAACTGCCAAAGACAACTATAGAGAAAACAGTAACCATTGTACACTACCTGGAGAATGTTTGTACTAACAACAACACTCAAAGTCAACTAATCTAGGCTAGAACATACAACATCTATTTCTACTGAATCTGAAGGAAAAAAAAAACATCAAACAAGACTGTTAAGTTCTTCTGACTGGGATACTGTCCATGTTTTTCAAAGACATGCTGCAAGGGCCATGTGGGTTTCACGGTACCATAAAAAAAAACAAAGTGCCTATTTTTTCGGTTTTTCAGGATATTGTTTCAGGTCTTGACACGATTCACTGTCAAATCTTTCACAACATGGTAATATAAACTACTATATACTAATTATAATGCATAAAGTACACCCTAATTTCAAATAAAGATAAGGTAGGAAAGGATTTCTTCATTTCTCCATTTAAACAGACAATGTATGTATTTAGAATACCATACTGACAGGAAACAGATGGCCTAAACTGGACAAATTTGTATGAACTGCTCATCTACAAAGCCGGAATCCTTTTGATCTTTTTGAGCAGTGCTACAACTTTTCTGCATTACACACAGACATGTAAATACTGCTGACACTTGATAAAATCTGACATGTTGTATACTTCTGTGAACAGTTTCCTTTGGGCTATCATTGTATAGTTAACAAAAAAAAGCATAGCTGAAGAAAATGTTTGAGATACGCTTGAAGATAGCATGGCAATTTTGAGACAAGGCCAGTGGAGCTAATTGATAAAATTTAGGGTCTTGTTTCAGTATTCAATTGTTTAAGTAAGCTCAAGAAAAGCACTTGAAAACACTCAGTGATTCAAAACTCTAGGTAGATATTTCAGATGCTCTGAACACATGGTGAAGAAAACATCAAAAGCATAATCTGGCCTTGCTTGTATCTCCAAGCTGTTTTGCATGGTCTTGAGAACATCAGTCTTCTATTCTTTCTGCACATGTGCACACACAGAAGCACATATATATGTTCAAGTGAATACCTAAAATACATTCATTGAAAGAGAAGTCTGAATTCTTCATGAATTCATATACAGCTATTTCCATTATTTAAAATAAATGCATATTTTGGCAATAAATGATTTTTTCTACCAAAAGCTGGATAAGAATGGCTTTCATACATAACATGACAACTTCTGAGAACATGAGAAATATAACATGAGAAATACAACAGACAGGCATGTCTGTTAATGAACCAAGAATTATAGAACCATAGAATCATTAAGGTTGGAAAAGACCTTCAAGATCATCTAGTCCAACAGTCCACCTACCACTGATGCTGCCCACTAACACATGTTCCTTAGTCTCACAGTTTTTATAAGTCCATGTCAGTGCTAGGGTTACTGCTGTTTCTGGTGGTGTCCTCAAGAATTTGCATGGTAATACAGAAAGGACTTATAAGAGCAATAGAGTGAGAACACACTGAAACCACGGAGGATCACATTTGGAATTCTGAATTGTTCAGCAAAATCTAAGCTTTCATTTCAAAAGCAGCCTCTAGCCATTGTAGCTGTAAAAGCTACTTTGAAAAATGACCCACATGTATGAAAGGAACCCCACAAGCCTGAATTTGCAGAAAGTTTTAAACAGGTCAGCACAGTGAATGATTTCCTGTTCATACATGGTGATTCAGACCATTTCAACATACGAAAGAGTTAAAGTCAAGTCACAGAAAGGAAGGAATTACAGAGTCTAACAAAAATAACCTATAAATTACTTCTGCTTTGAAAGGATAGTATAGAAACTCATTGTGGAATTGACTGGCAAGGTTTTGTTGATTAGGTCAAGGACTCAGTTTCCACCAGCTGAGAAGTATCAATACAACAAACCTCTCTGAAAGGAGGAATGATTCTGAAATTAGTAAACATTAAAAGTAATTGTGGTACTCTTATTTGACCTAATCTACTAGGAATTTGTATGAATTTACTTAGCACAGCACTCTTATGTCAGTAATGTTGGGTGAATATATGGAATGAACTTGACTTTCAATAAGCAGTCATCAGGTCCATCGGGATAGCAGGTGAGAGGGAGACTCCTCTAAGTGCGCTTTACCTTTCCTCCATAGAAGAAGAATTCATGTCACTCCAAGAGTTTTCTTCATTTCTTTTAATTATTATCTTTCTTCATTAAAATTAACTGTCCAGCTGGTCTGTATTTGCTGCACATAACTATTGGCACTATGTCTTTTTCTTGTTTAGTTAAAACAAGTGGCAGTAATAAAATAAGGGCAGGTGAATGTGTTACTATGGTTCCTGTTTATAGAACAAAATAACAGAAGGAGTACAGAGGAAGCAAAGTCACACTCTTTGCCAAGGAAAGAATCCCAGACATTTCAGTAAGGAGACAAAATGGTCTGCTGCGGCACTTGCAGGGAGTAAACAATCACCTAGTATTATCTTCTACCAGGATGGACAACACAAAACCAAATGGATTTACCAATCCCTAACTAGCTCTGCTATACAGATTATGTCAAAATGTTAATTAAAAAGGACTAGATATACTTTTATCTTAACAATCTTGATGTGTACAGGCAAAATTGAAATGATTAGGAAAAGCAATGTAAGTTCTGTATGAGAACATGTACGGACTAAACTTACATAGTGACTCTGACAACTCTGTTATTCCATAATTTATAGAATATTTCATGTCCTTACATCCCTTTATTTAAGTGAGCTTATGGGGTTATCCATGCACGTATTGAGTATCAATATTTTTTGAAAATTTATATAAAATCATCCTGAAATCAGCTCCTAAAGAACATGGTCAGATTGTTTTGTTTCCCAGTTTTCCAAGAACTCGTCATGAAAAAAAGATTGTGTTTATATGAGTTGCTTTTCAAGAGAACCTACTTTGTAATCTATATTCACCTGCTAAAGAAAATATATAAATCTCTGATTTATAAACATAAACAAACGTGCAAAATGACAATGTAAATGTCTTTGAGCAGAATGATCTCTGTGCACATCAAAAATTTATGAGACTACCTCAATATATCCAGGGAAAAAAAAGATTAAAAGCTACTTTTTCCTCTACTACCGAAGCTGTGCAAGTCATATTGAATATATTTCCTATCTTAATACTGAGCTGTCAGTAAGGAGATAACAAACTACATATTTTACTCTGTCGCTTTTTTGAAAGATCATCCCTTCCTGAGTACTAGATGCTCACGATCTATTGTCATCAAATCAATACTTGTTATTGTCTGCAAATGTGCATCCTTGCCTAGCTTAATTACAGACATTAATTTACAAAGTTGAGACTCAGAAACTGTGAAAAAATCACTAATTTCATAAATCCCTCTATGTGCACTGGACATTGACCTAGGGAATTTTTGTAATTATCAAATCTGTTTCCCTAAACAGGATAGCCAGTTTTCCATGATCTAGTAAGTTGGCGTTATCCTTGAGAAGTAAACTAAAATGTACATTCTATCTGCAGTTGTCCAGAAGCCAGATGGTGCTAGAAGTGTGCCTTTTGACATGACAGAGACTGTGAATCTTTCTCTATCAGTTCTATGTTGGGACCAAGAAGAACAATATGAAGGATGGAAAGATGAAATTGAAACTTATCCTATTTCATCAGATTTCTACATCATGTCTGTAAGCAATCAGCCAACACCAAAAGAGAGAGAGAATTAAAACTTAAATGAAATGGTGAAAGAAGTTAAATTTAAGTTCCAGGCAGAGAATCATCATAGAATCATGGAATCATAGAATGGCCTGGGTTGAAAAGGACCACACTGATCATCTAGATTCAACCCCCCTTCCATGGGCAGGGTCATCAGTCACTGGACCAGGCTGCCCAGAGCCACATCCAGTCTGGCCTTAAATGCCTCCAGGGATGGGGCATCCACAACCTCCTTGGGCAACATGTTCCAGTACATCACCACCCTCTGAGTGAAAAACTTCCTCCTAATATCTAACCTAAACCTCTCCTGTCTCAGTTTAAAACCATTCCCCCTTGTCTTATCACTATCCACCCTCGTAAACAGCTGTTTCCCCGTCCTGTTTATACGCTCCCTTCAAGTACTGGAAGGCCACAGTGAGGTCTCCCTGGAGCCTTCTCTTCTCCAAGCTAAACAAGCGAGTTCCCAGGATGTGATTAAACATTGAATTTTAAATAAAAAGACATTGTAATATATTTTTCATTGTCCTTGTAATTTAGGCAAAAAAGGGTTAATCCTTTAAAATGCCATCACAACTGTTGCTCTTACTGCTTCAATAGGATAATAGAGGTGTGAAATACATGGGATGGGTGAAATGGAGGTCATGGAGGAACCTGTAGCAAGAAATATTTCAACTAGATACAAGTCTAAAAATCATAACCATGAAGGTGAAAAGCTTGACAGGAAATAGCTCTAACCAAACTGGTCTAACTTTATCTTTGCCTTATTTGAGCTGAGGTGACTGATTCAAACATTCAAATCAGAGGCACTTTCCAACCTACAATTATAGGGAAAGGTATCTGTATAGGTTGACAGGAGACAGTGTTGCATACTTATTTTTGTTGAAGGTCACTGCAACCAACTGACTTAGAAGGAAATGTGAGAAAAGACAGTAGGTCTAGCCAGAATTGTTTTGGTATGAAATTAAAAACTTGTTAAATACTTTGGAGAAATTACTTTGTCTGATAGCTGTAAAAGCTCTCCATTCCTCCTGTTTGCTCTTCTAAAAATATGGAGAAAAAAAGAAAACAACTAAAGAAACCAACCAACCAACTACATAAAACTTTCCTCATAACTGAGTATTGATTATTAAAGAGAGTAAGGTATATAAAAAGAGTATAAGAAAATAAAATTGATTATACATACAGAAAAAAAAGGTTATGCAGTAGAGCACTTTACAAAAGTTAACTCCACATACGATATTGAAGATATAGAATGATAATAGGAAGCCTAAAATCTGAGATTCTGTTGTATAACTGAGGAAAATTACTCTCAAAGTATTAACTGCAAGTGGCAATCTTAGATGAGTTGTAATAAAACTACTTCTTGGAAGAGAGCAAAGGTCAAGGTGAGTTGAATTAGAGCCTACCATCATTTCTCTAGCAGTTCAGAAAATGTCTTCCCTGCAGATTAATTTCTGCAATTGGAAGAATTCTTTTGAACACAACCACTGAAAGTATTGTCTGCCTGAATTTAGAAGTAGCAACAGCTGGTCAAACTCTGAAAACTAAGGTCTTCAGTTTTGAGAGAAATCTTACAGTTGCTCTAAGATTTCTCTTTCACAAATCCTACAGTGCATAAAAGGTGGGCATAATCATATGTGAGCCAATTTTCCTAGCCATAGGCAGTACAGTGGGCAGATCAGATTGGAGATGATATTTCAGGTCTAGATGATATTTAACTGAAAATCTGCAATATCGTTTCCTTAAAATATAAATGAATTATAATGCTATTTCTGCTGTATTTTTCCAAGACAATAATTTTCTGCCAAAACACACCTCTTGTGTGGAAGTCAGTGTTATTTCATGCTGCCTCTGATTGCAGCATACAAAAGTAATTCTGCATCCCAGACTAACATAGACCCTACTCATCCTCACAAGAGAGCCAAATAACTGATTTCATGTGATTTCTTCTTTTGTTCTGAATGGTAAATAAGGTCAGATCACTTTTGAAGGAACAGAACATAGGCTGCACAGTGAAACCCTATGGAATTTAAAGAAATACAGTCCATTCCTTTGCTTTATGCAGTCTTTTTCCATTTCCTACACTTCAGTTAACCTTGTCCTGAGAGTGATCTGCTTATAGAGAAGAAACAAGCCATAAAAAAAACTTGTATGTTAAGACACTCACCTATCATTTGCAACAAGATTTAATGTGGAACTTCCTGAAACTGTAACTAAATGATAAGTCTGCAACTGGCTAGGTTGAGGGCTGTTTGGGTCAAGGGTCATATTTTGAAAGCATCTGGTCCACAATCGGTATTACACAAATAACAGTAGGAACCATCACAGTGGTAACCAGCCTGAATATTGACAAATGCTTCTTCATTGGGGTATATATTATTTAAATTACCACAAATCCCTCAACACTCAGCCTTTTAACATTAATTTTCTTTCAACCACAGTGTCTTTTCCTCACACACACAGACTCAGACGGTCAGTGGTAGCAGTACTGGACATTCATTGCTACAAAGTACTACTCAGAAAAAGAAAATACCCCAACTGATTGCTCCAAACCCACTTAACCCCACAGAAAAGATGCTGCAGTGTCTATTACATGGATTACTCACGGCTCAGCTTCAATGCTCTGTACAGCAGCTATGTAGTTGGCAGGGATATAGCCCTGGAGCTTGCGGCCAGGACAGACTGACCCTTCTGGCAGGAGGAGCTTAGCATACCACCAGCCCTCATGGGATGCGTCCAGCACTTCAAGCTTATCCCCAGCTTGGAAGCTCAAGTCATCCTCTGTGCGAGCCTCATAGTTGAAGAGTGCCACAAATTTGCAAGTGTTCATCAAATGCTGTCCAGGCAGTGCAGGTAAGGGCTTCCCTTTTGTCTTATTCACTTTGTCCTTCTCTCCTGCCTGTGAGTCAATCCTTACTACAGCAGGGTTGGCAAAGACCTGGCCAACATCCTCTTCCCGCTCACCTTCTTTCCCTGAGAATAAGCAAGGAATACAGGGCTCCAAACAGGTGCAGTATTTCTGACAGAAGTTTCCCATTCTGTTTCCTTGTGTCTTCCTACTGCTCCTCTTCTTTCACTTTTCACAGCTGAAATATCCTTAAAGCAATTTTTGCCCCATAAAATCTTAGTATTTTACAGGATTTCTTTCCCTCTTCCTCCTTTGGCACAAGATGAAACCGTTCGTGGCACAGCTGGAAGCTCCTCTCCGAGCACTGCTGAGAACTCATTCAGGCAGCTTCTGATTCAGAAGTGAAACCTGAGAATTCAAGTGCGAGAGCAGATGTGGAGGGAATTTCTGACTTCCTCCTCAGAACAGGAAAGCAACACACGAGCTGCCTTTGGGCTGAACTTTTGGAACAGCAGAAGAACATGGATCCTCCTCTAACACAGCAAAAATACATTCAGAAAATCTAATCTATTCTGGGCAGTCTTCTCAGCTCTTTATGCTTGTGATGGGGTTTTCTTATCTCTTTGGTAATGATTAACCAAGCTGACCTGTGTGTCTCCTCAGCCTCCAGTGTGGGCAGACTGATTATTTCTTTTTGCTTCCTGGTCTGCACTGGCTTCTGTTCACAGAGCAGCCTATGCCCGCCCAGGGACCTCACCTGGAGCACACCTGCTGCTTCTGTGATCCTACACACCCACTTTTTTTTTTTTTTTAATCTGGGTTTGGAACTTCTTATAAGGGAAAAAAAGGAAGTGATTTTACTACATACTCTATTCTGCATTTTGAGGAAACAAAGTCAAAAAACCAATTGATCTGGGTGGATGGCTAATTATACTAACAACATACAATGTCTGTTTTCCAGACAGTAAGCAAGCCAGTGGAAACTAAGTTAACCAGTATGTTTCCTTTCCTAAAGCACCTGTGAAGTGTCGGACAGACAGAGCATGGGTGTCTGATTGCCTCTGTGGCAAAGCAGCCTGGGGAGAAATCTGCCACTTTTCAACCATGCATATCAGGCTTTACAGTAGCTAGAAATCACCAGCCAGCAACACAAGTAATGCATGGGGGGAGGGTATGAAGGACAGAGGACAGCCTGACTGTACCGCATGCTGGCATTTCAGTAAGAGGTCAAATAAAACCCACTCACTTACCCTTAGCTTCTCGGTGATAAAGAAATTGGCTTCATCAGTTCTCTTTTCCCTCTAGTCAGGAAGCACAGAATCATAGAATGGCTGAGGTTGGAGGGGACCTTAAATATCACCTAGCTCCATCTCCTTGTCTTGAGTAGGGCTACCAAATACCCAGTTAGGCTGCCTAGTATCCCATCCAAACTGAACTTGAATGTCTTCAGAAATGAGGCATCCACAACCTCTCTGGGCAAACTGTTCCAGCACTTCACCATCCTCTGAGTAAAACATGTATTTCTAACATCTAACCTGAATCTACCCTCTTTTAATTTAAAGCCATTCCCCCTTGTCCTATCACTATCAACCCAGGTCAAAAAGTTCGTCCCCCTCCTGCTTGTAAGCTCCCTTCAAGTACTGGAAGGCTGTGATGAGGTGTCTCCAGGCCTACTCTTCTCCAGCCTTTCTTGATAGGAGAGGTGCTCCAGCACTCTGATCATCTTTGTGGCCCTCCTCTGGACCCACTCCAACAGCTCTGCATCCTTCTTGTACTGGGGGCCCCAGGCCTGGATGTAGTACTCAGGAGGGCAGAGAAGAGGGGGACAATTACTTCTGTAACCCTGCTGGTCACCCCTCTTTTGATGCAGCCCAAGATACTGTTGGTCTTCTGGATTGTAAGCACGTATCACTGGCTCATGCCCAGCTTTTCATCCTTCAAATAATAATTGGTGATGGAATAATTGGTGTCTACCTAAATTACTCACACTGGACTCTTAGCTCCATTTATAGTTCCTGACTTCTGCTGTTTTACATTACAAGAAAAAAAAGAAAAGAGAAAAGAGAAATAAAAATTATTAACATAAAAAGCAAAGCCACTGTTTTTCACTGTGTCTCCCAGTCCATTCATCAAATGAGGAGACAACTGGTACAAGCAGAAGCCTAGTGATGGAGCAGGGACTGCTGGCTGACTGGAAGAAATCTCTCCAGAAAGCTTTTTACTGTCAGGAGCATCTCCACAGGAGAGTGACGACGAACTTCTTTCTCTCTCCTCTTCTGCAGTGGTGCAAAGGAGATTGCATAGAGGAAAAAGGGCCATACACATTGAGTGATCACTGAACCTCATAATCTGTTGATAACTCTTTGGGCCTGATCCAAAAGTTGGCATATAGCTTTTTCTGGTTATGAAAATCATATCTAGTTTATGAAATACCACTGGAGATTATTTTTAATCACTACCCAGATTGGTAAGAATATATATATATATATATATATCCAAGAGATATTTACTTTTCGTAAGTGTAGTAGGCAATACCCAATGACAGGAAAGGCCTGCTTTGCAAAACAAACAAACAAACAAACAAACAAAAAACCTGTCTCCATTTGTCTAAATTCATTGAAATCAGAGAAAGCAGAAATGATGAATTGAATAATCTCTGTTTCTTCAGTTTGACTGTTAAAGAGATTCTTTTTTCCCATAATGTTTCATGGTTCTTGCAGTATAGGCTTTAATCTGTCAAAGATTTGTGCACATGCTTGCATGCTTACTGGACAGAGCCCTTTCATAACGCCAATGGAGCCACCTGTGTGTACAGAATCAATCTCATGCACAGCTGTTTTCAGGATCAGGACCCATCTTTACACTCAAGTACCAATGTACATTCACATTAGAAATCATACTGCTTTCACTGACACCACCCATATAAATAAATACAACAATAGCTAGAATGGGGCTTAAGCCTACAAACGTTTGTGCATATGAGTATCTTATCTCAAATAATGTCTAGCATTAAATTAATCTCTCCTAGTTTATAACCTTCTAAAAATGGAAAGGGATTGATAATTTAAAATCAAATTACTTTCTTCCTCCACCAATGCTTCAGAATCAGTTCTATTTATGAAACACACAGACTTTAATAAATAGTAATGGTATTCATTAATCAGGTTAAAAACTCCAGAAGAGAGAAAGAGAGAGAATACTGTGGGACTGCTGAGAACTTCTGAGCAGATCCCAGGGTCCATGTGGGGCAGCATTGTGCTGTTTCATACTGGCTGAGCTGTGGTGGCCACACTGGAGTGTTGCCTGCGCAAAAGCCTTTGTTCCCATCCTAGTGATTTTATTAAGAATTCTCCGCACATCTGAAAATAAAGAAGTACTCTTCATGTTTTAGAGACTATATAATTTTATCACAAGTGAGAAAAAATACGAACACATAATAAAAATGTTCTTGCTGGTTTTACTGAAAAAAATAAAATCTGATAAGTCCCACAATCTTAATTTTCACGCTCACAGTTTTGGAACAAATTAGGATAATACATGATTATCCTCAGCTTTTCAGTATAAACTATTGTCTGAGTGCTGTGCACTGGTATTACATATAATTTCACAGGATAATATTTGCAGTGCTTATTTGGGGGTGAAACAGATCTGTATTACTTACTGATCCTCTGAATATTTACTTAATCCATTTTGGAGGCTGACTGTCAGACCAGAAATTGTCTAAACAAATAAGCTACTGGATGTAAATTACTGTGAAACACTTAACCAGATATGTGAAGAATTTTATTAGCAGGAATGTTCTGAGAAGAACACAAGAGTCTCACCTCATTCTTATAACCAACAGTAGCTATAGAGAATGATGAATTTATTAGGACTAAAATAGCATTTTTACAGTCTGGGTACTAAAATTTAGTATTCTGCTCCCTACATTAATATATTTTAAAAGCTCGTTAATATCATAAGTGTTTTCTTGAAATATGCAACACCTTAAAGCAAAGATGGGTCATTTATAATCTGCACATGACATAATCATACAAACTTCAATCATGTAGTATATTTCTCCGTCAAATTGCCCAGCTGCCCAGAGAGGTTGTGGAATCTCCTTCTATGGAGATATTCAAGACCTGTCTGGACACCCACCTGCATGACCTATTGTATGGTATCTACTTTAGCAGGTGGGTTGGACTTGATTATCTCTTGAGTTCCCTTCCAACCTCTGCAATTCTGCAATTTTGTAAATTATGTAATTCCCCATTAAAGGAGATCTCATCATTCCATAAAGAAAAAAAGCCAATTCTAATGCTATAAGTTTGAAGATGACAGATATCTGAAACTACTTTTTATATTCTGTAAGTAACTTACAAAGCCCCAGGTAAGTAAGACTCTTGCAAGGAGCCTCACACCGGCACGAAGGATTAATTTGCAGTTCTCTGAATACGTTAAATCAAATTCTAATTAACTTAAGTCAATATTCTTTAGGCCTTGTTTATTCTACAAAACAATCATGTTTAAACACAGTAGTGAAACATATTTCTCACGGTCTCCTGAATGGACAGAAAAATAATGTGCTAATATGATGTGTTTTAGTAAGCCTAGTACAAGCTTAACCTGAACCACAGTAATTGAAGTGCTCTTGGAATGTGATAGTGCTGTGTATGAATTAATGCATCAGAGTTGTATTAAACAAGTACAAATAAAACCTGAATACATGATATTTCAAAAGGCTTGCTTTAATAGAATTTTTATTTGTACATCATGTCTTCAAAAAATATTTTGTGTTAGTCTTAATTACAGATATTTCCTACACTTACTGAACTCATAGAATCATAGAACCATAGAATTGTATATTCTCTGCATGGAACTATTGGTTTAATTACATAATACCTTAAAGATTTAGGAAAAAATGAACCCTCCTGCATCTCATAAATATGCAGCTCTATACTTCATTGACAAAAATTGAACATCGTTTAGTACTAGGCTTTGGTACTGGTGACACATGCTGTTTCAAACAATTCTCCTATGCCATGCAGAGAAGAATTACAGTCAGATCTGTACTCATTGCTGGGGAAAATGAATATTCGAAGGCAATGTCAACCAAAAATTTTGTTAAGAAATACGCGTCAGTTTGCACAGGAAATTGAAAAAGAGAGCTTTCATTCCTGTTAGTACAGGAATGAATTACAACAGAAGCAAGTATTTTCATCTTCAATTTTTTCAAATTTTGTATGCACAAGCAAACAAACAAACAAACTTCCACATTGAAAACTGAAGAATAAAGATATAAAATACAGAATTTGTAATAAAATAGTGTATGGAACTATTGCTCATAGCATTACTTTTTATATTACATAATCTTTTTCTAGTCGCTATTTATGCTGTTGCATTAATATGTGTTAATCTAAATATTTGCCACAATATAACTGTTGTAGAAAAAAAATCTTCTACTGCACAATGATACAGCAAACTGAATGTTCCAGCAAAGTGAAATATTCAAATAATGCGATCTTTAAGGAAATCAGAAGAAAAGCTAATACGTACTGCCCTGAAACTATACTTTAGAAATAATTTAAGTGATTAAACACTTTAAAGTGGTGCTGATTTTTTTTTTTTTTTTTTAAGACACTGATAGGAATGAATCACAGTGATTTTTTTTTATTACGGCTGCCTTTTCAGCAACATTTCTTTCCATTTCCACATTAGGATGGAACACATTACCACCACTTCATAGTTTTTTTATAATCCTTTTAATCGGCACTTCCATTTTGTTTCTGTAATTTGCAAATTGCCATTCTTTTTAATGAAAATAAATTATATGTGTAATCTTACTCTTGACAAAACTGTTTACTCTTGATGATTAATCGTGTTCCTGATTTGTATATTATCTCAAACCATAGATCTACAAAGAGTTATATTTGATTCTGTATTTTCCAACCTTAAATCCTTTGCATCTATAATGAGAAAACGCTGGCTTTTTATATTCATAAGGCTGATCCAGTAATCCATCTCTACTCTAGAAACCATTAAAAGTACATTTTCAAGTGCTTTGTTGATGTGAGTTGCTTATTTCTTAGCTGAACTGGGGCCTAAAACAGGCTATGTCTGACAACAAATGAACACAGAGGAATAAGACTCTGTCAAAGAGTGACAGAATAGAGACTTTCTCTATTTATTCAATTAGATCTCACTCTGCTTAAATGTAATACAAGTTGTGCCATTATCCTAAATGGGACTAGACCTGAGCCATTATTTTTCATTTTATTCTGTATTATTCTAAATGATATACAGCATATCATGTTAAAAATTTAAGTGAATTTGCTTTCTACAAAGCAGTCTTTCTGAGTAAAACCATTCTGCAGCTTTCTAAGGCATAGAAAGTAATACTTATCAAATCTATCTTCGGGGGGGGAAAATTTATGGAGTTTTTATCATGGGTCTAGCTCATCTCTCACATAACTCTATATTCTATACCATGGGTGACTTCTGAGCATGACTTACCATCTTCATCTTCAGAAATTAGAGTTGCATCAAGAGAAGCAGAGAAGTCTGAAGAGATAGAAAGAGATAGCGTATCAAAGTATTACACACATAATTTCACTTGTGAATGAGGTGGGTTTTTTTCAAACAAACAAACAAACAAACAAAACAAAACAAAAAAAACAACTCAGCAGCCTCTCCTGACCAAGTGGGAAAGACAGCACCTTAAGAAGAGCTAAAAAAATACAGTTAGAAAATATCAAGGTACTACATAAAGAAGCACAACTTGTAAATTACTTTAAATTACTGAAATATTAAATATAAACATATATGAATGAGCAGAATGAACCCTGTACACTGTTCATTCACCATCCACATAAGATCAGAGTACCTTATAGCAACTTCAGGATGTGCAGTTACAAGTTTTTCATATAAAAAAGAAAGGGGAAGTAGAAAAGGAAGATATAACCCTGGAGTTTACTTCAAATTTCCATGGAAATAATAGGTGGTGATACTTTTGAAGTGATGTATGTATTTAGAAATATTCTTTACATAATATACTACTTAGAGTTATTTCTTTACTATGTTTACATTAGTGTAGCCTCAATTTGCTCAAAATATGAAGTTTTACTTCATATTCTTACTCCTTTCCTTTTGTTTCCATACTCTTCTCTACCTCTTGTCTTGTATCTTCTCTATGTATTTTCCTCCTTCTTTTCTCTCTGCTGTATTCTTTCTTTCTCAGATATGTATTAAGATGCTATACAAAAAACATTCAACATGGAAGACACGGTCTTTATAAGGCTAAGCAAAAGGGCTAGGAAGTAAGCATCTTCAGTGATGCTCACATATAGCAAGCACTTGTGACAGATATTTCTGTTGCTGTAGACAAAACAATATAACCTCCTTCTTTGACAAAATTTTCATATATTCATATTCCTCTATCTCTGTTTGCACAGCTTTAAAATCTATCAAAAATCCCACTGTCTCTGAGAATAGCAGTAAGCTCAACAACATAGGTAAACATGCACATCATTTTAAAAATATATATATAAGAGATGACTGACCTTCTTCACAGACTTGCCAAAAAAAGCAGACTAAAAATCCTTTAAAAGTTACATAAATATGATAGAATCTTTTGAGGCTTAGTGAATACTTAGGGTTTTAGATTATACCCTTCTAGATCCTTTTCTTCTCCTTGCTATCAAAATTCAACATACCTTTTTTATCCTTTTATCAGATAATTACTAGACACCCTCTAGAGGCAGAAGTAGAACAGTAAATATCAAATGCAATTTGTATTCAAAATACGCTCTTACATTTGAGATTTATAAGCATTGCTATCAGCATTTTATTATTGTAGCTCTGAAGAACATCACTCTCTGTGTCCAGTACACTCAGTAATGAACACATACAGAAGAAAATCTCTCTTAAATAGAACATCAATCACTCATTAAGAAAAGATGATGCTTTTAAAAGACAAATAAAAAATATATATCCCTACTCATCACAGTAATAGTTTGGAATTTGATCTGGAAAAGCTTAATGTGATGATGATTGTAACGAATAAGTAGCTCATGTATTATTTTACACAAATTGCTGTCTTAAATTATTTTGGGTTTGTTGTTGCTGCACTCAGCTTTAGTAAGGGATAAACTAGAGAAATGTGTTTAGTTTTTGATCTTGTGTGTCAGGAAAAGAAAAAAATAAGGAACAATTTGACAATGAATGAATACCATCCGCTTTGAGAATGAAACATACAGGGTTCAAAACAAATCAGTCTTTAAGGAAGGACAAGACAACAACAAAAAGTCTGTGGGAAAGCAGAGTGACAGCCTTCAGACAGAGAGAAAATTGATGCACACTGATATGGTTCCTACATCTGCTAGGAATATGACCAAGTGTAATAAAAAAGGTGCATTACAGCAACAAGGACATGGTTTTGACATAGAAGCTATATGGGAAGAAAACTCACAATGTTTTGCATGCAAGAATTGCTAAACACCAGAAGAAATTGTCTCAATGGCTCTTTGCTCCTTTTTAAGAAGAGGTTGGACATTTGACTATTATGGATGTCTGTAGGGATGACTGATCCTACTCCAGGACAAGAAGATGACTGCCTTTAGGTCTTTCCTAGTTCTATTATCTGTAGTTTTACAGTTGTGGCATTTGTCACTAGCTTTACACATAGTGATATATTTCAGACTTGTCTTTTAAGTAATTATTAGTAAAAGTGTCAGGTTTGAAACACATGCCTGTAAGGTACTCAACTGATGCAAGAATTCTCCAAACATCTGAACCGGATTTAATCCAATTTCTGATTGGATGAAGAAAATGATGAAGAAAATGAAACCATAAAAGATTAAGTTGTACACGCGTATAAATACACTGTGAATTAATAGGAAATGTATACAGAGAAGTTAAAAATCCCACTCTGAATTTTATGCTTCAAATTGTAAAAATAAAATAATGGTATGTTGAAAAAGAAAATATAGAACAAATAAGATGAAGTCCCATAGATCATATATTTCTCTTGCCATAAAATACATGCTTTGGAAGTATAGTTTTGTACAGTTTCTAAAAAGTGTTTATTTTCATTACAATTTCTTTTGACTAAATGTAGCATCCATCCAGCTCAAAAAGAAAAACTCTCTAAGTACTGCTAGACAACTATTCAGAGTTTTTCATATATAATTACTAAGAGTTTAGCAATTAGCTGTGGCTATTAATCACCCTGACAAAATCACTGATTTTAGTTTCCTTCTTTCATGTTGTTTGGGAACAGTCTGAGTTAGATTACAAGATCTGAGAAGGCCAGTAAGGACCATAAGTAAGCTTTGGAAGGTCCTTGAGGTATGCTAAAAGATTCTGAGTGTCTAGAGGATTACAGCCTTTTAAAATTTTTAATGAATTTGTTGTTTTATCTTTTGAGAATCTTGTCTCTTTAGCAGCATGAGCCTTACTTCCATGTAGTGAGGCAGAGAATGTAATCAGTGTTGTACTGAGGTGCTAGATGTCATTAGGTGTCCTATTCCCAGCAAGGTGTTAGATATTTTATGTACTTGATTCCACAAAAAAGTTTAAGCATCTATATTTTGTGCCATATAAAAAGGCTACTAAATAATCCAAAATACAGTAAAGTTTCTGAAACCACTGCAGTTCAGTCAAATGATCAACTATGAACAACAGACAAATATGTTCCATAGTCTTATCTACTTGGTAACAAGGCAGCACATGTATCACAAAGGGGTGCCTTGTAGATTAAGTGATATTTTGCTAAACTTTAAAGACTGCTGAAGTAATAGTAAAAGCTAATGGCTGCTTTTCAAAACAAATCTATTCTTGGTAGCATTCCTTCTTTTAAACTAGGACATCCTTGAGAAGAGCTAGTGTAGTCAGATCTATGCCTACTGACGCATCACTCTGTAATGAAAGTCAGAGGCATGCTTTTGTATATTCTCAGACTATGCCTCCATAGTTTTCTGCAAAAAAAAAAAAAAAAAACTTTCCTTCTTAAGTGTGCTAACAAATAGCAACAAATCCTGCAACTCTGTTTAACTTCAAACATGAGGAATTCCACTGGAAGCATCATTCCACTGAAAATCCCAGAAAAATGTGGCAAATGTCTGACTACCACTGACAATTCTTGAGTTTTATTTTGAAGATGTGATTGCAGAGTCAGGACTGAAGACCAGCTTAAAACTCCCTGGGCACTTAGAGTTTAAATAGGTACAGCATCCTTACGGCAAAACAATTCATCCTATTTGAATCTGAATATTGATTCACATATAGGAGGAAGATGATACATGGGTCTACATGAGTATACGGAAATGAATTGTCTGGGGGCTACCACAGGCTGCAGGGAGGAAAAGGGTGTCTCTCAGTAGCCCCTCAAATGAGCCCAAGACTTCATCTCAGTCCTTCTGTGTCAACGGTTTATGGTCTGGTTTGACCCAGTTCTGTGACTTGCAGGGTGGAGGGATCCGCAGATCCGCGCCTCTGGAAAAGGGGATAAGGGAAAAATGGTAAAGAAATGGGCCCCAAAACAAAACAGCGACAATGATCTGAGGAGAAACAAACTAATTTACTAAATAAGATACCAGAATGCAACACACTATAGTACAATATAATACAATATAATTAGAATTGGAGCTAATAAATCAAATATAATGAGAGAGAGTGTCCAAAAGGTGGAAAGGCCTCACCATAATGCTGAGGTGAGACATGCAGTTGGGTTGAGCTGCAGGGAGAAGAGAGAGCCAAAAAAAGGGAAAAGAGAACGTCAGGTGACCTACCAAGGCCTTTATCTGTTCACCCTGAGCAGAAATGATAACAGACCAGTGAACAGTCCTCTGGGGAAAGTAGTAGTTCTTCTCTTCTGGGACAGGTACCTGGACCTGGAGCATTAACTCTTTAATTCCCAGTGCACTACATGATGCTATGATGTGGAATACCAATAACCAAAAATCATAAAACCATGACATTCTGTCATACCAGAACTGTGAGAATCATACTCAGATAGGAAGTTTGTGCTGTGAAGAGTCCAGGCATTACATCTCCTCAGTGATGGACATGCTGAAGGGCTGAAACACAGTCAAGTTCAGGACTATGAAGAAGACTTCTACCTGTGCATTGAATTACTGCATGAGTTAAAAGCTAAACCAAGTGCTAAATTCCAGATCTAGCTCTTAGTGGTGTGCTATTTATTTATTTTTTAAACAACAACAACAACAAAACTTCTCTTTGGATTAACTTACTCTACTATAAAAGTAATTTCATTCCTTTTAAAAAAACAAATAGCCATTATTATGAATGTTTTGACTTTATTTTTGTGTAAGCAGGTGCTACTTGTCTAACACGAAAACGTATCGTTTCTTCAAATTGTTGCTTCATTTTTGCATATCGCTGTTTTATACTCTTGCATAGTACAAGGGATATTTCCTTTATCTAAAATTAAAATCTTATAACCTAACTATACAAATGGATAAAAATGCATGCCTAGGGAAGAAAAAAAAGAATCAAACAACTCACAAAGTCAACTTACACAGCTTCGGGAAAGTAAAACCGAAGTTTGAGGAGAGTAAAGCAGAGTAGTGTGAGTGAGGATCATTGGCAAATGATGGCAAGGAGGTCCTCACTGCATTGTACTGCTGCCCCCTTACGGACAAAGAACACGAAGACCATGAGGAGACTGCTCAGAGGCCTGAAAACTCTAGGTGACAGATAAGGTTTAACTGTAGGAGTTTTAGCAGGGTTCTTTTGCCTTCATGTATGTCACAAGACTCAACCTGGTTGCTTTTGTACTCTGAGACATAGAATCACAGAATCATAAAGGTTGGAAACGACCACTTAAGATCATCTAGTCCAACCTCAAACCATCCCTACCATGCCCAAAAACCATGTCCCTCAGTGTCACATCTACACAGTTCTTGAACACCTCCAGGGATGGTGACTCCACTACCTCACTGGGTAGCCTGTGACACTGCCTCAACACTCTTTCTGAGAAGAAATTTTTCATAATATCCAGCCTGAACCTCAAGGCCATTCCCTGTTGTCCTATCACTGCTATGTAGGAAAAGAAGCTGACCCCCACCTCACTACAACCTCCTTTCAGGTAGCTGTAGATAGCAGTAAGGTCTCCCCAGAACATCCTCTTCTCTGGGATAAACAATCCCAGTTCCCTCCGCTGCTCCTCATAAGATTTGTGCTCCAGACCCCACACCAGTTTTGTTGCCTTTCTCTGGACACACTTCAGGGCCTCAGTATCTTTCTTGTAGTGATGGGCCCAAAACTGAACAGAGCACTCAAAGTGGCGGCCTCAACAGAGCTGAGTACAGGGGGATGACCACCTCCCTGCTCCTGCTGGCTGTACCATTTCTGATACAAGCCAGGATGCTACTGGCTGTCTTGGGCACTTAGGCACACTGCGGGCTCATGGTCAGCTAGCTGTTGACTAATACACCAACATCCTTTCCTTCATGCAGCTTTCCAGCCACTCTGCCTGAGCCTGTAGTATTTCCTGGGGTTCTTGTAGCCCAAGTGTAGGACCCAGCATCCAGCCTTGTTGAACTTCATCCCAATGGCCTCAGACCAGCTGTCCAGCCTGTCCAGGTCCTCCTGTAGGGCATTCCTACCCTCAGGCAGATCCATACTTCCTCCCATATTAGTGTTGCCTGCAACCTTATTGAGGGTGCACTCAATCCCCTTGTCTGGAAACATGTTATTACCCTGGCCCTCTGAACATACAAAGTGGTGGGAGCCTGTGCTGAAAGTAGGGGGAGGCACAAAGAAAGGCAAAATCACAGAATCACAGAATTTCAGGCTTCAAAAGATCGTTGAGCCCAAACAGCCTGCAAAAGCACGTCCCCTACAATGAGTTGTACAGGTAGGTGTCCAGATGAGTCTTGAATATCTCCATGGAAGGACACTCCACAACCACTGATCCAAGGGATGAAACACCTCTCCTACAACGACAGGCTGAAAGAGCTGGGGCTGTTTAGCCTGGAGAAGAGAAGGCTCTGAGGCAACCTGATAGCGGCCTTTCAACCTCTATAGGGGAGTGACAGGAAAGAAGGGGACAGATGCTTTAGCGTGGTCTGTGGTGATAGAACAAGGGGGAATGGCTTCAAGCTTAAAGAGGGTAGATTTAGGTTGGATATAAGGAAAAAGTGAGGATGGTGAGGCACTGGAACAGTTATGAGGGCACCACTGATCTGGCCATGGTACCATCAGACTTGAAGCACTGAGCTGAAAAAATAATTTGAAAGGATGCTGTTAACAGATTAAGATGGGTCAGATATTATGGGGAATTTCAATTAAACACAGCATTATTCTGAAAAAGATGCTAGTGTGGGCTGTCAGGACATTTGAAGGACTCATCTGAAAGCAAGAAAATATGAGACAATAGAAAGCTTTTCAGACAAAAGACAAAGAAACAAACCTTGGGGTTGCTGGTTAAAGTAAATTGTTAGGAGCTTCCTGTTATCAGGTTGCTGCTGAGACTGAAGATGAAGGTAATATTCTTTGATTTGTCTTCTTCTTTCCCAGAAATGAAAACCTATCCTCTTAATCAACATTTTCTATATTTTCTGTTGTCACAGTTCTAATTTAACCTTCAGCCTCATATACCTGAAATTTAACTTGATGAGATGCTCCATTGCTTAACTGACAGAAAGTCACTTAAAATTAAAGTGCTTTTGTGCTGTAAATTGTGAAATAGCTTCTCATTACTGCTACTATTATTGTGCAGTACTCACAAAATCTGGATGTTCATGATTGCTTTTGATGGCGAGTACGGTGATCGCTCCAGCTGTTCCAATACTATAGCATGTTAAATTGGTTTTGTAGTGAGCTTACATAAATGTAAAATGTCTAACATGCATGGAAAGCAACACTATAAATTTAAAATGCTATCATCTAAACAAAATTTGGTAAGCTGCATGAGGCGTTTTGGGAAAACAAAAACAAACCACCTTCTGGAACAGGACAATTCCCAAAGTAGGATGTATTGCTACAGTTTTTAAGTCAGACAGAGTTAATATCAGGGCAGCATAAATACTTGAACCCACTGAAGTCAATAGAAATTTGTCACCATTGACTTTGGTGGGGCAGGAATTTGCTCCATGTTTCCTAGAGTGGTTTTGGGAAGAAAAGTGACCTCTTGCTTATAGTTCCCTCGTCTTGATGGTTGTGGCCACTGCTGTGTGCAAGATTCTGGATGAATCTCTCCTGCATGCTCATATTTCACACCAGTTAATTTGGAAAACACACATATATATATGCATACTTTTATATATATATATATATAATTATATATACAAATATATATATATATATGTATTTGAGCATATATATCTGAAATATATTCATGTGCCATTATGTAAAAGGGCTGCTTCGAAAGTAGTGCCTCCTATTTTATGATGTTGATCCACAATGTCAGAGGTAGATATTGATGGTATGGCAGTAGAGGTTGAACCTTCCCACCAACATTCTGTTACATTTTGTTTCTCTGTGACAGATGGCAGCAGAGGGGCAGTGTGACAGAATGGCAACATTCATTGAAGCTTGCCGACTGTGTATAGAAACCAAGCAGTGTATGTGAGCACAGCAATGCACTGGGTGATACAATTCAGTAGCGGTGACAGCAGGTCACCTCTTCGGGTGCAGATTTTTACTAGCGTGGCATGCAGGCTTTTGTTCAACACTGACAAAAAATCCATAGCTAATGGTGTTTGGCTCTCTTTAAAAACGTTTTGTAGTTGAGAATTTGTTCTATCAAATAGTGCTTTTTTTGTGTGTTCTTTGTGTTGTAGTTTCCATGGAAATAAATGGGAGGCATTATTTTCGGAGCAACCTACGTATATATACAGAACTGTATATGCACAATATATGGAGTATTTGTTATATACGGTGCACATACATACATATAACAGCATTAGAATGGATATTAATATCTGTGGGATATTCTGAATTCCTTTGAAAGAAGCTGCAATAGCATGGCCTGAGGTAACATCATGCAATCCACGTCTTTCTCGCTGACACCATGCTATTAGCATTAGCACACTATAGCATTCTCGTGTTTTGATGACATCACTGTCTCTAAACAGCAAAATGAATTCTAGAGAGGAATGAAGAAGACCTGAACACAAGTGTTCAAGAGCGGCTATTTAAGCATCCCAAGCCTTGGCCTCAAACAGGCAGTACATTCAGGATCAACCATAGAGAACAGAATTAACCCAAAGCAGCTCTCATATATTTTGCTCCTCTCCAAATGCAGCATTTCGTTATTCCCACCGAAGTGCCCTCGGGACGCTCACTGTATGTGAAGCCCTCCACCAGCTGCAGCTACCTTCAGAACTCAGCGGGAACCGCACCGTTCACAGCCGCACGAGATCTCGGAGAGAAAGGCTTTTCTTAACTTCAGAGACTGAACGCGGACACGAACAGCCAGCCTCCGCCTCTCAGGCACCGATCTGCTGCTGGGGGCCGGGCCCCGCGCAGGTGAGGGTGGCCGCGGAGCGGCGGGGCGGAGTCGGGGCGGGACGGAGGGGCTGCGGCCGCGCAGCCCCGCTCCGCAGGAAGCACCGCCCGCGCGCCTTCCTCCTTCTCTTCCTCCTCCTCCTCCGCCCGCCTCCCGCGGTGGCGGCACGGCCATGCAGCAGTACTTCTCCCTGGCCGACTGCGAGGTGATGGGCTTCGATTTGGATCACACGCTGTGCCGTTACCACCTCCCGCAGAGCGCGGCGGTGAGTACGAGCACGGCGCGGTCGCAGAGCCAGGGTTGCCCGCTCCGCCCCGGCCGCCCGAGCGGAAGGGCGACTGGGGGTGTGCTGGGCCGGCGGGGGTCCGGGGTGCGGGAGGAGCCTCGCAGAGAGACGGAGAGCCACCGGGAAACGTGAGCAGGGGGGAGAAGCGGGAGTGCGTCTCTTTGCCCGCCCCCTCGGCAGGCCTCAGCCCGAGCGGGGAGCACTGCCGTGTCCTTGCCTTGGAAACGGCGCCTCTAGAGTGTTGTCCTGCCTGGAGTAGTGCTGGGAAAGGCAGAGTTCCCTCTCCGGATGGCGAGGTGGTGCAGGCGGTTCGAAGTGCATGGCGCTTTCTATGGGAGATCGTGGCCAACTTTGTCGTGCTTGGAACGGTGAGCGTAAGGGAATTCAGCATCTCAGCTTCAGCGTTGCTGTCCGTCAGAGCCAGAACCTGCTGGCATGGGCTGCACCTTCTGCCTCAGCGCTTCTTTTCTGCCTGGCCCTTTCAGTCTCGGATGATCCATCAGCGAGTCTCCCCTCTGTTGATGTCAGAGCGCTGCACAGCTGTCTCGTGCCCCATGGATGTTCTTCATCCGTGTTCATAGAAATAGCTGTTTTTGTAGAAACAACTGTAGCTATGGTGCAGTGCACCTTGTTCTGTAAAGCTGCATTGCTTTCTAAAGTGGTGTTTGATTTTCTGCAGAGAGGCATCTTGCTTACAGAAAAACACTTCCCAAATTTTGTTTGCTCTTCTCAGAAGGCAGAAGCTGGTTGTCACGTGCCCTTTGCACGCATCCTTACTGATGACCAATAAAGTACTTTGAAGTGCTGGCATGAGCAGCAGAAGATACAGTTCTTACTATTTGTCCTTCTCGCTATTCATAGTCATTCCAAGAGCAGCTTTGGGAGAACAGCTTTAATGAAGGAACTATGAGAAAAAGGGGCCTGGCATCATCTACATAGATTTACTTCACTAGCTCATTACAGTAAGAACTGGCTGAATATTGTACTAGGCTTTAACAGTATTCTTTCTGGCCTTATGGATCGTTTACTTAGTAGTTGCTGTTTTCTTCAGAATATGTTTTATCAGAGATTTTAAAAATGTTCTACATCCAGATCTGGGGCCCCCAATACAAAAAAGACAGGGAGCTGTTGAGAGGGTCCAGAGGAGGGCCACAAAGATGATCAGGGGGCTGGAGCACCTCCCCTACGAAGACTGGCTGAGGGGGCCGGGCTTGTTTAGCCTGGAGAAGAGAAGGCTGCGGGGTGACCTCATTGTAGCCTTCCAGTATCTAAAGGGAGCCTGCAAATGGGAGAGGAGTCAATTCTTTGCAAGGGCAGATAATGGCAGGACAAGGGGAAATGGTTTTAAGTTGAAGGAGGGAAGATTTAGGTTGGATATCAGGGGGAAGTTCTTTACTCTGAAATCGGTGAGATGGTGGAACAGACTGCCCAGATAGGTTGTGGATGCCCCGTCCTTGGAAGTGTTCAAGGCCAGGTTGTATGGGGTCCTGGGCAGCCTGGTCTAGTATTGGATATGGAGGTTGGTGACTTTGCTTGCGGCAGGGGGATTGGAGCTTGACGATCCTTGGGATCCCTTCCAACCCAAGCCATTCTGTGATTCAGTGATTCTGTGTTCACTGTCTACAGTTGCTGACAGGTTCAGATGCTACTTGTTGAATCAGGGTAACCATGTCATTAACAAAAAAAAAAAAAAAAAAAAGGCTTGGAAGGGGGAAGAAGTAGTGACTGGCCTTGGGTGCTTACCATCTTTTTTTTCCCAGTACTCTTGAAGCCCTAGAACAGTAAGGTAGAATACTATACACTTGGCTATGCTACAAAAATTGCCCCAGAACTATTGCATGAGCCTCAGGAGCTGTTTTCCAGCCTACCAGAAATATCTCAGGCACTACTGGGAAGATGTTGTGGGGAAGGGCCTCCAGGCTCCTTGTTTTTCTCTTCTTAGGTGGTACTAAAGTTCACATCTTCCCAGGGAAAGCAGTATCTTTAGATACCTTAATCAATGTAATTAATGCCTTTTTAATTTTCTTTTTTAATTTATTTTCCCATCTATAGCTAATATATGATAGTTTTGCTCAATATCTGGTAACGGAGAAGGGTTACGACAAAGACTTGCTGACTCTAAATCCAGAAAGCTTAGACTTCTGGTAAGTATGTTGAAAATAACATAAGCTTTCTTCATAACTTCCTTTATACTATTTGTAGTATACTTTTACAAAGCTTAGAAAACAGCTTCTTAGACAATCGTTAAGACTCTCAAACCAAATAGGTAATTTCAATTTTTTTTCCAGCAAGTATTTAAAACCACAAGTATTTCTCATGAAATACTTCTAAAATGATGTTTTGAAGAGACAACTGAATATTCAAGGTTGCTTTGTACTTTCTACCAAGTCCCCAAAAACTTTGTGGTTTAACTTGCTGAGATACACCTCCTTTTTTTTCTACCTTTAACTCAACTGGTAAATACGGTAACCATCAGAATTTAGTCATATCTCCATGTTTCTCTTTACAGATGTGTTTTTGTTTGTGTAAGGCAGAATAATCCCAACAGTCTTCTAAGGAACTGAGGAAAGGTGACATGCCAAGAAGTAGCCCTTGAGTGATGCTTTAGGCACAAAGCTGTAATGTAAGAAACTACATTGCAAGTTTCTGGTCTGAATTCAGTCATATCTGAGGTGGAACTTTAACGTGAATCACTGATGTTCCAACTTTTATAGGTTATTATCTATGGCAAGAGTGTGGGGACTTGAAGGTCAGGTTATCGCTGTTTGTTTTGGTTTTGTTTTTCCTTAGGAGAAGCACAGGTGTTTTGTTTTCAAGTTGTTTTTACAGTTCAGTATTTGACTGGTGAGTTTCCAAACATGACCAATTGCAAATCTCATGTGATAACCAGGGTTTCTGTGTTTCTCATATTTTGAGGACTCTGAGGCATGAAGTCAACATCTAGATATATCTGCCTGGGTTCCTTAGTGAGGATCTGCAAGCCCATGGTGCTGGTAGCATCACACTGATGCTAATCAACCAGGTGTCATGCCTAAAAGGATAATCTACTTGCTGTGTTCATAGCACGTTGTCTTTCCTTTGGGTACCATATAACACAGAATGAAGAAAGCATTACTTTTCCTTTTATCTTTTCCAATATTATTCTAGATACTGAACTCTGATCTCATTTTTCAAACAACCTAAGTTAATGTGAGTTCTTTTTTCTGAAAGGTGCGAATTTACTAGGTGAGTTAGGAACTACTATGGCACATCTGTCCTACTCAGTGTACCCTTCACCCTGTGAATGCAGACTAGCCTGACAGTGCCTCTGCTTCACATACTCTTTAGATATTCTGCTGTCTCATTGGAAATGATGTTCTATCTCTCTCTTCCTTAATATTGGTGTTACTGTTGCAGTAGTAAGTGGGAAGGTACAGTCAAAATATATATTTAATTTTCTTTAATAGAAGTGGTGGTTTAAACGTCACATTTCTTAGTTGTATATATTCAGACCTTAATCCTCCAACCCTATCTATATGAATAATCACACTGAACTCACAGAACAATGGAACTGGATTTATTTAGTAGGAATTTGCTATGTAAGTGAAATCCAGCCCTCACTGTAATGATATGTATTTGCATACATTACTTTCAAGCATGGGAGTGCTTGAGGGGTTGTGATTTGTTGCTTTTAAGTGGCATTGTTATATAGCTTCTGTAACTGCATTTCACTATTCTGATACAAAGAGGCATTCTTCTTAAAAAAAATTTCTTGTTTCTTCCTTAAAAAAAAAAAAAAAACCAAACCCGCAATTATTTTTAGTTGTAAAGGCTTGGCATTGGACCTTGAAGATGGAAACTTCCTGAAGCTTGCGGAAGATGGAACAGTTTTGAGGTAATGCTTGACTACATGTGTTTATTGTTAAACAAACATGAACATTTTATCCTCTTTTTGAGAGTCACCTCAGTTCTATTAAACATCTAAAATACCAGTTTCAGTATATATTCATTTATGTAAAAATTTAAATACTCTTGGGTAACCTAGTGTTCAGTATCTCTTAATGTTATAGACCTAGTATTTTCATAATATTTCCATATTAGCTGCTAGGAAGAATATATAATTTTTGATAAACATCTAAGATTGAGTGCATACTGATCTTGAAACTAAATTCACTTTTTTCAGTGGCTACCAATGTACTCTGTCCAATTCTGCTAAGATCCAGGGTAAGGTTTTTCTTTGAATTCTGAGTAACTTGAGTCAATCAGTGCTAATAACTAATGTTAATGACAGAGCAATTGCCTTTGTACCATACGTATTCAGAATTCTTGCTGATTTGCTACATGTAGCTTAAATAGCCTGAGGTAAATTAAACACAGAAACTGACACAATCGGAGAAGTCTTTTTTTTCCTCTTAAAAGTTAAATTTTCCCTTGAGTCATAGTTTTAGTACATCTTTACTTCCTCCTTCCTTTTTTCTTTTTTTTTTTAAAAGAAAAAAGAAAAAACATGACCTTGAAGATGCTAGGGGAAATCAGATCTCATTGAAGTGTTGGAAGGTGTCCCTGCCCATGGCAGGGCAGGTAGGAACTAAGTGATCTCTAAAGGTCCCTTCCAACACAAATTGCTCTATGATCCTATCAAATAAGGAAAGAAATATCTGTGAGTCTTCGTTATGCATTCAGAAATTCAGTTAGTACCATGAATTTCAAAGAGCTACATTTGGAATTCAAGACAGGAAGATATATTAATGTAAAGGGAGGAGTGTTACAGAATTAGTTATCCTGGCATTTCCTGCATTTTCTTCAAAACTGGGTTATGTATGTTCTTTAGGGACACACTTTGATGGTCAGGTTAGTGGATTTTTAATTCCTGAAAAAGCTTGTACCAATTTCTGTATTAAATAGCTGCTTTGAGGGCTCAAACTAGAATTTTATCACAGTCCTGCGCTGCATTCTGTGAATGTTACCAGGCTTCAGAACGGTGTATAGGCTTTCTGCTCTGTGTTTTATTGTGCAGTGTATATTGATAGTTCAAGTATAATGTCCTCATACAATTGAGAACATTCGAGCAACGCAGAGTGATTGTGCTGGGAGGTGAGGCACAGTATCCATGCCCTCAGCCAACCAGACCTTTGTGAACTAGAACTTATATTGGGGACTGTAGTGTATAAGTTAAAAGCTTAGGCCCTGGCAAACTTCAAACTGGTAACTCAAGTGAAGATAAACTTGCATGCACTTCGGTATTCAATTACAGTTCATTATGTTTCCTAGATCTAGTCTGAATGTTTTTAACCTTTTGTTTTTCTCTCCATAATGCATCAAATAGGGCAAGTCATGGCACTAGGAGTATGACATCTGAAGAGATTCTGGAGATTTATGGAAGGAGGGAATGGAAGCATTTTAGTACAGTCAGTGGAATGCTTTCCCGCTCAGGTAGCTATACCTCAGAATGTCTTGGTCTATGAAATTGCTTTGGCCCCTTCAGTGTTTATTGTAGTGTTAGTTCATCCTACATATATTAAAAAAAAAAAAAAAACTTGAGATGAGAATTACTGAAATATGTGAGTGTTAAGGGCAAAGGTTGTTTTAATATTTTAATATTTTTAACTTCTATTACTTAAATTGAAATCACCAATTATAAGGCAAGTAATGAACAAGCTAACAGTATAGGCATGTTTTAGTTATAGAGATGGGCACACTACTTCTTCCTGAAGTAGTTAAGTTGACAGTCTCAATCTCATTTAGGAATAATTTAAAAAAAACTCATGTTTTTCTTAATTGTTGACATGTTGCTGTCAGTGTTCTTAGGCCTAGTTGGAAGTGCAATTAACAGTGCAGGTATGGAAACAACTGCTTATCTTGTGGTGGCAGCTGTTTAATTTTAAGATGGGAGTCATGTTGTGAAGGCACTGTGATTAGGTTTCCACTTTTACTAGCCACCTTGTACTTTTTCTCAAATTTTCTTTAAGATTGGTAATTGTGAGTGATGCACATAAAGGTAAAATGCTTACTGTTAGTTGCATTGTCCCGTGTAATAGAGATATGTTCTTTGTCATTTTGGTGTCATAAATTCTTTTGTCATCCTTATGCTAAACTACAGGTAATCTTTTGCAACTGGGTAGAAAAGTACCTCGACTATATGTACAAAAGAAACCTTTTGCATTCATTATTTAGTTGTCTCTTTGAATATTAATCCTTGTTTTGATGACTTATGTAATATATGTAAGAGACAGCACAGACGAGATCATTAATACAATGAAAACATCTCCTGTTAAATCATTTTTACTCCCAGAAGAGAATTGCTGAACATGACCTTAGCCTGGGAGAAGTATTTGCATGCTTCTGACTTTTTTTGTTCTGTTTTGGGCCATCATAGAGTAATATGAGCATGTTTCCCACTGGTCTGTTTCTGTCTTTAGCATGTGTTTTCAAAGGACAAGACTATAGGAAAGCCATCCCAGCCTCTGTATTAGATGATTCAATCCAAATACCCAAGCACCACCCAAGGGTGAAATGAATCCACAGAGGATCCTATCTCTTTGCCCAGAAACTTGACATTCTCAAGAATTTCCTTGCAAATTTTTTGTTTTAGACAATAAAAGAAAGATGAAATCCAAAGTTAAACAGGTTATGAAACACTCCTACAGTGTGCCACTTATAGACAACTGTAACATCAGAGCAGCAAGGAAGTTTTAGATAAGTTCTACAATTAGAGATGCAGTTTCGTTGAAATCTGGGAATGCTGGAAATCCTCACTGAGAAATGCTGAAACAGATCGAAGCAAAATGGGAAAATGAAAGCAGTGATGTTTAAATAATCCTATTTGGTAAATAAAATGCATCTGTCCACTTTGTTTTGGTTCATTCAATTTTGACTTGTATTTTATAAGATGCTGCTTTCAAAGTTACTTGACATTTCTTACATTGTCTTTCACTTTATGACAAATTGTATTGTTGTAGCATTTTCAAAATAAAACCTCTCTGTTATCACCAAAGTGAAGCAATTCAACAGTCTCATAACAGACTAGGTCAGCATTATCAAAAGGAAATACTTAGTCTGTGAGATTAGCAAGGGGAATATAGCGCAGTTCTCAGTAGCACAGAGCAGAGGGGAAGACAAATATGAAAACTGCCAAATGGTTTCAATTCCCATTAATACCCCAAATTCAGAAGTTATTTAAGAAGGGCTGTAGTCAGAGTTGATCTCTCTCCTACCTGCATTTTTGATGAGTTGATGGTTGGACTAGATGATCTTAGAATCATTAAGGTTGGAAAAAACCACTATGATTCTATGTAAGACCTGTCAAATGTTTCTGAAACAACTTCTCAAACTCATAGTATTTCTTACTGCTGGGGAAATTGATATTTTGGAAGAGTTGATCAACACTACCTTGACTTTTAAGACTCATTGTTCACTTCCATTTCTTCTGCCAAAACTTTTAGAATCTTAAAATGTTTCCTAAAAGTCTTACTGCTTTGGTGTAAGATAACTGTTGTCAACTGCCAATTATGAGAATCAGAAGTAGAAGTAAAAGCTAACAAATGTATTATTATGTTGGGAAACAGATAATTCTTATTATCATAAAATTCAAGTAACAGCTTGTAATGCTATTTAAATGTACTATTTATTTGTGATTAAACCGTACAATATGTATTTAAAAACTAGAGTTGTTGTGTTTTCTTTTTTCTTTTTTTTTTCCAGCCAAATACTATCTGTATGACAATTATTTTGATCTACCTGGAGCCCTCCTGTGTGCAAGGGTTGTGGACAGTTTAGATCAGGTAAGAACTGGACTTTTTGAAATTAAATGTTCCATTATCTTTCTCCTTCCCTGCCTCACTTTCTGTATGTATTTAATAATGCATGCAAGTAATACATTCAATGAAGTTAAGGTCTTTAGCTCTTCTTTCTTGTTTGAAATTTTTCATGCCAGACTTATCCGTGTATTAAAGCTGTCACTCAAGTTGCTTGTGACTTACTTGACGTGGTCAGAGTAAATGTACTTCCACCAGAGGGCACAAATAGCTAGCATAAGAACAAATGAGTTATTTTCTCATAAGTTTATTCTGTGATATGGAGAATATTCTTCTTACAAATCTTTAATTGTACTTGATGGTACTTGAATTAAATCCAAAGAATAACATGGTTTACTAGTTTGCAAGAAATATTAAATAGTTGAAAGCTTAATTCCAGCCTTCCTTCTTAACCGTATTTTGTGTCCTAAATGTGATAATCTGTATGCATAGATGTAAATAAATCTACGAAATACTGTGGTTTTCCAGGTGTTTTTTCTTCTTCTAAGCAATCAATTAAATTTCAAGGTGGAAAATGGAATTGCTCCAACTTTTTTCAGTGCTTCTTAGATATACAATATAGCTTAGATCCTTTCTTTTGATACCGTTTGATTCCATTCAAAGAATTTAAGCTTTAACTTAAAGGTATCTGCAGAGAAGGGCTTTTCTCATTGAGTAAAGTATGTTAGTGTCAGTGAGGTATGGATATAATCTACTGTCTGAAGGTACTAAAGTAATGCAGCACTTTGTCTGCAGACTAGAATTGAGAATCGTGAGATGGGTATCTGCAGTCCCTTTGAGTATCACCTAAGTTGATGTTTTAGGCTTAGATCCAAAATAGCATGCTGAGCAGATTGCTTTTTAAGTCCAACCACTGCATGAAGAGTTACCTAAAGCTAGCTTATTGGCTAACACTGAGGACAGGTACGTCATAAGAGACTTAATTTCATGCCTGATTAATCTCATTCCTTGACCATTCACAGCTTGGAATCCTCTCTCAGATGTCACATCTGTATTGTGTCGCTTTATCTTACAGTTAGTTTAGACTTGGTACAAGTCATTTGGTGCTGGGGGAGAAAGAGGATGGTGCTAAAATGTGGCTCAGCACATATGTAGTAACTGAACACATAAGCATACTAGTTTACAAGCTGGAGCACTGTCCCTGGAGCAGTGCTGTCTTTATCCAGAGATAAACCCACGCACTATTTTTTCCACAGAGCTGCTAAAAATGGTTCAAGCATGCTCGTCATCAGTTACTTGAATATTTAACTGCAAATTGGCTCAATTTCAGTACAAGGACTACAGCAATTTTGTGAGATGTTACCATCAGCCAGATGATGAAGATGCAAGGCAGGAGGTTGTAGGCCTCTCCAGCACTTGTGTCCTGGACACATGCTGCAGTTGTTAAGCTATTTTCATATGGTATCAAAATCATCACATTTTAATTCCTTCATATTCCTAAACGGAATTGGAGGCTTATATTTCCTCTTCTTTCAGCCTGTGTTAGTAAAGGCTACTTTTCCTTAACATTTCCAGAAAACATTCTTGGATCTGGAGAGTTCCTACTGGAATTAGATGGAGAACTAGGTTCCAATTCAAAATGGGTTCAGACAAGAGTTGGATGCCGCACTGCTCTACTCTGTTGAAGATGTATGTGCGTTTGATGAATTTGCATATGTTTTCAGGTGAATGAGGGGAGCTTCTCAACATTTTGCATCTTTGCATTGAAGGTCTACACAAAATACTTTTTGTCTGATACTTCAGCTACTGAAATCATTGCATAGGCATGCTCAGTTACCTCTCTGCTTTCAGGGAATTGGTCAGTTTTCTTTTACGTGAAGTAGCTCTGGATTTGCAGTAGGGTAGTTTTACAGTCATTTTGGTCTTTCATAAAACCAAAGGTCTTGAGGGAGGCATATCATTTTTCAACTACTATCTGCTTGTCCTTGGAACAACACTCTTGAGGAACTGTTGCACTGATTTTTAGAAGAAGCAAGCAAACAAAACAATGAAACAAAAAACAAGGCTTAAGAGTCAGCCACATGGAGTATGTGTGGAGCTGGCAGTTGAATCAGTCTAAGGGCTGGTGGTAGTATAGGCTACTGCTGTCACCACTAGACATGCATTCCCTGACATCTCATGAATAGAGCTTTGGATAATGACCTTGCTTAGCAGTTAACTAAACTGACGTATACAGTACCTTTTCTCTCTGACAATCCTTTTTGTATATTTCTGCAGTACTTTGCTAGAATGGGAGTGAAGGGGGGAAGCAATAACACAATCCTTCCTGCTCTTAATCTCTAAAGTTGGTGGATCATAAGTAGGCTATCCGTAGTGCTTGTCAGTCATGCATGAAAGGCCTTGTTAGTGCTACTTGGTGGGGGTGAAATTAAGGGCAGACCTTTCTTCTTGAAGCCTCTGTGTCAGATTAGGCCTGAAATAGCAGTTTGCTACAAATAAACTGCATGTATTTAGATGTTTTAAATTCATTTTGAGTTTCTACATACATCCTCCTCTAGAAAATGCCTTTCACTTAGAAAATAAGTCATTATTCAGGTACTAGTGCAGAACTGGGCTGACAGGTTTAGGACGTAGGACAAAACCATAAAAATCGGTCAACAGTTGCATCAAAACTCAAGCTTAAGTAGATGTGCAAAGCCTGCAACAACACTACAAAATACTTTCTATAGTGTAGAAACTGACATCTGCTTTATTGCTGCCCTGTACTTTGTAACTGAGCACCTCTTACAAGCTCAGAAACTAATTCTCTACCCTGTAATGTGCCTGGCTGTGTAATTGCACCTGTGTTTAACTCAATGTTTTTAAAGTTTGTAGTGTTTGAGTCCCAGAGCACTCTGAGCTGTTTGAGAAGCTGTTTCTCTGTCTTAATGAGACACTGGGAGGGCAACTGAGGTCAGCAGAAGTGAGTCTGCAGCTGGACAGCTTTCTAGGAAAAGTGGGAAACTGATCACATTGAAGATTGTTTTTCCCTCTCCATCTGCCAGAGTAGGGGTTTGGCAACCTACAGAGCACAATGCAGCGTAGTGCTGCTCAGTCTGGCTTCTCCCGAAGTATTTTATGTGGTGTTTAGGGTGGAGCTGTTGGCAGAAGAACATTGCCACTATGTTATAGTGAAAGTTTTTACGAGTTGCAGTGGTGGAAGGTGATACGAGTGCCAGACTGTAGTTAATGTCAGCCTGCTAATTTAGTACAATATCTGCAGCTCTAGGTATTAATTTTTCCTGGAAGTCATCAGGATAGCTCATTCATTAACTTGCTGTTGTATCTAATGCCCCTCTTTGCTGTAAGGTTTTAGGCTATTTATAAATGTGAGTAATTCAAAAGCAGGGAGAAGACCTGCCTGCTGTTATTCAGAGTTCACAGCTGAGTTCTGAGTCCTGATTCCTACTGTCTGGGACTGCTCTACTCCATTTTCAAAATACTTTTATTTATTAAAGGCATTCCTCCCATTGTTTCAGTATGAAAGCTTGAAATGGCTGATACTTGATATAGTGACTAGATTCCTTTGACAATTACAGCACGATGGTCAGAAAAAATATGACTTCTGGAAGGACATGGTGGCTGCTATCCAGCATAATTATAAAATATCAGCTTTTAAAGGTAAGTAGGTTCACCAAAAACTTACTATAGTAGCCAGAAATGTTACATACGCTTGCCAAAACAAATACATTTGGTAGTACACTGTAGGTTACTCAACATAGCTTTTACTTTTCAGGCTTCTAAGTTGTTCTATTCACACACTTATCCTGTTATCATCGGTATTTTTGTTCAACTGGAGTTGTTTTGATATTTTTAATGGCACTTTTTATGTTTTACCTCACTGACTTTAGAATAAAAGTATTTGATCCATAAAATAATGTCAGCATCCTTAACTGTACTTGATTCTATTCTTGGTGTTCTTGTATTTGTGAATAAAATCAGAAATGCACTGAAAAGAAAGGAAACTTATATTTGATAGATTTATGTGATAAGTTTTCTTTAGCTCTCTAGCTTTGATTAGAATTCGTTATGTATTGCATATGGATCTATGCGTAGTTAGCTTCCTTTTTTAAAAATAAATTTAAAAATAAATTGTTATTTGGGAACATAATTTAAAGCGTGATCTTTGAAATCATGTAAATAATCAATTTTACTTCTGTAGGAGTGTCTGCTTGTATGTACATGTATACACTTAAGTATACACCTACACATTGTACCTATTTCTATATGTACATATGTAATCTGTGTACAGATGTGTGATGTGACATAATTCTTTTAAATTCCTACCAGAACAGGCACTTAACCTTTATAACAGAAAACCGTGTGTATTAAATTATGAGGGATGTGCACAACAGCAGTAAAATATGAGAAGGCTTTAACTGATAAACATGTTTTTTCTGGGGTGGGATGGGAATAGGTAGGGCTTTGTAAAATCAGAAGTCAATACAGACTGTACACAGTACTTTAAAGCATGAAAGTGCTAAGCTCTGTCATGCGTCATTTTTAAAGGCCTTGCAGTGGTCTCATTTTCCATTTAATAATGTGATCCAGTGGATGAACAGGATGTTGAAAGAATTTGATATTGTTTCTTCCTGTTTGACTTACCTGTGATATTTGCCTGAAGTATTGTCTTTTTACTTCAGGTCCCTCCTCTGTGAAATGGGAATAATGGTACTAACCTTCTGTGACAAGTTAATGCCAAAGACTTTCTTCCTCTGGTGCAACGTTAATGTAGCTTTCTGAGGAAACTGAAAGCTGGCTCTATCCCATTTTCTACATACCAGGATGTCCCATGCTTTTTTGTAGCCCAGAGCATGGCCTAAAAAGCACAAACCATGTCTTGACTTAACTCTGTTCCTTCAGTGCCCTGTGAAGGGTTTAACCCTTTACAGAAAAGCAGCACTCGTTTGCAGTTAGTCAAAGTAAATTTTCTAAAGCAAGCTTATTAAATGGTCAGCTGGGGAGACGTCAAGTTCCCAAGTTAAAATAGCATCTTGCTGGGGCCATTGTCAGTGATGGAGCAGAACGACTGACCATTTTATTTATTTGAAATTTGTGTTTGCGTGTCACTTTGTTTCTGGTTTGTTGTCAGTACGTCCTTGTTTATCTTTGTCCCTTCTCTTTATCGCACGATTTCTTTGATCATTAGTCAGGTGTCTGATGGATTTTGCTTTTCATTGTCTTAGCCATGGTGACTGCCTTAGATAATGGCCCAACTATGTTTTTTTTTTTTTGGATGGCTATTTTAGATAGCCATGATCATCATGACTCTCAGTTTATGAAGGATATCAACTCACTCTGCTACTTATTCTTAAAGAAGTGAAGAACTGAGGCTTGCAGAAGAAGCCTAAGAAAGTTCCATGTAGTTTTGTTTTATTTGAACTTTGCTTTCCAAACTCCAAAAATTTCAAGCAGTCTATTAATAAATACTTTTAGGTAAAAATGTGATGTCAGATAGCAGTGAACACAGGGATTTTTATTTTCAGACAGGTCATTTTTTACTTAACAATACCTGCAAGAATGCCCTCTGCAATTGTTAATTGAGATAGGCATAAATTACTCAGAATCCTTCTTACCAATCTTTATTATTGGAATATTTTCCATCTTTAACATGATTAGTATTACTTTTTTTCCCACTTAGTTTATATTCTGTTCTCATTATAGACATCAGTAAAGAGCAATTTAAAGGAATTGTCATGTGGAAGTTATAATTCATATTATGTAAATACGTAAAAATTTCAGATTTGGTGATTTTGGTAGAAAAATTGATAGTTTCTGCAGGAGAAAGTTGCCTATTATAACTTCTTAAAGCATAACTTTATAAAATGTCTTCTCAAAGACTGCTTTGTTTCTCTGGCATGATTGTCTTTCCCCATCATTTCCCAATTGTAACTGTACATAATCTATGATTATGTAGGGAGAATAATGCACTTATAATGTTTTCAATCAGTTTGTAACACTATATTTCATTTTGGAAGTAGCCTGATGTAGCAACTAAAACTTTATAAATTGCCCGTTTAAAAGCTTGGTGGGATATACTGTCAGCTCTCAAGGGTACATGTGAGAAAATCGTCTTTGTTTAAAAGGTATATGGCATGATGAAGAAAGCGCTAGATTGAAAAACCTGTTATTTAATAACTTGTATTTTGAGTTCTGTTGTGGTTTTTTTTAGGTAATTGAGCAATATTCTGAAGTGGCATGCTTGTATATAGAAAGTGTTACTTCAGGGAGGAAAGATTTTTGGATCTTTATGAAATACTTTATTCTCTCCCCTAAATGTGTGCATGAAGACAAGTTTTTGGTCACAACTTTATGATATAACTTTTTTGTCTAGGCAGAAGATAACTGAATTGTCAGTAATATCTGCATTATGTTCTTTATATACGACTTCAGAAACAACAAAGAGGAAAGATGCTTTTCTGATCAAAAAGGAGGAATCTTCAAAAAAGACTGTAACACTAGGATTTCTAATGTTGATGTAGTCCAGTGAAGAAAGGTTACCATTTTTCTTAATTGTGAAAATGGTGGCAAAGATATAAGCTAGTAAATTTCTTATACGTCTATTCTGAGATTTTCAGGTAAATTTTTAAGTGATCGTTTGGATAATTGTGACTATTTAAGAACTAATGGGGTTTTTTTTTTTTTTTCAAAGACTTTGGAAGAGAATTTTCTACTATTACAGGCTCTTGTATTTTCATTTTAATCTCACGGGATTTTCTTCTAATACCGCATCTGGAAAAAGGTGTGGTTTTGGAAGGGCTTTGTCTTCACATCTTCATGTGAAGAGGATATTTAAAAAAAAAAAAAGCGCTACAGAAACCTCCAGTTCTTCCTTTTGGTTGTCTGAGCTTCATGGCCATTGTCTGCATTATGTGACTGTGTCCAGCTCTTCCAAAGCCTGACATTCACTGGTGATAAAATTCTTTTCCAGTATACTTCACTTCTTCTATAATGTGCAATTAAGCAGCTTTGACTTCTTTGAAGCACATATCTAAAAAATATGAATTAGCTTTTATTTTAATAAGAGTCTTAAACACTTTCTCAAAGTCTTCTCTAAACAGTGAATCCAGAGCTAAATCTTTACATTCTGCTTGTATCACAGCGTGAAGTGTAATGGCTAGCTCTTTGGTGCTCAGTAGTTTTGTTAATGGCTTAATGTCTGGACAATTATGAAAAGCCTTCAAAAAGACGTGCCTGAGGTACTGAGTTGTAGACTTGAACTCCTTTGTGCTCATTTGAAGAACAGAGACATTAAAACCACAAAACCTGATTTGAAGTGGGCAGACAATGAAGATAAGCAAACCTTACATTTAAGAATACTGTTGAGGCCTGGTGTCTTGTGCTGTCAAATTGGAATCACAGGACAGGTGCTGAGCACCAAGTGTCTCCAACAAGTTTAAACACTTTGACTAGAAACTGTCATGTTTTAAGCTCTACTTCATAATCTCTCTGTTTCTGAAATAAGTGTCTAACTGTCAAAATGGTTTATTTTTTTTTCAAGGTGTTTCTTAGGAGACTTGTAATTAATGGATGAGGACAGACAATTTACTGAAATGTCTTGAGTATTAATTTAGTTTGAAAGAAAATTATTATGGGATTACTACTTATAAATTGTGGAACTGACCACTGCATTATTTTCATGCAAATGTAGAACATTTATAACGGTAGTACCTACTTACTTGCCTAAGTCTGCTTGGCTGCTAAAATAAGATGATCTCGTATTACTCTCTCTCTTTAAGCACTTAAAAGTTAAGTCTAAGCCATCTGCATCCTTATCCAGTAGCACTTAATAAAAGGAGCAAACCAATTCTGCAGAGTTGCTTTCTTGGAAGTTCTTTACAGTTTCCAAAGTATTTAGTTTTTCTAATGATATATCAGCCTAAAGGTGCTCTCACTTTTTTTTTTCTATTAATCCCAAGGTATTTTCAAGTACTTAGGAAACTACTGTTTTCAAATGTACCCAATGTAATAAGCCTTGGGTTTCCCTTTCATGAAGAAATGATGGTATCACAAAAAAAAAATCCAAACAGACCTATATTTACTTTCAGTGGAACTGATTAAAAACATCCATGAAAAAAGTTTAAAATAGCAGGTTGAATTGATAAGCTTTGGATATATATAACAGTTAAAGCATGTAAGTGGTAACTTGTAATAGTTCAATCACGCATCTCTTCAATGATGTTTTGATAATTTATAAATGCTAATGCTATTGAGCTACCTTGCATTGTACCATCAACTTTTTATTGTGCCATAACAGGCTAATATACTATGTAGTGTTTGAGAGACATGAGTATATGTAGGTGTGCTAAGCAAATAGTGTGTCTCCAGACAAATTTACTGTGATCATGAGATCCTTTCACGATGTAAGTAAAATATGTTTCCAAGACTATTCTGTTTTAAAGAAATACAGTATTTGGAGATGATAACAACTTAGGAGCAAAGTTTGTCTCCAATTCAGGAGTGGTAAAACTGTTCTGATTTTTGTATCAGCATGCATGTGAAGATATGTTCTCCTGAATTCGGTGGTAGTTTTACTGTACTCCAATTGTCATCATTTTACAGAATGTTAATTAGGAGCTTAAAAAAAAAAGTGAACTAGTTTTTTACTGTAATTTACAACGTGTCAAACAGAGCTGTAATGGAAACTCTGGGCATCCTGGTCTAGGATTAGATATGGAGATTGGTGGCCCTGCATGCAGCAGGGGGTTGGAGCTTGATGATCCTTGAGGTCCCTTCCAACCCAAGCCATTCTATGATTCTCTGAAACCTGACGGGAGGGTGCAAAGAAGATAGAACTAGGCTCTTTACAGTAGTGCCCAGTGCCTGGACAAGAGGTAGAAGAAATCTACTGTGATCCATTTTGTGCCATCTGAACATCAGGAAACACCTCTTTACTATAGTATGATGTAAATGATGGAGCAATGGAACAGATTGCTGAGAGGTTGTGGAGTCTCTTTCCTTGAAGATCTTTAAAAGCTGTATGGGCTTGGTCCAGGGCAGTCTGCTGTAAGTGTCCCTGCTTGAGCAGTGGGGTTGGACCAGATGACCTCAGGAGGATCCTCCTGTCTTTAACCTTTCAGTGATTTGTACATTTCAAGTCTTTTTGCTTTTCTCTATTGTTGGAGGTCTTAGACCTTCAGAAACAGATTATGATTTCTAAATCTGCCTTTCTCCAAGGCTGAATTTTTTGTTAATGGGAAAAGCTGAACTGACCTTCTGCTGACATATTATGCGCTGTAGTTTTGTTTTCTTGGTTCTTATTCAGCAGCTTAAAGATGGAGATATTTGATAAAAGACTAATGGTAAAGAAGTGTATTAAGTTGTTATTATGATGACCATGTTGTGTCTGAAGCTGTTTACTTTTGAATCAACTGAAGGTATCATTCAGTGTACCCAAGTGTGGTCTAGAGTCTTGGAATGGCTACTTTACCTGTTAATGAGAAATGATACTTAGAAAATCTGATTTGCCCTCCCCCCCCCCCCCCCCCCCCCCCCCCTTCACCCCCCCCTTTTTTTAAGGAAGAGAGATGGACAGGTGTATTATATTAATTCATAAAATTTTAATGTTGCATTCAGTTGGACAATTGATCATTGTTCAAAACAAATTTCCCATGACAAGTTTCTAAAAACATACAATATTTTTCTACTAGTTTTGAACCAATTTCTTTACCTTTTCACTCTTTTCGATTTCTGTTGCAAAATTGAAGTTACATGACCTGCAAAGGACATATCACATCAGTGCCCAGTTAAAATGTCCTGAAGGAGAGTATGTCAGGACATTGTAAGTGGGATGTTGTTAGATTTGAGCAAATAGGAAACCTGAGAAAGAAGAATGAACATATTCAGAGGAATAGAGACCATTGGATTCTGAATTTGGCAGCTGGAGCCACACTTGATCGTTCTCCATGAGATCAATGACAGCACTGCCTGAGGCCTGGTCAAGGTATCCTTTCTGGTATTCATCATAAGTGTACATGACTGGGGAGCCATTTTTATAGAGTGCAACCCAAACATTTGTTCCTTTTGCATGTACATGATAGGAGAAATAGTATAGTCCAGGGATCCTGCAGGTAAAGATTCCTGTCCTGGGATCATAGTGTTGCTGTCTGTTGTACAAGATTTTGTCAAATTTGATGGGGACTGTTGCCCCAGGGTAGGCTTTTGAGAGAATGACAGTGAAGGCAGACACTGGCATTCCTGTGAGAGCTTGATTTGCTCCTGCTTTCATGAAAGACATTCCTGATAGTTCTCTAGACTCTCCTTTAACATAACCTTCTGGGATTGTGGATTGGCCAGGGGGACCAGGAGGACCGGGGGGACCTGGCAAGCCAGGCTCTCCGCTGTTGCCTTTAGGTCCAGGAGGTCCAGGTGGTCCCATGGGTCCTCTTAAACCTTTTGTAGCAATACCTGCTGGGCCTGGCAGTCCTGGTGCTCCTGCCTCACCTTTTGCACCAGGGGCTCCTGGCATGCCAGGGGGACCAATGGGGCCTCTGATCCCAGGTATTCCTGAAGGTCCTCTTGGGCCTGGTTCACCATTAATACCTGGAACTCCCTTAACTCCTTGTGGTCCAACTGGACCAGGCAAGCCAGGTGGGCCAGCATGGCCAGTGTCTCCTTTTTGACCAGGGAGACCTGGATGTCCCTTAGGACCAGGAAGACCCTGCTCACCTGGATATCCTGGTTTACCATCTAATCCTGGTAGACCTCTTTCACCCTTGGCTCCTGGGAATCCTGCAGGGCCTACAGGGCCCATGTCACCTTTGGGTCCGGGTAAGCCATTCTCACCAGGCAAGCCTTTGAGTCCTTGAGGGCCCATATTTCCTTGTGGCCCAGCAGGACCTGGTTCTCCTGGTACACCAGCTGGGCCTTGGTCTCCTTTAGGTCCTGGAAAGCCAGGAGGTCCTTCAGGTCCTCTATGTCCCTTCATCCCTGGCAATCCTGGCTTTCCAAATCCTGGAAGACCTGGGGATCCAGGCAGGCCTGCAGGTCCAGGCAATCCTTTGGCTCCGGGGATGCCTGCTGGTCCTGGTGGTCCCATTGGCCCAGGCTTGCCGATGCCAACTTCTCCAGGTTCTCCTGGTGGACCCTGGGGGCCTGGGATACCAGCTTCTCCACGTGCTCCTGGTAGACCTCTGTCACCTTTCATACCTGGCTGACCTGGAAGGCCATTTTCTCCAGGCTTCCCTATCCCAGCAGGACCAGGGAGGCCTTGGGGTCCCTGTGGGCCTGGAAGACCCCTGTTACCTGGGCGGCCTGGAACACCAAATCCCATTTCTCCTTTTTGTCCATTTATACCAGGAACACCTGGTTCTCCTTTCTCACCAGGGAGGCCTCTTGGCCCTTGAGCTCCTGGAGGGCCTTGGGGTCCTGGCTTTCCAGGGACAGACAGTCCTGCAGGGCCAGGAATGCCAGGGGGTCCTTGTGGCCCTCTTGCTCCTGGGAGCCCAACGGGTCCGGCTTCTCCTTTCTCACCATTTAATCCTCTTTCTCCTGGCTTCCCTGGTAGACCTGGCATGCCTGGTTTTCCAACAGTGGAGAATCCAGGTGGTCCTGGGGGACCAGGGGGACCTTGGGGTCCAGGGCTTCCAAACCCAGGTTTTCCTGCAGGACCTGGTTGTCCTCTTGGTCCAATAGGGCCTGGGGGACCAGGGGGCCCTTGTTCACCCCTCATCTGCACACCTGTATGAGAAGAAACAAGGTCAGCCATAACATTTTGTAGAATCATGTAAGTTGTAAAAGCCCTTCCAGATTTGCACGTTGATTGCATAGTGAAGAGTATATATAGCTTCATTTGGTCTTCACAGAAATCAAGTGTTTAACATCACTGTTGTTCACTCAGAACCTGAGCTGACTTTCATAGTGGAAGTGACCTAAGAGTCTCATATGAGTATATAACAAGTGCAAATATGTTGGGAGTTGTAATGTGAGCTATGATGCCTTTAGAATTTTTTTTACATCAATACATTTAGAGTCAAAGAATTCAAAATATAGCGTTCAAGTGAATGCAAAGCATTAAGGAAGAAAGGAAATCATGTAAATGATTTAACAAGTTAAGACTTGCATCTTGATAAATGAAAACAGGATGCTTCCAATAGAAGCATACTTTTTTTTCTAAAACTACTTGATGTCTTTTCTCCTTACTGCCCATAGTGAGCCATCGCTCTGGTGTTGTGTTGTTCTTATTTGTTTTATCTTTTTGTAAACATACGAATGTTATATTTTGAAGTATTGTCATCTTAAAGAATTGTGTTTGCTGTAATCATTTCACACAGTGACAAGATAACTGATATGTCACTGCAGTGTAGTCAGAGCTCAAGTTTGTTCTTTAAAAAAAAAATACAACAAATGATCCTTTCTGTCTTAGCTGTCAACAGCAGGTGGAGCCACTTAGCCCAATGTCACAAATAGTGGAATAAACAAGCTCAAAACTGTTTTCTTCGTACTTTATGGGAAATTTGTTGCTTCCTATTGGAATTAGGATGATGATTTGCAAGATGTTACAGGGAAGACTAACGTGGATATTGTGAGCCTATTTCAGTGTTTTACAACAGCTCGTATCACTGTAGAACAAAATAGAAGGCATGTGAAAATCAGACTTTGAGGTGTATAAGAATAGCCTGGATTCTGATTTTTTTGATGGCAATATACTCAGTTTGTTGCTTATTTAGAAAAGATTCATTAACAGTTGATCAGCTAAAGTTCTATTTGAGTCTTAGAAAGACAGTAGAGCGCACGCGCGTGTGTGTGTATGAAGGTGTGTGCAATGAGTATTCTGCTGCATTTTGGAAACCGCAGTTTGTTATCTACTCTGTGGCTACTTTTGAACCAAATGAGATGGAAGTAGAAATATATGTATATATATATTTTTAAGAATATAATTAAGAAGAAGAGATGTGTGCATGAAACACGTTTGATTTGACAGTGGACCTGCAAGGTTGCTTTCTTCCTGTATTACTAGGGAAACTGTTATTATCTATCAAGTACAGATAGTAACTCTTTTTTTTTTTTTTTTTTTTTTTTTGCTGATGCATAAAGGCGGCATAAATGCACACTGTTTTGTTTGGCATACATTCCTATCTCATTCTTCTTAAGTCAGAGTTAAGAAAACATGGGCAAATCAAATCAAAACTTTGATGCAAGCACCTAGAGTTGCTGACCTCATGATGTTCCAGTTGTAAAATGGGGAGAAATATGAATAGGTTTTTACATCAGTAGCATGAATTCTACTTTACTGAATTCGAAACCCAGCATTTATGTGCTTAATTTGCTAGAAGACAGCTGTAACCCCAGCCAAGTGTACTTTTTTTTTTATAACTCAGGGAACTGTGTCCACTCCTTCTAAGTGTATTCTGTTCTTTACTTGGAGAGAGGTGAATTACTGCAGTGAAGTAGCACTGACATTATTATGAACAGCAGTGTTCAGGTACCACGCTGTTTTTACGCTTGACCTAACTGGGGGGTAGGAGGAAGCAATTGCTTCAGACATCAGTTTCAGAATGCTTCTCTTTACTGTTTTTAGTAGTTTTAGGTACAATTTTGTCTGTCCTAGTTTTGTAAAGTGATGTGTGCTGCCTTTGGCAAAAGCTTCAGTATCTTTTGTAAATGCTATTGTGGAGATTTTCTATGAGGAGCTGAACTATTTCAAAAGTGTGCTTGTTTCAGATTTAAATATCTGGTGATTGCACTGTCTAGAGATAGCAGAAGAGACATGGTCACATTAATTAAGTACAGGTTTTACCAAAAAAATTGAAGCCGTGGTTAACTGCTCTTTTATGTTTCTTGGATGTATAAATCAAGTTCACATCACGACATCGGTCAAGAGCAGTCAAACCTTATTTTTGGATAAAACTAGTTTCAAGACTTCAGCATGAACTGCAGTAAAGGCCTTTTAGCTTAAACATTGCTGAACTGTCAGATTTAGTTCTATGATTGTTCTAAACCAGGACTTTTCACAAAGGGTTCAGGGCAATGAGCAAAGGATAATGTTCTACTATATTAAAAATGAATAAATAATAATAATATTAAGCAGGCACTAGAAAAGAAAGTATATTCTGACAAAACTGTCAAGAAAAATTATCACATTGCTTTACAATTTCTTCAATTTAGATAAAGCTTTAAGAGATTTCAATTGCCAAAATACGCATATTCTGGAATTTTATCCAGTATTGCATTTGTTTGCTAATCTAAAATTAAAGAAAATATATATTTTTTTTGGGGGGGGGGGGGGGGGGGAGGGGCGATCTAATAGGTGCCCATACAAGAATGTCTTTTACAGATCTGGCATTTTTAATCAAGTGATGGAAAATCTTACCTTTAGAATTTTTCTTCATTTTAAAGTAAATGTAGAGAGTATAGAAATACTACATCCTAGTTCTGCATTTATGCTATATTCTTTTAAGTACCAAGTGCTAATATGAAAGTGGGAGTATGCAAACAAATTGAAGCAGTTGCAAGTTCTAAAATTTTTCCCTGCTGTTGACTATCCACGTCTCACTCCATGATTTGCCTTTCCTGTAGGTTCTGCTGTGGCTGTAGTGAAGGTTAGTTTTTCAGTAGCTACATTTGTTGCACAGCAGGCTCTCACACCTGCACTGAGCCAGAACCTGTACTGAATATGCATACTGAAGTTGCTTCTGCCTAGCAGAAAAATGACTGAGTTACAAAGGCAGTTTTAGTTTGATGTTGAGGCAGATCCACCAGAATGTGAACTTGCTACCTGCAGAAATGAGCATAGGACTTCCATCCTATTCTGTTAGGTGCTATCAAAATGTTGTCCTGGGTCACTAATTTAGGCCTAGACAGAAATTTTGATTCCAGGCTGCTTTTTAACAGTGCTATACGAAATGAAAAGAACACGCTGGTAACTAAATCACTAGAAGATGATGTATGGTGAACAAATATGAGAAATAAGCTATAATCAAGATCTTGACATGTGCTACTTGCATAAGGAGCAACTCACTAGATAACACTGTCAGATGTATTAATTTGTTTTTGTGGTCTCTTGTTTAGTTCTTCCATGACTATTTCAGGTTAGAAACAATGATTCTGTAACACAGTGAGCTCTCTTAAATCTGTTCTAAAATGTATCTGTAGGATGTTTGTTTGCAAGACTGAGAAACAGCATTGTCTAGCCTTTCATTTTGATACTTTGTCACCAAAAATGAAGATTTATCAAGCCACTTTGTATGACTGGTATCTTAAGTCTGTAAAATTGTAAGCTATTGATGCTTTTGCAGTCTGATGAATAATCTTTGCTCCCTTTCCTAAATAGACAGCATCTTACAATTATCACAGGTCTATATAATCATTATTTAGATTAAGAGGCTTAACACAGTTTAGATTCTCTGTTAATATAATGTGACAACTTAGTTCAGGACAGTTTCTTTCTCCTTTCCTTTTACTCCTTTTCCTATTTAATTTGAACCTTCCTTTTTTTTTCCATAATTGATTTTATTTCCCCTCCACCCCTTTCCCAGTGTTTTCTGTAGACTTAAAAAGTTGCCTTGAGAAGAATAGAATTAAGTGAAGTATGGTAGAAGATAATAAAGTACATAGTATACTTCACATGAAAAAAATAAAATAATAGTGAATAAAATCACAGGAAAACACTGTGATCAGGTACTGGGAAGAGAAAGTATAACTTTAACCTTCTGGAAACTCTAGCTAGTAAGTCATAGCAGTAGCTGTTCACGTACCTAAATTCAGTCTGAGAGTGCTGGTAGGATTACAGAAATCCCTTGTGCTGAAGGCAAGAGATAAAGATGTAATAGTGTATTGGTGCAGCCCAGAAGAGCATTTTGAGAGACTAAGTTTCCCAGCCATGCTACTTTCACTGGTTTCTCACTAGAGAGCCTTTTTTGAAAACATGGCCTGTAGGCAGTTTGAGAGAGACAAGAGCAGCATCTTTGAATTCAGTACATGCTGTTCTTATGTATCATAGGATCATCTTGTGTCCATAGGATTTGGCTAGAGCTACTCTGAAATGAAACCTCATAAATGAGGATAGTATGGATACTGTGTCCTGAGGAGCTATTCTTCTGCTCTCCAGGTCTGCTTACGTTTTCTAATGCAGACTTAAAATGTTCCTTTTCTAATGAAGTGTTCTGTTCAGTGGCCCTCCAGCAATTATTGTGTAACAAAAAGTTTATGCAGGTGTGCATCTTTATCAGTGGGACGTAACTTCCTGTGCTACTGCCAATTCTTTCTGCAGATGATGAACTTATTAAAGTAAGCCTAAACTGTTAGTTTAATACCAGTTGTACAAACAGTAAGCTTTTGTTCATGTGTTGACCCACTAGAACTTATTTTATATTAGTTTATTAAAAAAAAAAAAAATAGTAGACTTACCTTGACTCTTTACATTGAATGGTAGAAAGTGTGGTGGCCCCTTGATGCTGGACTGTTTCTGGTATCGCTCAGAAAAGTATCCATCACTGCCATGGACAATGTTTAGACAAAACAGCAGCAGTAACGATATTTGTAAATGCATGTTTCCAAATCCGTCCTCTGTTGGAAAGGGGAGAAAATATTGTATTGAGTAGAAGTTGATGAGTGTCTTTTGCATAACTCAGTTTTCTTAACCTGTTGGTATGAAAAGTTTCTTTATCTTGTACTTTTTCCTACTTTCGCTGTCTGTGAAAAGTACTGTAAGGAGAATGGAATCAGCACTGCTAACTAAAGATTTGGAGTTCTTGTATGTCTATGTAAAATATAAGAGATGGCTTAGAGGCAGGAGTCTCACTTTTAGAAAAATAATCATTTTAAATAGGTGGCAGCCTACTTAAAACCACTGACTTCAGAAACAGTAGTAATTTTCCTAATTACTCCAGCGCCCAAAAACTAAGTTCAGGAGTCACATATATCAGAGCTCCTGGAACGAAGAAAAGGTTTCATTGGTAATATGTAGTCTCTATACCATGATGTTATTGCCCCTGCCTAATGCTACAGTAAATTCCATGAAGTATAAAGTTCTGGCTCCGTCAGCATCCATGGCAAAAATCTCACATTGCCTTCTCTGAAACCAGGTTTTTGTTTGCAACCTTTTGAATAACCCCAGTAGCAGTAAGGAGGCTGTCGCTGGCCGTTAAATATCAACTCTCTTGCAACCCCAACCAGAAAACACACCCTATAGATTTTAGCATCAAAACCATATAGAATGAAATGAAACAATAACATACCAAATGTTGTGGAGCTCCAATGCAAGGCAGTAGAGTGGCAAATCCTCCTCTGGTGAGGAGTTCTTCTGCCACTGGTGAGTGAGCAGAAGCTGATGATTTCAAGCGTCACCCTTGACTATTTATACGATTTTCACCCTAGTTTGGTGACTGCTGAACATAAGCTCCTCCCCAAGAATCAGTAAGCAGTAATTATCTGTGTGTATATGTGTGTTTTTAGGGGTGGGGGAAGCTATTTTGGGTAGGGATTTTAGGTCCTGTTAAGCCTTTTTTAATTTCTTCTTCTTCTCTTGGACCTCTTCTTGTTGATGAAAATTGTATTGCCTGTAGTTCGTATTTTCTAAACTTTTGCATCCTTTCTGCTTTTAGAAATGAGAAAGGTTACAATGGAAAAAAATTGTAAGTAAGGTTTATAATTTTAGGTGCTTCATTTGGATTTTTCTGTGAACGTTTTAACTAAAGAATTACATATTTTGCACTTCGAGGTGTTACTTTCAGGAGTACTCCTCTGAGATTATGTGAGTAGTTGTTCACTGAGGTGCAAATAGAGAGCTTAGAATCAGTTAAGATGTTAATTTGAGAGTTGTATATGAATCCGAAGATTATTTCCAACCAGTTATTGTATTCAGAGATTGTCTCCAAAGTTGTATTTCTAAGCTTGTAACTGTTTTGATAATGGAGGTAAAATATTACCTATTTTATGTATGCTGCAAGTAATGTTTCTGACATGTAAGCTTACATTACGCTGTGAAAACTGTTATATTCAGGTGTAATAAATATATTGAAATCCTTACTGCTGAAGTGTTACACAAGCTGCTGTGTGAGTCTGACTTTTTCGATTTTTTTCTGTTGTCAGTAATATATATATATACGCTCATTCAACTGTAATTACTGCTCTATTTTGACCAGGTGCATTGTGTTCCTGTTCAATTACTTCAGTTTAGTAAACTTATGCTATGGCTGTTTTAGCGTTGGTGGCTCAAACTTAATCACAGCTTTTTTTTTTTATTATTTATTTTCCCTTTAGGTTATAGATTGATTGTAGCCATTAAGAAAGTCTGTTAAACTGATCTTGTTTAATAGACTGTACTCACACATGGTGATTTCTTTCCGAACAAATATTGGAATCTGACTGTGTTTTAGGATCACCTTTAATTATCAGTATTGAATAGTCAGGAGTCTTTAGTTTTGATTTATTTGTGAAAACAGCATTTAAGAACAGAAATGACAGAATAAACAAACCTTTATTGCTTAGGATGAAACCATACAACCAAATATATAGTGCATTTTTTGCTTTTATCAAATATTCTCAGCAAAAAAATACCCACATTTATGTGTGTTAAAAATTCTTTACAAATTTTTATATATATTTATATATGTTTTAACATTGTTACATCATGTTCAGTCTTGTGGGAGTTAGGTTTTTGGGTGTGTTTGAAATTCTTAGTTTTTCTTGCATAGAAGATTGATGGGGGAAAAATTTGGCTGTCTTTTTACTAGAGTAAGCTAGACGCATGCTCCAAGTTACTATGATGAAGTTAACATGTGAAGTTGTATTTATTTTATCATGTGTGGAAGCCATCTGGAGAGTAATATCTATGCAGAAGGCTATATGTGCACCCATGTCCTAATGCCAATGGTAAAAATATTTTAATTATGGGGAGGATTCTATATATACTACATACTATATATGTTACAGGAATCTATTTTACTCTAGGAATACTAGCAAATAACCTGTGCTACCATGAGGTCTCATGCATGGTAGGTACAGAAGGGACACCTGTTACCTTTCCAGGCAGTAGTCTGAGCTAGTGGCCCTGAACTGTGCAGTTATCTTGTAGAACAGCAGGTTAACATGGGCTGAATTTTACCTGCTTTTTGTCTTTGTTTAATTCCACACTCTACCAGTGACAACTTTTTTTGGCTTTTATGTATTGTGGCAAATATCCTAGAACACAAGTTACTGTACTGAAAGAGACCAGTGGACCATCAAGTCTATTCTACTTACGGTTGTGCTAATACATTTGCTTATTAGAGGACTGTATTAAGGTTTGATTTAAGGCTGCTGCAATAATTTATTTAAAGTATTGTTAAACAGTTCTTCTATTCTTCTTCCTAGCCATCCTCTAAACAACGCCGTGTTCCATTTTTGTAAATAAACCCTTTCCTCTGAGGAGATCTTCAGACTGTTTTCCCCACTCAGCTTGTGTGCCCAATCCAGTCTCTGGTTTTCAGAGAATATTTGTATGTCTGAGATGACATTTCTATTCTCTGTGTGCATTTAGCTCCTTTTAATGTTTTGAAGAAAGAAACTTTGTCCGCAAGTTGTTTGTGTAGCATCTTAAGCTCCTTCTTTTAAATATTGGTCTCTATAAATTCAAGTGAGATTCCCGACAGAAGCAGCAAATGTATGGGCTTAGAGTTCATTTCCTTCTTGAAGAAAAGCAACTGCAATCTTCTTTTTGGTTCACATAAATCCCAAAATAACTTTTGATTTTTAAAACATTTAAATATATAGCCCTTAGTGGGAAGTGTGGTTGTTGCTAATTTGATAATATTTGGTTAAGTTAGGAACAGCAGGCAACAGTTCTGTGCACACGCCGTTTCATGCTAATTTCTAGCCTAATTCATAAATACCCCCAAGGCAGACACACTTATTCTACAAAGGCACCAATAATGTACACCCCTATTTGTTCAGCAGTCTCACTTCCTGCCTTGTCTCCTCTTGGGGAAAGAGGTGAATAATCTCTGTGTCTTTGTGTAAATAGGGATGATTATAGGGTCAAAAGGTACATACAGGCAAAACTGTTGTCCTTTAATGTGAGCTCCACCCTATTGTACTATCTTGTGCTACTTCTTTGGTTTGAGGTTTTGTTTTTTGTGGTTGTGGGAAATAGAGGTGGAATTGGAATATGCTCCTTTTGTATGTATTCCTTGTTGCTGTGGGTGTTTCCTGTTGGCAGAACACTAATATGAATTTAGCTCTTAAGCATGCCTTCGAAGGTTGGCTTTTTTGTGTATGTTTGCATGTGCAAAAATACATATAGACACACGTATAAATGCTTATTTACAGTAACTGCACATTTTTTAAAAAGGTTATTTTCATACCTCTTGTCAAGGTATAACCATTCAGATGTTTTTGTTTTGTAGCTAGGCAACTTCCTTTCAAGTGTAGGAGTCTTCACTCCTTCCTCCTCCCTCTGTCCTACTACTGTAACACTCAGGAATAACTGTGGGATGTCTTTAACCATTGTACCATTCCAGAACTTGGTTTTACTTTGGTATTGGCCCCCTCATTCCGTGTGAAAGCAGCCATTGTAGTATTTCTTCAAGGTTAGACTTTAACTATGTCCTTGTTGAGCTTAACTGCAGAATGACTCAGAATATAATTTCTGTCGACTGTATGAAGTAGGTACTGAAATCCCAGAGTCCTTAACGCTGGCTAAATGTTACCTGTTCATCAGCAAGTGCATACACTTTCCAAAAACCTGTTTCTTACTCCAGCAGAGCCAGTGGAAACATGTGGATAAGTTCTGTGGGAATGACATTATGCTCTGGGGGGTGGGAACTGATTTCACTACAATCCTGCAAGTTATTGAAAAGGTGAATAGAATGAGTTACACAGTAAGCAACTGCTTACAAGGAAGTAGTGTGGAATGTCTTAAGTATAAACTGGAATAAAACAACTACTCCCTTTCTCACATAGATAGGCAGCACCTGAGGGGGGGGGGGAGGGGAGGGGGGAGGGAAAGTCTCAGAGAAAGGCTAGTCTAGGTTTTACACCAAGTAGGAATTGGCAATATATGTTCCTGATGCTGAAGATTTTCAGTGTGAATATGCTTGGGTTTGTTGTTTGACTTAGAGGTACTGAGCCATAAAAGAGTGCTTTCTGTTGTAAGTCAGTTCCAATGTTGTTATCTGCCTTTGTTATTATTCCAGTGTTGTTATCTGAAGTGAACTCTGAAAAATCTGCCATAGTCTATGGTCAGTTTCTCTGTGTCAGAGTGCTTATACTGAAAACTTGTAGAAGCTCTAGTGGTGTCTAACTAAGTTGTCTCTGGGGAAGAAATTCTCCAGCCTCCAATTTAAATTCTATTAACACAGGCAGTCATGGGTTTCTAGGAGAAATTTGAAAGTCTGCCATGAAATGAGAGAAGTAATTGGGTTTTCTAGTTTGTGGTGCACTTATGATGCTCTGGATGCTCTGAAGTCATTTTGGCTCCATCGGTTAAAACTGTACCACAGCACTAATACAGAACTCTTTCTCCTTTCTGTTCACAGTCTATCACACTGAAAGAAATAGGAACAGGATCGGTTTTTAATTCGATGCCTGTTGGGAGTCTGGGTGGTTCTTTTTTGTTGCTGTTCGTTTTAAATGTGTAGCTTTTATTTGTTTCATTTGTCATCACTGTTTCACTTCATCATTGCTGCTACTTTGTATTTAACATGGAGGCTACTTTATATTCTAAAGTTAGCCACTTGGACTGAGTAAGGTAGAAAACATCTTGGTGAAGAAGGTATTTACCTCTCTAGCTCAAAGTAAGTAGGATTTCTTCTGAGTTTCTTGATGCATAGGTGCTTTATTGAGCGAATATGCAGGGCTATGTAGTTCTATCTCTGTTAGCACTTTTGAGATACAATAAGGAATTCCCTCTTCAAATAAAACAAAAGCTAGTGTGTTAGCCCTACATATTCATGCTAATCTTTTTATAGATATAAAGCCTTTATACTTTTAACAGGTGTAACTGTGGTTGGATAAATATAAAAGTAAATGTAAAAATAATGGGGAAAGATGGTCTTTATTTATTCTGGTACTGCAAAACTGTCTACTGACCTGTATGTTGTGTTCAAGTATGTTGATCTCAAGAGCTTTATTTAGTATAGCAATATGCTTTAATAGATGACAGTTAAATATTTACATTTGCATTCTGATGAGTTAACCTGCACAGACACTGAATAAAAGTGCTGAAACACCAGGAAGTGACATGTAGAGAACATTTCGAGACTGATTTGGATTTTGTATTGCATATTCCTCAGATTCAGATAATATTATTGATGAATGCTTTTTAACCTCACTGTAATATTTGTGGTTCCACTTCATTGTGCTTATATAAAACTACAGTAATTTTCAACTAAGAGAACTTAGGATACTTGAATAAAATATACCAAAAAGAAATACTGTGTGAGGAAAAATGTTTCCAGTTCCTCAGAAATGCTGCTGGCCTGACCTGCATTTTTATTCATTTTCCCCCTTCCTTTGAAAGTAAAAACAAGTATTTACCAAATTAATGTATTAAATTGAAGTTCGTATCTTTGGTTTTAAATAAAAACTGGTTAGTTTCCAAGATACTGAAAGCAGCTGTTTATATACATTGATACTTATACCTTTTCTCACAAATGTATTTCTGATTAAGTACAGTGCATTCAGGAAATGCCAAGGGTTTCATCTTTCTGACAGTGCAGTAGAGCAGAAAGAAAAATCCACTCGACTTTTTGTTCACAATTTTAGGGAAAAAATCAAAGGGTGTGAACGCTGAATGATCCAAGCAAATACGAGAATTTGGCTTTGGATTTTGAGGAGAGGGCTCCACAAAACTATTTCTGATGCTGTTTAAACAAAGCCATGTAAAAAGATTTCTTGTTGCTTTTTACCCAGGGGTGCTCATTTTCAGCTTTTTCAGTGATGTTGGCTGCACTCTTGGTTGCATTAATATGAAGCTTTTCTGTAAGCTGAACTAGTAAGAATTTGTGAATAAAATGCAATCAGATTTTACTAGGAGTGCTGGAAGGAGGGAGGCTTGTTTTTCTATAAGTCCAGATCATTTCATAGGATGTGTTAAGTGTTAAAGCACCTGAAATGCATACTTGCATTTGAAATATTACAAGTGTTCTTTTTTTCTTGAGGGCTTTTTTTTCTTCAGTAAGTTCTTGATGACTGTGATGTTTTACTTTTAATTTTTCAGCCCATTGCCACCAAACCTGATGTGTGACAGCAGAAACAGCATTCAGTAAAAACTCAAAATTGCTAAATAGTCGCAGTGTTGGTTTTCTTTTTGGGGGGGATAGGAGACGGGCTGGGGGGGTGGGAGGGGAAGGAGAAGGGAGACCAGGGGGATGAGGATGACACTGCAGGGAAAGCATTTATTTTATTTTGTTTAATTTATGCTTTGTTTTTCTCTGATTTTTTTTCTTTTTTTATTAGTATTAGTATCTTGTTCTACCTCAATACCTGTTGGGCTCAAGGTTTCTTTCATACTAGAGAAATAAGGTAAAAGCACTGATGAAAGAAGAATGAGAACCATTCTTACTTTCCTAAAGGTGAACAAATGCAAGCAGCTTCCTCCAAATCAGGGGAGTCTTCCAAATAGTGAAAAATAAGTGTAAGTGAACTACTTTTTTAAGCATGCCCACTGGAGCAGCCTGCTGAATAATCCTATTCATTGACCTTACCACCTGCTGTGGTTTGGACAATTGGCATAGAGTTGTTTTTAAGCTTTCATATTAAAAACAGGTGCCAAACATGGGGGGTGGAGGGAAGAAATCCAGACTTCTCCAGTCAGAACAAATAGAAGTTGTCTGAATTTGCTATAAAAATAAGTGATTTGTTTGTTTTGTTAACAATATTAGGCATCTTAAGTATTGCTGTTTTTCTTTTAATTATTTGAATTGAGACATGGGGAAGTTCTGTTTGTGGGTGTACGCAAACTTTATAGACTACTTTGTGTATGAAAAAAACAGAAAACAAAACAAAGAACACCCATAACCTGAGTGTAGGGAACCTAATTATTCATTATGGTTATTAATAGGACTGGTTTTAGTTCCACTAACCTGAGATAGGATTTTTAAAAGCATTACATTGTCATCAACAACAGTCATAATTATCCGCTTATAATAAAAGATTGGTAAAGTGGTTGCTTTTAATATTACAGAAGATACATCAGGGTGGCAGTTTTATAGGTGTCACTTACTGTATTACTTGACTCAAGTCTCAAAGTTTCAGTGTATCTTACATTCTATAGGAGAAAAGTGAAAGTACAAAGATGAATTTTTTTTTCAAGCACTTTAGCCAGTAGGCTCTCACATTCAAGAATTTGAGGACTGAATTATTATTTGATCAAAGTGGCTCTTATTTAGAGGTAAGGAGTGGGTAAATACTTCCCAAACTAGCTAAATTGATCCAGAGATCAGGGATGGATAGAGGCTCCTGAGCTCAGGATAGACACCCTGGCGGAAATGCCAACTTGTTTTCAATGGTGATACTTTTTGACAATGCTGTTGCTGCTGTAAGTGGTGCAGGGAAAGAACCTTAAAAACTGAACTCTTGCTGGAGGTGGTATTAAATGACATCAGTACTCATGGATGGTGAGATGCAAGCAAGCCATGATTGTCATGTCATGTGCTACTGCAGAATACTGACACTCAATTTCAGGGAAGATTTTCTAACATGCTATCACTGCTGCAAATCTGGCGTGGAAAACGTCTTCCACCAACGTACCATAACAAAGTTAAAATTAGGACATGGAAACTGGGTTGAGAGGTAGTCACATAGGATAGGAAATAAGAGTGGAAAGGAAGGAGTCATTTATCTGTTCATAAGTGTAAAGGAGTCCGAAGTTGACGGTTATCTCACATCTCTTTTAAGGAATACTTGTAGAACCTGTGGATTTCTTGAATAACAAAAGCTATAAGAAGAGGGAGGACACTGTAGATCCTGATGCAGTAGCATTTAACTAGACATCATTGTGTCTTTCATTCTAGCTGTGGACGTTCATTGCTGGGGAGTTGGACTACATGGCCTTCAGAGGTCCAACACTAAGATTACATGATTTTATGAAATAGTGAAGGCTTCTGAGGATTTCACCATGCTAGGTGAATGTGTAGGGGAATCTATGTAGTGCTTGCATTCAAGAGAAACAAATGAAGTTTGAGTGTGAGTTGGGAATTTAACCACCTTTAGTGTAGGCTTCTCAAATGGGCACGAATCCCAGCCTTTCTGGCAATGTGCAGGCTGTTGGACCTTAGTGCTGGAAAGCTGAAGTAGTTTTACTCTGCTTAGCAGCCTGGCTGCAACCTGTGTTGAGCTGCTACAAAACCGGAGAGAAAAGCAAGGCTTTGTGGTCAGCTTGCACTCGGCTCCAAGCTGCTGTGGGAATGAGTGATCTCTGACTACAAGTAGTATGAGATTGTGTGCTGAGCAATTGCAGGTTAGGAATTCTCATTTTTCCAAGTATTACAGTGTTGAGACAGATCTCAATGATGTTTAGAACTCGCTAGTGTTTGAGTATGAAACTATTATTGTTTCATTTCATTTTATTCTCCCTACTGAATGGATGTAGTTGGACTTTGCAGTTCTTGAAAGTCAACTCCAGAAGATCTTTAGCAAAGGAAATCTGTTATCCAGATTATATTCAAAGTTTGTTATTAGAGCTTAATAAAATCTGAACTGTTGCAGCTATAGCACTGAAATCATAGAAGGGTTTGGGTTGGAAGGGGCCTTTTAAGATCATCTAGTTTCAACTCCAAGGTTATCAGCAGGGACATCTCCCACTAGACCGGGTTGCTCGCATCCCCTTTGAGCCTGGCCTTGAATGCTTCCACGGAGGGGGCATCCACAACCTCACTGAGCAACTTGCTCCAGGGTCTCATCACCCTCTTAGTAAAGAGTTTCTTCCTAACATTTAGTCTAAATCAACCCTTTTCCACTTTAAACCCAGTTCTCCTCATCCTGTTACTACATGCCCTTTTAAAAAGTCCCTCCCCAGCCCCCTGTATGCCCCCTTCAGGTACTGGAAGGCCACTATAAGGTCCCTTGGGAGCCTTCTCTTCTCCAGGCTGCAGAGCCCCAGCTCTCTTAGCCTGTCACTGTGGGGGAGGTTCTCCAGTCCTCTAATCATCTTCCTCTGAAATATAGAAAAATGAGATGATCTAGATTATCCTGAAGATTATGTAAATTTCTGAGGGTGCTCTGGGAATCCCTCTTGTTGTAGTGATCTCCAAGTATCACGGTGTTCTTTGCAGATTCACCTTAGCCACTTAAACAGGCAGCTGTCTTCCCTTGCCCATATTTTAGACTGTCCTGATGATGCTGTACTTCCCAGTTAGAAAGCTAGTACTGATACATATTTGCAGAGGAAGAAAGTACCATGTGATGAGATGATCAGGAAGGATGTTTAAAATGTATAGAAAATAAGAGGGGATTTACAAGGGTTGATCTGAAAATACTGTCTCCTATTTTATGATGTTGGCCCTCAATGCCAGAGGCAGATTTTGGTGTTATGACTGTAGAGGTTGAACCTTCCCACCACTATTCCATCACATTTTGTTGTTATGTGACAGATGGCAGCAGAGGGGCTGTCTGACAGAATGACATCTCGCATGGAAATGCATATGGAGCAAAAGTATGTCACTGAATTACTCAATGTGGAAAAAAATGTAACCTATTGACATTCATTGACACTTGCTGAAAGTTGATGGAAATCAAACAGCGAATATGAGCACAATGAGGAAGTATGTGATGTGTTTCAGCAATGGTGACGGCAACGCTGTGTTGCCTCTGCTGGTGCAGATATTCATGAGCACATCGTGCAAGCTCTTGTTCATCACTGACAAAATGCATAGCTAGTAGTGGTGACTATGTTGAAAAATAGTGTTTTGTAGCTTGGAATTTTCTCTACCAAATAGCAGTATTGTTCTCTTTGTATATCCTGTAGTTTCTATAGAAATAATTATGAGGCATTGCTTTTAGAGTGAGCTTAGTATATTAACCCTGAGGGTTCTGAGACATCTGTGTTAGTCTATACTATTTTTCAACAAAAATAATAGGGTTGAAGAAATTGTGGGATCTGGGAAGCTGGGTGTAAAATGAATGCTGTTACATAAAATAGTATTTACTTCTTGCTTTGTTACACTTTATTCAGCTACTTTTGTCCCGTCGTTTCTCATTAAATCTGGTAGAGTCAATTAAGCATTGCCTTCTTGCCACTGCATGGCTTTATCGGGTTATTTGATCTTGTACTAGTAGCAAAGTAAAATTCTGTCTTTATACTTCCAATCTCATCCTGTATATGTAATATTTTTAAAGATTTTTCACATTTTTTACATAACTGAGGAATAAACTTTAATATTAGATTTGTCTGTAAAATCAAAAAAAGGATCCTTATTTGCAGTAGATCCATCTGCAAATTTAGTGGAAATTACAGGAATGAGATTTGGAATTTGGCTTTCAGATTGAATCTCTTTCATTTACCAAGTTGAAGTATTTATATTACAAAGCTGAGTACCTTTAAACTCTCTCCATTTTTTTTCAGAACCTAAACATAACACTGTTTGCCAGTTGAAATTTTAGGTCACCAAGAATGCATTTTAGGTCATTGAGAGAGTGTATTGTTTCAGAAAATAAACGTTCTGTGTAACCTATGGTGGAATGTATTTGCTTACTTAAGTATTAGTAAGTAAATTAAAATTAGTAGCATTTTTTTTCTTAGCTCCTTTTTATATTTGTCTAAATCAAGAGCTTTTTCCGGAATGCTCTGTGTGCATAAATTGCGTTGGGTTTTAGAGTTGGATTCCACCTTGGGCTGTTCTGACGACCGCAGGATGTTTATGTGAACTTTGCTAAGTTTCTTGCAGACTTCTTTCTTCCAGACCTTCATTGCAGTGCTTTACCCCTGAGGCACTGAAGTCATTTAGAACGGTCTTTTTGTTTGTTTGTTTGTGCACCAATAGTTTACAGGTACTTTAGGGGAAATATATTTAGGCAAGTCATGCAGTGAGTGTCAACACTGCTGAAAAACTAGGAGCTGGCAGGCTGGCAGGAACATGAGAGGAATTTCTTTGAAATGTGGAATAATCCCTGGAAAACCATGAAGTATTTAGTAATGTTCAACACTTTTAATACCTTTTCCAATTTCTGGGAATCAGGATGTTTTTGGGATGTGATCATTACAGCATTTAACTACAGAGGAAGGATCAGACTTTTAAAGCTGTTCACATATGACTTCACTCCTCAAGTAATCAGCATTAGATATCTTTTTTTTTTTAGGGTTAGATATCCTTTTTATCAACATCCTTTTTCTGTTGTTTGTTCTCTTTTTTCTGTCCTTTGTTTCCTTGTGGATATTGTCATTAGGTAGTTATTAATTAGTTTCATATGTATATGGCTCTAGCTTTCCTTCATGCCCTCATGCTGGGAATCTTGCATGCCAGTGTCACTTACATGATCACTGATGTTTTAATGGCAGTAAATTAAGTGGTAAGTACAGGTGATCATATGTCAGTAGACGGAGTAGATTGTTACCTTTTAACTAGAAATGTAAGTTCTACACATTTCATGTACGGAACATGTAAGCAATGTTTTTTAGAAATGAAGTCTTTTCTCTGCCTCTCAGTTATCTTTTTCTATCCATTTCTTTCCATCTTCTACACCTTTGGCCTTGCTGTCTTCCTCTCTATGTATTTGATGCTTCCCGGTACTATTTACTGTGTTCTGTCTATGGTGTTTAGTATGGCATAAGTGAAAGAATTTGCCCCTGCGCCATTTATCAGCTCTTCAAACTTCAGGAGCTCTTTTGAGACAAGCAGCATGAGTAGGGGTACAGTCTTCTTCTGAAAAAAAACAAGCCTGGGCTGAGTAGGAGGTCGATTTTTAAAGCTTTCTGGTCAGAAAAGAGACTTTCAAATAGTAAGAAACTGCTGCATTGTGCGGTATACTCTTGCTGTGAATTGTCTGACCCCACTGACATAGAATTGCTACTTTTAAATAGAACAATTTAACTAGCACATGGTTTAGAACTTATTTTAGCCTATTTACACACGCATTCAAAAGCGGTATATCCAAAATAAAATATTTAGCATTAGACCACAGAAGATGCTGGTCTGTCTGATGAGTCACTTTAGAATGTGTTCCTATAAAATTGCAACCTGAGACATGGGGATGATTAGAGGGCTGGAGCACTTGTCCTGCAAAGAACGGCTGAGGGAACTGTGCTTGTGAAGCCTTGAGAAAGCTCCAGGGAGGCCTCATTACAACCTTTCAGTACTTAAAGGGAGCTTATGATCAGGAATGAGGCCAAATTTTTTTTTATGTAGTCTGATAGAGATAGGATAAGCAGAAATCTCTAAAAGGAGATTTAGGTTGGATGTAAGGAAAGAATTTTTCACTTAGAGGGTTGTAAGACACTGGAATATGTTGTCCAGAGAAGTTATGCCCTATTCCTGGAGTTACCCTAGGCCAGGTTGGATGGGGCCCTGGGCAGCCTGGTCCCAGCAGGGTCTTGGATCTGAGTGTGCTTTAAGGTCCCTTCCATACCAAGACATTCTACAATTCTATGAAAAGCCAACAATCCCAAAACATAAGAAAGCATCACTACCTACTTAAGATGAAAGCTTTTTTTTATTTTCTAAATTTGTTACTGTAATTTCCTCTCATGCCGAGAACAGAATTTTCAGACTGTTTAGTCATAGAAGCGTATCTTTCTCATTCAGAGCAGAAGGTCAATTTGAGTACTGGTCTGGATGTATGGTGTAAAAATCAGGTTTTATATTTCTCACTCTTTCTTCCTGTGCACACAAAAGAAAAGAAAAGCCTTCTTGTCTCTGAGATCTGAGAAGCTGCAGAGTGACTCATGCTTCTGGTGAAATGTTTCTGCTGTGGTGACGACACAAAAATGCTGTTTGCTCATCAGATCAGCTTTGGAATTCAGGGCATTTTTCTTTTGTTTATGTCCCTGAACTTGACAGGAGTTTCTTCCAGCAGGAAAAATGTGTAGATGTTATCGTATGCCTCTCATTTGGGGTTTCTTTTTGCAGTTGCTCAGTCACTTATTTTCTTTCAGATTTAAGCTTGGTGAGAGTGAAGAGACTTCTTGCTGTCTGAGAAATCACTACCAGGTTTCACAGTAATTGTCTAGAATCTTGGCATGTGTCTCCAGCTTATTCTCCCTTGAGCAAAACGTAATTTTAAGTATTTGCAAAGGATAAAGTCAGATTGAATCCTTACAATAATCCATTCTGACTGTTGTAACACAAGCCAAAGAAGCTTGTCCAGTAGCTTCTTTTTCTGCCTGAAGCTTGTATTTTAAATGAGAACAACAGCATAACATCCTAGCCTTTATTTAACTATGTATTGCTCTGGTTTCTTCACACACTGCTCTTGATTCTCAAGAAAAGAATTGCTACTTCACATCGCATAGGGGAGCTACTTTTAGATCAGTTGTCATCACGTCTTTTAGATGTTTGGCATAGGTTTGGTTGTTTTTTTTTGTTGTTTTTTTTTTTTAATTTGAATGTGATGTTAGAGTTTTTTGCAATATTGCTTTAGTATTTGAATTTTGCAAAATTAATTATACTGTCTTCTTTTGATTTGGGAGACTAAGTCTCTGGAACTGTTGTAGCTAAGCTACAGGAGCTTAAATTAGAAGGTTACACCATCATCACTTGTTTCAAAATCTTTCTGCACTCTGGAAAGCAGTGGAGATCCAAAGAGTTATTGAAGTGTCTGTTTCTTTTAACCTTTATAATTAAACAAAGCTAGTGTTATCAGACTGTCATTCCTACCTCTTTCCTTTTGAATAACAATGGAATAGTAATGGTAGGAACCCCAAAATGTGCAGTGTGGAGAGAAGACATTGAGTTTGGATCTCTTCTTCCCCAAAACACCTAATGTGGATGTGTCAGTCTGCTCCTTGCCATGTACATGCTAGAACTTCTGTTCCTCCACCCCTCAGCTTCCATGTTGACAAGACCCCTACCCAGCTATAGCCTTTGTAATTACTTGTACCCAAATTTGCTATCCAACTGCAGGCTGGTATGAGGTCAGTGTACACACCCATCCGAGAATAACCTGACGTACCACAGCTCCATTTGGAAAGAAGAATTTGCACCTCCACAGTTTACAAATCACTTTACTCCATACGCATTTTCCAGGAATAAGTTTCTGTAGGAAAGGTGCAATCTTCTACTTCAGATCTGCTCCTAGAAATTCCTCAGAACTTCGTTTCCATATGTGGTTTCTTTCTGGTGGCCCCAGGCCATAGTAGTGTTTAGATACATGACTGTTTATGTCAGGAGAATTGGCCCCTCCTTGTCTGAGTTTGACCATGTGAATGGTATAATATGTCATTGAAAATGTTGCAAAAAGTTGCAGTGGTCAGTGTTTGTTTTGACCTAGAGCCATACTGTGAAATACCTAGTCACAGGATAAAAAAAAGCGCTTTCACTTTAATGAGATTTAACAGATAAATTCTATTATTTCTTTAGGTATTTGTGTCTTATAATGTATGATATTCTAAAGCTATGTTTTTTGCAGATTTATAAGACAACTTCATTATAAATAAAAGCACTGGAAGGAGCCCTCTGTCGTTTATCCTTGATATTTCTGCCTTTTTTTTACATTTATTGAAATCTAGTAGTTTTTCAGGTTTCTAGTTCACAGTCTGTGTGTTTTTAGATATCTGCTTTCTTGTCAGATGACTTTTTTCCTAAGCTTATTGTCATTTAAGATGTTATCATCTTATTCTGAATAATCTCTAACTGATTTTGTGAAGAAATGTGTGGTATGGCTAAGTGTTTTATTATATACTTTGTTGTTGGAGATGGAGGTCTCCATCTTTTAGGACTGCAGCTTTATTTAAGCAAGTTTTGGTGCCTGAATACCTCTGATGATATTAATTCTTCATTCATAGGCTGTTTGCTGATGCAGATCTCACAAATATCTGCCTAGTATGTTATCTCATCAATTTTATTAGGAGTCATGTTATTAACTTCAGGAGGCAGAAATGTTATGCTGTTTTCATAGAGTGGCTTGGGATGGAAGGGGCCTTAAAGATCACCTAGTTCCAACATCCCCTTCATGGGCAGAGTTTATTACCCTAATCTAGGCTGCCCAGGCCCCCATCCAGCCTGGCCTTGAACGCCTCCAGCGATGGGGCATCCACAGCTTCTCTGAGCAGCCTGTGCCAGTGTCACACCACCCTTGTATTGAAGACTTTCCTCATGACATCAAATTTAAATCTCTCTTCCTTCCATTTAAAACAGTTTCCTCTTGTTCTGTCATTTTCAGACTGCATAAAAAGTCAATCATCTCCCTCCTGATTATAAGCTCCCTTCAAGTACTGAAAGGCTTCAATGAGGTCCCCTCAGACACTCAGTAACTTCTTTTTTTTTAAGATGAATAAGCCCAGCTCCCTCAGCCTTTCTTCGTAAGAGAAGTACTCCATCCTTCTGATCGTCTTTGTGGCCCTCCTTTGGACCCGCTGCAACAGCTTCGCATCTTTCTTGTTTTGGGGGTTCCGGGCCTGGATGCCGTACTCCAGGTGGGGCCTCACAGGAGCAGAGTAGAGGGGAACAATCATGTCCCTCTCCTGCTGGCCACTCCTCTTCTGATGCAGCCCCTTCTGGGCTGCAGGTGCACTCTGCTGGCTTGTGTCAAACTTTTTGTCCACTAGGTCCCCCAAGTCCTTCTCCATTAGGTTGCTCTTAATGCGTTCTTCTCCCAGTCTGTACATGTATCTGGGATTGCCCTGACCCAACTGCAACACCTTGCACTTGGCCTGATTTAATCTTATTAGGTTCACACAGGCCCACTTTTCAAACCTGTCCAGATTCCTCTGGGTGGCATCTATTCCTTCTATTGTGTCAACTGTACCACTCAGCTTGGTGTTGTCTGCAAACTTTCTGTTTCTGTTGTTTAGAAGTCCTTCCTCTCTCTTGTGCTGGTGTTCAATTGAAAGATCTTCATTTTCTTTTTCACAAGCCAAATAAGAACTTGCTTATGCAAGGCATATATCTTTCATTACGTATCTCATTGTGCTTCTGAATAACTTCACATGATGTTCTATGCTTTGGTCATGTGTCCTCATGGTCCAATGTCTGACTGATTCATATAGGATGAATATAATTGTCTGATAAATTGCAGTGATGGGGTAGGTCCTGAGCTGTTCTCGTGCCTTTACTCTCAGGTGTGACAAAGTCTTTGCATTTTCAAGTGTTTCCTTCCCTCTCACCAGAAAATAAAAAATAAAAAATCTACGATGGATAACCTCAGCCTCATAAAAAGACAAAATGTTCTTAGAAACTATTTTTTGCCCTTGCAGGACATCTTGCTTAATAATGTGTTTGGTCCAATATTAGAAAACAAAGTAAAGCAGTTTTGTGCAGTGTAATCATCTTCTGAGTATTCTTAAATAATGCTTTATGTATAGATCTCCATTAGCTCATCTGCTTTGCCTCTAAAGAAGATTGTTCTCAAAAGCAAAATTAGAAGTAGTTTCAAAATTATTTCACTAAAACTCATCTCGTGTACAAATAGTGGAAAGCAAAGTGACAAACTGTACTGCTCACCAGAAAAGATGTCTAGACTGGCCCCCTGCATTTGTGAGTAGTTTCTTGGATCCTGGCTTTGTCCATGTTTAAAAAAGTCCTGCCTGTGTCAAGGGCTTTCTATTAGTATAGTCTGCTAAAACAGTCTGAAGTGTTTCATTCAAGCTGGAAAATGAATTTAAACAGGAAGGACTAAGGTGGAAATAAAGCTGTGGTAGTAAATATGAGTCAACAAAGGAATGCTGTTAAGACTGGCAGGTCCAAAGCCTACATGACCTACATGAGGTATTTCACTATTTCTATTGACAGATGCTTGACTGAACTTGCATCTGGCAAGTTCTGAGAGTCACCAAAACAACTCTTTTTATATTTCAGCCAGAAGAGTGAATATAAAACCCTTTCTGTGACTTGCCAAACACAAACAAATAAATTTGGGATGCTGATTTCTATTTCAGACTGTGGTAGCATGTTGTACTTTTCCTTTGAGTGTCATTGTTAACTCTTTATGAGTGTATCTTCCAGTATAAATTTCCAGTTGACTCCAGCAGGCTTGCTGAGCTTCCATATGAATTACCGGGAGGTTGCCACCTCTTAAGCAGCTGCAGATTCATGGGAGGATGCACCTCAGCATACTTATGTGGCCGGCTGCACAAAAGCATATCCTCCCTTGTTATATTTGAGGCTTAGAGGACATTGGACATATTTATGCAGCTGGCAACAGAAAAATAGGCCTTGACTGGTAGCTGCGGGAGTGGTGCAGTGCACTGATACATGCATTAGCTGGGGGTCATCCATGCTAGTGCAGCTAAACTGTTTCAGGAGTGCCACTGCTGTGTATGCAGCCAGCTCGGGTTGGACACAGGGTCTACTTGCCCCTGCCTGGTAGATATTTCTGCTGCATTCAAGCCCTTGTGTAGAACTGCCAGTTCTGGTCACCTAAAAATAAATTATCAAATTACAGCAGAATGAAATAGGGATGCTGTTATAGAATAAAAGAAGAGTGGAAAAAGAGTGCTGCTGGAAAAGGAAAAAAACTTTTGCGCTGAAGTATTTCCATCAAAATGCCAGAGCATACAAATCTGAGAATTGGCAAGGATCTCCTTCATGCAGCAGTTCTCAGTTGGATGCTTAGTGGAAAGCAGCTTTGGATCTGGATGAGCGAGGAGGCTGGAAATCCTATTGTATGTGCCTAGAATTTTGAACTGAAGATGTTCTCAGTGCTGAACTGAGAAATGTGGTAGTTAGTATGTGGCAAATGCTAATGTTTGTAGCAAATATGCATAATCTACTAAGTAGTAGACTATGAAGCAGTGAATCTGGAGAGGACAATCTTGGTATTTGTTACACTGTGTTCCTAGAACTTCACTTGGTGATAGGGTGATTTTAAAGAAAGTAAAAGATAAATATTTCCACACTCGTGGAAAAGCAGATATTTTCCTTTAAGCAAAGAACATCTGTTGTAGTTAAACTTATATATGAAACACTGGCTTCTGAGAAATCAGAGCTACTGTTTTTACAAGCAGTAAAGGCTGAAAAGAGAAAGAGAGTCCTTATGAATAAAAGTGTCTTTTCGATGTAGAAAATGAATGCTTCCTTTATATCAACAGAGATTTTACCATAGAAAAAAATAACAACAAAAAACACAGATTCATCACCAAGAAAAATGCTAGAGCAGTTTTCTTTCCTCATTTTAAATAATGATGTTTGTTCTGGAAATGTAAGTATATCAAAAGTCCTGCTCTCTACACAGTAGACAATATGAACAGCTAAATATTTGTGTAAGTGACATTAGGTGGCATTACCCTTTGTCTCCCAAAAAGGCTAGTTTAGATAATAGTGTAAGAGCCACCTTCTTTAGCTCAAAAGTTGACTCATGCTTTTATTTACTGATTCAGCTGAACAAGTTCTGTTTACAGCACGCAAGCAGCCCCATGTAATCACACAAACCACTCACATGATTCGGAGAACAATTATCTTTTTGGTTAGTATGATAATGCTTTTTTCCCTTTGTAAAGAAGCTTGAGTCGTGGAAAGCAGCTTATTTTATCTTTTAAAAATGTTTGATGCTGTAATGATGGAAGCAATAATGAGAGCCTGATGTGAGACAATAAGAGCCTCCTAATGTGAGCTAGGAGTATTAACTACTATCACTTCAGCCAACATTATTATAAGGTAAAAATTTGGGAACTTGAAAGTGAATTTAATTAAAAATAAAAATGAAAATCCAAGCTAGTCAGTCTTGGAAGCTTAATTTTTAATTCCTCCAACTATTCCAGTTAGATGAATAGGTATAGATATGCATTTGAAAAATGATTGAGCAGGTAATACCTATTACCATACAAACTTCCATAATTGCAACATTGGCTAAAACTGTGGGGTTTTTTTAATACTAGTCTGATTTAACTCAGTGCCAATGCCACCGTAGGCACTGATATGAAAATAAATAAATAAAAAGGAGATGTCCAAATTGTTCGGTGCTGCTACAACTTAACACCTGTTCAATCACTGTGCTAAATAGTTTTTTTTTTTTCTGAAACTAATTTCCAGTTCAGCTACACATAGTTTTTACCTTGTCGAGGATTAGTTAAAACTTCCAAAACAGCATCGTTTACAGTGCTAGTAAGGCAAAGTTAGCAATTAAATTTTGGCGTTACATTCATCAGTATCTGTGTTTCTTCTGTCCCCCCCAATGGGAGGGAATCTGTATGACATTCTTAAATAATTCAAAAAAATATTTAGTAGGGAAAACTTTTTAGTATCTTTGTCTCCAAAACCCTGCATCATCTACATATTATTATGAAAGGCGAGGAAGTTTGTGGCTCAGTTTCATCATGTTTTGTATGTTATTTGCTCTTACTGAAAGCAAACTGAATATTATATGTGTGTGTGTGGCATACCTACATAGAAAGAGAAATAAAGGTCAACCTTCGATCTGGAAAAGATGACAAAACTAGCAAATATTTTGCCATCAATGATTTAGCCATTCCAACTTTGTTATATATGGTCAACTTGTAAATCTCTTTCAAAACTGGCTTTTTCTCAAGAAATGAAACACGTTTACTTTGGCTGCAAGAGCTTAGAGAGGTGGACAGTGCCAAGCTAGCTGACAGGTTCAAATTTATTAAAGTGGGTGGGGAAGACCAGTGCAATTTATTTATTTGAACTCAAAGTATGTGTGTATATATATATATATATGTAACTGTTGTCTATAATACTCTAGAAAGAGCATTTTTTCTTAGGTGAGAATATAAGATACCACTGGAAGATGGCTGTCGATTATTTGTAGGCTAACAAGAAATACATTATCTTCTGTTATAAGCAGAACTATTTGAATGTGCCCTCCTCTCTAGAACTATTTTGTTTACTTAGCAGTTGGTGAATGAAAAAGAGGAAAGTTCATCTTAGCACTCTCAATGGAGAAATGATTTAAATTAATCATAGTGGTTTGAGTTTAGCCTGGGAGGATACTGCTGTTTCTGAAGTTGGGTGCAGTTGTTCATTATGTGGGTTTTTTTTTTTTTTGCTTGCTTGAGGACTGAAGTCCACAAGTTGTGGCAGGTGAACTATTCTGAAAACAGCTTTCAATTTATAATACTTAATACAGCATCCAAATCACACTTCTATTTTTACACCACTATTTCTGTGCTTTAACTCTGGGACATACAATGTAACAAATTACTTTGCAGCAAAATAGTAATGAGTGAATGAGTGCTTAGTAGCATGTGGCAAATGTGAAATTATTTGAGTAACTAAATATAGCATTTATGAAACATAATTTATAGCTTTATATTTCACAGCTGAGTCCATCAAATGGGCTGCTTCCACCACAAGGTCTTATTTTCCTGTTATCTTTCCTCTTCTCTCCACCCCATACTCATCTTCTTCCTTGTGCCACGTGTGGTTATTGTCAGGTTCTTTTGAGCTTAAACTGAGATGGTTGTTTCTGATTTAACTGATTTAAAGCTATCTTCATTCACTAGGTTTGTTTTCTCTCATTTTAGACAATTGAAAGAAACCATGTAGTTAGATCAGCATTAGATGGAAGGAGCGAGGAGAGGAACAGGTCAATGAGTCACATATGCCATGTTTCATAACCAGTATTTTTAATTAAAATATTAGGCTTTGTCTGTCACCACGATAGTTAGTTGCTATGATTTAGCCAATAGGTGTGTGTTGTTTTGTTTTGTTTTGTTTTGTTTTTTTAAAAACCCCATCTTGCATGCGAAACAGAGCTATTTTGTGCCTTTATGTGATGAGAAGTGAATTCAGGTTCTGAAAATAAGCAATGTTGCTATTTATCTGCTGTAACTTTAAAAGGTTGATTGTGACAATGCAGTCTAGGTATTTGAAATTATTTAATATTGCTTGATGGTTTGAAGTGTATCAAATTAAGATGTGTTGTTGTGCAGTAAATCAGATGAGTCTAGGTTTAGAGCTGTGATGGCCAGTAAGTTCAAACTGGTTCATACTGGAAAACATAGCACCGGAGAGAAACATATGATGGGAGAAGGGGTCAAGTGCTTGGCTGATGCAGCTCCTCTTTTCTCCTGTACATCTGTGAGTACATACAGCCACCATAGCAGCATCTGGACAAATCCAATACCCAGATCTATACTGCAGACATAATACTCCAGAATGTAGCCATCCTCCTTAGAACTAGCTGCAGGCAGCAGCAGCCAGACCATGCTGGTGGATGACACTGGATGTGTCACTGGCTGGGCTCCTCTTTGTGTGTGGCTCATGCCACAGCAAGAGAGCAACCAGTGGTGCCATTAGTCTACACTGTGGACTGCACAAGTTGCAAACTTTGCAAATATTGAAGGAGATCTGTTTCCTAGTTAAGTCACTTTTCTGAACTTATAGTGAGAACTAATCAATCTAGAATAGACTGTGGATGGAACCACACTTATTTTTTCAATGTAAAATGAAAGTTGACGGTGTGTGTGGTACTTTTGCCCAGAGGCATCATCTGTGAAATTGCTTCCTCTCTGCAGTGTGAGGGGATAACTGTGTCAGAGCTCATGTGGTCCAGTCATGTAACCCAGGCTGCAGGGTAGCAGCAGGTACTGGAAGCATAGCTGTGAGGTGCTACTGCAGTATTTTCAAGTTCAGTTATTTTTGCTTTCACTAAACATTTTCCAGGTTCTCACTGATTTTTCAGTAACGTAATTTCTCATATCTCTACAATCAAAGCACTCAAAAAGTACTAGAAAAGAAGGAATGTTTAAAACGATGCTTTGTCATTTGAGAGATAGTACTTATAAAAAGGTTCGTAAGTAACCTTTCTCTGATTTGCATTGTGAATGAACATGAAAGTAGACTTTTCAAATGAAAATGGAATTTTGGAGAAGAATAATTAAACTGTTGCATGTGATGGAGAGAATAAGAATATGAGTACTTTCAGAATATTAAAAATTGAAGAAAAATCGCTGATAAGTCAGTGGGGAAAGCAGTGAATCTGAATGACTTACCCCAATCAGCTTAGTAAGCAACTAGTCTTTTTCTTATCCCCCAAATAATTAGCAATGAGTTCCATCCTTAATCTTCTTTAAATTTGGCAGAAGAGGACAAACATGTCAAATCTTTAATAATGTTGGGGCAGAATTATGAAATACATTTATGCTTTGAACTTGACTCAGAAAATGAAAAGTCATTTAGCTCTAACACTACTCGCATAGATAGTTCTAATGCTATTTCTTAGGAAGTAGTATAATTGAAAATTAAGCACTTGGAACCACTGGTGTGATTGGTAATAAATAATATACTGTCTTGTGAGAATTGGGCACGAGGTGTTGATATATGTATGATTCATAACTGAAAGATCAGGTTGAGTCCACTGGAAAATGGTCATAATAGGGAAAAGGCTGGTGATCTATAATCTTTGATATGTTTGCAGGAAATCACTGAGCTTGAAAAGAAGCTGAAAAGCAATTCTGGTACTGAAGGAGCCAAGAATATATTTCTGTGCTGTCAGGGTTACTCTGTCTTGAGCTCAGTGATAGTTCGTGCTGTGGTGGATGGCTATATACTTTTTAGGTAAGACAGACCACCAAGGCAAGGTGTTGGAGTTGCTCTTTCTATGAGAGAAAACTGGAATGTATCAAGCTCTGTCTAGGGGTGAATGATAAACAAGGGGAGAGCTTATGAGTGAGAATTAAAGGGCAATCTAATATGGGTGACACTACTGTGGGTATTTACTACAGGCTGCCTGATCAGGAGAAGGAATTTGATGAGGCCTTCTACAGACATCGAAGTAGCCTCACAATCACAGGCACCGGTTCTCATAGGGGATTTCAAACACCCTGATATATGCTGGAAAAGCAGCACTGCCAGGCGCGTGCAGTCAAAGAGGTTCCCGTAGTGCATGGAAGGTAATTATCTGACATGGACCCAACAAGGAGAGGTGATCCTATGATTCTGTGATTTAGGCTGTCTGCAGTGCAAGATTTATTTACCACATCAGGCAGTCCAGAGCAGAGCATAACATGCTCATGATCTATGACACTAATTTCAGTAAAGCAGCAATGTTAGTTTGGTATTGCTAATTCCTTTATGCTGTAGGTGATCTGCAAATTGATTGACACTTTTGAAAAGTCATTGATACAATATCTGTAGGTTATGCCTGTATTAGTAAATTGACCTGTGACAAGGCCCAGGCTCAGACCTCAGAAGACTATTGTCTACTTTGTAACTTATACTCTCCTTATCATCCTTTTGGCCCAAACAGATGGCCATGATATCTTATAATCCTCAAGCACACTTAGGGAATTGAGGAATTTGCTAGGATAGCAAATTTTCCCACCAGGCATTTGGATGAAGAATTTTAACATTTTTTATTTTTTAGTATTTACTAGTGTGACTATGAACAGTCTGTGCCAGTTGGCCTCAAGGTCAAAAGGAATCAAGTGGTGCTCTTCAGTTTACTAACTATAGAAGTAGAGAGGGAATTACCAAAGCATAACCAGGTGTTCTGGAACCTGTGGAAAGTATATGCACACTGAACACCAATGGCTGTAATGAAAAATGTTTTGTAAAAAACGTCTTCAAAGATAAACCATATTTCATGCAAATATTGTAATTTGGTGATTATTAAATTAAGATCTTTTATAAAGTACATTCTATTATGTCAGTCTACCCCGTAAATATCTTTAATAACATCAATAATTACATCTCTGGATAACAGATTGAAGTAAGTGGCACTGAACAGCAAATAAGCTGTGGCAGAATAAAAAGATAAAAACAAACATAAGGTTTAACTGTTACATGCACTCATACTATTTGGAGTTCTTTTAGGCTGCAAATGGAAGATATGTTGAATCTTTCAAAATTACATTCATTTATTGTCTATTAGGAGAAATTGAAGCTCAATCAGCAATAGCTGTGTTCAGGTGAAACAATGTTATTTGGTACATTTCTCTTTTCCTTTATCTGCAATTGTTAAGGGTATTCTACTTTGGTTCATACAACATAATTTAGGCCAAGATTATTAAAATGCTTATTTTTCTTTCTCCAAGCTGCTTTTAAAGGGCAAAATGATTGATCTGCATGGCAAGCCATGCTGAACTTCTACGAACCACTGAGTCTTAAGTTTTTAATTTTAGGAAGGCTGCATGCTGTATCAAAGAGGAATTTCTGGCACATCCATTTTTATTGGGAGATTCCTTCCTGTCCAATTCCTGGCATGTGGGCAAAGGTGAAGAAAGTAGCATGAAGGTAGCATGTGGGCAAAGGCGAATCCATATTTGCATTTTACAGTGTGAACTGGAAGACAGGATGCGAAGATAAGGTAATAGGAAAAGTGCTGGTGCCTTCCTAAGCCAGCTTTGGGCTCTCCTGTAGGAATGTATAACATGAAAACACTCCAATAAAAAATATTTTTAATTTTTTCTTTGACATTGACTTGGAAAATGTTACAGATTTGTCTGCGTTCACAGAGTGAAGTAGTAGCAGTTGGTGTGATGAGGGTCATCTGGAATCTGCAGTGACAATTTATTTTTGTCCATTCACAAAACAGCCTTCAAATATTAAATGTTTTTAAGTTTAATGGAGCCAGTATTACAGTTAGTGAAATTCAAAGTAGGACTTTTCAGGTACCGTCTATTCATTAAAATTACTCAATTTTCATAGACTGTAAAAAATATATTTTATATATTTGAAGCACACAAAAAAAAGATCTCTCCTTTTTTTTGGCCTAAAAATAGCCAAATCAATTTAGAGGAAATCCTAGAACATGAAAATAAAAGAAAAGAAAACTGATATGCCAGCTCTTAATTCAAACTGTTTTTCAAGTAAAAAATAAAACAGTGCAGTTTTCAATGCAGCAGCCTCAATTTTAATGCTGTGTCCAGAAGACAGTCATTTTTGTTGTCCTGTTATTAGACTTTTTCATGTAGCTGCATTTCTGAAGTATTTAAATCATTAAAGGAACCATAAAACATATGAAAGAAAATTGCTTTCAATCTAATTTTTCAACATTTGTGCAAAACACGGTTTTATTAAGCTCAAGCAGTTTTGCATACTGCTATTGTGTTACTTGGCTGCTCTGAAATATTTTAAACAAGACTTTTAAGCACACAGAAAATATTCATTGTTACCGACCTTCTAAGTGATCAAGCTAATAAAAACATAATGTATGATTAATCTGGGAGACAGGTAGTACTTCATTGAGTGGACTTAACAAGTAGGACAAAACTTACTATTTAAATATTCATATTTAAATTTTGGAAATTAGCTAATTACCACAGAAGTGGTTTTCTGATTGTATACATTGTGTGAAGGAATATTAAAAGCATTTGAAGGCATAGCTAAATCATTCTGCAATTCCAGCATTGAATTTAACATGAGTGGAATACTTAGTGCTATTTTAACATTTTGTGTCATTTCCTGAGACTTGAATGGAATGTCTTTTTCCAACTTGCAGTAATGTTTATTACTCAGTCTTTTCAATGTATGCTAGTATAACCATAAAAACTGATCAAGAAGCGTATTTTATAAAGCATCTTGTTTTATGTGCTTAGGTATTTTTCTCTTTAGAAAATACTATGTTGGATCACCTCCTTTAAAAACAATACTCCTGGGAGAGTGTTGTAATTGCTATACATTTTAATCATAGATCTAATACCTTTACAGTGTCTAGCTACAGGAATGCATGTTTTCCTACCTTCCAGTTGAATGAAGGCTGTCCCTTTGGTAGAGGGAGTGTCTGCTTGCCAGATGTCACTGAAAGTCACTGCCTTCTTAACTCAGAGGTGCTCCTCTTGCAGCAGGCATGATTCATAGGAATGCTCAGCAGGCATTTCAGGAGAGTTAAAATGATGCAGCCTTCTTGGTTCAAAAAGCTTTTTTTGGTGGCTTTTGGTCTTTTTAACTTTTTGAAAAGCTGAGTTGAATCATATGCTGGCTACTGAATGACGGATCTGCCTTCTGATTCAATTCCAGGAGGGAGTAATTTTTTGTTTTCCAGAAGAAAACGGCTCCATATGAGAGGTGGAAGGGGACTACAGATTCTTGCTTGCTTAACCCCTGGTTTCTTGCTTATTTGTATTAAAGAGAAGTGTGAAATTTATTTAGTATGTCTTTTTAATGTCATAGTCTTCTTAGAAAGTATTAAAAAAAAATTTGTATAGTTCTGTAATTAATTTTTTAAAAAAGCCATTCCCATGTATGTTATTCTATTCATATTGCTGTAGCAAAACTCAGATTTCAGAATGGGGCTATAAGCTTACAAATACTTTCATGCCTGTTACCCATTTTTCCACTTCTTGAATTTGCCAGCAAGATATAACATCTATGATTGTTTTTCCCTATTAAGTAAGGAATTATACATAAGTCGGGAAGATTAGTGTTTTGTCTGGAATCCAAAGGAATATTCTCAAATAAAGATCATTTCTTCTTTCGTCCTTTCTGTTACCACTCCTGTATCTATTCAAGTGTCTTATTTAGATGATTTGAGAATTTCATCTTTTAAATGCTTCTTTCATGCCTATGCATTGTAGAATTCCAGTTTTATCTCTTGTTTTCTCATTTTTTTATCTTATTGACAAAACATATCTCTTATATTACACTTACATCCTACACAAACTTCTCGTTTATAAGTGGAGGGAAACTTTGGTTTTGGATTATTTTCAATCTCTACCACAGCCCTAGAAGAAAGAAAAAAGATTAGAAAATTAAGTCTAAATCTTGAAGATGAGGGTGGATGGTGTAAATTATCATCATATCCCTTGGTTGAAGCAGTTTAGTCTTTTACAATCACTGTTTTGTTCTGACATTTCTGTGACATGTGCTACTTTTATCTACAGTCTCTTGAGTGTCTTTTACACACCATTATAGTAGAGTTACAGTGCTCTTTAACATCTTTCTCAGTGACCTAGACAGTGGAATTGAGTGTACCCTCAGCAAGTTTGCTGATTGACACCAAGCTTAGTGGTGCACTTGATACAATAGAAAGAAGGGACACCATCCAAAAGGACCAGGACAAACATGAGAAGCTCAACAAAGCCACGTGCAAGGTCCCACACCTGGGTCATGGAATCCCAGATATGAGATAAATTCATTTATTTTATTTGAATGCACTTTCCTTTACTTTTCACGTGTTTCTTCTGGGTAGTTAATTTGGCTGGCACCAGGATGGAATAAATCATAGTTCTGCCGTTGATCCTTTCTTTTTTACCTCCCTTTCATACTTCATGGTCTTACATTCCCATGTCTGTTTCTTTGCAAATTCCCCCCTCCCAGTGCTTTTCAAGACTGATCATTTCTGGGATTTTCTTCTCCAGATTACCAACATATCTGAGAACTGAGCCTCTCAGCTATGGATGTGGCACGGTGCTGCTTTTTGGCTGGGGGGAAGGAATTGTGGGCAAGGTTCTGCTCGGACTAAGGAGGCTTGGAACAGGGTGTGTTGAGTTTCTGCACAGGAATAATGAATTAATCCATCTGGCACAGAATTGCTGTGTGGGAATTGAAGAGTCACAGGAAAGATGGAGTCTTGGGAGAACTTAACTGCCTAAATCCATAATGCAAGTTTCAGAAGCATATATTTTAGATCTTTACTGAAACATAAAACACTTGAACTGATTATGTATTTTTTAAAAAGTTCACTGATTTTTTCTGGGTGCTGAAGTTACAAATCTTAGAAAACACCTGTCTTATACTTCTAGAACAATACTATTCCTTGCAAACAATAAGTCTACATGCATGCTGAAATTATCATTTTGAGTTTCCAAATCATTTGCTGTTACTCTATTTGTTATTTATTTAAATAATGCAAATAAAAGAAACCTTCTCCCTTGCAGGGACATCTAGTGACGGTCATATAATTCTTGATCTTGCAATGTTTTTTTGTTTTGTTTTGTTTTGTTTTTGCAAAGCTGTTTACATGGAGTCACAAAATGAGAATGACTTGGGTTGGAATGAACCCTTAAAGACGATAAACCAGGGTACCTTCCACTAGACACCGGGTTGCCCAAAGCCTAGCCCCAATCACCCCTGAGGATGGGGCATCCACAGCATCTCAGAGAAGCCTGTTCCAGTGCTTCACTAGCCTCATCATAAAAAGTTCCTTCTTTATATCCAATCTAAATCTAACTTTTTCAGTTTAAACCCGTAATTATAGGGCCTGCTAAAATATTTTTTTCTGTCTTTTTTGTAAGCAAGATCTTACAGGGCCTTATCTTCTTTGGGCTATACAACTCCAACTCTTTCAACCTTTCTTCATAGAGGCATTTCAATCCTCTGATAATTTTCATGGTCCTTCTCTGGGCCTACTCAAACAGGCCCATACCACTTTTATAGGACATCCCAGACCTGAATGTAATATCTCAGGTGAGATCTCTCTAAATGAGAGCGGAGGTTGAGAATCACCTGCTGGCTATTTTATCTTTTTGACCTACTGTCCATGCTATCCTAAAACATGCTCACATCTTTCTATTGTATTGACTGAGCCTCAACAACTATGAAGATACCAAGTTTTTTAGATGGGTTGCATGATGTGAACCCCATTTTATCTGCAGGATCCTGTACTTTATTCTGTTTAATACTTTTCACTGTTTCAGTCAATTTTCCCCTTCATATGGTATTCTTTCTCCTTTAGGTTGGCAAAGCCTGTCTTTTTTATTCAACTTCTTGCATTAGTTTCTCTTTTAGGGGTGAAATCACAAAGTTAAAATAATTAACGGGATGAATACCTAGACTAATCCATGAGGAAAACTGTTGGAGTAATTTGTTTTCAGCCTAGCATTCAGAGCAGTTCATAGTTATTTCCTCTGCAACAGTAATTTTAGTTAGCATCCTTGGGCTCTTTTTCTTTCTCTCCAGTCTTCCTAATAATCTCTGTTGTGATGTCTTATCAAGTGTTCTGCTGAAGTTCAGATAAAATCTAATCTCCCTGTGCAGTTCTTTTGTCTGGAAAATAAGGTATCCTATCAAAGGAAAAAATCAGGCTAGTCTGACCTTTACTGAAGCCATTTTACATTTTATTCTATTGTTTGTTTACCTCTAAGCTGTTACTTATTCTTTCCTTCAAATTTTATCTTAAACTTAATACAAAAGCCAAGGTGTGATAAAAATAAGAGTTTGGAGTCATTTTTTATTCTCTGAGGTGGACACAAATCACGTTGTAATTTTAACTTATTTTATGTTCTAACAAAGTAACATCTGCATAAAAAGCTTCTTTCTAATGTATCTGTTATGAGATGGCTGTTTCTCAGAGTTCTGAGATGAAAATAGACTTGTAAGTAGACGCAAGTTTGTTAAGCTTTGCTTATGCCTTGTCTGTGACTACAGATATGTTCTTATCTCGAGAACCTTGTCTTTCCTGAAGCTGTTCATTTACTTTGGGGATTACATGTTAATTTTTACTGTGGTATTTCTACTTCTTTCCTAGTTTTTCAGATATAATTATTTGTCTGTTTGGATCTGTTTGGATCAGGAAACTTCGTGTAAAAGGGTTTCTCCTTCCTTGAGATGCAAGTTCCAATTAGTATGTGAACATTTGGAATAAAGAAATTCAGGTGTCCTCTGCAGACATGTTGGTCTCCTTAGCAATTTTTTTTTGCCTGACAAGACTAATATTTTGAAGTACATCTTGAGGAACAAAGGGATGCAAAGAATATCACAACTCAATATTTTCATATTAAATCAAAATATCTTTCTGTCAGTACACCTGGCTACAGTTTAGAGATTACTATTTGTTTGTTTGCTTGTTTATTGTATTAAGTGGAGAGTAAGATTATTATTAGTAAGATTATTTAGCTAGTCAATTCAAATGTTTAGTCAGTGAGGTTTTGGAAAGCTGCTAATAAAATAAAGGTCAATATTCTCCTTTGCAAACACCAAAGGAGGCTATTACCATCATAATCAGGAATACTCTGTGCTGTATGCTGAACGCAAAAAGGCTCTGCTTGACGATCAGAGATCACTGTGAGATTCTTTTGAAAAATATCCACGTTGCCAGCTTCTTAAGCCAGATTATTGACTGAAAGAGAAACACCTGTTATTACCCCTTTGATATTGATCCAGTACCCTGATATTTAGGATCGGCATCAGCTAGTGACACTGATTTGTACTTTTTTTCTCCATTCAGCTTAGTTTAAAAGTTTTATGAGAAAAGTTAATGCAAGTAAATGGAATAAAACTCCATATGACATTGTTTAGCTTTTTCCTCTCTGTGCCCTCTCCCACAGTTTGTATTCAAAATAAGATACCTTATTTTCTCAAATTCTGGATATTTTCAGAAGACAGTTGAGATTTCAAGGTGTCTTTTTTACCTATATAGTCAAAAATTAATCTTTAATAAATGAAACAAGAAGATAATAGAAAAGGAGGTTGTATTCAGTTTCATGCCTATAGTCTTTTGGTATTCATTAATCCAGTTTATTCTTTCCTAACCATTTTTTACTCTGTCCTGTTTAGAGATGTTTGTGTTATTTTGTGCAACTTAGCAAATCTCATCTGTCCAGACAGAGTTTCGTGTGACTCTTCACTGGACATTGACAGTTAGGCATCTGTTGCCTAGATCCCTTTTTTAAGTAAAGGGAAGAAGCAGTCATTTGTAGCGTGTGACTCACATGGTCTATTTTAGACATCTGTGTACGCTGAGATGGGAGGAACAGCGAACTAGAAACACCCATCAGTTTTCATCAACTATAAAAGAAGCCTTGCTGTCCTGAACAGATTTAGGGATTGTCGACCTCTAAAGTCCTTAATCATCCTTAGTGACCATTCTTGCACTAGGCTGTTTTTACCAAAAAAACTGTACTCTCCACTTCTCGCTGAGATGAGATTTCCATGTCCCAGAGAGAAACTTATCATTCTCACTCTTTACCACACAATTGTAGTGTCACTTAGCTGAGACTGCATGTGCTTCTCATGGGAGTGCTTTTGTATAGGACTTGTCACAGAGGGAGCTCATCAGTATTGTCACTGACTGCACTGGGACCTTCTGACTCTTCTTCATCACACTGTGATGAAGGCAATTGAAATCTGCTTTGGAAGAACTGGCAGGCAGACAGGAGCCCCCAGCACTGCTTTTCTCTGTATTCTCCTGTATTTTCAGGATCTTGTCAGAGTTCTTCTTGCACCTGCAAATGTTTTTATGGCAGACTAAGTTAATCAATATGGGAATCTAAAGAAAGCAAAGCTTTCACTGAGTCTGTGTTTTTAGCAAGTAGAGATCACGGTAGCTGCCACAAAACTGGTGTTATTATATACAACTGTTAAGGGAACATTTTGGAAAAATCCATAGTGTCTGTACATTTTCAAGCACTTTCTTTTGAATATTGAGCACACGTTCAGGTTCTTAGGTTCAACAGTGAACTGAATGCTTAATGCTCCTAGTGCCCAATTCAAAGTTCCACATGACATAAAGCACTGGTGCCGAGTAAATTCACTGTGCTGAATTCACAACTTTCTTCAAAGACTCTGTCGCTCAAACTTTTTGAAGGATCAGATATTTGATCTGCCTCTAGAATAAAACCAGCACAAAGTCATAAAGCACTTGTTATAATGTGCGCTGGGAAATCTGAAAGACCATTCCCATAATTGACATAGTGCATACAGATGATGTGCTAAAGCACAAATCTGATGTAACTGTCTGTGGAGCTTAGGTTTTATCCTGTTGCACTTTAGTGAGTCTATCAGCTTAGTCTAAGGAATAAGCTAATGATTAAGAAAAGAGATAGATGCTAGAAGAGAGAAACCACCTGGCGAAGGTATTAAGAAGACAAATGTGCTTGCATTAGTTTTTTGATTTTCTGACTGAGTGAATATTGTTCTAATTCCTGGGAAAAATGGTGTTACAAAGCACACTTGGTCTTTGGTTTTGAAGGCTAAAATACAGCAAGCTGTTAATGGAGTTTATATTTGCTCCCAAGATATTTAAATGAAATCTTGAGGGTAGCCACAGTGCCTGGTTAGAATCCTTCTTCCTATTAAAGATGACCTGTGGACAGGACTTGTTTTCATGCCACATTTAAATTGCCCAGAGAAAAGGATCTCTGCAGAAGGCATCACACGTTGTTCTTGTCTCCCTGCCTCTGACCAACTTAGTAGAGTCACTGCACCTTAGTCATTAGCAGGGAGAGAAGGAAACCAATACTTCCCAGTTCTGGAAAAGAAAACCATTCAAGAAAAAATACTTACTGGATCCCACAGAGCAATAATAAAAGGTGTGTTTGATTGCCAACAAGTTATTCCTGACCTCATGAACTGGGAAAAAAAAAAAATGTCCTCCTTATGTCCTGTAAATTAATTGTTACAGGATTTCTTGGGATGAGTGAAATCCTCCCCTCCTAAAATACTAAATGTCAGTTACGTATATTTTTATATCAAATAGGTACTTTAAGGTACTTCTTTTTTTGTTTGTTTACATATTTCTAAGTTAGTAAAACAGCTTTACAAGCCCAAAGCAGAGATTTACTAAATATAAACTTGCTTGCTAAATATAATCTTGTTTTCTAATATAAAGCTGGACTGAATTTTTTTTAGTCAAATATGTGAAGTTCTTCAAAACCAGATGTATAGTGTTGGTGAAGCACAACCTCACAACAAGGTTAAAAATGAAAGAATATTGGTGGGATACAGCGTCTAACTCTGATATGGGATCTGACTCTGAGATATTTATATTCCTCTGTACTATGCCAGCTACATTATAACTGTTATTAAACATTGAGGTAAAGAGACAAGCTTCTTAATAAATAAATAAATCAGAAGTAGGCTGAAATACACAGTTTCAAATATTTTTCCTTTAAAAACAGATAAATATAGGATAAATATCAATACTGATTTTCTGACAAAATTCAATAGAAAAAAAATGATACCTGTTCTTGTACTATTTTGCAGAATTATAGGAATACTTTTAAGAAAATGGGTCATGAATTGAGAGAACTACTTTAACACAGAATTTTCACTCTGGTAGCCTTATCTGTCTTCAGAAGGTGACTTGAGCTATGTTGCTGGTAAATTTGGACACAGTGTGAGGTATGTCCAGTCACAGGGGATATGGCATGTATCCTCCTTACAGCATGGAAGCCAATATATAACACTAATGTGTATTTCTGAGAAAAACGAACTGGCTGGAGAACAGTGGCCATCTATCTGCACTGAGAATGGGAGAAATAGAAACCCAGCAAGTGAACGCCACTGCTGAAATCCTTCAAGTCTCCTCTACCTTTGCACCACCTATTTGCTGTATAGAGACTTGAGCAAAACCAAACAGGAAAGATCTTAGACCTGTTGCACTGCCAAGTTTTTAGTGGTCTCTGTGAGGCTGACAGTTGAACTGCAAGACCTGTGTGGTATGCGAGACTGCTGGAAAGGGCTGTTTGGGCAGGGAGCAGTGACGGCACTGCTGGATCTCAGTCGCATGTGTAGGTGCCAGGCAGTCTCTTCTGTAGGGTTCGAAAAGGGCAAGTGAAGTGATCCAACATCTAATAAGTTTACCCAGTAAGGTTAGGTGAAGTACAAACTCCCTCACTGCAGTGGCCTCCCTGCCTCTCACCAGGAGGGGGAAAAAGCTTTGTGGCATTTATGAAATTAGAACTTTAATTCTTTCTTTCAAATGTACTCTCAAGCTCTTAAAAGTTCCCTCTTCTATAGACTTTGCAAACCAATCTTGTGCTGGAGTCTTGCTCGTTGTAAGCTATAACCACAAAGTTATTTATTGGAGAAAAAGATGCATGAGAAAAGGCTTTGTTGGCAGTCTTTCCTACTCAGAGGTCACTGTGGTGTTTGTGGCCTTTTGTTGGGTTAGGGATGCTGAAAGGAAGCTGGCTCTGAGCCTTCTCAGCCCAAAATGCTTTTGTATCCAATATGTGAGCAAACATAAGAGCTCTAGTTGTACAAAGTAATCAATAATACAAAGAAAAAGAGAACATAAGTGGCTTCCCATATAAACTGCTATACTCTCAGAACCTCCGTGAATTCCTGGGAACACTGGGGCTTGGTACTTCAGCTAGAAAGATGTGGCTAGGATAAAAGAATACCGTATTGATCGTGGGAGCTGAAACACTGCAGACACTGGACAGCAACAGTCGTGTACTGTAGGTTTTAAATGCTACAAAGCAAAACTCAGCATTTCAAACTAGTCATAAGGACAGCTCTGTAAGGAAAAAGATCTTGGTTCTTGTTTTTGCTTCTTACCATAAGGATAGTGATCGAGTCTCTAGGATGGATGATTAGTGGCTTTCTCCCACATGGTCATGAAGTATTTGGAGACAGTGTAATATGAGTCACTTTACTACTATATTACCAATTAGATCAGCTCCAAAAAATATGCCATGACTTTTGCTTTCTGCTGTTTTTGCTGCTCCTTCATCAGAATTACCCACTCCAGAAGTAGTTCTTTGTCCCTCCTTCCTCTCTCCCCAGGCTTAGCCCTGTAGCTACATCTTCTCTTACTCTTTTCTGAACCAATTGTTCTTAGGTTGAAAGCAGACATCAGGAAATGTTTACTTCTGTTTACCGCCCAACCTTTCCTCTGCATACTGTCTCAAATGACATGCCAACATGTTGGACCATGTATTATTAAACTGATAGAGCACAGAGGAATAAGATGATGTGTGCATCAATCCCTTGGTCCTACCAGAGTGTGAAGGCACCAGAGTAAATTTTCTTCAAATACTTCTGGTTTGGTTAAAAATGTAAAATTATATAGAAGTTTTACTTTGATGTGAAAAAGGTGAGACAGAGAATCTTAAGAATTTGGATATAATAGTGGTCAATAGCAGAATGATTATTTTAACAAAACTAACTTGTTTTCACTTAAAGCCTCTAAGCTACTTAGGGATGGTTTTGACACTTAGACACTAAATATGTTGCTCTTACAAAGCTTTATTTGTTGAGCATTTAAAGCTAGTTGTTTACTCTTTTCTAGTTCTTCTGTAATTTTACTGGATCAGGCCAACAGCTAGACATAAAAATTCATAATACGAGTATGAGAATTTTAATGAATTTGTGAACACTGAAGATAACCTCAGTCTGCTACACTTTGTGAAATGTTTTGTTTCTCAAATCATATAATTTCAGTACCTCACTTTATTAGACACCGTTTGATTGCCTGAAAGTATATATTACTTCAAGCCTATCCTTAGCTAACAATTTATTGTGTATTCCACTTGGCACATGCTGATGATGGAGCATCCATGAAAATACTTCTATTAATTCTTCTAGAAAGACAGTTTTGCCCTTCTCCTGTAAGTATGTTAGTTTAGATAGGTAGATAAAGTTGATTAGTTGGTAAACACTGTGCCTTTAGTAATCTCCACTAGATTTTCTTAGATTATAACATCTACAGATAGGTTTGGGGAAGCATTTTGGGACTATTTTTATTGGCACTAGTAAAGTGGAATCCCTAAAGTAGAAATAATAATGTATGACATCCTTAATTAATTGACTGCAGATTAATTGATGGGAAATTAGTATTCAATACTACTTTGATATAGAAACAATAAAATTCAGAATGTACTCTTCTGCCTCTCAGAGGCCTCTTTCTCTGAGGCCTCTGAGCCTTAATCCTGACATGATTTCATATTTAAAAAGTTACACTTTTAGATTTATTTAGGTGATTTAATTAGGTAGTATGATACTACTCTCAAACACCTGATTAAACATTAGCTGTAAAGAAAATAAATGGTCGTTGATGATGATAATAATAATATAATTATAATTGGTACATTCTACTCACTACTCTTGTGAGTACAGTACCTAAAGGATGCAGCATTCTGGTATCGTACAATTAGTATTCTCTCAGAGATGGAGGTTGTTTCAGAAAGAAAGTAGTTCCTGATGAGCATCATTCATCTTTCTGTCCAGCCACAGTGTCAGTACTGTGATAGGTGTGCTGTGTTCTCCTGTGATCTGCTTCCAAGGGAGCATTTCCCTATGTAAACTATTTGAACACTTCTGAAAGATTTTCATCATATGTCAGGACTCTAAGGGAAATGCCAGCAGATGTGAGAGGCTATATAAAATATTGTCAAGCTTTAATTTTTAGACATCTGTATGACACAGTCAATTAAGCAGATGAATAATCTTTTCTATACAGCAACTATCACATCTGTCCTCTGTAGATACTAGACACTCTAATGGTCGGCTCTTGGACATCTAATCCCAGCAAACAAAGATTATTTTCTGTTTTATGTATAAGCCTGTTTCTCTGTTTCTATAAATTAATTTTGATGAAAATTGAATATATTATTTTTTTTTAAATACAGAATGGAATTTTATTATTGTTGCTTGAGAGAGAGCAATGTTTTGCAACCTGTAATAAGTTTCAGGAGGGAAATGAATTAAAATGAAAATAATGCATTGTTTAAAAAACAAAACAAAACCCAACAAAACAAACATATGACTGTGAGTAATCTGAACAGTTAAGAAACTTAAATTCTCCACAAGAAGAAATTGCACTGATGGTAGTGGTAATGGAAGGACTGCACCTGACTTCAGAGGTCTTTGGGTCATTCAGGAACAGAGCTCCAACGGCAAAAGGAGAGTAGACGTGATGGTGGTCCCTTCAGGTAGGACCTCAGGATGTAAAGGGTGGCAACATATTTTGGCCAAACTCGGGATAGTGAAGTATAAAGATTTCAGTTTTGGCTTCTGGTTCCTCATAAGTAAGGTCATCTGTGTTTCTGGTCCAAATTCTGTAAACATGAATCATCAGAGAGACAACTGATTCAAGGGGCTGCTTCTTTTGGGTCTTGTCTAGGTTTAGTCTCTAATGGATGACTAGAGAATGCTTGTTTGTTTGTTGGTTTTCTCCAAAGTAACACACACACACACACACACACACACAAAAAAAAAAAAAAAAAAAAACAGCCCTATTTATACCAAAGTAATCTTTTCTAGATGAAGACAAAAAGGCTGCTAATCTTTCATCCCATACTCAGAGGATTTTTAAACTGTACGAGAATCTGCATCTGTGCAACAGAAGTACATCCTAACTTTTTGTGCTGTTTCCTGTCTCGTTGTTACATATTTCCTCACAAGCTGAAGAACTTTGCTCTTTGCTTCACTTTGCTTCACTTGGCTATTCCAGGTAATCTGACTCTAATCTGACACTCTACTAAGTGATGAAATACTGTCAGTGTCGGGGAGACTCCAGCAAAGCATTCTCTTCTCTGTGAAACTTGCTCCCTCTGGTGGTTTAGCAGGGACAGTGCTTGAAGAAAAGCAGAGCTCATGGAGAAAATTATGAATACAGGTTTATATTCACGTCAAGATAATGACGCTTTTTTCTTTATGATATTTGTAAAATTATAGTAAAATCTTATGATAACATAAAATTTTCACGAAAACACTCAGATGTCATTGCAGTGAATATGAAGAGCAATGCATATACCTTCCCACATGGCACTGAGCCCTTCTAGAAGTCAGTCTCATCTTCCTTTTAAGTAATCCTTCTATTCATTATATTATTATATTGTATTTCCAAGACTTCTGCTTATGGAATCAATATATACATACATATATACATGTATATATAAATATATACGAGGACTGCTCTGAAAGTAAAGCCTATTTCCTTATGCTGACCTTCAATGTCCAAGGCCTGTGTTGGTCATATGGCAGTAGAGGTTGAACCTTCCCTCCAGTATTCCATTACATTTTTTTGCCTTTTGGCAGTTGGCAGCGGAGGGGCAGTCGGACAAAATAGTGTCTGACGTGGAAGTGCGTATGAAGCAAAGGTGTGCTATTGAATTCCTCCATGTGGAAAAAAAAATGGTATCCGCTGACAATCACTGACATTTACTGAACATTTCTGGAGACCAAACAGTGAAGGCGAGCACAGTGAGGCAATGGATGGTGCATTTCAGCAGCAGTGATAGTGACAGTGGGTCGTCTTCACTGGTGCAGATTTTTACAAGCATGTCACGCAGGCCCTTCTTCATCACTGGCAAAAAGGCACAGCTAATTGTGTTGACTATGTTGAAAACAGTATTTTGTAGCTGAGAATTGACTCTATCAAATAGTGTTATTGTGCTATTTGTAGCTGTTGTCGTTTCTGTGGAAGAAAATAGGAGGCATTAGTTTCAGAGTTACATGCTCGTTTCTCATCTAGCCGTTTATTTAGATAATGGCATACATTAAATATTCTGTAACTGAGATCTGAAAGATGTTCTTACTGACAACACTATTTTTGTAAAACCAAGTTGAAATTTCTCTCGAACTTTGCATTTTTGGCGTATTATATAATATGATTATCAGAATACATACAGTTTATGGAAAAATAAAATCTTGCTTCAATTTATCTATGCAAGACATGTTATGGCCTAGTTCTTACTTAATACACAAGAAACTGATATTTCATATTATGACATTTTGGAGGGACAAAATATTCTCTACCCTAAACATGTCAGAAGGCTTTGAATAAGTTAATTTTATTTTCTGATCATGAGCTGTACTGAAGGAGCTCTGCAGTGTCAGAATTAAGATGTGAGCTAACAGCTCAAATAAAGTTGACTCGGGAACATATGAGACAAATTGTATAGACAAAGGTTGTATGTACCAATTAAAATGTTTCTTGCATGCCCAAGATTGTAACTCACTCAAACACCCTGCTTATAGTGCTGTGGGGAAATACTGTAACCTCTTTGGTTTACTTCTCTGCACTTCATAATCCAGGGTGCTTTTCCCAGTCTTGGAGTCCGGCAATCATCTCTGTATCCATTTTGTTTTGTTCTGTTTTGCAAAGGGCATTTAAAGAAGCTGGAAAGAAAGAGTTTAAACTTCCCAGACGGGCACTGTGAAAGGTGTTTTTGGATTGGCATTTTATATGAGGCATGTTCCTGGCCTTGCAAAAGTTACTGCCTGTCAGATGAGATGAAGTGACTGATTCTGTATGTTCACGTCCCCACTGTGAAATAAAACATTAGCCTAAACAAGGAAGGAAAGAAAGCAGATGTGCAGGTCTAAGTTTGCAGCTGCCAGATGACAACTGCTGAGATTGGCTCATTTGATTACTTGCAACAACCTGCAAAACACCCTTAGAGAGTAAAATGAAGGCAAGTAGGAACAAAACCAGCTTGTGTCTTTTGAACACATGAAACTTCAGTAACTGATGCTCAGGCTCTCTTATAATATCCAGTAGGATAAAATACTTCAGGACTCTTATCCCATTGAAGTCAGTACAGATTTTGCAATGGCAATATAAACAAATGCTTAAAAGGCATGCTTCTATCAATCTGTGAAATGTCTTCTAGTAGTGCACTGTCAACTGTATTCAAGTATCAATGGATACACAGCTATCAAAGTATGTGTAGCTTGAAAGTATTAGAAGTTAGCCTACCCAAATGGTTTTTGTTTCTACATAGCAGTTCTGCTCTGTGGGCAAAAATATTTGTGCAAGAGAGCAACTATCCATCCAGGATAAACAAAGAAAGGCTTTATTAACTCAGTGATTGTAGTGAACTAATCAAGAAAGAGGACAAAGTTAAATAAAAATCCCAAGAAAATTTATATTGCATCTGTATGGGAACTGTTGAGTCCCACTGACTGATCACCTGGGGAAAGGACCAGGTCAGCCCTGGGAGCACAGGTGTAGGCAATTCACGTGTGTGACTAGAAGGGGTGGAACCTGGCTGCACCTCTCTTAGACCTCATTTAAGGGCTGACTGCCACTGGAGAAGGATCTCTTTCTGGAGGTTCCTTTTTGGTAAAGCTTTCCCTTTCAAACCTGGAATCTTCTGATATGGGTGAGCAATCTTCTTCCCTTCCTTTATAGCACCTTCCTACTGTGTTGGTCCTTCTGTCATCACACCACTGTTGTAATGATTTCCCACTGTATAGATCTGTCCAATTGCTACAGCTTCTATATCAGCATATATATATATAAGTATATAGAATCCTTTCTATATGCTTCCATTCGTAATAGTGTGTGATCCTGTACTCATATTTTCTAACAACCTTTTTGTTAGCATCACCTTTTGCTATCGTGTATGATATGGCTGTGTAACTATGGGAAGAGTATGAAGGCAAGAACAGAAATCCAAAGACAATTTTATACATCTTTTTATACCTTTTCAGTACAGGAAAATGCAAGCAAATGTCTGTACATCACAAAGATATGTTTCTATAAGGAATTATATCACAGATTACATATTTACAAGCAACTGTATGATCGCAGTTTACACATCCAACTTTGGCAATTGAATACTTCATACTACTGAAGAACAATACAACTTAATCTATGATTTTCACAGAATCACAGAATGGCTGAGAGTAGAAGAGACCTCTGGAGGTTATCTGGTCCAACTCTTGCTCAAGCAGGGGCACACAGACCAGGTTGCCCAAGGACCACATCCAGAGGACTTTAAGATCTCCAAATAGTTTTTCGAACATAGAATCATAGAATGGCTTGGGTTAGAAGGGACCACGAAGATCACTTATTTCCAACACCCCTACCACAGTCAGGGTTGCCAAATGCTAGATCAAGCAGTAGTTCAGGCTACCCAGGGCCCTATCCAACCTGGCCTTGAACACCTTCAGGGATGGGGCATCCACAGCATCATTGGGCAGCCTGTTCCAACATGCTTGCATACCTGTGGCATTCCAAAATGCACTTCTTATCTCTTGGTCTGACTCTGTCTGCACTAATCTGTCTGTGTTTCTATCAAGAATATAGATTGCTTTACATTTCCAGTTTTTCCTGCTACTAGCTGCAAAAATCCATACAGATATGGCCCCAGAAAGCCAAGAATTCTCACTTGCTAGAGCCTGTAGATGCTCTGAAATAGCGAAGAGGTCTGTCCAGATACGTATGATCTATCCCAAGTATGTTACCATCTGCTTCCTGCAAGAAGTCTCTTTCAAAGCCAGAGTGCCCTTGGGCACACATCCAAATGTATCTTCCAGTAGTTTGAATTTCAGTATCGTAATTGCAAATATAGCTGCTTTAATGTGTGTTTCTTGATGTTTGCATGCTAGATTGTTATTAACTTGAATTACTCATGCTAGAATCTCTAGACCTCCTTCATAGGAACAAAATCTGAATAAAAATTGAGATATTTCTTACAAGCATATGGCAGTGGAGCTTGCCATGAGAGTGCATGATTTCACATTAACAATTCATTTCCAATCAAAATAACAGAAAAGGAGAGATTAAACATAGCAAGTATCCTTCTTCAGGCATATATGGGGCACGAGTTCATGTGATTGCTTTCTTGCCAGATTTAGTTTGTAATTTCGGTCTGAGTTCTCCAGTGGATGAGCTTGAAATAAAGAATCAAACACTAATTCTAGGTTTAATGATTAGGATGTCCATATGCAGAGGTATTGTAAAGTTTGAGTCTCTGCTGTATGAAGTGGTGAGTGTCAGATAAGTGAGATTAAAGCACAAAAACAAAATCATGTCAGCACCAGGATTCAGCAGACTGGAACTGTGTTCCAGCAAGGCAGAGACAGTGCTTCTGCCTGGCTTGCAAAATAGGCTTGTGCACAGTAAGCGACTGCCAGTTTGTGTGCACATGAGTGTTTCTCCTTTATTCCTTTTTCTTTCTTTCTTTCTTTTTTTTTTTAAGGGCTTGTGTGTCATCCTGTTGTACAATGAGGAAAAATCTGGAATCCTAGAGAAACTTACGAACTAAGAAATAAGATTCACAATTCTGCTTACAGGAACCCTTTTCCTCCTCATGCTCACTCTTGGAATTAATTTGAACTAGCCACTGCTCACTGGGGACCTATTTTACATTAAGTGATATTCACAAGTTTACTTCTCATCTTTTGGCCCCTGTTTAGATAATGTTAAAAGAGAAAATTCAAGCTAGGAGAAAAAAAGAATGTTCCACACGTGGAACACATGGAAGATTTTTCTTAAGTTTTGAATATGGTTTTCCCCTAGGCTCTAACCTTCAAAATGCTTGTAGACAGGCTTGGGCTTTCCAGCAGTGATTTAGGTATAATTGTGTGGCCCCTTAGTTTGTGTATGGTTCAGTTTGGTGAAGACTGTGTTATTAACAGCAAGAAGTCAAAAGCTATGTTGCTGCTTCTTGCTGTGTTCGTTCTCTTCACCAACCTACAAGCAAACTTTGTTTCTAACATAATCCTAGGCATCGTTATCTGTAGATGAGGTGGTTGAATATGAACTCTAGCCCCATTCCTTAAAGAACAAGTGGAGAACGGGCTGCAAATTCATCTGTAATACGTATTCACATTACTTTAAGTAACTATTGAAGTTATCTTGCTTTTGCCTCATCACTGCTAAAAGAATGTGTGAGGTATTCTCTCCCTGGCAGGTAGCTGTCCAGACTCTTTTTAAAGACCTACACTTACGAATCTCATAGAACCTCTGAGGCAACTTTTCCAGTGCAATACCCTTAAAATTAGAAATTTTTTTATCTTGCTTTTGGAGGCGTAAGCTCAATGCTTCTTGACTCATTGACTTTGGTCTCAGGGGACAGATTGTTCCCTTTTTCTTTTTTTACTCTTCCAAGCAGCTTTTTACGTGCTTGAAGACTGGTATTATTTCTTGCTCAGCTTTATCTTTAAGCTGACAAATCTTCCAGTCTCTTCCAGATGGCCAGGAGCTGAGCCTTCCGCACACACGTGCTGTGGCTTCTGGCGGTTGCTGGTTGTGGATCGTTGCCTCTGGGTGGGACAGCCCTGCCTCGGTCATTCTGGCTGGAGGGGGGCTGTCTTACGTCTAGGGGAGGTGGACCTACACCCCTGGACCGGGCGAGTTCCTAGTGGGCGGTGTCCCCTGTCGCTAGGTGGCACCAGCTGCACACTGGACCTGAGAAATAACGCCCGAACGGACGAGTTTTCAGTCAGGGAAACTGGCCAATCTCTCCAGTAGCATATGGATTAACTGTTTGTATGGTAAACAATTACATACAGAAGTAGGTTTTACTTCCTGCAGCTGTGCAAGATTCTTAGAGACTGTAAACTACTACTGTTTCCAGTAGAAGTATTTATGAGAAATTTAACTCCATTCTTACCGTAATAAGTGCCTCAGAGTACCTGTCTGTTTCTCTGGAGCCCTTTTCATTTGAGATCTACAGAAAAGAGTAACCTGTAATGTCTTGTCGGTAGAGCAGGACTGCTGAGCGGGGCTTCTAGTTTGTTTAGATTTGTCAGCAACCTGTGCTTTTATTATAAAATATGTATGGTGTGTACTTTATTTCTTTATTATGCATTTCACTTCAACATGAAGTGTAGCAGCATGTTTCAGCCAAGCCAGCGCACTCAAGTAAGCCTCATCAGCTGTATAAATAAAAATGTACTCTATATTGGACTTCCTGTCAAATTAGGTGCCAGCATTTCTTTCTGACCACAGCAGCATCCATTTCCCACCTTCTTCTCTATTCTCCTGCACTAGTCTGTTGAAAAATTTCCTCCTTCTGTCCTAAATTGTTCTTTGTGGTTTTTTTTTTTACTAGGAAAATGTATTTTAACAGTGTGTGAGTTGACCCAAGATACAGCCTGATAGGCATCAAATATGTACCAGCCTTTCTATCAGCCCAAGAGTAACAACAGCTGCTCTTGGCTTCCTTCAGAGAATTTCTAGATATTCAGCCTCCTTTTAGTTTGAAAGTTATCTTCAGATCCCAGAGCACTAAAGTTTTTTGCACTAAGCTTCTCATAGGCCATAGGAGTAGAAAATAAGTAAAAGAGGAAGTGGCCATGGAATGTTTGAAGAGATGGTGTTTTGTGCGAGTTCTACTGAAGTGTTTTGCTCAGTATATTAAATATTTTATATAGCTCTACAGTCACTATTAATCCAAATAGTTGTGTTTTCTCTAGCCTACCCTAGATTCCTGCCGTATAGTCTCCCCCTCAAAATCAATCAAGGTGAACATATGGACTTGTCACCATTGGAAAACAGTTTATTATTTTAGCAAATAACATTTTAGCAATTCTGCCTGACCAGAGCTGGGTGTTGCTAAAAATACTGAGAAAATTAATATTATGTGAGCTGTAAACATTTGCTTTTGCAGCTACACAGGCAAAAGAGGCACATGAAGGATCAGACAATCAGACCATCTTGTATTTCCACTGGTAATATGTGGTTTCTTCAAAATTGAAGTGTTACATGCAAAGAGTACACTTCATGAACTTAAAAATCATTACTTTTCTGAGAACATTAGAGGAAGAGTTTTCTATTTAATTTCACATGATATGACAATAGAGGTTTTTGGAAACATTACTAATAAACTGCAACTTACCTTTTTTCATCCTGGTCTTCTTTTTATTGCTCTTCCTATTTCCTAGATCCTCTCTTCTGTCTGATGCATCATTTCTTTCCCCTTCTCTTTCCCTTTCTTCCTCATTCAAGAGTCACTTGAAAGATACTCTTTTTTTTTTTTTTTTTAAGGCAGCCACTCATATATCCAGACACACAGTTCTTAGCTTTGACAAGCAGAAGCTCATCATACTCCAAGTTCACTCTCATGGTGAGCAGTGACCCACCTGGGTGTTGTTTGGAATCTGTGGTCTCTGATGATCAGCCTAGGCATACTCCTTTTTCCCCCTTCTGTCCTTGAGATATTTCTTCTTTCTTTTTCTCAGTTGAAAAACAGATTTGGTATTATAATACTAATATTCCTGTTACCTTCAAACTCAATATGCTCTTTTTATGTCTGCTTCTAGTTAACTAAGAGGTGTAAATAGCTAGTATTCTTCCTAGGCCAGGGTGTCTAAACCTTTGGTCTTTTAAGGAACTGCACAGTCTCAGGCTAGGGAATTGAGACAATTGCAGGGAACATAAAAATATAGAATATTTTATGTTTACTTCTTTTCTTGCTTTTATGCCATTTTCCTCTTTATAACCTTCTGTCTTGCTGAACTTGCATCCTTTTACTCTGTTTTTAAACATCTCTGTCTTCTGGGGGAAAGAGAAGGATGACTTATTGCTTCCGGCTGTTCTCTGTTCCCGATAGCTGCCTGAGGCCAAGCTTCCAGAATGTAACATTTTACCCCATCATCCCTGCTTTGCACTTCACTCTTCTTTCTTATCTTGCTTTATACTAACATTTCCTTCTCTCTGCCTCTCATTTTGCTTCTGCTACTCCTCCTACTCCATCTTAATGGAAAGGATATGAAGATGACTTGGGTAATGCAAATTTAGCCAACGTCCTCTTTCTCCTGTACTTGCTTTCATTAGCAGGGAAATAAATTATCTTGCAAATTATTTTGTACTGAAGGCAGTTTCCTTGTGTATCTATTGAATGTTTATCTTAGATGTTGGAAATGTTTAGATGGGAAAAGAAGCCAACACCAATAGTGGAAGAATTGTCTTTGTGTTCCCTCTAAAATCTTGAAGTGCCACAAGACACTGGAAAAGCAACATGCAATATAGTGGAAAGCAGTATGCTGTGAACATAGTTGACTGCATCGTCATTTATATATAGTAAGACTTTACTTCAACTTCTCTATTTATCAAATAAATGACTGATATGTACAAGCCTGCATTCAGACTAAAATTAGGAAAGAAGTATAAATCCTTACTCGCTTCAGGGTTGCAGAGAATCTAGCTATGGATATTGATAGCTAAGCTATAAAGTTGCCTTTGAATTTAAAGCAGAGTAAAGTCACATACCAAATACTACTTTCTTTGTAAGAATGGTTAGTTATAAAGCTAGTAAATACAAGCTACAAATTAGCAGCTGAAAGTTTATTTTTCTTGGCTGAATTCTAAGGATTTTTTCTGCCTCATACCTCTCTACTTAGCTAAACTATATAAATAGTGGTTAAATTATTTTATATTTAATCAAGTAGCTGCCCCTTAGAATTAGTAACAATCCTGAAAAATGTACTGTATTTCCGTGTGTTAGTTCTGGAATGAAACCTTGCCAGAAATGTTCCTCCTCAACATTTGGTTTTTTTTATAACCCAAATAATAGTTAAGAGATGAAAACTGCATTGTCCCAGTGATGCAAATAACAGACTTTGAGCCCAAAGGAATCTAGAACCAGTGGGGTGTAAACTGACCCTGCCAAAGAAAAGTGCTATAGTGAAGAGCACAAGAGAAAGAAAGAAAGAACTGTTTCCCCATGCTAATGTATTATACTATTTGATGTTCCAGTACATTTGAATATCGTAATTTTGTGACTGTATTAGAGGAGGGTAATTGGATTAAAGTCTGGATTGTTGTCTGTGCAGAAGGACTTCTGCCAGTCCCTGCAACTATTCCTGAGTTTGGTCTGAGGGTTTCACATTCCAGATATATACAATTCCCATCACACTTATTATCACAGCTGTATTACAAGCAGTTAATTTACATGGCAAGAAGTGCAAAGAACATCTTGATCAATCATCAAGTTCAGATTAGACAAGAAAAAAACCACCAAACTAGACACTAAAGGAACTTTTGATAATATACATAGAGGAAATTATATTACTTAGAAAACATAACATGAAGTAGATCTGATAGGAAGGTCTGAAACAGTTTCTGGCAGTGTTTTATTATGTGGCAGTTCTAGACAACTTTTTAATTGGTTATATTTCCATCTTCGGCTTAAAAATGAAATGTGTTTTCTGAAAAGATATTTAATGAACTGTGAAGACAATTACTATTTTTGAAAGGGCATTTGGAAGATGATTATATAGCCCTGCAGAGGTTAATTGCCAGTGTCTTATCCTAAGTTGTATTTCAGAGAACTCACAAAGCTGTTTAGAAAAAAAGAATGAAAGTTCTAAGACTGCATTTGTTCCCTGGCAATGCAGAGCAACAGCAATACATTACAAAGTTGTGCATACAATGCATAGAGGTTTGTTTCCTGCTCCATATCATTGGAATAAGTTCTTTTATTAAGTCATAGGAGGATAAATATGTTGATTATTAAGTTGACAATTACAGTCCTCTTGTTTCCACTTTTATATTTTTTTTTTTTTTTATTTTTTTTTTACATTTTGAGAAGGTGTTCACATGGTCAAAGAACCAGAGGCTATTAGTATGGGCTTTAGCTTGAATACAAATATCTGCAAACTATATAGAGACATTTGAGGTAAAAGTTGTTTTCCTTTCACTGATTAGTGCATGTGTATTAATACATGTCAGTATCCGTAGAGCCATGTGTTCAATGATATCTATAAAATGGATAAAATTGTGGAGACTTTATTTTAGGCAGTGTGCAGGTAGCAAGGGATCAGTTGTAGATCTGGTGGTCACCATTCGTCTTCCATTATGATAGTGAATTTGAGGACCACCAAAGCTTCTCTAAAGGGTGCTCAGAGTTCCATTTTTAAGAGAATGTTGAAACTTGGATGCTCCACAAGAGTTACTGCAAGCTAGACACATTACTTATTTCTCAAGAATGGTGCTTGTTTAGTAATTACTTTTCTACTTCTCAGGAAGAGAGTTGCATGACAGTAGCAGAAAATCATTTATTACCATTAGCTTACTTTCTTCTCTCATGTATTAGCATCAATAAAATTAATTATTTTCTGATTGCTTATTGACTCTTTGTTCAACAGAGTTTTATTATTTTATGCTTTTAAGATTTTTCTAAAAAAAAATAAAGTACAGTGTGTGGTATAGTGATAAGAAGTACTTGCAAAAAAAAAAGGTTTCATTTCTCACCATCAAATCATTTCACTTGACCTTGAAGGCTTAACGATGCTAATTTCTCCATCTCACCCATAGTTAAATTTTCTCAACTCTGCCAGCAAGAGGCAGTTGTCTCTCGCTCTTCTGTCTTCCTCAGCATGCCCTTGGCCTGGGATAATGAACAAGGTTTTCAGCCTTTGATTTATCTGGATTTCAATAAAATCTTGCAAACTTTACTAATTAGACTTCTCCATTATGAGTATATATTCTAGCAGCATGTTTTCACCAGGTTCAATACTATGTTAGGAATTAAGTTAAACCCTACTTTTTCCAAGCCACGTTTGCCTAATTACAGTACAGTATGTGTTAATGAGGGTTATTCCAAGGTATGGCTGCCTGATAACAGCAAGCAGCCCAGAGGCAAATTCCAGATTTCAGTGTTGAGAACTGATTTATTGCCTGTCTGCAATTAACGATTGGGCTTAAGAGTCTGGACAGAAAAGTAAAATAAGACTCTCTTTCAGCTTATATGTTGGATCCAGCCTTGTTGACCTTCTCCACTTAAGATGAAACTAAAAGATGAGGTATCACAGATTTATTATGCAACAGATACTTCGCAGTGTATAGAGAAAGGACAGTGATGTTTAAATTTACTCAAAGGCCTTACATTGGTTACACATAAAAGCATGACAGTGGGAGACATTTGGTAGGGAAAATAGACAACAAAGTATGTCCAGCAGTAAAGTTCATATGGTTTTACCTTCTTCCCTCAGGGTAAAAAAATCACTGCATATTTAAATGAACTTTACCATCTTTCTTTGATTATTTGAACCTGTGGGAGCTAGTGCCAAGACTGCTTTGTTTTCATCTCCATTCATTCTTGTGTAATATGTATTTTCTGGGGGGGTGAAGGGGAGAAGAAAGGAAAGAAAGAAGTAAACCTGTCACAGTTCATGAAATATAGCTATTAATGATAATTCTGAAGAAGAAAGGCATCTTCTGCTACTAAAAACTGTATTGCTGATCCCAAACAGTATTCATGTTCCAGGAAAAAGGGGGTAAAAACATTTTCCACAGGAAACCTTCCTTGGTAGATCTGCTTTGTTTAATCAAAAAAGCCAATGCTCTTGGCTAGCTCTCAAGACAAACACTGTGGTATCCCATGGAGCTAGCTGCAGGAACATGCTTATATTCCCCTAGTGAAGGCTGTTAGATGTCTCGACCTAAATACTATGGAGTAAAATAGTGACTTGGTTAGAAGCTGATAGATTTTGTTTCCTGAGATGTAGCAGTCTACTCTGTAGCTTTTGGAAGGGCATCTGTCAAGTCAGAGTAAGGCATTTTTGTCTCCTATCTAGCTGCAGAGATGACATTCAATTTGGAAATCCTTATGGGAGACTTTCCTCCTGCCATCTGTAGGTGCTTGAATATGTTAATTCACAAAATGGTATTATGTTTAGCAGCCAGTATATATCTTTCAGTCTTTCTTAGATACTACTGTTTCAACTGTACATGTTCTCTTTTTCATTAAATAGCTAAAGTTCAAGTGGTTTAAAACTTATTTTTTCTTACTTGAAAATAGCATTATTCACATACCAGAAAGCTAAGTAATGTCTGGGATTTATTAAATCATCCAGCAAAGTTGACCACAGACAGTTGCATATAGAACAAATGCTGGAAGAAAAATAATCTCATGTTGGCAACGTTCATAATACTATAACACACACAGACAGAGGACCAAACACTTGGTGTTGTTTCTGTTTATGCATTGCTATTTCCTTTTAGACCTTTAACTAGCTTGACATTTTTAGTTACAGAGGGTTTGATCAGAGAGGAAGTATGTAAGCTTAAGTCATAGAGATGATGCAAAAAAGTTTACTTTCATATTATGTTGATATCTTGGTACAGTGGTTATGGGTTATACTAAGATATATATTTATTTACTTGATATGATATTAATGAAGAGATAAATATTACTGCTAACTTTGTTATTCTATACTTCTTAAAATCTTGCATTTCAAGTGTATTTACAAAATTCTGTTGCTGCAGTGTTCAGCAAAAACAGCATTATTGATGTTGGAAGTTTGATTGGTTTTCTTCTCTTTGTATCTGTTTCTAGTATTCCACATACCTGTGAGCTTTGCCACCTTATTTGATCAGCTCTTCACACATAAAATGTTGGTCGTGAAAGAGCAGAAATATTAATATGAGAGTTATTCATCAGACAGTACTAACATAAGAAAAAGAAGTAACTGAACAATGTTCTTGTGAATTTCATACTCTTACTATTTGCTGAACATTAAACTCATTTTTAAATCACAGACAGTATCCAAAATTTGAACAAAGGCAATGGAAGTCATTATTTGTTGTGTAAGACTATAACCTGTAACATAGGCATTATTTACTCTCATAAGTAAAAGAACGTCAAATACAATAACTGAAAATTCTATAATAGAGAAGTCATTACAAATTTATTTCTGCTACAAAACATCCTTTTGGCTTCATTGCTTTTTGTTTATATTGAGTTACAACCCAGGGAAATCTTTAAACTTTGCCTTTTCTAAATTCTATTGTTTGCACATGAAAGGGTATTTGTTGTGCAGATTAAGTGGTTTGTGACTAGGGTTGGCTAATACATTATTTTGTTTTAATTTTTAGAGGACTGTGGGACATATTTCCCAGAAGTGAAAAATCATCCAGAAAAATACTTACAAAGATGTCCCAGTTCTGTAAAAAAGTGGCTGAAACAACTGAAGAGTGCTGGGAAGATTCTGCTACTAATTACCAGTTCTCATAGTGACTATTGCAGGCTCCTGTGTGAATATATTCTTGGGTAAGTGCAGTGTCCATTTCAAATTATATTTGCCAGACACCAGATGAAGATAAGCCTGAGCTATAGGAAGGTTCATTTTTTCTTTCTTTATTTGTTATAAATTATTTGGATTATTAAGTTTCTGATGGGTCTGTCTCTAATAGCAAGGTACTCAAGACAAAGTAGTTCATCTGTTAGCTTGTGAGCTTCACCTGACCCACAGCACAAATATCCTACATCTTTTCTGGGCATCATGAGGGGTTTAAGGACATCAAGAAATATCTTCAGACCAACACCTAATTGAAGACAACATCTGAATCCCGATTTTATTATGCATTTTTACAACATTATCTGTGCCTTTCCCATCATAAGTGCAAGCAGTAGTAATATATCTCTTCTTTTTGCATTAAATCTGCACAGAAAACCTTACAAATACTTCTTCCTCATGATGGCTTCCACACTGTGATTGTGCATGAGGAATGTGCGTTTGCACATCACAGCAAAAATGATAAAATAGGTAGTTGATTGCACTTGGCAGTTGGTTGAGATTTGCAGCTACTGACAACAGCTGTTTTTTTACCTGTACTTTTATGAACGCGGTCGAGTCATATTCAGTGAAATGCAGCAAAACTTACAGGAGTTAATCAGTGATACTAATGGTTAGGTGGGTGACATGGTGAAACTACTCAGTAAGTGAATAGAAGAAACAAAAGTAGTGCAGTGTGAGCCAACTTTAACTATCTGGATATGTAAGGAAGCAGCAAAGTGAATACAGCAACACAGTTAAAAAAAAAAACACAGGTAAGCTGGAAACCAGAGCAACCCCCCAAAACCAGTCCCACCAGTATCACTTGTCTTTTGTGCTCTCTGGGCTAAATGAAGCATCAGCTGTGCCAGTTCTCACTGCCTTGCATTAATATTATACATTGTCATTTGAGGGGTAAACCTACCTCCCTGCAAAAAAAATTCTCCTATTGAATTATTTGTCTGTGAATTAACTTTTTTATGTAGATCTGTCTAGTAGTTTTCTGAATGAAAATTTGGTATAAAACTAAAATCACTAACCACATATAATAATTTTGTTTTTTTTTTTCCTTGGTGAATCATGTTTCAGCAGTTTTCACAGATTCATAGGGATTGGAAGGAACCTCTGGAACCTCCAGTCCAACCCCCTCCCCACTAAAGCAGATTCCCTACAGTAGGTTACACAGGACTTTTTCAGTGTTTTCCAGTGACTCATCCAAACTGGCTTCAAAGACATACTCTGGAGTAACAAGTACTCCACTGTCCGTTAGACCTTACTGAAGGTTGTTGGTTTTTTTGTCCTGAAAGTAATTCTAAACACTTTGTTACTCTTCTTTACTCCATGCCTCCTGTATCAAATGAATCTCTATCTTCTCTAGCTGCTTTTTGTACCAATAGAATACAGTCTAGGTTCATATATATTATCTCTTCTCTTAACCTTAATTTTGCCAGGTTAATTTTTGTACATCAACCTTTGTGAATTGCTTCATTTTCCTTTTTTTAATATTTCTTTTCAGTTAATTAATGTTAAATAAAATTAAAAATATATATATAAAGATGAAAAGTTGAGATATGTATTAAGTTTTAACCTCTTAAAAATAATATCCTTATCTTGAAACTGTTAACTTATTTGCAGTTTCTTGAAAAAGTTCCCCTTTTGCAAAGAAATTGCTATCCACCTAAAATCAGTAGTGAGAAATATGTGCTTAAGTGTATGATTTATTATCTAAAGAGCAAACTATCTCAATTGTTTTCATCTGACAAACTTGTCCTTAGACTGAAAGCCATTTTGGTAAGGAGAGAGGAAGTGTAAGAGAAACTCTGGTTTTGAAATAAAATGAGAACTTGTTTCCTAGCCAGGTCGTGCACATACCACTGGTATCAGTGTATAAGCCTATTGAAACAAGTGGGAGTTCATTTACAAGTAGCAGTGTCGCTGTGTGACTCTTGAGGCTTACCTACAAGTAAAATGTTGGTCAACTTAATTGAATGTTCAAATGTCGTTAGGAGCACACCTAAATGCAAGTCTGTCATCATGTAGTCGCCAAAGGTGAGCGTCAGTTTATCTTTTCATCAATGTTACCTACTTATAAACTAGAAACTTTTGAAGCTGGTTGTTTTGATTCCCTTTGTGATTACTGGAGAGAAAATTCTGAGCATCATCCTTGGCAATTCATTCTGTACCATAGAATAATGTCTGAAGTAAGAGGGATGAATGTCTAAGCACGTTGATATTTTTCCTTCACTTTACCTGTGGTGTAGACCACTATCTGAATTCAGCATGCAACTTATAGATGGCTATAGTTAGGTGAGATAGGTCCTACTCTTTGTCCTAACTATTCACTGTAACCACAGACCACCATATCGAGCACAAGCAGTAACTGGAACAAATTTTATAATGAATGTTATGTAGTAATGTAAAAGCACATTTAGATGCTCATAAAATAAGTAGCTTCGCAAATGAAATTGTCAGTGATTCTAAAAACATCATAGATAATACCTCTTCTCACATCTACAACGAATCAAGATAAAGTTGCCTGAATCTTATGAAAGACTGTTCATTGTGTTTTGAATTTTTTTTACATAAAGAATAAGTTATTGTTCCTACACGTCTCTGTCATGTTCCTGAAGTGTTCACTTTCAAAATAAAGTTCAAGCTTAACTTACCCATGGAAGCATTATTTACACTGTATGTCAGTACAAGAAGCTTACCTTTATTGATACTTATCACTTAAGAACTGATGATGTATGTCTGTTTGTTCAACTTCTGGAATCCTCCAAATAATTTTGTACTATTTAACTTAAGAAGGTTTGCATATGGTCACAAGTTGAATAAAACAAGCAAATGCTATCATTTAAGGAGGTTCCTTCCTTGAGGAAGGAAAATTAAAGGCATTCAATTTTAAGGTTGGAATGTAATTTGGAGCACAAAATAAAAATTTGAAGGTAACCTCACAGGGAGAACATTAATATTTTTAGTTATGCTATCTCAGTCTCCTGTAAAATTGTAGGTTATTTGAAAATGGCACAGTTGTCTAGTTTTCTTCCACTAAGCTTCTTCTACCATTAATGGTATTTTAGCGCCTCTGTTTATCTTGGGTATCTGTGACTTCTGTGTTCTTACAAGAGTATCTGTCAGTCTTCAGATTGTATACGTAATACAGTCACACAAGCAAAGAAACATTCCCACTAAAATCAAGTGCATGTCATAGATGGGGAATGTTTTCATTTTCTAATAATAAAAAATAATCACTCTAAGCAACATTTGTCTAATTTTATGCTTTGGTAACTTCGGAACATGTAGGTAGCCATTATTGTTATTATTTCTTGCTGTAGCTCTGAGCTGGATGGTGTAATAAGTGAGGTCAAAGAGAATCTTTAAAATAAAGACGACCCTTCCTACAGTAGGAGTAACTGGCACCTTCAGGAGTTCATCTCATGGTAGGCGAGGTGGCATGAAAGTTCCCCAAGGTGGCATGAAAGTTCCCCAAGGTTGCCCATTTTCTTCATATTGGCTTTGTAATATTACTGGCTTGTGTACAGGTCTCTATTTTTTAACACCTTCACATAAATGAGTTCCATATATACTGTGCTGAAAAGTCCAAACCCAATTGAATTGATGGGTTTCTCACAGTTCAGATATCAGTCGGTGTTTTGACAGACCTTATGAACTTTGAAAACTCTGAATTTAATGATGGGATTCAGCTGGGAGATTGAGAATCATATTTTTTGGTCTTTATGAGCTACATGTGAAGTGGGGATCTAAAGCAGTCAGTGGAGTCTGAAGAAGAAGTTCAGCTGACAAAATGGCACTTCAGACTTGGGGTATATGAAACCACCCTTCACTAGCTGTGTTAATTAGACCTATTAACTACAGTGTCATCCTAGGTACCTGTTAAGCCAGCACATACATACAAAATATATATATACAGAAATCACTGTGATTCTGTGAATAGATACCAACAATATGAATGTTTTCATTTAAGTATATTTAGTCTTCAGTTACTTCCTATTCTAGAAGCCAGTAAGATTTTATAAGGCATGTACAGTCTCAAGAGTAGGAAACAAATACATATGCATATGTGTTAAGTCTGTATACTCTAAATAGTAGGGGAAAAATACTATTTTGTCTGTGCTTCATATGTTTTAACTGCTAGATTTCTTTTCTTCTTCAGTCTGTTTTCCTAAACAAATGAAGTGCATGTGATCAGGTTCTGCTTGTTTGTTTGTCAAAACTTTCACAACACTTGGTGCTTTTACTAAATATGACACAAGGATCTCAGTGTCCTCTAAGTAATGAACTCTACAAAACATGTGTCTGAGAAGCATCACAGGTACCTTACAATGCTGCTGATGAAGTAAAGGCTGTAGCACACGTCCACTGTTTACAAAATACCAGAGAAACTGAGTATGGAACATAAAGCTATATAAAATCAGGCTTTGCTGCATGTTGTATTCTCAAAACCAGATTAAATATTCTCTTGTATGTGATATCACAGAATCATAGAATCAAAGAATGGCTTGTGTTGGAAGGGACCTCAAGGTTTGTCAAGTTCCAACCCCTCTGCCACTTGCAGGGTTGCCAACCTCTACATCAAGTTCTAGATCAGATTGCCCATGACCCCATACAACCTGGCATTAAAGATGTGTCTGTGGTAAATCTGTTCTATCAGCCTTGAATTTTTCTGTGAGGGCTGTGAGCGTTAGCTTCTGCCCACTATCTCCCCAGACCAAGGGAATGTGAAGAAAGAAGGCAGAGAAAGGTAAAGTTTGTCCCCTTCTTCACAAAAGGACACGAGTGATGATCTTTGAATGCTGGTGGCTTCACTGGACCTCAGAACTGAGATGCAGAGCTTTTATCAGCTATCTGTGCAAAATTAGCATAAGGATTAGACTTTCGAAACTTCAAGTCTTCAGTTTCCCCTGGGGAAATATTTTAATAAGGCAAATCAATAAGAAGGCATGGTTTGCTCTGTGAATAGAAGTTGGGAGCCATGTTGAAGTTAATACTCCATGCAAAAAATGCTAGATGAGAGGGGCCGGGACCATTTCATCTATGGCCAAGCACACTTCTCCAGGCTATTCCTGCAACAATTAGCTATGGTTGCTACAGTCTCATTAATTCAGAGGTCCACAGAAGAAAACTGAGAAAGTTTCAGTCTAAATGCTATTTCTAATATAATTGACTACTTTAAATTTTTAAATTATTTTTCCCTCCCACAGTCAGAATCCAGAAAACTGTAGAACACTTTTGGAAATAGAAAGAGAAGACACAAATGGTATAATCAATATGTTTCTGAGTATATGGAACCCCTAAATCCAGATTTAGGAAAAGAAATTTCTGAGAAATTCCATCTGTAAGAAAATCACTTGACTTTACATATTCCTGCTGTATAAAGAAAACACTTCAATTACACTTTTCTATACAGGAAAAAAAAAAACATGACAGAAAAGGATGCTTTAGAGAAGTGTTGCACTAGTTTGTTAAATCCTGAAGTATGGGAACCTTACTGAATTTAATTTCCTTTGCTTTCCAGAAATGATTTTGAGGAGTATTTTGATGTTGTGATCACAAATGCTTTGAAACCTGGCTTTTTCTCCCATACTCCAAACCAAAGACCTTTCCGAACTCTTGGTAAGTTGCAGTTATGACTTCCTTCTCATCTTCTTACATCTGTTAAAAAGAAAAAAATGTGAGAGGACTGAAGTGAACTAATAGTATGAACAACATATTTTGAAAATTTATCTGTGAGAATTAAAGTGGATTCTATGCAAGACTCTTCTAAAGATATTAGTAAAAAATTCTGTTAAGACTGAGGAGCACTGAGAAATTAAGAATTAGAATGAAAGGGCAAATCTCTGACAGTAATTAGAAATGGTATTGATGCTCAGATATTGCATCACTAATAAAAAACTAAGAATCTTATTCTTTGCTGAGCTGACATGGTATAAAAAAACATAACAAGAAAAATTTAAAGAATTTAAGAATGGTACAAATAAAATTCCAAGGTTAGAGGAAATTATTTATGATGAAAATCTGACAGTATTAAATGGGTTTACTTTGGTTGAATCACAACACAGTAGGCAACTGGAAGTGCCACTGTACTCAATTCAGTCAAAACATTCTGAAATATCTAGCATTTTTGACAACCTAGTTAATTGCCATTCGGTAATTAAGGTTGTAAAAAAAAAAGTTGTTTACAAGAATGGTGTTTGTCAAACTACAAATAAGAATAGAAACATGGATGAAGTCAGTTAATTTTTCCATATTCTCGTAAATATCATAACGATTAAGAGCTGCTTACAAATCAACCTTTGTATCCAAAATAGGATACATTAGCAAACATTGAACTCTATTTTAGTGTTTTGTGACAGGAAAATCAGCTGTTGCAGACCAAAAGAAAAACTGACTGTGGAACTTTTATGGTAAAACTAGAACTAGCAGTAGAAATATATGTTAAAACTGCATTTTAATGTTTCTTCTATCCATACAGGAAAGTTAGCAATAAAAATGGTAAATGTAATCTTTAAAGGATGAATACAACTAGGAAATTGCAAGTTGACAATTCTAGAAAAAATTTACTTAGAGAACTATTACTATGGAGTGGGGAAAATAAAAATATAAAGGGTAAAAAAGGCCCATTTCTGTAAACATTTTATTTAGCTTCATATAATGCAAACTAAAAATAAAACATAATCCACTTTGGATATTTTAAACAATCTTATTAGCCTCATTTCCTAAGGAAATCCTGCTGTGTTTCTGTCAGTAATCCAGCTAGCAATATTTGAACCTTTTGGTCAGTTTCAGTAAATTCAACAGACAGGCAAAAACTTTTCTGTGCAACAAGGTCAGAAGAGAGAAAAAGACTTTAAATTACTGTCTCCTTTGAGAAATATTATGTAGAATTAGCTTAATCACATTGTGTGATTGTAAGTACCAATTTTCATGAAGCTACTTCTTTCTTCTGCATTCAGACAGAAGTAGCATTCCCTGGAACCCTCTTGCTGACTCACTAGTTTTCATTCACTATATTCTGGCATTGCAAGGATGCTCAAGTGAGGATTGCTCACTCATTAAAACATCGTATCTGGAGACCTCCCTATACAAATAGATAAGTGGCACAAATATATATGAAGCCATCAGATAAATAATAAGCTCAAACTACTAAGTGTGAGTGGAGTTATTTTTAATAAATTTGTATTTATTTGTATAAAAAAAATTGTATAAATTTGTTTCTTCTGAAAAACCAAGCTGAACATTAAAAGCAAAGAATTATACTTTAGAACAAGCTGTTAGATACACAGTTTGAAATAGTGGAGTGCTTGTTTAAGACTATGTGAAGTTTAGTGAATAGGAATCATTATGTGAGGAAACGTCCAAAATAATAGTACACTTTTATCATATATCTTTTGCTGCCCTCCTTTTGTGTTCCTCACAATAAATATACAACTTCACGGCAGGCACTGATAATTTTACCCCTTTGATTTGCCCATCTATTACAAGGTCAAATGTTATAAATGTACTTAAGACAAAAAATATGGAATCTGTTTTTAATTTCAAACACCTCGAGTGTTGCATTGTGGAGATGAATTTCATTCATCTATAAAAGGATTTTTTTGCTGCTGATTTACTAGGAGGAAGTCTTTGAAGCTTACAGAAGAGAGTAAATTCTTTGCAGTGAATAATTTCAAAAAGGTGACTGTGTTCAGTAAACATTTGAAGGAGGACAAGAAGCAGGACAATGTGACAAAGAAGTTATTGTCTAAAGATGTGAGATCGGATAACTGTTGCACAGAAATGTTTTTTTTTCAGTTGGCAAATCATTTTAAAACTAATCCATTTAGAACAGTGAAGAATGATTTTAACTGTGCAATTAAAAATGCATCACTACTTCATTTGAGTTTCAAGACATGCATCATTTAAAGAAACCAAAACACAGTTTGAAGTCTTAAAAGAATCATGTGGCTGCTTTTTGTTAAACTGAAGCACTGAAAAGCACGGTATTTCATTATTTATTTTGCATAGTTATCTTTCAATGTACCATTCTGTTAAATGAAGGAACAGCTTACACATATCTTTCTAGTTTTCTTAACAGCTACATTTAGTTTTATCTGGAAAAACAGTTTTTATACTTAGGTGTATCTTATGTAGCAAAGCGCATAGTTTGTGAGAACAGTATTATGCAAAAAAAAATTTATTTCCATAATACAAACACTCCATAATTTATCTCAGGTACTTGTTATTTAGAAGGTTGCTTTTTCTTCTACTGAGAGAAATTCTTTAATTGAGTCATGGAAATACTAATAACATCTTGAGCTATTAGATCTAAGGATCTGGTTGTTAATGTTTGTTTAAATCCCATGTTGAGAGTGCAGGACTTCCTACCTTTACTTTCGATTACTACATCTGGCTTAAAAATAATATAAAATTCTGTGGTGGGCTTGAAGGAATACAAGTAGAAAATACAGTGTGGTTCATCTGAGAAACTGCAAAACATCAAGATTTCTGTAACATTTGACATCAGAGCTTTCTGTTTATCACATCACTTGCTAACGAATGTTAAATTACTGTCCTGATGGCCAGTTCTGATATTGCCAGATAGATTGTTTGCAATGCAGAGTTAAAATGGAAATGATAAAGATAGCCCTAACTTCACTGAGAATCTTCTTTAAGTCTGTAAGTACAGGGTGTTCTCACTTGATCCTGAATAGAATGTTTATATTCTTTATTTCCAGCTCGGGAACAGCTACTGTCTATTTTGGTCAGGTTTTTTGATCAGCTAAGATTGTGTTACTGATTGTTATATGTTCAGTGTTTGAACATACAATGCATATTTTAGCATGTATTTGATGATATATCTTCATATATATGTGCACAAACACGCATAGGCAAAAAAAGATCCTGCATATGGACTAGCAGTGGGTACAATATGTTTTTTTTGTGGTTGTGTGCCTTTCTCCAGTGTCCAGAGAAGCAAACTCTCCTCCTTCCTGTAGGGAGTCTTAGGTTTTCATAGCCCATTTTCAGTTACAGTTCCAACTTAGCTGCTTATTCCACGCTTGAATTCCTGTCTTGCTTATGTTCTCTCTTCTACATGATGTAGCCCCCAGTTTAGCGAAGTCTTTTAGTCCTCGATTTTTTTCCAATTCTCTTGTTTGTAACTGCCATTTTAACAATTCAACTGCTTCAGCTTTTTCCTCCCTCAGTAATTCTTCTCAGTCCTTCTAAAAATATAGGAAAATGCTAAGAACTGAAAAGGTAAATTAGAAAAAAAAAAATGGGGGGCAAGATATAAAATGACATCCTTGTAGGGTGAAGACAGTCTAGTTATTATGGCCTAACAGACTTCATAAGAAAGAGATGGTTCCATGTCTGCATTTTTAAGGTTTCTTCTGCAACATCTGGGCTTGATTACTGCCAAAGATGGGATACAGAAGTGTGTGGAGAATCACGGTTGAGCCTATACAGCTATTTTTATGTATTTATATTCCAAGGCATTTCAGGCCCAAGTAGTGGGATCTGGAAGGAAGTGGCTTAATTTCCCTGGATGTTAAATGTGTAAGCCATATTATTTTTTACATCATTCTTTTTAGTTGAGACTTCTTTCTTTTAAGGCAGAAGAATAGCAAAATACTACCCAGTAAATAATTTTCAATACTTTTAGTAAAACTGTAGAATATCTGTTAAAAAATGTGGAAATTTTGAGAACAGGTGATATTGCACCTTTATAAAGGGATATAGCTTTCCAATATTCTTGCATCATTCACTTAGTCTTGAAAGTAATGCAATTCTTTTCATTGAGGTCTCATTTACCACTTCTATGTAGTGTATTGCCATTGTTTATCACATATTTTCTGGCTATTTTGTAATGGAAAAGGACTCATAACTAATATATAATCTATTTTTATACTCTGGTTTTCAAATTTAGAACTTTTTATACCTTTTGACAACATGACATTAAGATTGAGCCTCTCTTAATTCTCTAATACCAGAAACACATCCTGTATCTTACTGGCAGTAGGGGGTCAGCTATTTTAAGAGATTAAATATCTGGTTCTATACTCAAGACACCAGTGAGAATTAATTTTCTACTCTTGACTAGAAATTTGTATTTTATCCATCATTTCTGTAGAAAGAGGAATATGTTTTTAGGCAACTACTTGATATAGATGATGAAAGGCTTTAAATAATGAGATCTTCATAATCAGTTATAGATTCTGACAGTTTTTGTTTTTATTCTGAAAACCAGAAAAGATTGTGGCAGTGCCTCATAAAGACGATGCCTTCAGTTGAAGTCCCTCTTTGGCAGCTTGATCAATGCCTGATTGCATTCTCTTGAAAGCAACTTAGAGCTTGTCAGAACAGCTAGAAACAAAAGCAACTTTCTTCCTTGTCAGAAACCTTCATTTGTTCTGATGGTTTCAAAGTTTTGATGGTCATTTGTTGCTTTCTGCAACAATGATGTTAGCCACCTGTCTTAGGCCTCTGCGCTCACTGACCAATGGCCTGATCAGGGCCAAATGACTGCAGACGCACACCAATATGATGAGCAGCAAAATGGCGTTTATTCACTACTAAACACAGCTTATATACATTTTTACCTACATAACCGTGCTGTCATGTCCCACTCTGATTGGTTCACACCAGATAACATTGTGCCTTATTTGGCCGTTTCCACATTCTTTTCTCATCCTTCTTCTCCTGTTTTCTCTGCATCAAGGTCAGCACGATAGCACTGTCTCTCTATGCTTAGGGAGAGGCCTGTCCCGTACATCCCGTGCCCCCGCAAGATGCCTACTACTGCAGTCATTGCCTCATAAAAACAAGTGTTTAGAACATTTTGAGTCCATTGCAGAGATATCAGGTTAGTGGGAAATTGAGGAAGTAATTTTTATTGCTATTTGGAAGTAAAATCATAGAATATCTCAACTGGAATGGACAAGGGTCAGTGCATCCAAATTCTAAGGACTCCTGTCATTATAGCAGTGTTATAAAATGATGCAAGGGGCAATGCTGCAGTTTGGACTGGTTAAATATGTAACCACTATTACAGTGACAGAGTTAAACCTGTGTAATACCTGTAAAATGCCATTGAGTAGTAGTGGATAGTAGCCAAAGAACAAGGAAGCCAAATTTTCCATGACTGTATTCCTTTTCATGGTAATCTGAGCCATTCTTTTCTGCTGAGGGAAGGAATGGATGGATTTGGTTTTATTTTTTTCAGGAATGGGCTTTACTAATATTTGCTTCAGAAGTGGTGGGAGGCCAGATTCTCACTGAGCCATTTGTATGTACTTGCCAATTAGAAGCTGGAGCTTCTGTGGCCAAGTTCAGTTTCTGTTTCTACAAGGACAGCACTGTGCTGCCCTAGCAAAGGCAGTTTGCTGTAAATTTGGAGCACAGGTCATGCTGGCATGACAGCAGATGTCCCCTCCTAACTGCTGGATAGGGAACTGGGTGCTGTCTCTCAAGCATCTTTGGCTGATACCCCTACCATATTAGCCAGAAGAGCTACGAGGCTAATTCTTCAACATTTAGTCTGTTTTCCTGAGACTGAGACTTATGCAATCCCATGGCATGTGTCAGTAGGAATTTCTGCCCAAACTGTTCTGCAGAGCTCTGTCAACAATGCAATTTCTACCACGTTTGAGTATGGCTTAATATTCTCAGAGTTTTAGGCTGGATATATAGTATTCTCAGATACTACATACCAGAAAGAAAAAAAACTGGTCAATCAGTCCCAGCTCAGAGAAAGACTGCAGTGTAAACTTATTCCATATTGGACATAAGAGAGGTCACACAGGAGAGCCTAGCTACAGATGACCCATCTACTGTAAATGCATCCATGAGACATTGCACCCTATTGACATTCAGTGAATCCAACTGCAGAGCATAATTTCAGAGGAAAATAGGCCCCATTATTTCCACCACAGTTCACAAACAACACCTTTTTTTTTTTCAAATAGTCTTTGAAATAAGGCTTTTTTGTTTGTTTGTTTCTGAATATGATGATGAATGCTGAACTGTAAGATACATTCTCCAATGCCTGTCCTTATTTAAAAGAAAAAAATAAAGTAAATGTGTCAAGCCAAATTCTTTATATGTTTGTAGAGTCTTCAAAGAAGCTCAGAAGATAAAAGGAATAAAAAGTTATTCATCCAAAAATCAAAACACTGAAAAAACTGCAGAGTGCTTCTGTGACAGCAGGGGTTCCTTCAGCTGAATATTTTTGATAATAAATACCATGTTTGGCACTAAACTGATAAGAATATTACTGAAAGCTATTTCAAAGAAAGCTAAAGCTCCTGTTTTCAGAAGCTGGATATAAACAATATACCTTTTGTTAAATCTGGAAAACATGTTTAGCGTAATTGCCAAGTATTCAAAATCCAGAATTCTTTGTCTATGAAGTGTGTTTTCATTTTTCAAAAGGAGCTGCAGTGATTAGCACTTCTGCAAAATCCTAGTTATTGATTATATTATATTCAAGGCCTGAATAAAACTCAAAACCCTGTTCTTTAAGGTACTGTGCAAACACTTGATAAGAGTCAGTCTCTGTCTTCAAGGAGTCCACAGACAGGCCAGATAAACAAATGGCTGAAAAACAAAAGTAAAAGCTTTTCTGTTAGTGACAAGGAACTGAAACACAAAAAGACTGAATGACTTACCCATAATCATATCTGTGGCAGATCTGAATATCTAATGTCCTAATCCAGAAACAGTGAAGAACTGTAAATTTTTTGCATAAGAACTCCATCAGAGTCTTGACTGCGAAAATCCTTTTAGCTGTTTCCAAGATTCAGAATGGTGAAATTAAGATAATAGAATTGCAATTAATTCTGATGGATTTACTTTTTATGATTCAATGTTATATGCTTTATAAGTTTAAGGAATTGGAACTACTAACTTGCTGTGTTCTACACTGACTTTTTCAAACAATGCAATAATTATTCAGTAATTATTTCAAGTTATTGAAAGCAGTAGGCTAGAGCACTTTTTTGTTTTGGAAGACAGTTCCAAACCACTGATTTCTTAAAATTGGGTATTGGTTATCAAGTCATGTTTATGTTTAATTTTAGTGGAAGTAACTTAGTAACTTTCTTCACAGAGAGGCATGTCAACTATCTTTCTGATTTTCTGAATTAAGTCTCCCAAACCTGTATATTTAGAAAAGTTTACCAAACTTCTAGGAATTATCTTGCAAAATCTTTAACTTATAATGGTGCTTTAAATGTGGTTGATAAAGAGGTGAGCATTTAAAAGGAGCAATTGTTTTAACAATGGTATACAGTGATGACATAAACTACATAAACTACAAACAGAATTAAATATAGTATATGTATATAATGATATTTCAACACATAAACCATGAGATAGGAAGGTTATTAGAAATCAGAATCAGTAGAAAATTCTCAATCATAATTTTGAACTCATTTTCTATTTTATTTTATTTCAGAATTTTAGCAAAGAATGGAACTGTGATACAGTCCCATCTGGACTGTGCCAGTAGTAGTGGGGAGATAAGGTACAAAAGTTCTCATGCGTAGGAAACTCAATTCATCCAAAAAAAATCACAGCAAGATGAGCTACTAAGGGCCTGTCAGCCCTATTCTCTCTAGGTATTTAAACCCCACAGAACTTGATTTGTCATAACTAGGTCCATATTTTCAAAACCAAAACCAAAATACCTTAATGACCAGTTCATATGCCAAACACAACTATGTTCACCAAACAGACTTCTATGCATCAAAGAAACTGTTCTCCAACACCTGAATAGATTATTAAGAGGAGACAATTTTTTACTCCATGGTATCTGAGAAAACATACTCACATGCAAGATTTAGAAGCAAAGTAGTCAGTACTCTAGTACTAGTCAGTACTCCAGTGCCTAGTGATGTTACTGATGCCCCATCCCTGGAGACTTTCAAGGCAAGGCTGGACCAGTCCCTGGGTAACCTGATCTAGCTGTGGTGTCCCTGTTCATTACAGGGGAGTTGGACTAGATGGCCTTCAGAGGTCCCTTCCAACACTAAGGATTCTATGATTCTATGACTACTCAACTTAAATCATATTTGTACTATGGTAGTAGTCTAACAACACGTGATGATGAAAAAGACCTGAGATTTACAGAAGACTACTTACTGATTGTGAAGAGACAATACATTCTGTAGAGTAGTGGGGTTTGCATAATTAACTCTTTTTGCTGCACTAGTAGGACATTTTTTGAAACAGCATTGTCAGTATTTATTCTTACAATTCCATAGAAATGCTGAAAGTTTGAAATGTAAGCTCACTCAATTTCATTTACTGAAAAGAACATTATGTTGTAGTATTAATGATCAAGTAGCTCGTGGCCCTTTTACATCAAATACACAGGGGCTCATGCTAGAATAGCAACATATTTGAAGAAAATGCATGGATTATGTATACAGATACAATATACAGACACCATTCAATTCTTGGAATAGGAAATCTAGAATAAAACAACTATTATTTTTCAAAATATTTCTTCTGGTTATACAAAATATTTATTTTCATATTCATTCTACTTCCCAGCATGCATAAGGGCATCCATCCAGGACTGGGCAGCAAAGTCAGAACTAAATTGGAAATTTCAGAGGATTGAAAGGAACACTAGGAAAACAAAATATGTGCAAATCAGCTTCTATTTTGGGATTAGGAGAATATATATTTCCTTCTGATCTGTTTTGTGCATTTCCAATAAGTTGGTTGAACAAATGTGTTTTATTTTGTCCATAGAATAGAAGAGAATGGAAATAATTTCCAAATGGAAAGCTTATTAACTCACAAAGGTTCTGCTTCTGTTTACAAATTGAATGTTATGCCCTTGATGTAATAGTTGGCTTCTCTTCTTGTCAAACTTGTATCTGAGAGATGGGTAGTTTTCAGATTTTTTTGCCATTCAGTTGCAAGCCTCTCCCTTAAGCAAAAATTGTCAGGTAGTCAGGTAACTACACTGTAATGATGATTCCCTAGGCTAAAAATCACAAAGGTCTGTTCTGGGGAGGAAAGAACAAACAATCAATAAATAAATACCAGGAATGGATATATAAAACAATATATAGGGAAACTAACCCATGTATCTATCAATTTTTTATATTACTCAACTTGACAAGGAAGAGCTAACCAACAGTGAGTGGAGAGCTGTACAATTGCCCAAATGGAAATTCCAACGCTGCACTCTATAAGGTACATTTGCACCATTGACTTAATGGTGCAATTTGCAGTGGCTGTGCTTCCTATCATAGACCCTTTATGCTGTGTTTCTGAATCTGGAGTGGAATCCCAGCTATGATGCACTTGTGACCTGAGCATAGGCCTCCAGGGCAAATTGAAAGCCCCAAGGAACCCAAACACAAGTCTTGCAGAAGTGGCATAGGGTATATGGAAGAACCATGCCTTCTAAGCTTACAAGTGGATTAAGGTCCTAGGGTAACATAGAGCATCCCAAATTCTACCAGACACCAGTATTTTAGCAACTGAATTGAACCAGAGAGTTCAAATCTGGATAGAAAGCTGTGATCTGTGCAAGCCTACTCTCATGCCTGCAGAAGCCAAAGTCTATGTGCATGCAGGATGGATTAATACAAGATTGTAAAATTTACCATTGCTCTAAGACTCAGAGAAAACCTGTGTGAGTTTGGTTGGCAGACATTTAGCTTAAACTTCATATAATAGTCCTTAAACCACTGGAATTCCACAATGAATTTTTGGAAGATTCCCTGCATCATGGGTAGATTGACAAATATGACTTCACAGGGGAAAAATAATTATTTGACGTAGATTACATATATGTAAGACATAAGTGATGAAAAGGGTTTTATATTATTTTTTTTCTCTTTAATTGTTTTCTTCTTCTTAGACAGAGAACTTAAAAGTTACCTTGTGGTTTGATTTTTCATCAGTTTGGAAATTGGGATTGAGGAAGTTTGAAGTAGAGCAAAAATAGAGGGTTGTGTATGGTACATTCCTGGCAGACGGGGACTGGCAACCACTGCAGAAAGCTTCCTTTCAGCATAGTTTCCATGAATCTGTATGTGCTGGTTTTCATTAAGAAGCTTTAGAGTTCTCTTGTGTGTTCTTCCAAAATTTCAAGCTTTTATTAAGGTTAGTTTGTAGAATTGTTTTTCACAGAAAGCACATGTTGCTTTTTGTACTACAGACATCAGATCTGCTATTGGAAGCAAGTAGTGAAAAAAGCTAGTTAGAAGACCTGGAAGTTTACTGAGAACACTAGGGTAAATCATGAGGAAAGCCTAGACTGAGATCTGATCTGCTTTGATATCATAGAATCATAGAATAATAGGGTTGGAAGGGACCTCAAGGATCATCAAGTTCCAACCCCCCTGCCACAGGCAGAGTTGTCAGTCTCTAGATCAAGTACTAAATCAGATTGCCCAGGGCACCCTCCAGCCTGGCCTCGAACACCTCCAGGGACGGGGCATCCACAACCTCTCTGGACAGCCTGTTCCAGCACTTCACCACCCTCTCAGTGAAAAACTTCTTCCTGACATTTAATCTGAATCTCCCTTCCTTTACTTTAAAACCATTCCCCCTTGTCCTATCACTACCCATATAAAAAGTTGATTTCCCTCTTGTTTATAATCTCCCTTTAAATGCTGGAAGGCCATAATGAGGTCTCTCTGCACCCTTCTCCAGACTGAACAAGTCCAGCTTCTTCAGCTTGTTTTTGTAGGAGAGGTGCTTCAGCCCTCTGAACATCTTCATATATCATATGTCATATTGTATGTCCTCTAACCTTAATATGGCATATCATCTTTGCATGGCATATCATCTGATGTGATACTGAACCTCTGCCCCAGTTTCCCAACTTCCAGTTACTGAGGCTTATATAATGTTTATGAAGTGCTTGGGAGAACAGCAAAGAGATAAAAACTGCAGTAAATAGCAGGTGTGGATTTACTGTACACTGGGGAAAATGTAGGTGGGGTAGAGAACTGACTAGCCCTGTAGCAGTTCTGCTTCTCCCTGCTTGTATAGGAGAAATAGAATATCTGAGAGCACAGAGCTGAAAGCTCAGGAAAAGGTAAAAGTGGTGTACCATATTCTTCTTCACCCTCCTTGCTCTGCAGAGCAAGTGTTTCTCAATTATTCATGTAGGAGTCCAGATGTCTTAAACTTGCATATGTATACTGCATGTCTTTTCACATAGGGTTAGCAATCCCAGGACTTCTTCTTTTCATCAGTAAATGCATTCATTCTGAACTGATTCTTATCTGCTGCAAAAGGAATTTACATATTATTACTGTCCACAGATTCCAGGTGTCTCTGTGATACTGCCAGACTAATGCTGAGCATTCCAAGATGATTATTTTTTCTGGAATAATAGTAGCGAGAGATTTTATCTGTGAAATTCCTGCATACGGAGATCTGGCACAGTGCTCTTGATTCTGAGAAACAAGGTAAATCGCATGTTCATATAGACACAGGGTGGTTTTGCAAACCACACAAAGTGCATAGGTAAGGAACTACAGAAGTAGAGGAAACGCCATGGGGATCATTTCTCTTTTACATCTTCAAGGAAAAAAAAAAAAAAAAAAAAAAAAAAAAAAAGCACTGCTAAATTTTTTTCATATCAGTCTTCCCATTAGAGTGTCTAAACTTACTTTGCCAGAAAGTAGTAGTTTCCTTTCTTCCTTATCATCTCCATCCTTGTTATGTTGTTCTCAGATTTACAGTGACTTTTCAATACATAAAAGTTCACCTCTTTCTTAGAACATCAGTTTCCTAATGTTTTGGGTTTTTTTTTCTTCATTTAGTTTATTAAAGTTACACTGTATCTCAGTAGGTTTAATACAGTTTTCAGCAACAGAGTTTCTCATTGTTTATCATTCTAATGTTCCCTGAAGTCGAAGACACACATCTGGCCATGGAGTGGGCCTTAACAGCATTTGTAATCTCTGTCAGTTGTTCTAACCTTGCCACTTTCTTTGCCTCTCTTGTGAATTCATCCAGTCACATATGTCCACAAGGCCATAACATTGTCCCCAGACCTCAGAACTGACCTTACTCTCTGTTACATCCTGCCCATAAGTGTGCAGGAAGGTCAGTGCTGTTGGCAGCTGTCCTTGACAGCCACGGAGGAAACTGCCATGGGCTTGGGTGGGGTTGCTCTCTTGTAATTGCTGAGGCAGAGGGACAGCCTGAGTCAGGTTCTAATAACCACTATCTGTAACTATCGTATGCTTCAGCAGCTATTAACAGGCAGATTTATTTATTTCAAGATCTATCAACTGTTTTGCTTTTTGCACACAATTTATGACTTCTAGGTAAGCAGTTCAGCAGAAAAAAAGTTATAAATAATATAAGTTTTCACAAAAACGGGGGCAATAGAAAATGACTGTGTATGTGACAAGGAATTTGCCTTCATTTTCTCTATGTCAGTTCTATATCTCCTTCCATGTTTCCCAGTTTGCACAGATCTAGTTATCTGTTCACACTGAAATAAGCTGTACAGGCACAGGATGTGTCTGCAGGTCTTCCTTCTAACTTTTCACTAGCTACTTGGAGTACAAGCTAAAGAAGGTAATGGTACGTATCCCATCTGCTCCTCTTTTTTACACATACTTATGTGTAAATAACAGTATTAATTTATGTAGAGCTGCTCAACTTCAACAATTATTAGTCTCTTTAAAAGCAGATATCTTAGGGATATTGAAGAAATAAAAATCAAAGGCCCTTGCAGGAGTCTGTATATTGCTGTATGCTATACGGAGAGATGCTTCTTCAGAATCAAACTGTCTATTCACTTTACATAATACAGCTTATACCTGAAATATTAAGATATAGGGGAAAAAATATTTTTGCTGAAATGGAGGATTAAAGAACTGCTGGTCTTTTTGTTTTTATTTTTCCTTCTTCTTCTAGTGTCTGTGGCCCAAATAAATGAAGGACAGGAAGCTTTTCCCTACCATACTGCAGTGTCATTTTTTAGTGTAGAAAAGTATGCTCCAAAGTCAAATCCCAGCATGCCATATTTCAGATGCTGCTAGAGAGACTTACAGGGTTCTGATAGACTCCATGATTGCAGTCTGCACAGTGTAAGGAAGATACGTTGTATGTGTTTGCAGCTTAGATCAGAACGTCTGGCTGATGGGCCTTGTCATTGGTGCTTCCCTCCAGTTCATCCCTTTTCCTGAAAAATTCAAGGAATGCTTTTCTTGGCCATCTTACCCTAAAAACTGAGTTTTACCATATTGCTTAGACAAAATCTAGTACTCTCAGCCACAACATCTGCCTGAGAGGAATGGTTATTCTCCACAGCCACGCAGCTCCACACTTGCGGACACAGTCCAAAATAGCCCAAATCAGTCTTCTAGCAATGCCCTGGTCAAGCTACGCCAGTTCAGATTAGCATGGTTTCAAAAGTAAAGAACGTCTTTTGAAAATATCCCCAGATGCACCTCTTGACATTTGAACAGGGCCAAGGGATTCTTTGTCTTTCCTTTTCTTTATGCCTGCAGCATCCCTGGAGCAGCCCTTCCTCAGCGAGCAATACAGCCTGCAAATTTTCCATGACTGGAGCAGATTCTTTCTGAGCATAAACATGGTAGAAAATGAGTTTTATTACTGAAATCCTATTTCCTGAGAATTAATTTAGTTCATATTGATTGTAAAATGGACACCCAATATTTCAGTAAAAGAAAGGACATTTTGCAAATGCCAAATTTTGGGGTTTTTTTTGGTAAAAAAAAAAAAAAGCCAATTTTTTTTGTAAAGTACACAGTAGCAAGAAAGATTATAGTCAGTTGCTTGAACTAAACTATATGTTCTTTAAATGATTGTGTGCTTTGTTTTGTTCTGTTTTGTTTCCTCAATTACCATATCTCTCCTGGCTTATTTGAATTTCTAATACTTCCTGAAAAAGCTTGTCTCTTTCCATAATTATTTACGGATCTCCAGGAGAACTACAATAATATTGATATGGAAAATTGGGGACATTTGTCTGGATATTGAGTGTTCCAAGTTTGTCATGCACAAAGCTGTGGAATCTTCTTACAAAACTGATGAGGTGTAGGATTTCAGAATACAACAGTTCTGGGTGGAAATTTATTCTTATCTTGCCATTTGGCACCTCTCCAAAAATCCCTATTTAATTTAATTTAAATTAAAAAAGAATGATCTTACTGAATACATAGAAGAAGAAATGAAATTCTGCATTTATGTCTCTCTTATCTTTCCAAAAGAAGTTCTCTGAGTTATAAATACAAGTAATAAAATTATGAAAAGACTTCAGCAAATCTCTGCATGAGCTATAATTAGAAATGAACTTGCAGATGAATCACTTTCCAGAAATAAGGAAAAAAGGCCTTGCTTGTACTTCATCATATCAGTGTTTTAAATAGGAATGCTTTGTTCGTTAGCCAGACTATTTCTGGCTATAAAATTAATGCTTTGACAAATTTGAAAACAAATTGCTAAATCTATAGTGATACATTTTCAGTTCCTGTACCACAGTAATCATTTTTTTTCCAAAAGAAACTTACTTGCTATAAAGGAAATACTGATTTTCTTACAAAACAAGGAAAACTTCAGTCTTGTCTCTTCACATCGTAATGTTTAGCACAATTAATCTCTAGCACCAATGCAGATTTCAATCAAAGAATAAAAATATTTTCTTGAAACCAGAAATGTAAAACATTTAAAAAATGTATTTCATTTCTCTATAGAGCCTGTGGTTCTTAAATGCCCAGGACAATTTGAAAGTGCACTTTATCTTTTACTTTCATCTTATCGGGCCATATAATTGAATCCTTAGCAGGTCTGGTAAGGACTACTCTGGTGCTGTTGCACATTGTCCATCACCCGTGGTGTCCCTAGGGGATGAAGTTTTGCCAGCTTTCTTCATAGAGGATGTGGTCTGTAGGGAAAGTCTACAGTTTATCTCATCCCATCTCATTGCCTTTAGATCTGGAAGAAGCTACCAGAGGGATTTTACTTAGCCGTGTCTTGCCCATGAAGTGATGTGGTTTTCTGCCCTGAGTTACCTGCTGAAAAGGAGGCCTTGTAGTTCTTAAGAGACCTCAAAATGTGCCAGGAAGCCAGGCTAGGACATAATTAGGCTCTTATATTAATGTCCTCAGGGCCCAAAATGACATTGTTTTAACTTGTAGAGAGGCATGTGAGAGTGTCGGGTCATTATATGTATTTGGTTTACAATAGCCCCTTGCAGTTGTAACCAGAGCCTCAGTAAACACATCTGTGCTAAGTGCCTGAGTGCAGTGAAAGCTGCTCCTCGTTAGGAGGAGGCAGTACAACCATATACGTGAGAGGCAACAGAGCCCACTGATGTTTTTATTCCATTGCACAGTTCAAAGGAACAAAAAATATCAGTAGCCTTAATGAGCCTAACAAGGTTTGTACAGAAACTCCCAGTTACGAGTATCAGGAGAAAGACGGGAAAGCAGAGGAACAGACTGTCAGAGAGCTGCACACAGACTGCAGTTACACCACAGCACACCTGAGGCTAACATCACAACCCAGAATGCAAGTATCCTTAGGCTCCCTGGCAACTCACTGGAACATTCACGGCCGGCTGTGACTGACACACACCGTGTGGCCTCCAGCTCAAGCAGCAGTGTGGGGATGGCCCTGTGGGTGAGCTAGTGGGAATCCACCTCAGCACAGGCCCACATCCTGAGTTCACATTCAGCGTGGACATAACCTCAAGACCTCATGTGTTCAGGCACCCATCTGGGCAGGTAGGGCCAATAAACAGAGAGTGTGCTGCAGGGAGCAAGCGTGTGCAGTGGTTCCAAGGAAGCTGTTCTGCGCCAAAGTAAATTGCAGACAGTTGTCATTTAAGTGGGAATAAGCTTCAGTAATTACTTTCTGCATATTTGTTTAGAATGGAACCAGATGTTCCTCAGCCCGTGTTATAAACTTGCAATGTGTGTTTAAGAAAATCAGAAAAGTAGTTTACTGAGTCATGTTAGTGAGTTGGTGTATCTGAAGAAACGTGTCTGCTTACGGTGACTTGAGTTACATTTCTGAATCAAAATATATTTCCCAAGGTTAGACCCAGCAATATTCAAATTGCCATTCCTGCAATTTTAATACAGCCCCAGCATGAGTCAAGCTTTTGTTGCTCTTGTTAGAAAGGAACATTATCTGCCCTTCAGGAAAATTGCTCTGAATCATTGTTGAAGTTTGGGTGAGTGTGTTACTAGAATCCTTTTCTGGTTTTAATAATTTTAATTTTACCTTCTTTATGCTTTTGCATTTCTTGTTGTGGCATGCTTTTAGTCTGCAGCCAGGAATCCAGTCTGCAGTGATATATTAGACTTCAGAAGGAAGCAAGTTGCTCTATCGAAGTCATCTAAGAAATTCTTTTTGGTTATCCAGTCTGTTTGAAATTGTCAGGACATCTCCCTTTCCACCCATCTTCTAAGACCTGAAACATTAACGTCCCTGCCTATGTGTGTGTGCCTTCCTGTTACAGTAATATTCATAGCAGTTCTGACCTTTGAATGAACTTTTAAGAATCAATAACAGCAAGATGGAAGAAAGGTCAGAAGCAGATTTCTTCTTGTCTGAGTGCAGCCAAAGTAAACACTTGGAATATCTGAGATATATAAATTTGGAACTACCATAATCACGTTTATGCAGCACTTTTGCAGGAAGTATATAAATTTCTTGAGCACTGTCATGAAGCTGCTGTTGCAAGGAAATAATACAATACCAGAGTCAATTGTGTCATTAATGGTTTTTAAGCTGTTGTATATTTATTTTCATATGGCAGAACTACCACAAGAGGCCTTAACGGCCAGTGCTGAAGAATAATTTTCCTGACTATATTTTGCCACAGGGAAAGTGGAACTGGATTAGAAACCCTTCTCATTAATGACTTGCTGCTGCTGAAACACCCTTAGAGTGTGCATTTCTTCCCCTTTTAGATTATGGACATACAACTGACACAGTTGCTGCATATTTGAGCTCGCTGTCTGAGCACAAGCAGACATTGTTCGAGATGCAAGGCTTGCCTGTTCAGATCCATTATAGTAATTCCTCACCTTGCTGAAGCTCTTTCCGAAATCAAGATGTTCCTGTAATGAATTAGACATAGATGCTGCTTGCTGCCTCCACGTATTGAGGAAACCAAGCCTTGTAATTTCCCCTAATTTCACTGCCTAAAAGTGAAGTTCTAGCTTAATTAAGCATTTTACTTCTACATAGCTGGCACCTCTAGAAAGTGCTTATTGTACTCTTTTGCCTACCAAGGAAGCCTGGCCAACTTGTTTAAACTGTAACTGTAAATTAAAGTCTGACTTCAGGATGCATCAAACTAAGTGAGATGAATCCCATAGCTAATGGTGACAGTAATGGGTCTCACAGAGTGAGAGATCTACCTTGTAATTAGTGAGAATCGTTTCAGCCAGTGCTGCCCATGCTTTTCCATAGAATCAGTAAAGCAGAGCCTTTTTCCAGAGCCACCTGGTGCTGCTGCAATTCATAGAGTTTATAGCTATAAATTCAATGTTGCAAACAGTTATTCTAAAAACTCCACATTAATGTCTCTATTTTTCTCTTCTATTCTCCTGACTTACTAAATGGAGAGATCATTGTCATAGACAGTGATAGCTATAGAAACCTTTGGTAGCAGATCAAAAGAGTTGCTTTGAGAAATGCTCTTTTTCTGCATCCGTGTTGTTTGAAAATTGCATCTACTCATTCAGGCAGCCTAACAAAAATGCCTGAAAATGCATAGAAAATAAAGCAGATTTGCTGAAATCTGACAGCTTCCACTTGTTAAAAAGTTCTTTGGTCAAATGTATTTTAAAAAACAGGAACAGTAAAATGAAGGAGAATTTTTAATGGCTGTTGTTTTACTTCATATCATAATTTTCTGAAAGAGAACAAAGGGAAAGACATTTCCACACATGTTCTACATGAATTGTTAGCATCAACTTTGAATTTCCTTGTTTCTTCCTACTTTGTAAGATATCCTTAATATAGAATTGTTTTGTCTGAGAATAAATCTTGTGTTTATTCAAATTATTAGATGCATAATATTAAAAGATCATTTGCCGTCTTTCTCTGTGTATCTCTTCCCTTTTTTCCTTCTTTTTTCCTCTTTCAGAAGGATCAGTGAACTTTGCCATGCACATCTTTAGTGCTCTTAAACATAAAGCCATCTTGTAATTTGCCCAAAACTGGATTATAGCTGAAACTGTTCATTGCATGTACTAATCTAAGGCTGGCTAGTGCACAAAAGAACTGCCTCAGCCTGTTTCATTGCATTTATGTCAGTGTTTGAAAGTGGTGGCTAATTTTGGGAAAGGTACATATTCTTACAGTCTGCTCTCTCTCAGAGTTTCACCTTAGATCTGTAGCATCTCCTCCATCAGTCTGCGATGTGATTTTCTACCTTCCTTGCTTTCCTTAGCAGGCAAAGCTCATGGCTTTGATGATTTCTGAGCTCTTCTGTAGTCCTTGCAGATCATGCTCATCTGCTTCTTTCCTCACAGATGTCTTCCTACTCCAATTCCTTTTTATTTCCTGCTTGCTGAACAAGATAGTGTGCAAGGTCACATCTTAATTGCCACTTTATATCCAAGCCATCCCCAGCTACCAAACATCCTGACTGAACCCACAGTCAGTACCAGGACTTGAACCTCTTGCCAGATCCTGGTGTTGTTTTCATGTCATGCTAGACCACATTCTTTAAGCAGTGCACAGGCAGCTTCTCACAAGTCTCACAAATACAGGAGCCTGCTCTGCTCTTACTAACAGCAGGCAATTTTGCTTGGTGGTTCCAGAAAATGACGAAGAGCAAGAGGCTCTGTTATCACTGGACAAGCCGGGCTGGTATTCCCAAGGTAATGCTATCCATCTTTATGAACTACTGAAGAAGATGACTGGAAAGTTGGACCCCAAGGTATGTTAAAAGTGGAATTAAATCTTTGTAAAAATATCCTGTTTCTGTATAAATATCACCAGATGATCTTGCATTACAGTTGATGATGTGATAAATCACTAATTTTTGTTCTGCATACACTGCTTTGGGGTTGAGCAATCCCATTACATATCAAATCTGACTATTGCATCCAGCTTTGTTGCTGATGTTTATTGAAATGACCTATCAATGCACAAAGTGATAGAGTCACCTTTGTTAGCTTACTCCACACCTTCTCCAATGCACAGTATTTCCTATCTTGCTCTTTGTGAAAAGTCTGTGCATGCTCCCTGCACTAAAAGGAAGACAGGTTATGCAGTTGCTACTTCCTCGAATGTGTAACAAAAGCTGCATCAGGAGTGACAAAATACAGCTAAAGTTGCCTGCTTCTTCACTGTCTTCCAGTAATCAACTATTTATCATTTATTTAGCAGTGATGGACCTATTCTAGAGTCTAAAATGTTATACCATTCCTGATGGATATGAGTTTAAAAAACTGCAGTCCAGAACTGGAAGGAGTGTATATGTCTTTTTCTTGCTAGAATATGTAAACTTTCTAGCTAAGATGTTTTATTCTGGGTGCTTAGTTATGCATTTCTGCAGTTTCATGTAGAATCAGATTATCATCAGAAAATCAATCTCCCTGAGAAAATAGATCAAATAGATGAAAGGGTGACATCAGTGAAAATTAGGATCACTTTAATTTAATGACAACTCTGCATGGATGAAAAGGCTACTTGTAGGTGGGAGTATTTTTCTGTAGTGGGCTGACTACCACCTGGGTGCAGAAGAGTTCTGAATCCTCAAAATGTTCTGTGTTTTCCCATTTCCAAAGTTGTCCAAAATGCATTCCAGTTGGTCTGTGCATTTTCTTTTATGTCTTTTCCACTGCTTCCTGGCAAACTATTTCTGTCAAAGATCTCAGCGCCATCATGTGTGCCAGTCCTACGTGGGCATTCCCAGGCAGTGCCCCCAGAGAATCAGAGCAAGGAAGGGATGTGGAGTCAGCCTTTTCCTTACTGAACTGTTTGAAGATAAAAGCCCAAACATTAATAAGATCTGTGTGTGTCGTGGCCAACTGTAAACACAGAGGAATTTTTATTAGGTTGTTTTAAAGCTCCTTTTCTCTCTCTGCAAAATACAATTTGCTTGTGTTTTTCTCCAATACAAAGAACTTTTAATTCACTGCTTCCCTCGTAGGTTGTTTATTTTGGTGACAGCATGCACTCAGATATTTTCCCAGCTCGTCACTATAGCAACTGGGAAACTGTCTTCATCTTGGAGGAGCTTCTAGGGGACAAAGTTATGGTGCCTACAGAGACTGAATCTGAGCCCTTGGAGAAGAAAGGAAAATATGAGGTAAGGGTTCCTTGCAGATATTTCCTAGAAGAGAAGAAAGCTGCAGAAAAGCCTCTTGCCACCTGTGCTGAGCATGAACCCACTTATCTCACGAGGCTGCTGGCTGCATGCCTCACAGTCATACCCTCCTGGTGATATCAGGACCACACCAACCTGTCCCAGCTTGGCATTGCATGGATGTCACAGAGCCTTCATTACCCTGAGATAACTCAGAAAAAGAGCAGTGCACATGGTCCCTTGTTCTTAACACAGTCTTCTCCTTTCTCGTAATGAGAACCTGCTCTGTGTCCTGCAAGAAGTTTCAAGGTCTAGCACCTGAGTTTCGTTGAGTTCATGACACTTTCCTGCATGTCATGGCCATAGTTTTTATGAGGTTTTAAAGTTCTTTTTCTCCCTCTGAAATATGCTTTGCTTGTGTTTTCCTTATAAACAGAGAACTTTTCATTTGCTGCTTCCCGCAAAGGCTGTTTATTTTGATGACAGTTGCACTCAGATAGGAGAAACTGTTTCTAAGAGTAGTCAGAACTACTGATTGTTACCTCAGAAAAAATATAAAATTTTCACGTTGTCACAGTTGGGAAGCAGGCCTTTAACACTAGAACCACTCTAATTGCTTCTCAGGGTGAAATTTTACTACAGTTTATCTTTCTCTCCACTGCTGAAGAACTAAGTAGGTAAGGAACAACACTTAGATGGTATAGCTGTACCTCCAGTGTGCCATGCTGAGGAACTACAGTGCAGTTTCAGCAAGGGACCTCTGCAAACTTGCCACTGGATAGCAAGAAGGAGGAAACTCATCCTCTCAGCAATTCTCTGCTTTTTTAATATACCTATCTATTGTTTTCCTCCATTGTCCTGATTTCTAAACTAAGGTGAGACAAGGACATTTCACTCAGTGAAATAAAGAAGGAAATGTAGTCATTAATGTTTAGGCTTCTTCCTGAAGTGTAGGGAAAAAAAAGAAAAAAAAAAGGCAAACAAACAAAGTGCAGTCTCCTATCAAGATAAATGTGCTCCTCAGTAAAAAAAGAGAAGAAAGGAAAAAAGGAAATATGAGGAGTTACATGGGTTAATAAAATTTGGTGTAATTAACTAATGCTGTAAAAATAAGTTATTATCTTCCATAAATCTTGTAGTCTCTCTGACTGGAGACTTACTGCTCCTTTGAACACACATCTCCCTAAGCTTTTTTCTTTAACTCGGCCATTGGTTCTGAAGCATGCTCAATATACACATCTGAAGTAGGCATATTTAAACAAGCAGCCAGAACATGTTTCTTTTCCTGGAAGTACAAAAGAAGAGTTACTGAGTGATGTGTTTCTAAGCCCTTGATAATGATTTATTTTTTTTATCCTGTTGCAATACCTCTCGTCAAGATCCATCTTCCCTATCACTGCAGTTATCAAGTAGGAAAGTAAGACTTTTAGGGAGGTGTCTGACATTTCACTAAAGCTGTAGCAGTCATGATAGACGGCAGCATCTCAGGGAGATAACACCTCTCCCACAGAAAACCCCTGTTCAATTTACATCCGCTACCAGTGACAGCGAGTAAGAAGGGAGAAATGAATTGTGTTGATTAAAGGAATCAGAACCAAGGGGGCCATGTAGGTCAGTGGTGTTATTTCATTACCATGCTGCTCACTGGAGTCTGAACAACAGGTCACATCCATATCTCTGCAGTTGACTGGACACCACTGACTTAACAGGACTAGTTCAAAGAGATTCCCCTTACAATCTCATGGAAGTTTTATTTTTGTTCCCCTAATCAACTTCTCCCATTAACCCTCTGGTTAGGAGTGGAGGAAAGCCAACTCAGAGGACTGCACAAAGTCAGGTGTTCTGGGAAAATTAGGCGCTAGCAAACAGGACTTAGTATTATTCATTGGCCTTCCCATTCATTCATTTCCCAGAAATACACAATTCCAGATTTTGCATGCCATGCTGTGTGTGCAAAGAGGGACTGACAATTTAATTCAAGACGCAATCCTCCCTTCTATCAATCTTCTCTAAATATTATTAAATAAATGAAATATTGCCTCTAATTTGCAATTGCATCTTTCAGAAATGACAAAAACTGTTTTCAGTCGCATGACTGATATTTCATCACTAACAGAGAGAGAGAAATAAACCTTCCTCACACTCAAATTGGGAGTAATTTCCATTTTCATTAACAGTTTTTGTCTTTTCCACTTCAGTTAAATGCCTGATATAAGCCAGATACACAGAACTGTGAAATTATGGAAACAACTGCAGTTCTTCTGAGTATATGAGTCATAACCAAATGAGCAAGGGAATAGCAAACTAAAAACTATTTATGTAATTACTCAGCTTTTAAGTGGATGGCAGCATACAAGGAAAGAAAAGAAAAAAAGGAACAAACAAAAAAAGAAAAAAGCAAGCATTGTGTTGAAACTAGATTCCCCTCAGATTCAGGGGTTTGTTTGCTTGGCTGGAGGGTTTGTTTTTTTCTTCTGTTCTTTAAATATGTGATCAATTTCATCAATGAAAACTCTAAGAAAAGCTGGATTTCATCCCAGGATTTCAAGGGAAATAATTACAGAGGAGCTAGTCAGCGTATAAAAAACAAGGCTGTAGGAGTGAATGGAGTAAAAAGACGGAATAAGCCATTGGCGGATATAGACAATATTTCTGTAGTTAGAAGGAAAACCTGGTTTTCACGGTATTGCCTAGTGGCTATTCAGGAGGTCAAGCCCTTGAGGCTTCCTTGTTTCCAGGACTCTGAGTGACCTCAGCCGATGGCTGATTGCTCCAGGCCTCTTGGCTCTGTTTATCTCTGTATTCCTGTTTATCTTCAACACAAATCTAATGGTACTTCCAGGAACAACCTGATGGGCTGCTGTGAAGCCCAGCCAGTTAGAGAGATCTCCTTAAAGCAATTGCCTTAACAGGGCATGGCTGTTTTATTTGGGTACATCAGTTCATTTTGGCCCTTATCAGCACTGTTCTGCTGATGGAAGCACCTCAAAAACCTGCTGTTGCACAGGCAGAACTGTACTATGAGCACTGTTTTTACTAGCACTAGGAGTCAGTGGTGGTTTTATTGCTCTGGCACAAGGCACACAGACATCAGTGTCACAGGATGCAGTGTGCAATGAAGCAATTGTAGTAACCCCTGCTCAGTACAAAGACAATGCCTTAGATGGCAAACCCCCATTTCAATAGTGCCTTTAAAAATTGTACAATTCTTTACAGTTTTACTTTTCATTCTAGTCTCCCTTTCATCCTTTTTTCTTTCTCCTGTTTACCAAACAGGGTAGAACTTCAGAGCTTAGTTCCCTGTTCATTTCAGTTTTCTACAGGCAATTTGTAAGCTAGCAAATCATTGTTTCCCAAGGGTCTCATTAACTAAACCTGTCTGGTCTGTTATCCAGCCCTATTTATCTGCAGTTAATAAAGTAAGGGTAGTAATAAGCATCCTAGGTGCTTTAATTTAGTGGAAAACTTTGAGTGTTGGAGTACCATCATTTCTCTGTCATGTCTAGAAGTAGTCTTTAAGGCTTTGTGCCCTGATCTGTTACAGTCAACGTCTAACCTCCTGCTGTCTGACTGGTATGCCTAAGAGCAAAACCACCCCTCTGGGGATGGAGGGGGGGAGTAGGTGTTACATACCAAAGAAGGGGGTGCACAGCAATTGGCAGGATTTGTAGCCATACAAGGAGAAGTTACTACAGGGGTGGCTGGAGGACCTTTCAGAGTTCATGTGTTAAACACATCTCCAGGTATATAGGAAAATGTGTAGGCTTTGTGGCCTAGTGTCCTACCTTCACTGTGGGCTATGTACGCTCTGTGTGAGATACAGACATCTTCTAGGCAGTGGTTAGGAATGACACACAGTGTCACAGAAGATGCCTCATAATGGCATAACTCATAATGGATAACATTTTACAGCTTTTCTTTCATATTTGGGATGAGGATGTAGCCTTCTACAAACTGCACTTGTGATGTGGAGGTAAGCCAGCATCAGAACATCAGGAGTTCACCTCCAGATGACTTGATGACAATATTTCTATCTGAGTTTGGTTTTATTAAGGGCTTGTGCTATAAATCTTGAATTTATCTTCCTCCTCCTTAACAATTAAGAAGTTCCCACTAGATCAGATCTCTGAACCAGATCTCTGAAAAAGAACAAAGCAATTCCTCTGACTGCAAGGACACATCTTAAAAAGCACAAGCTTCAGACTTGTTTCACTTGTCAGTAAACAAGGCCTTGTCTTTGTTTAAACGTTTGACTTGTGGAACAAACTCTATAACCACGAAGTAGTTGTAGAGCAGGTACGTTTTATTCAGCCAACTGGGTGCAGGAGGGATAACTCATTCGTAGCCTGTACACCAAAAGCAGGTAAACATCCATATTTATAGAGGGAATACATGCATATTTATGGTACAAGGAGTGGTTATTACAATTCATTCTAGTACAATATTCCACGCCTATTCTACGCCCCAAACTCCACCCCTTACTAATGGCCCCATATCGTTCCCATTGTTCATGCTCAACTACTCTTAACAACATAACAGATTAGCCTTTTATTCACATTTATGTGGGCCAGTACTTTTGATGGAGCTTTTCGATTAGTCACCTGAATAGCTGGAATGGCCTTAAGAGTTTTCTGCATTCAGCTGGCAAATGGAGTTTAATTCATTACCTACATTTAATTAAAAAGGATATAAAGTCCCAGGATGTGCGTAGGAAGACAAAAAATACTGAGATGTTGCCCCTGTGTGAGAGGAAGAAAAAAATGCAGCTCCTGAACAGCAGTTGAACTGCTATTTTTGATACTATTTGATACTATACCCTATCTTTGGTTTTTTTTCCAACCTATTTACATCAGAAGACAGAAATCAATGCCTGTATTTACCCAAATTAGCTCCTGTCCCTTCCCCCAGCTGCGCTCAGAGAAAGAACTGTTAGTCAGAACCACTGAAACAATTGCTCTGTGTTTACTGGTGGGGTTTGTTTGGCTGGTTCTGCAGCTTTGTTGTGGTCAAAAGCCATGGATCTCTGTCATAAAGATAAATTATTTTGGTGCTTTCTCAAAACTATTAAGAAAGGAGTTAAATGGAAAATAAAGTACAAAAGTTTACAAATCTGGAGGCACCCACTAGGATGTCTGTTCTGTGCTCTGTTAGTCTGAAAATGTACTTTGCACACAAATGACTTTAACAGATTTTCTGCAGTGTAGTTTGCAATTTTGGTTTACATTTTTTTAATCTTTCTGTAGAGGCCTCATGGAGCTTTTCCTGGCTTCTCATTGCAATATATAGCAGGTTTCAAGATGAACTGCAGAAAAAGAAATCATTTTTCCCAATACTGCTTTAATGAGTTTGTATGTTGTTGACTGAAAAACATACATGGAAAAAAATCCATTTTTTCATAATTTGTTAGGCAACTGAGTGGCTCGCTGTGGTTTTCCATGATTCTGTTCTCATTCATTTCATCAGCTGAGAAGCAGATAAAGTAGCAGAGGTAAGACACTATCCTTTGCAGCTCAGCAGCTGCTGGAGTTGGTTCTTTTTGGTAGGAAGAACTCCCGGTTGTGTCACGCTGCTCAGACGCTGTGGCAGAGAAAGTCAGCAAGCTGGTCCTGCTATCTGAAATAGAATAACAGAAAGACTTCTATGGGAAAAAGATTAAAGGCAACTTTTGCAGGCTAGGGAAATTGTTTAAACCAAAGTCAGGGGCCTTATCAGAGTATGATGTTATTCTTTTTCACAGTATTTTTAAGCCACATTGTTCCTGAGATGAAATAGAGTTTTCCCATAAGTTGAGAGAAACACCACAGACTTCTTAAACTAATGCTTGTGGTTGCATAGAGCATGAAGATATTTTTTTTTAAGCTTACTTGTTTACTCGTTTTTATTTCAGGGATATCAGCCCAAAATTCCTTACTCTGTATCTGAGCAGTGGGGTTCTTTCTTCGTGGACAGACTACCAGGTCTGGAAAATGCAGAGGAAACCTTAGTTCGCACATGGTCCTGTAAATGCATTAGCACTTACAGCACTATTGCAATCCCTAGTCTTGAAGCAATTGCAGGTAAGAAAGATTTCTTTTTTTCCTCATAAACTTATAGTACTCATAGTAATTTTGTCATAATACAGATTTATTTTTGAGATTCCACATATCCAAAATATATTTCAAAATATTCTGTGCCTATCACACAGCAGCTGATGTTTATGTTTTTTGTAGTGTCTGCTGTGCTAGTTTCTTGTTTGTGTCTGCAAAGGTTAGATGCTTCATTTGCCCCATGCTAGAAACAGGATGCAACATTTCAGGAGTTCAGGACTTCCCCACACTATCTTGCTCTTTCTGCTTTTAGTGGTGAGTTACATTAGGAAACAAATGCATGCAAGATTACTGGGGCTTTTTTAAGACTTCAAAATCTGTTTCCCTTTGATCTAGTTCATTACCTTATCAGTACACTTATGCCATTACAGTCAAAATGAAGACGAACAAACACAAGAACGTAATGAAGCCAAGAATGCTTAGAACTGTGCTTTTCTCTCTTTCTCTCTCTCATTCCTTTTGAAACTGCATCATCATGGACACAAATTGAGCCTAAAATTTACTCCTTATCTGGGAAAAAAAAAAAAAAAAAAAAAAAAAAAGCTGTAACAAGCAATGACTTGTTGTCCAAAAAATCATCCAACTGAGAAAATATTCAGACTTACTACCTTTTTTCCATCAGAGCTGTGCTAGAGGTACAATCATGACTGATCTTATTTTCATTTAGCTAGTCTTTATCCCTGGAGGGACCGTGCTTCAGTTTGTGTGGTTTGTAGCAATAGCTGTAACACTGATACTGCAAAAGCTTTGCAGCTGCAGTACATATCAGTTGATTATGCAGTGGTGGTGAAGATCCTCTATCTATGTAGTCTCAATTTGTCATTTTTCCTTACTGAGCTTTGATACACGATATCTAAAGGAATAAACACAGTATTAAATGAATGGTGTACTTAGCTCTACAAAGACCACAGCGATTAGTTACTAACCCCTCTGCTCAGCATCTGTGACCTACTTCATGCAGAAGACCAATGAATAAAGTTCTTCTGAGAGAGATTTCAGATATGCCAAACAGTTATCTCTTTGACAGAACACATTACAGACCCACTCTTTGCAACCGAAGTCTACAAACTGATGTATACGATAAGGATATCTCAGAGTAGAAAGCTGAAATAGCACCAGAATTTATTTATGCTTCCTATATTTACTGTGTTGCAGTCTGTAGTTCAGCCTAGAAGTACAGGGCCCAAGTATAACAAGGAAAATTGCCAAGACAGAGGTAACGTCTGTAAAGTTCCCTTCTAATACTTTTTCCAGCGTCATTCTGTGGTTTGCTTTGAAAGTGTTGGCCTAGAGGCTGACAGGGTCAGCCATGTTCTGTGAACATCTTCTGTCCCACCCGCTCCCCAAACCACAGCTTGATCTGCACAGCTAGCAAATGCTGTAGACCGCAAACTTATCAGAAATTTACCAGCTACAGATGGAGGGGTGAGAACATTCAAGATATGTATTCATAAATCATCGCTTAAAGTGCAGGAGCAGTATAGCTGTCTGTTCCTTCTCAGTTTATCAGCTGAGGAGCCCTTGCAAAGCCTGTGCTTCCATCAGGAAGGGTGCTGTGTGCATCCCCACACAGCTAAAGGGCAGCAAGGAGAGCTAACATTTTTAACTTGCTGCTGTGTGCCTGAAAAATAGCCTCAAAGCTGAACATACAACAATCAGTGGTTTCTTATTGAGAGAGGTCTTTCTTGTTTATTTGTGCTAAACACAGATGTTCATTATTATGGATGTTAAGATATTCCCAACTCCTCTAGAATACCTTAAATCCTGTCACATCAAACAGTGTGAGCCCCCAATTTACCAAGCCCTGAAGTTTTTGGCTGCAGTTTGAAGCCACAGATTAAATAGCTTAATAGCTGCAGCTATTTTGGTATAACTCACTAGAAGAGATTCAAACAGGTTATGTGAGTTTGATGTGCTCCAGCTTTTCCTTTCCTATTCATGCATTTTAATCACCAGCAGAGGACTTCCCCCAGCCAAGCTGCAAAACAGACTCTTCCTCAAGCTCCTCAGAGCTGCACTGTGCTGACCATATGGCAAGCTCTATGTGAACAGCTGCTGTGGTCCTGGAGTTGATGGGCAACCTTGTTCTAGCTCTGGGCTCAACACCACTGTTAGCCATAACCAGCTTCAGCTTAGGATGTCCGTGTGAGCAATAGGTAGTACCACATACAAATAAATGCCCTAAATTGCAGACTGTGATCTGCAAAAATCTTTGGTGAGAGCCAAACAACTGCTGCTAGGCTAATTTTAAATACACTTGACTCTTCTTGTTTGACTGAAAAATGTGCATAATGAACAGCCTGATTTAATTCTCCAGACTCACTTGTCACTGAGGAATATTATTTAAAAAGATTATTCAACATGATTAAACAGAAGTAAATACTAGTGGTGTTTTACAAAAAGCACTGATTTTTAGGCAAAGTTCATATGAGAACTGTTACGAAAGTTATCAGAAATTTTGGGGGGTTAATAAAAGTCTTTGAGCTCATTTCTGTTTTCTTTTTTTTCATGCATGAAATGTGTTAAAAAAAAAAAAAAAGAATGAAGGCCTTGGCTCTGGATTGAGAAGTTGGAATAGAAACAACTTAGACAGTTCTCTTTTTTCACCAACCTCTTGTGGGTTTGGTGCAGATGCCTTCTCATGGTTTCATGTAAAGAATTTAAACGTACCTAAATTTAGGGAACAACTTGATACTCACCAAAGAGAGCTGTAAGAAAGGGCTTCACAGGGAATACTGTTGTTGCAGTTTTTCTCCAAAGTATAAAATAACAGAGCATATACACAAACTGTACGTGCAATTAGCAAAACCACAGCTTGGTTAAAAAACAGTCCAATTCATTTTTCGCTAGCTTTCTGTGCTCAATGAATGCAATTGTTCCACGCTTTTGTCCCCATCTTTAGTTGAAAATTCAGTATCTGACCCAAAAAGATTTTGCATTCAAAGATGCATCAGAAATTTTGAATTCTAATCGCATCTCCAGCAAACAAAGTATTAGTGAGATTGTAGATTACTATGCCACAGCTTGTCATCTCAATTCCCCTGGCAGTCTCTTAAGAGGAATTGACATTTTCCTTGGGCATTAAAAAGAACTTTTTCTTTAGCACTAAAATCACCCAAAGTACAGATAGGGTCTTCTGTAATAAATTCTATATACTTTCCTCTGGAGAGGAAATCACATAGGGCTAAAATAAAACTCTTCATTTAAGATTTTATCACTTTGACATTAAGACGATATTTTAAAAGTTTAACTGAAAAGTAGCAGTATGTCTGTATCTTTGTAATATTAAGAGGAAATGAGCTAAGCTGAAAGTTTTCTAAGCAGTTCATAGTTCATTACGACGTAGTTTTCCTTCCCTGTTTCAGTAAGCAGGAAGACCTTTCTCAAGAATTTGAAAGCTGAAGATCTCACAATTATATTGACATTACATGGTTAATAAAATATTAGAAGCCAACGCCCCTACTCCCGTTCTCAATGCCTCATTCACAAGTCCATCTGTTTCTTCACTTTTCTGCTATTAAATCTCTCCTCATTTATAACTCCCTCACAGTTCTTGACCATTTTCATGCACAATGATATTGTAAGCCAGATTTTATAAAGCAGGATCCATTACCGTGGGAATGTTACATTCTAGATCACACATAGAAACTAAAAGGTGTAGGGATCAGTCTGAAAAAAATGGCATTTTGTATAAACCACAGCGTCTACTATTTGGTTCTCAATTTCAGAAAGTTTGATTTGTGACAAGTAGAGGCAGCTGTGCTTATCTATCATACCTGCATAAACTGAGTGGTACCGTCAAGTAGTTGACTGCTACTCTGTGGCATTCCCATCAAATTACCAGATGTCTGTGTAAGTAATGATAGGCCCTGCATCATGCAGATATTCCAACAATAACTGGCAGATTTTACAAAAATATCAAATACAAATCATATTTCAGCTACTGAGCAAGCTTTTGCAGAAGAAGTCAGTGCAATCACCAACCAGTGATTGCCAGTTCTATGACCCCCCAAAAAATTCTACACATATTTCAGGCTTTTACTTTGAATCTTATCGTAGTTCATAGAATGGCCTGGGTTGAAAAGGACCACAGTGATCATCGAGTTTCAACCCCCCTGCTATGTGCAGGGTTGCCAACCACTATGCCAGGCTGCCCAGAGGCACATCCAGCCTGGCCTTGAAAAATTCCATAAGTAACTCTTTCATTTCAGAGCTTATGGGAGAATACTGGTAAGTTTCTTCTGTTCTTTGTTGCATTAAAAACAAACAAACAAACAAACAACAAAGAAAAAAAAAAACTTGAGAAAGTGGGCCTTAAAACCTAATACAAAGAACCCAAGTAAAACTTTATAAAATGTCATGGTTGTTAACCTAAGTTCCTGAACTTGTTTCATAACCTCTGAATGGTGAGGTTTGCCATTTAAAAAGATGCTGCAGGCAAGACTGAGCAATGTGGCAGCTTCAAATACTTACATTTCAAAGAATTAGTGCAAAAGTATTTTATAGACACCGTTTATTTCACATTTTGGAGACGTGATAACCAACCTTATGTTACACGTGAGGGTCATGTGTTTCTTTAAAGCTTGTGAGCCATATGAAATCTTACCATACTTTGCCCATAAGAGTACATAAGTTTTTCTTCATGCTTTATTGCTATTTCAATTGACTAATAGAAGAGAAGAATCTGTTATAATTTGCCAAAGCTGTCTCTTTAAAGAAGCCAGAGTCCCATATCCTGTCTCTTTCTGCAGGACTTTGAGTCGTCGGTCTGCTTGCTGTATAAATATAATGCTGAAATTGCCAGTGAACCATAGCAAAGGAGTTCATGTTTCTGCTTAGAGTTGCAAATTGTCTGCACAATGGAAAGCAGAAGGCAGCTGTGGCTGGGACATTGGAGCTAGCAAAGTGTGTGTCGCAGATACATGGGTCTGCCTGCCACACATTGGCTGCAAATCACATTCAGCATGTGTTTTAAAGGTGAATGTCCGTGAGGAATGTATTATTACTGTGAAAGTCATGAATTTAACTAAGCATGTAGCCATGTATAATTTCTATATCTTGAGCATTATCATGTGTAATTATTACTAGCGTGAAACAACAGAAAAAAACCCAACCACCATATGTTAATACATTTATTCTATGCTTTTTCATTGAAATTACGTTGTATTTAGTCAAATCTAGCTCCTATTAAAATTAGACTTCCCTATAACCAGAGAGATAATAACAAACTCTTACTCATTCGAATTATGTAATAATGATATAACATAACTTAAACAAATAGAAGTATATATATAATTAATCATTAATTAGTAGTAAACTTTAATATCTAACGCTTTACAACCATGCTTTTACTTAACACTTTCAATGTAAGAATGTATCTACACGGTATCCTAGAGACTTCAGTTTAACAAAATGCTTGGAGGATTCTGACTTCCTTCTGGGCTTAGCTGCTGTAAAAAGCATTTGCTATTAAAAGACCCTAGAGATTATTTTTAGAGCAAACCTTTCTTGAAAGGAACACATTTTTTTTTAATGTTATATATATACACGTATATATGTTTCTGAACCTCTTTCTGGTTCCGCTATTCTGGTACCAAAAAAAACTGGTAGCAAAGATAGTTTACTGAAGATGTGTTCAGGTTGTCTTAGCAGCATCTTGCTCTGACTCTATGTGTAAACTGAAAAATGTTAGATAATTTAAATCTGATATAACTGTTCCAGGAAACTAGTTTCAGTGCTCGTATTTTGAAACAACATACTCGACACAACAGACAAATATAATGTATTTATTTTTTCAGCTGCAAAAAACAACTCAAACTGACAATAGATTGCAGCTCAACCATAAAAAAATTATGATTAACCACTACTACTTGTAAACAGTCTTCGGGACCTGGTATTCGCCAAAGGGTATGAGACCAACTTTTCCAAAGGATTTAATCAAATATCTCGTTAGTAATTTTGGACATAAAATGGACGATTCACAGTGTTACATTTTGGTCTGCCTTTCACTGCTCCTCCAGAAAGGTGTATTGACTTGTGCCCCTGAAGGCTGCGTCAAGTCATGCAGAACCCAAAAAATTACTTCCTAGCCAATAACTGACAGAAATGTTCCTGCAATCCCTGTTCTACTCCGTGAAATGTCAAAGCACAGCCACCTCTAAAAGATTAAAGGGAGTACTCATGAGCAACTCATTAGGAAAGGTGGAACCACTCAGTCATTTCTACTTTAAAGTTATCCTTCAACTCAAGCAGCATAATTTCATTTGCAGGCAGCAATTAAAACTATAATTGGGTTTTGACTGAATCGCGTGCTTTAGGGGTGGGTTTCGGTTTCTTCTCTGAAAACACAGATGGTAATAAAACATGTTGATAATTTTGAGTGTGGAAAGCAATGCAAGTAGGTAAGCCACCAAGTGTTAGAAATAGTTCTTTAACTAGATCAAATGTTACATAACTCGCAATCTTATATATACAAAAGAAAAAAAGAAAGAAGTTGCTGGTACCTTCATGTCATCTGGTGTCTGACATATTCCCTCTGGATTAAGATGATAACACATGAAAAAAACAAGACAGGCTTTGTCTTCACTGTTTAAAAATCTTAATGTGTGTGACTTTTTACCTTTCGGTAAGCAATGTTTGTCACCCATCACAAAACAAACAAACGAACAGGAAAGGAAAGCAAAACATTTATTTTACAGGAGAGGGGAATGTTAATCTGAGTTTGGAGAGTGATGTTGGTTGCAGCGAGTTTGCCTCAATAAGTACACTGACTTATAATCACTGCATTTCATCTTAGTGTGGCTCTCATGCCTTCACTGTCTGAAAATACAGCTTGGTTCTTTTCCTTCCTCAGAAATACCTGTAATCTCAATTGCTTGTTTTCAGGCTCCTTTAGTTTAGCTCCCAGAAGCCCTTCCCACCTTCCCCACACCCGTGATGAGTCATTCAAACACCTTAATTGAGTGATCCCTGAAAGACTATCACATGCCATTAGGATCTTGTCTTAGATTTATTTTTTTTAGATTGTCTTTATCTAAATATTTGAGAGTACTATAGCGTAATGGTTTGATCACTTGCAGAACAGCAACTGGGAAGGGCTAGGTGCCAGGATAGCTCTTCTGGCCAGAGGCATGTTACAAATACTCCTTCCTTGGAGACACTCAAGGTCAGGCTGGATGGGGCTCTGAGCAAGCTGATCTAGCTGTAGGTGTCTCTGTTCGTTGCAGATGAGTTGGAGCAGATGACCCTTAAAGATCCCTTCCAACTCAAAAGATTCTATGATTCTGTGTGGCAGAGCAGCGGGCATGTTCTCCAAACAGTGCAGTAGCGATGGGAAAAGCTGTTGAAGGGCTGCTATTAAAGCAGAAATTCTGCAGTTTCACCGAAAGCAATATTAGTCTTTATCTGTAGATGCATAAACTACACTGGCTCACGCAGCTGGCACTCTCAATGTGCTGTATCCAAGCTGAGAAGCTTTATCACCCTCCTTCTCTAGAGCACCCCGCTGCTGATGAGTCTCCCATCTCAAACAAACACCTACACAGATGTGTATCCTCCTCCTCTCTCACTGTTTAGCTGCAGAGCCTGCAAACAGCAGCAGTGACTTTCAGGTAATTGGTAGAAGGAATGCTCTCTTAAGTACTTCAGGAGCTTTGGGTTAATAAAGAAAACATCTGATCTCCTGTTTAGGAAAATCTGCCTGAGATGTCTTGCTAAAAATAATTGCTACCAGATAAATCTAATTGCGTTTTTTTGTTTTTACTACTAGTGCATTCCTTCACATTCCCAGCTCTTGCTGCAAAAGCTGTTGTGATTTTTATAAAAAAGAATTAGGTCAGAAGGTAAAAATATTTCATATTTCCAGAAACACTCTACACTCAGTACTGTTTACCTGTAGGTTGGCAGGCCACAGAGTAGTTCTCTTGGCAGTGCAGCCAAAAGTGTGCTTACTCTTAAAAAGTGTGTTAAGAAATTATTTTAGAAATTGTTACCATTAATAAATTAACATTTTCCTTTTTCTTCAACAACTTTTCAATGCAAGCAAAGTTCTATGGCAAAGCTCCTAAGCTATAGTAAATTACTAGAATTCCTGTAAAAACAAGAGAATTAATATTGGCTGATGATTGCCCATATAGCTATACTACCTGCATGCTGAGCCACATGATAGATGGTCTGTTGTGTTTTGATATTTGCTACAATTAAGCAGTTTGAAGGTTTTCAAAGTCAAATTGTATTGGTGAAGAGCTTTTTGATTCCCCCCACACCCCCACTTGTCCCTTGATAACAATCAGAAGCACACATATGGGCTCAGTCAGTCCTGCCCTTCTCTTTACTACATTCTGCAGCCCTGTTGCCTCCAGGAGTGGGAACGCCTTCTTCTGTGGGATTCTCATGCATCACCAGCATGCTGCTGAGCTGTCACTGCAAAAGAATGTTGTTCTCCTTTTGGTGGTCACTATTGCAAAATTCTTTGTGATACTTCTTCTGTGTGTTTTGAGAGAAATTTGCATTGGGCTCGGACTGTGCTTTTAATTGGAGAAATATCTTTCACCTAAAGACTTTGGTTAAGGCTATAATTGCTGCACGTATTGATTTGTTCAAGGAAATCTCAGAGAAAGATTAAATAAGAGTATTAAGTTTATCAAGCAAGGCTATGTCAGGGTTAGATTATAACTGACTTTCATTTAGTTACTCAAATATTTTCCTGATTACTCATCTAAAGTACTACGTTTTCCCTTCTTCTTGTGGTTTTTCCCCTTCCTACCCTGTGGCTACAACTCTCGTGGTTATTTTTTTTTCCCAGTAAAAGCTTTTGGCTTTCATATATTGGCTTATATAACCAAGTAGCAACTGAGACGTAGTCAAGCTAATAAGTACAAAATAAATCCATCTTTATCACCTAACTACATGTATGAATATGGATATGCCAAAGCATCAGAGCACATTATAATTTATGTCACTTAACAGCTGGATTTTAGTAGCTGGAACACAGCATCTTAGTGACTGCAATAAGCCTGGCAGTGGTTACTGTTTAGATATCACCATCTCCATTTTATTTAAACCAGGGCTGCTTGAGCCCTGCAAGTGAGATTGGGCTGGGAGACCTTCTGTGATCAGCAGATCACAGCCTTGAGCCATTGGGAAGCACCAGGATACTCTGCCTGCCCAATTACTGCGAAGGGAGCTGGCATTCATCACTCACTGACACAGGCTCTGCTTTGGAAGCAAGAATATTCCCAAGGCTACATCTGGCAACTAGAATTCTTGTAGATCTAGAAAAGGATATAGACCATGAGACACTCCATGTTTGGCTTTGAGGAGGCTGGGCTCCAAAAGTGAATACCAGGAACAAGATGAGTTTTGGTGGAATTACCTATGTATGATAGAAAATTTCCAGGATTTAGGTTCCTACACAGCCTCTTTGGGTAAAGCCAGCTAGATGTTTCTTCCAACCTCAATCTGTTTAGTTTGTATGAGGTTCTTTTGTGGTTGCTTTCCTTTTTGTTGTTTTATGTCCTAGGTGAGTGGCAATATGAGATGAGGTTTGTGTTGAATCCATTGCTGTCGTAGGCTAGCACTGATCAGAGCCCCACTGTAAGAGAGCTGTGTATGCGCCCCCTTCTAATTTACAGCTCTCCATCAGGGCTGGGTGAGAAGCGAATGCCCAATGTAAAGTTCTGCCAGGACAGCAGCAGCTGTGAGCGTGCACAGTAGCAGAGCCTAAAGACATTTATTGGCAAAAATACTAGGAAACAATCATTTTGGAAATGAGCACTCATTTCTTTCCTAACAGAGGCCTGCTTTGTTATCAAATACTGCATCTTTTATTATTATTATTATTTCCTTTATTTTTTTTTTTAAAGCAAGCAGTGTTCATTTCTCCTCTATGCCACCAGTGACAGTAGGAAATAAGATCAAGTACAAAATCAATTGCTGCTGTGTCCAAGAGGCAAACTTAAGACCTTTACCGTAGTTCTTTGCTAATGAGCCAGCACTGCTGATACCACTGCCATCTGTATCCAGAGAAGTTGGACTGAGCTTTGGTGTACAGTTAGTTAACATGAATTCTTTGCCATCCAAGGCAACTGCAATTTGTGTGATGTTTCAGAGTTTCCAGAAGAGCTAAGTTTAAAAGAACTTACAGCACACTTCCTCTCTGACATTTTCTGGATTTCCATTTTTTCATAATTTTATATCCCCCCTCAATAAAAATCTTCATTTTTCTTTCTTTGTGTAATTACCCTTCATCTTCACTCTGATTTATTTATAGCTTCTAGGATTCCAAGTGCATATTTCTGGATCAGTGCAGGGCTTTCACATAAATATATCACACTGAAATAAAGCAGTAGCGTGAAGCGTTCCCGACTCCAGGCAGAGCAGATGCAGCAAATGAAATCACTGATGAAAACAAACCTGAAAATACAGGAAGATTTTTCCTATATTTGTGACATAAAATCAGCATGGTGGGTGCAGAATAGTACCTGCTTCATGTAACTTTCATTGACGCTTTACACAACATTTTTATATATGGATACCTTCTGTTCATCCAGTCAACTTGCTCAGACAAAAGCAATATTTAAATGGACAGATTGGATTTTGAATATGTAAAAATTCATTATTCTCCATTGGAGTCACGTGCCTTGCGTTCAGAATGGGTTCAGCATTTAAGCTGATTGTTTAAAAATAGTTTACCATGAAATATCAACAAAATTGTCATTTTGATCTAACTGCTCATTTCTTCAAGATAAGGAAACCCACAGCAAGTCTGCATCATTTATGCTGCTGCTTTTTGGTTAAACTTCTCCTAGGAGACTCCAGACTTCTAGAATAAAAAGCTAATGAAAGCTTTTAGATAAAAAAAACGCATTTAAATTTTATAGTTTATAAAGATATTCAGAATCCTTGCTTCTTTGCTCAGTAGACTAGAAAACATCTGCCTGCTCTGCTGTGCTCAGAAAGAGCCCTAGAGAATCCCTTGGCTAAGACGGAATGAGAAAATGTGCTTCTTTGACAAGTTGAAGTAATCCACTTAATAGAGCGTAATTCACTTGCAATCAAGTATCCTCCCATTACTTCTTTATTCTAGTCTTTATCTGATTTCTCAACTGGATCTAGATTCTGATTTGTTTGCTTCAGCTGTGTTTTATGTGGTCTTAAAGCTGCAGGCCTGGATGCTGCCCTGCTGTCTGCCTAGGAGTTGCTGCTGAGATAGAGCTGAACTTCCAATTGTTTGATCTGAAACGGCTAAGACTGTGTTTTTCTGTTTCACTAAATGAGCTGAGTGCAAAAAAATTTTATAGCCTGTAGTATCTAGATATCAGCCCAAATGTATTTCAAACCCTTCCTCCTCCCCCCCCCAAAAAAAAGGTTCAGATGAGTTTAGTTTTTGTTTTGCGTTGGTTCTAAACAGAAAACAAGGTAGGATCTGAGCTTTTTTTTTTTCCCCCTCCACTTACAAGAAGTATGATTCTTGAATAAAATTTTATTTGTGTGGAGGTTTTTTTCATTTGATTTCTTGAACTTTGAATAAGAAGTAAGTATGAGAAGTATCAGTTTCCTGGCTGTAGGAGGAGGCACTGCTGGCAGTAAAGACTTTTTAAAAGAATGAAAGGAAAGAAAGCTTTGACTGTTCAGAGCTATTTAAATGTATTCAGTGTTCTTTACAGAGTGGTTGCGATGGGTATGCCAAGTTACGGGTGCAAATTTCCAAGAATGCTTCATACAAAACGATGGTGTTAACACTGGACTTCAAGAAAGTCCCAAAGTGGGTTCCTTTTGGGAATCTTGCTACAACAATCATAACAAAAAAAAAAAAAAAAAAAAAAAAAGGACTTCTTTGTTTTAAATGGGGCTCTCATCAGTTGATTGCTAAGATAAAAGAGAAGAGTGTCAGCTCGAAGAACCCGAAACTGTTCTAGTAGGAAAATTCCATCTAGGCTTTAAGAAGATTTTTGTTTGATTTTTAAGCATTCATCTAATCATTCTCTATGACTGGCATTATTTCAGCAATCAAGGAGCTGAATATCCTTTACTGCAGTTGAGTAAACTCTGAAAGTCAATCCCTTGGACAGCTGAAGATGTCAAATAAATATGTAGTCGTGCAATCCGATTGAGTTCTAATGCCAGGAAGCAAACAGTTCAAGGGCTTAAGAAGTACTGCTATTCACCACAGGCTTATTTTTTATGTGATATGGACTGTGCTGCTAATCAGATGTGGTATATTTCTGTCTTTCAGATTTACCGCTGGATTATAGATTTACACGATTTTCCTCAAATAGCTCAGCAACTGCTGGGTACTACCCAAGCCCTCCAAGAGCACTGCTGCCAAGTGAGGAATCAGTGACTATGAAATAGGTTTTTGGCTTTTCCTTCAATAACCCTGTGATCCTTTCTTAACTGCTGTTAAATGCTAATTGGTGAAAGTGCTGTTTGATGCTTCATAAAATAGAATGATGAATTGAAGCAGACTCCTGTGTAGATTTGTTTCCCTTGTTTCTCTAGTCCAGCTGGGACAGGTGAGCAATGCATGCTTTGTAAGTCTCCTTATCAGCCCTAAATTTCACACAGTAACTGGCTTTTTCCATGCACTGCCCAGATACGTTAAGAGAAATGTACTGTTAACAATTCATCTCAACTTACATGCTAAATTTTCAAGGACATTTTCAGTACTATCTCTTCTTAAGGTGATGCCATTGCTGCTTCAAAACCCAGGAAAGACATGAAACTAGACCCTCAGTCTACTCTATTAAGAGTTACCTTGGCAGCCCAGGTTATCACAGTAGTTCAGTGTTTTGCAAGCCATGAGGAAGTTATTCTTTTGCTGTCTAAACAAAGCAGAGAAGTACTGCAATTGTTCGTGGAGAAATGGAAATACTGAGGCCCAAAGAGAAAGACGCATCACAGCCAAAAAGAGACATGAATGAAATTTAGGCAGAAAAATACAGAAATATAATCATGGGAGCCTTGGCTACGTGCTTTGTATTCCTGCAAGTGTCCAACCAATGGTAAAATTCTCATCATGACTCCTCCTGCTTTAGTCCCCGATACCTGTGTCAGAGCTCTTCTGCAGAGTATAGGAAACCAGTTTAACAGTACCCTGTTTGGCTCAAGTGGATGCAAACCCACATTTTCCACCTTGCTGGAAAATCCTTCCAAGGAAGGATATGACACCCAGCTGCATTCATCCACATCCACTAAGTGCAGCCTAAGCCCAGAAGAGAAGCAAGACTCAAGGCGTAAAGTGAATATTTGCGTTCTTATCAGCTAATCTAAGCAAACGGGCTTCCTGTTCTCTGTGGGTTCAGTCCAAACCAGGCCCTGGTTCTGCAGTGCCTTAAGCAGGGCTGTCTTCGGCACCTAACAGAGGGTGACTGCTTCAAGAACATGTCTGAGACATTTGCTGTGCTAACAATTATGTCCCAGCAAACTAAGCTGGCACTATTTAAAATAAATTTCCCTCCAAGTTTAAAGGATGTTACACAGAAACTCTTCTTTGGTTTCAAGAAAAGTGCACAGTAAGAAGTTACTTTCTTGGGCCCAGACAATTCTCAGAATGGATTTGATTTGTGGTAATTCCTGACGTGTCACCATAGCTCATCAGTTTTACAGTTTCATCGATTACAGTATTTTGTCTCAGAAGCAGAGGCAAACACCATTCCACCTCATTTCAGAGATACCAGAATTTGTTTCATACTTTTTCCTACCTTTATTTTATTTATATAGGGAAAGTATTCTAAAATTCTCACATACTTACAAGTGATTTGCAATTTTTCCAGTTTAATATTAAGCATTATATTTTAGAAGAGAAAAATAAATGAGAAGAAGAATTGAGAAGAATTAAAACAAAATGAAAGCACAATTTTCTTCTTCATAAAGCATAGGCTAAAAATATTTGACTCAAGGCAACAAAAAGTAAAAGAACTTGTGCTTAGTTTGAAATATATAAATTAGCATCAACGTCTTGGGCTGCAAATCTGGCTCAAGATAAGGGTATGATTTGTACTAAGTAGAGAAGTATACAAATTAAAGTCTCAGATCCCTGATTACGGCATCATTTGAAATTCTGACCTGAATCAGGTAATCCTTTGAAAATAATTTCTAACTACAATCCAATCCAAACCAATACTATGTACTCTCACGTGTTTATTTTTCTGAATTAGATTTTTTCAGCTTTGAGGAGCTTTTCTTGTTTTTGTTCTGTCTTGTTTTTAAAGAAAATTAAAATGTAATGCCTAATGAAAATGAAATCTTCTAAGACCATGGTTCCTGGTATCAGCATGTTTTTTTGAATGGAAAGGTGACACATTCTAAGGACGGTCTGAACACAAATGCTACTGGAAGTGTGACTCCCCATGTCTGTGGCTGCAGGAAGATGCTGGAAAAATAGTTGAAGCATTTGCAAAATAATTAAAAACAGAGTTCCTGTGAAATCAGTATATAAAGACTCTTATAATGACTATTCTTATTAAAGAACCTCTGAAGATATTACAAGTCTTATCACAAAGCCCTCCAAAATGAAATAGAACATTTTGTTAAGGTTGAATGGTTTCGTAAACCCAGACAATTGTTCTGATCTTCCCAAAAATATCTGCTGTCCTAGTATATTTTGATTCAGCCACCAGCCCGAGGAGTCACCATGTGCTCGGCATTGCTGAGGTGAGGCCTGGCCACCCAAGAAGCTGCTGGAGTGAAGGTTGGCAATGGAGGACCTTTGGGAGGTGGACAGGATAGCCCTTTGAAATGGAGATGACATGGGGATGAGGGAGAAGTAATGTGGATGGAAGAAAATTGATAGAGCTAGCCCCTATTGAACAAGGCACTGTAAAGACACAATCTTTGGGTTTGTTTTTTTTTTTTTTTTTTTTTTTTTTTTTAGGTATAAAAAATAAGGTAGATATTGTACCTTAAACCTTTCCTCCTGAGTCCAGGTGTACATTATAATCATATCAAGGTAAATGGCAACAGAGTGTAAGGACATATAGATTAGTACGAAGATGCCAACCATCAGAACATGATGACTGACCTTCAACATTCCATGTGTTCTTTTGTCACCACGGAGGACAAGAACACTGTAAGTCTAAAATATACTTTTGTACACAATGTTGATATTTTATAGTAGAGATAGTTTCTCAAAGAATAAGGTTTAGAAATAAAGTCCTGTACAAAAAGTCACACACTAGCACGTAGAACTCAGGATCTGGTACAAAGATGTTGCTTGCCCAGGGCTTTGCCTATAAGTTGTCTTCTAAATTCCCTGGTGGAGGGGTATGATGTCTACCGCACCTCAGCATTATGGAGTGAACAAGGTAAGTTTTCTGGCAGGCCTGAAGTAGCTATTTTCACCTTGTACATTAAAGCAATCAACTTTTAAAACAAAATATTCTTTTGTACACTTGCTTTGTGGGCGATAGTTGTGCATCTGAAGAGTAGTTCATCAGATTTAGAAGGGAAGGCGCTTGGCTAAGCTACAGAAACCTTACCTCTGCAGAGTATCGGTTGTAATGGTACAATGGTGATAATGATACAGCCACAAGATGTGTGTTAACTGCCCAAGAACCACCTCCAACTATCTGGCACAGAGCCTCCTGGAAAAGGCTAGGTCCCCTAATCAGCCCCATCTCCTGTAACCATGTTTGTTCAGTTCTGAGTGAGTGGAACATCAAACTTCACAAGAGAGTCACAAGAAAGAAAAAATTGTACAAAAAAAAAATAGAGGTTGTTTTTGGAAAGATTTCATTGCAAGAAACAAATCTTGCTTTTCTGTATGCACTATAAATAGAAGTGCCTACTTGAAAACTGAGCATGGATTAGGGCCAAAATAAAATGGAATCCAGAAAGTTAAACACACTTGGGAATGTTTGCCAACAACTCTACAGGGCGAAATGGGGATTCCTGTGTGCAGGCCAATGGAATAGTGCTGTGGTCAGGGTGAGTGGTCATTTTCCTGAATGTAGGACAAAAACCTAAGGGAAATCTTTCAGGATAAACTGAATGCCCACAGCAGCCCTCTAACAGCATGGCAAGACCACAGCAAGTTTGCAGCTGACCAGATGTCACAGTTCATGGAAGGGTGAACACCTGAAGCACTGCATCTAACTTCTGCCTCTACCAGAGCTAACCTGATTGATTAAATCAGCTGCTAAAAACGCTGTGTGCTTCCCACTTGCACTGCCAGGGCTCATGGTTCGGCCCCTCACACATGGTTATAACAGCTTTTAAATACTTGCAGTGGGGGGAGAAACCATCCTAGCAACTTCAAAACCACATTATGGCTTCCATCCTTCTGCAAATTAGAGGGTGCGAGGCACAAAATGACAGTGGCACAACTGAATCATAGAATCAAAGAATCATTGAATGGATTGAAGGATCATAGAATGTTTTGGGTTTGAAGGGACCTCAAAGACCATTGAGTCCCAACCCCCTGCCACTGCTACCCCCCACCTCAGCTGCCTGGGGCCCCATCCCACCTGGCCCTGAGCACCTCCAAGGATGGGGCATCCACAGCTTCTCTGGGCAGCCTGTGCCAGTGCTTCGCCATCCTCTCTGTGAAAAATTTACCCCTGACATCTACTCTAAATCTCCTCTCTTACTTTAAAACCATTCCCTCTTGTCCCATCACTGTCAGACCGTGTAAAAAGTTGGTCCCCTTTCCTGTTTATAGGCTCGCTTTAAATACTGAAAGGCCACAATGAGGTCCTCCTCAAGCCTTGTTTTCTCCAAGCTGAACAAGTCCAGCTGGCTGAGCGTTTCTTTGTAGGAGAGGTGCTCCAGCCCTCTGATCATCTTCATGGCCCTCCTCTGGACCTGCTCTAACAGCTCCGCATCCTTGTGTTGAAGGCCCCAGGCCTGGACTCAGTGCTCCAGATGGGGCCACACAAGGGCAAAGTGGAACCACGTGGCACCAGCCACAGATAAGAACCAGATCTTAAAACTCTGAAGAACTTGTTTTGTTTTTGTTTTTGTTTTTGTTTTTAACAGTGAAGAAAACAATCATAAAATATATTAAACTCTGTATATGAGACAAACAAAAATTAGATTTTCTTGTCCAAAACATACAAGAGCGTTATTTTGAGGAAATCTTTTAGGAAAACAAGACCATTACCATTTGGTAGAACTTGTTCTGTCACAACACAAATGGAACTCTGAAAACTGTGACTCCATGGGCCTAATAAAATTCCACTGGATGATCAACTTTTTAAAGGCTCTACCAACCCTGAGGAATAAAAAGTATCTAGATAAATAACTCTTCACTTGCCTTATCTCAAAATAAAACCTGAGAATTGCAGTTTCCCTGCAATGTCATCCCCTGGGACCTCACGCCCATTCTGAGAATTTCAGTGGGTGCCCCTAGATGCTGAGCAATCTGCATATTGTGATAATCCCAAGAAAGGAGATGGCACTTCAAACTTTCTGAAAAGAAATGTTATGTTGTGAAATGGAATGACAGAAATTCTTTATCTTACACCAACAGAACACTTCTGAAACAACTACTGGAGGGCTGCTACTGGAGCAACTGCTGCAGTGTTGGAGAGTGATGGTAGCAGTGAACTTTCATCTCTGTTTCCTCCCTCAAAGCTGCCCGGAGACAAGGTGGCAATGTTCACTCATATATACACATAAACTGTCAGCAATTAAGAGCACGGATCCCATGACCTGAGAATGCAGAGACAGAGGGAATGAGGGAACGATCTGCATTTAATAGAAAGTTGGTTTTGTGGGGTTTTTTGTTATTATTTGCCAGTCAGGCAGGAAGCAGAAGAACTTGTAGATGAGTAGTAGCAAGGAAAAAAAAAATGTAACCAGAAGACAATTGTATGAATTTAAGAAAATAGATTTGATAACAACCATTAATATGACAGTAGTTAGGAAGGTATTATTAAAATTGCTGTTTATAGCATTTGTATTTGTGCATGTATTATATACTTCTACAGATATTGCTGACGGCCTCTGTTGCTTCAGAATCAAGTATACAGAACTGATTACTATGATATCTCATGGTGCTGCTTATGCAAGTGTTACTGTTATTGTTGTTTCTATATTGTTATATATAGAAACAAGACTCCAATACCTGTGCCTGTGTTTGATGGGAAGTCTCACCTTTGAGTCTCAGCTGTAACTGTAGCACAGCAAATCAGGGTGAGATGGTTTTGAAGAGAAACAGAGAGGCAGCAACATGCCCAAAGGCGATCTCTGAGACACACCTTTTGCACTGACACATCTCTAGTGTAAGGAGGAGAGAGAAATGGGAGCATGAAATACAAGTACTGAGGGGGAAGGGGTGTAAGTAGGTGACGTTTAAACATTTTCACAAATTCCAGCAGTTGTTTAGCTGTCCGCTTGGCTTTCTACATATCAAGTGACTCCATAAAATAGGTGGATTCTATTCATTGAAAACAGCATGTTACAAATGGAAAACATTATTGCGACATATCTGGCATCCAGAGAGGGAGAACGTGGCAGGCGGCTGAGAGGCAGCACTGATGGGGCCCATCTGAAGGTTTCTCTGGGAATGAGCGCTGATGCTTTGTTCTCCTGGGGACAGTGATCAGTTTGTAACACTGCAGAAATTTGGAAGGAGAGATGTTGACATGCTGAGAAAGATCACACGTCTGAGAACATGAAGTAACAGCAAGTTCTGCTGGAGGGACCACCACGTGGTGCTGGGACCCCAACCTGCTCCAATCGCCCTCAGAGAAAGCAAGGGCTGAGCGCTGAAGGAGCTGATAGCAGGGCACTGCGGCAGCTGCTGGGCAGAGGTACACCTAAACGCAGCCCAGAGATGCAAAAGCAATAACGATACCGTCCTTCTACTTCCTAATGGGCCCTGCTGCTGGAAGGCAGAGACCAGAGAAAACATGGCATTTTTTATCAGAGCCAGATCTTTCTTCTGTGTATTGGGATATGCAACTTTGTACCTGCCTTACGGCTGCTTCCCTCCCAAGGTGTCTGAGGAGCATGAGTATCCCCATTCACTGTCTTTTCCATCCTTGCTGAGGTTCCCGTCCACAGTTCCTCACTCACTGTGAAATCTGCAGGAATTTCTTCTGGTCTGACATCGTCTGCTGGCCTCAGGCTAAAACAGGCTGAACACATGGTGAGAGCTAGAGAGAGGGAAGGAAAGGAAGTGTAAAGCAGAGAAAGATGTTCCATTTACATATAAAAAAGTACTGTTTAGGAAACACAGCTGGTGCCTTCCCCTTCCAGCTGCCTACCAGTACTTAGGCTATGAAGGAGTAAAAGCCACCTGTGGGACGGACAGCACCATGTCCACTGTGTAGACATAGCAGAAGATAAAGGGAGGAGAAGTCTTTGTTGCTCTAAGGCATTGCGCCAATCCATAAATGTGCCTGGCACCTGACAGACCCATAGGAACATTGGGCTAGATGCTCCTGAGAGAGAAATTGCTCTTTGCCATACTGTGTGGGACAGATCCTGGAAGGTAACTGAACTAGTTAGGAAAGAGTTCCAGATCTCCAGTTCCTTCTGATTCTCAGGGCTGTTTTCAGCCACTCCTTCAATTACTTGGCTTTGGAGCTGTGACTGTTTCTGCCCATTGCCTGTGCTACGAGCCAGACCCCAAAATCCCCAAGTAGTAAATGGTATGAATCATGTAATACTCTCATAAACTTGAAGGACATAGCAGCAACAACCGAGTTAGGACACTGTCTGGTCCACACCCTGCCTGGAAAAGAGGCCCTATCCAACATTCCCCCACATGGAATTAGGATAAATTGTGAAAATTAGAGCTCCCTTCATGTGATGCTAATGTAGTAATGAGGGAACCACCAGACAGAGCAGCCCAGAGCAAGGCGGGCAGGGTGAGCGTTGTGCAAGGATGTGGATCTGCGACTCTGCTGCTCAGTGACAAGAGGAGGCTGCCCCAATGCTCTTGTCCCGAAGATTTCAGCTCACAGAGCTGAGATCAGAAATCATCACAGCTGGGCACAAGAGATGAAGAGAAAACAAGGATTACAGTCATAAGGAAATCAATTGTTTTGGAGAATTAGTGAAAGAATTTGGAGAATTTGGTACTTTTCTCTCTTTTCGTTTGAAGAGTTTTGTTACTTAATGGGAAAAGTAGAAGTGCCCCTACATGGAAATTAGAGACTGAAGACAGAAGAGGTCTTCAGTGAGAGGGTGAGGCTCAAAAAAAAAAAAATCACAGAGGAAAAAAAAAAAGGAGAAAAATTAGTGTTGCATTGACTTGGGATGAAGAAAGACAAAAAATGACCAAGACTGGGTGTGTGAAACAGAAGGAATGACATACAACTCCTCTCTGTAAGCTAGCATCTCCAGTTCTAAAGAAATGAATCTTTCCCATATTTTCACAGCTAATTAAGAACCAAGAGCTTTAAAATGTATGAAGCATCAGCAGGCATTTTGTGTCTTCTCCAGAAAAGATGAGCCCTACCTCACTGTCTTCACTGTCCATTGTGTCTAAGGCAGTGACTCCTCTGTGCACACTAAAACCTGCTGGTGTCATACATTTTTGCTTTGTTACAAAGGCACCAGGATTTTCAAGTTACTGGTAACATTACCAGAAAGGCCAAGGAAAAATAAATAAAGGGTGTGTGATGTATGAGTTGAACGGTTTCTGACCTGAGTAGTTTTCAGACAATTTCCATGGAATATGCTCTTCATAATGGCTGAGCCAATGGTCTTCAGCTCCAATAGGTAAATTTAATCCTTCTCCTCAGTCTGTTCTGGAGCAATGCCACCCAAAAGGTCAATGTGCTATATGTTTCAGTGTTGAATGATGTAACTTAAGGAAATGGTATTTACAAAGTTTAGTAATCTCAATGGGAGTTTCCAATAAAATAAAAGGAAAAAATAAAAAGGGCTTCTGACTCTTGGGAGCAGAGAGAAAGTGAAGGATGTCAAGGACAGAGGCACCACCGCAGTGGAAATTGTACAATGACATGCTAGTCATTCAAACCAGCCCTGGTGTTGGTGGCAAGAACAGACAGCTCCGGGGCATGATTCATCACCTCTTAAAGAAGGTGTCTGAAGCAGGTCAGATGAATTCTGTTCTGAAAGTACTTAGTCTTCTCTGCATTTATAAAGGAGCCCTAATGTGACTGGATCAGAAATAGTTTGCAAGAGGTATGGCAAGCCACACTTGGAACATAACCATATAAAGAAGACTAGAAAGGACCTGGACAGGTCGTGTGGCCATAAACAAGATACCCCTCATTCTAAGGGCAAGCACCATCAGACTTTCTAGACCTGAACTGTTCCTGGTAAATATATGCTTAACTGTTCTTAAAAGCCTTCAGGGACAGAGGTGCCATTTACTCCTGCTAGTTTATTTACCCCTAAAGATACCTTTTTTCTTACTTAGCTTAAAATTCTCCTCCAGCAACTTGCAGGCTGCTCCCAGAGGATGTGGATAAGAGATTATTCTCTTCTTTTCAGCTGTTTTTATGTAGCTGGAAGCTGTTGTCATATCTTCCTCCAGTCTTCTTCTCCTTGGTATAATTTTTTCCATCTCCCCATCCACGTAATGTCTATGGGGGACCCCACATAACCTGGGGTCTTTCTCATTTCCTTCCTCCCTCCACTTCTTAAATGATGTGGTGGCTGAAGCAGGGCACAGAAGTCCATCTGAGGCCTTATTTGCTTAGGGTAGAAAGATTTTTTTTTTTTCCTGATCCTGATACGTAATTCTTCTGTTTATATACAAATGAATGGAAAATTTAAGAATTCTTCAGAAATTCTGGAAAAAGCCTTTCCTGATTTTGGGAGGTTTGTGAAGTAAGCAGCGCATCCAGGATGCAAAAAGAAAACAATTAGTCATGAAGCTGAAATTAAACTAGAATAGAAATTTCTTGCCTGTTGGGCATCTTTGAATGACTGCATATACATTTCATTGTATTTACTTAGCCCGACAAGCACTTTATGGGTTACTGAGCAGTAAAACAATCCCCATTTTATACAAGAAGATATAAGGCAGAGGGGCTTTGTGGCTCTCCACCACTGCCTAACTCCACGTCAGAGCAAGACCCAAGCACATCTCAACTCATCCTCTGAGAAAGGAACCTGAGTGCATAGGCTCTATGGGATCACAGCATGCCTTGCCCACGTATTTAATTGTGACAAAGCAGCATAGTGCAGTTCATCTGAAATACAGATAGGTACTACCAAGAACTGAGGTTTTGAGTTACGCTGTTCAGAACTGCAAGTTAACAATGCTGTGTTACTTAAATTCAATGCATTTAAATGCCTAATAATGTGATGCTAAGATATGACCAGTATGTGGACATCTCCCTGCTCGTCACTTCATGCATCCCAACAGTTCTGAGAATTCCTGTGCAGTTTCCCTCTTGCTCCATGTCTGGCTGGTGGTGGATGCAGCTTTTCTCATGTTCATTCATGTTACAACACCAATATTTTACAATTGCATTATCAGTGCAGTACAGTTCAATACTATTCAAATAGGTGTTTAGAAACACGTCTTCTAATGCTTAATTTGATGTTTGCATGACTGAAGATGAAGCACACCCTTCTTGTCAGCATGTCACTACTGGTACAAAGCAAGGCTTCCTTCCAGGCTCTGGCAATACTCTGAAGTAACTGCTGGTGGATCCCATTAAGGTTGTCAATAGGCAGAGAAATACCTCAGAAGGGAAGGATTAAAAATAAATGTATAGTTTCTAGTTTTGCCTAGTTTCTACAAGCTTACTAGTCTTTGTAGAACAGCAGGTAATCACACTGCCATAAACCATGAAGCTTGTTTAAAACTATCCTCAGAAAATCAGTTTTGTATTGTATAAACACTTACAGCCCAGGCAGTGATTCAGTAACACCGCTGAGGTGATGGTTAAGAAAAAGCTTTGGGAAATCAAAACCACAAGAGGCTGTACAGCATCCTGAGCTATTGCGTGTACATGTTTTTGTTTGGATCCCAGCCCACTGTCTGAAGATGATGAAACATACTCAGCTTTGTATAGCCAACAAACATTTGAAAATCTTTGTTTTGTACTTTTTCCTGGTTATCAGTGACAAAGACAGCTGTTCCTAAGGATTGGTTACGATGTCCCATTTTCCATTACTTTCCCAAGCATCTTCATTTGTGTGGCTGCATAAAAGTCAGGAGGATTGGTGTGGATGTTGCCGATGTTTCACATTTTTGCTTGTATAAGCTTAAATATAGTCACATCACATTTCAAAGAGCAATGGACAAATTGACGTTTTGTTTCACCATGTGGAAAAAGAATTCTGAGGATTTTGGATAAGATGTTCCATTGGGCCCCTCGCTACCAGAAAGACATTGAGGGGCATGTCCAGAGAAGGGCAACAGATCTATGAAGGGTTTGGAGCACAAGTCTTACGGGAAGCAGCTGAGGGAACTGGGATTGTTTGATCTGGAGAACAGGAGGCTCAGGGGAGACCTTATCACTTTCACCAACTACCTGAATGGAGGTTGTGGAGAGGGGGAAGTTGGCCTCTTCTCCCATTTAACCAGTGATAGGTTGAGAGGTAATGGCCTTAAGTTACTCCAGGGGAAGTTTGGGTTGGATATGGGGAAAAATTTATTCTCAGAAGAGTGATCATGTGCTGGAACGGGCTGACCGGTTAGGTGGTGGAGTCACCGTCCCCAGAAGCATTCAAGAAACGTTTAGAGGTGGTGCCGAGGGATGTGCTTAGTGGATACAGTGGTGATAGGCTGACAGTCAGGCTTGATGATCCTTATGGTTCCCTTCCAACTCGGGATATTCTATACTTCTACGATTATGCTGCACGGTGAGATGGACACTGAGCGAGTCCTCCCTAGCTGTTTCCATCTCCACACTCTGTGCAGAGCCGTGCAGAACCCGCAGTTCCGACAGCCAGGGTCGGGGGCCGAGTGCGCATTCCCTTTTTTTGCGGCTGGCGTCCAACAAGCGCACCCCGCTACAAGGGGCGGCCGCGCTGCTTTCGTGCGGGAATGGCAGCGGGACCGGGGGCTGCCATGGGGGCGGCGGGCGGAGCGGGACCGCGCCGCCGCCATGGCGTGAGGGGCTGGGGCGGGGACGGGGAGGAGGAGAGGGAGAGGTAAGGAAGGAGGGCGGGGAGGAGGGGGTGGAGCGGGAGGGGCAGCGGCTTTCTTCCTGAGTTGAAAAACGGCCCCCTCCGCTCCGTGCCCTGGGGCTGCTCGGTAGAAACTCGCGGGCCGAGGAACTGCGGGGCTGTGCCGAGCGGGGGCCGCCGGCAGAAAGTGCGCGCTCCCGCCCCGTCGTGTCCCCGCGTCCCGACCCTCCGCTGGGCGCGGCGGGCCCGGGGGCTCCTCTCGGCGGCGCTGCGGGTGCCGGCGAGGTGCGGGTCGGGCTCCGCTCACTGGAGGCGCTTAGATCTGCGCCCCACCCCCGCACCAGTGCCGGAGCCGTCCGCAGGCGCTGAGTGGAGCCTCGCAGACGTGTCCGTGTGAGAGGTAAGTGGGAGCATCCTCATCGTGCGCCTAGGGGAGCCCAGAGACAGGAAAAGGGAGATCTGCCCGATGCAACTTCCTGCCGCTTTGCTTTTTTGATGGTTGTTGTTGGAAAAGTCGGAGTGAGCGGGGAGAGCGGCTGCCACCTCCCGCAATTCCGGCGGCCCTCGGCTCGCTCCGTGCGAGCCCCGCACCGCCGATTCGTGCCCTCCTGCACACCCCGCGAGTGCGGCCCGACGGCGCTGGGAGCAGCCGCTCTGCCTCTCTGTGACATCCCTTCTCGAAACCACGTAAAGTTGTGCTGCTCCCCAAGCTGCCTTTTTGGACAGTGACAATATAAGAAGCGAATGCAGCTGGGAATGAAATGCAGGAATTACTGCTCGAGTAGCTGCAGGGTTTGCTCACCCCGAGAAGATCGGTTGCAGTTTAAATAGCGCTCAAGTTTTAATACAGCCCAAACAAAGAGCAAGCAAACCTCGGCTGAGTATTGCCACGCGATGGTTATCACGCCAACAATGATCATAACTCAGCACGGGGTTTGGGGAAAGGAACAATACAGCGAAGGGCAGCAGTGGGAATCAATAACTCAGATTCTGTTCATTGCTCTGAAAGTCTCTCGCTGGGCAGCCCTGGCAGCGCGCCCCGCCTCGCTGTGCCTCCACTTCCCCCCTCATAAAGCAGATAAATGTGCCCGCTGCCTCGCAGAGGTGCTGAGAGCCCTAATTAATTAATCGAGTTCATAACTGCTCGGAGATCCCTGGGTGCATTTTTCAACGGAAGCGCTAAGTGTTACTCCAGCTGGGGGTTCTTGCATTGTGTGGCACTGCTCCTATGGGTTTCTTTTGTGACTTACATTAGCTGAAGTTTTTAATGGAAGGCAACAAAGTGCCAGTTCTGGACTGGCATTTTCTTGACTGTGAATTTTGCTGGCAAGCAAAGCTACAATATACTTCTCGTAGGCTGTTTCACTGGGGATGGACTGCTAGTGCTTTAACAAAACGTTTCCTTGTTATTCGAAATAAGTTTGCTTTTATTGCTGGAAGTATTGGGATACTTAGCACTGACTTATTGCCATGGAAAAAAAACAAACTGGTGTTAATATAAGAACAAGATGTGTTTATAAATGTATCTGCATCCCATGTGTGGATGCTAACCTCAGAAGACACTGAGGTCAGTGGCTCTGTCACTGTATCCCTGTACAGTCACTTCTAAACCCAGCACTCAGGTCATAGAGAGTATGTGCTGCAAAGGAAGAGCTACACAAATTGGTTACCTGTGGTAAAAGCTGATAGTTTCTAGCCACCCAAGTGAGCTCAAGTGTCATCACAGTTTATTTGAATTGTTCTAATGAGGTACTTAGTAAATTTCTACATCACAGTGGAGAGAGAAGTGCATTCAATTACCTAAGTGTTAGATGTTATTTCCATAGGTTGCATATGGTTATAATAAAGTTGAAGCTACCTTTCAGCTACTCCTTCATGAGCAGTGGCTCAGTTTTGGTATTACTTCTTTTGGCACTTCAAAAAAAAATAAAATAAATAAAAAAAAAAAGGTTTTCAAGCTTGTATCAAGTGGTGGTAGGAAATCATTGCCTCCAGCAGGCAGCTGATGGGTTGCAAATGAGCATCACCATCTTATTTGCAGGTGAAGAAATGGCCCCATCCGTCAGTGGCTGGCAGCCTGAGCCAGGGGAGTGGGGTGAAGTGAGGCTGTAAGTGAGGCCGTGCAGCAGCAGTGTCTGCACAGGGCTGTGACTCAGTTCTTACTAAATGCAATCACAGAAGTTTAGTTAGAACTGAGTCACATTCCTACGGCTGTGTTTGGAAATTTGAACATCTGGCACCCCCATCATACTCCAGCAATGAGCAGAAAGTGATTCAGTTACTACTGCTATCGTTCCTGGGTATTTTGCAAGTAATAAGGTTTGTTTTCTCCTTTCTATTTTTTTTTTATTTCTTTATTTGCAGAGAATTAAAGTATAAACAAGGAAACAACTTTCTGTAACTCTTGTTTCCTGGTTTAGACTTAGTAATCCAAGTGTGAGGATAGTAGAAGATATGGCTTTTGCTTAGTGAGCAGCATTTAATTGGCAAAATAGGATATCTCAGCAGCAAACTTGTCCTGCCTGTTTGCACTTCCTTTCAGCTGGTTCAGATAAAGGAGTTCGGTTACAGTGTTGTACTCCCAAAGCTGCTACAGCACAGTGCCAGTTTGTGTTCACAGCTGTAGTTATGTCTTTATTATACTTAGGCTTAATATTTGGTTGAAAGCCCATTCCTTGAACTGCTCCCTGTTTGGGTGGGGGTGCTTTGTGCCAAAGCGTGGAGCATGACCCAGGGATGACATTCCAGATATGCACAAGGTGCAGCTCTTCTTCACTTCAGTCCAGAGGGTCAAATCCTGCTCACCTTATACAAACATTAGGATTTATTCACTCCACAGATTCAACATTTTCTCCTGTGAGACCCACGTTACATGTCTGTTAGCACAGCTAATCATGGTGGGGATATGATGAGGTGTGACAGCTTCATTAGCAAAAGCTGCAGACCCTTATGCACTGTGCTTTTTCCAGACTTGATTATTTGTTCAGGATGGGAATGGAGCAGGGAAGGGGACTAAATCCTGCTAGGAAATAGGAAATATTGCTGATGTGAAGTGGGTCCTTTCTCACAAATGCTTGGCCAGCAGAAGTTCAGCAGAAGCAATGTGTTGGCAGCATGGACCTGACCTATGAGGTCTGGTCATTTTGGGGCTCACATGGAGGACAGAGTACTAGGAATAGCTTCTCCCATCAGATGCTGACATCACTTTTTCACTGCTGTTGAGATGCAGTCAGGTGTTCAAGCTGAGTTGCAGTGAGGCCATTATTTTTACATGATCTGTAACTACCTTTGTTTGTTCTCTTTTCTTTTTTTTCTCCTCCTTGCTCAGACTCAGGGAGAGTACAGTAGGGACTGGCAATAGCCTTGTTTAGAGCAGACAATGGACTGTAGGGATTCTGGTCAGTTATCTCAGATAGGTATTGTGTTTCAGTAGCAGATAAGCTTTATTTTAACATTAGAGTTCTTTCACTGCAGTTTTCTTTATGTTCTTGTTTATTGTTTTCACTTGTTTGTTTTTATCAGAGATAATAAGTATGCTGAATGGTTGATAGAAACCACGTATGCCATCATACATTTTTCAATGAAATATTTGCTATAGCTATCAAAGTATTTCAGAAATTCTCTAAGAATGTTTCTGTGGATGCCAAGTTACTTTAAAGCTTTTTGATCAGATCCTTGCAACTGTGGTCCATCACATTTTTTTGCTGAAGTGCTATGTAAGGTTTTGGTTGAGCTGCGAGAGCCGTGCCTGCACAGCCCAAGGCCAGAAAAATTAGAATTTACAATTCTATATTTAAAGATTAACCTGTAATTTAATGGTAATGTCGAAGCCTACTCAAGAAAATCGATTATGCCAAACGAGCAGCTGAACTTTGCAAGAGTAGTGAAACTTTGAGCTGTATCTGTATTGGAGACTTCTTTTCATGGAAATATGACTGTGCTTCTTATCATGGGTGTTCTCAGCAACAGTGAAGATAGCAGTAATCTCAAAGGAGCTATGTCCAGTATGTTTTATGTTCTCTCCAAGTTTGTACCCTGAAAAACATTGGGTGCATCTGGTACATACATATTATATAGATAAACTACATGCTCTCTATCGGTACATCTGTATGTCTAGAAACTGAAGATACAGAGGTGTATAGCAATGAAAGACAAGCATAGCAGAGGTACTAACAGAGTTGTACCAATAATTATGAACAGCATATTGAGTTTAGGTGAGAGGAGGCTGCCAGGTGAGGTGGTGCTATTGAGGTCCACAAACAGAGATGTATTATAGCAAATGAGAGAGCAGTTCTATGTGAATATACATGTCTTAAGAGTAGATGTAAATAATGTAAAACAAAGTGTTGATTTAAGTCAGATTGTTATCTTTTTAGATTCATGAATTGACTAGTATAGATTACTTTGGTTTTTACCAGTGTTCTTTACATGCTAGTATAACATAAATAAAGTTGTAGGATAGCTTTGTATGTGAGGCTGAGTCATTAACAAAATATGGAGACAGTTAAAATGCACTTTGATCCCATAGCAAGCAAAGGAGGTGATGCATTCCCATCTATTGACATGACATTCTATGGAAATGTTAATGAATATAAATATTTGATAGCCTCAACTGCTGAAGTTTGTAAATAGGTGTAGATAGACACCTTTCTGTAGAGAGAAAGAGCTGGGTTTGCAGAACTCCAGCTGAGACATTTGTCTCCATTCATCTTGGAGGGCAATTAAAACAATAAGCAGGAAAGTTTAAAGCTGTCAGTTACACATAGTAGAGGTGAACAGCCAGCCAGGGGACTTGAAACATTTACAAATAGGAGGAGGAGTAAAGAGGAAGGCTAATAAGAATAATTAATAAGAAGATATTAATTGGAAAAGGGAATAGAAACTAAAGTGAAAGATGGAAACACCAGCGTCAGAAGTTTCTGATAATCAGCCTGCTGAAGCAGCAAGGGAAGCTCCATGGCATGCAGCAGTCTGAGTAGGCTGGATTAAGTACAAGGAGGATTTTTGTTTCGACAGCAGTAAAATTGCCTTTCCCCTTTTACATGTATGATTAATTTTTTCTGTCCTCTATTTGCGCCTCCTGGGCATTGCAATCACACAATGTTTTGCAGCTTTTCCTGTGCACTGTGCTTCTGTTGCTTGATCTGTGCACAGATCAATCTGGGTAACCTCAAATAATCTCTTCCTTTGCTTACTTCCCGTGGTGAGGCACTGTTTCACTTCTGGCTTGTAGGTTGCTTTCGCAGGAAACCTTCTCTGTGGTTCCTGATACCCCAAGCCCAGCTGTTCACACGCTTCCAGACCTGCTGAATGGGTCAGAAAAAGCTATGCTTCTTAGCAGCTGCCAAAAAAATAACCTGAACTATTACAGGCTCCTTTGTTCTGAGTTTCTGCACCATTATGGTGATAGTTCTAGTCCCCAGAAGCCTCCTACATGTTAGAACTGTGTAATGGATGGACAAGTGGTTTGCAGATTGACGTCTGGGACATGAGTGGAATGGGCAAAAGCAGTTAATACTTGACTGTTAATACTCTAGTTGCTTTTGTTAGTGCTAGCTTCTGTGAAAAGTAATAATTTCTAATTATTTAAATAGCCTTTTAAAAAATATTTCAGTTTAGGGTAAAATAAAAAGTGCCAGAGCTCTCAAAAAGATATTTCTGTAGAGGTTCATAGTTTTATAGTCCTTGGTGGTAGAAGTGACTGAGCTTCCATTCACTGAATGCCTTAGCAGGCGTGTCCAAACTGGTTGGGAATTACTGCCTTTATGGTGCTGCATATCAAAATTATTTTCTTAATCATCCTAGGCAGTGAAGTATAAAATAAAGGATCCCAGTGAGAGTTAAGAATAGTAATGTTTGTACAACTGAAAAATTGAGAAAACATTTGTGTAGCGAAATAAGTTATAAAATAGAAGAAAATTCCAAATTCCCAGGCTATGGTTTGGGCATGCAGAAAATTTAAATCCTGTTTTTGCTTGAGGCAGAGAAAAGGTTATGCATTGGATGTGTGTAGTCCATGGTAATTTCTATATTTGGTGGTAAAAAAGACAAATAAGATTTAAAATAAAAGGGCTAAGCAGATGGAACTGCCATGGCTGATAGCTTACACGTTCTACAGTGACCTTAAACATACTTAGCAGTTGCTGTTCTGTCTGCAGCATAGTGCAGAATTAAGTGCAGCCCGTCATGATACTCATACAGCTGCATGCTGCGCTAAATAGATCCATTGAATTTTGTACATAGATCAAAGGACAGGCACAAGTTTAAATCTTGACTGCTGACGTGATGTCATAGACTGATAATTAGTTTAGGAACTGCTTCCTTCTGGTTGCCTTCATGGTTTTCAGAGTTAAAGCAATTGCTCAGACATGCGAGTTGACGCAAAGCCTCTTTTAAGGTTATTTTGGATCATATTAGAACAAGTGCAAAACAAACACATGGGTACCTGAGCTATACTTTCTTTATTGCAGATTGATTTCTGAGTTATGTTTTGCATTTCAATATTTAAGCTTTTAAATACTTCTCAGATTATATACTTATGGTATAGTGTTTTTCTCACAGTGGAAAAATAAGAGAGGAAGAAGCAAAGTAATGTCCCCTGGTGGTTAAGGTTGTAATAGATATTACTCAAGTTGTGGGCAGCTATTCTCCACCTTCCCAGCATTGTCACTGGAGGGACAGATAATCACTGAGTTTGGAGGAAGGCCTCCCAGCTGCATGTCAATCTTCTGCACTCTTGTCCAGCCCTGCAGCTCTGAAAGGGTCTTGGTAGTACCTACTGATGAACATTAGTTCTCAAGCCATTAGGCTTGAGAGTTTGGACAATGGATTTGTTGTAGTTACTACAGTGTACAGATAAATTTATACCTTTCTTGATCCCATTGTGTTGCCTAATTTTACCCACAGATTGGTCTGTGTGTCAGTAGGAACTAAATGGCAATATATGGGAATTAGTCTCTATTGACTCTTTTACCTCTCTGTTTCCGTGGACTCTAGCTGCATTATTTTGTCCTTAAATGTAACTAGTTTCAGTTAGATGACTTGATTGCACTCCTATTTTTGTTTGCAAAATACTCAGGTCAGTGGTAAAACTGATATTCTTCTATAAAATAACTTTCCAGTTAATATGCTCATGGTTTTAAAACATCACTATTTCCAAATGATAAACTTGGTTTTATAGAAGCTGATCCTTCGCCATGAGGAGGAGGGCCCATAGCCTCAGCAAGTGTAGGCAAGAGCTGTGCGCTGAGACAGTCACTCCTGGTGGGACAGAGTGGGCAAGGCTGGTTTGTATGTGTCCCAACCCTGGACTCTGTGGAGGCTCTCATTCAGTAACCTGAAGAATCCATGCTGTTCTGATAGAAACTTTAATCACCAGAAATCCTAAGTGCCAGCTTTGCTGGTTGTAGATGTACATACTGATGAGATATCGTGTCAGAGGTGAGACATGGGTGAGCCTTGGCGCTCACTATTTCTTTTTTTCTAGGACATGATACAAAAGCTGTCCCAGCAAAAATCATCCACAGAGTGCTTCTTTGGAACTGAAATCTCTATTCTCTAAATGTTGTGTTTTTTTTAATGATCCATAATGTCAGGGTGCTTCAAGTATGGCTGGTCCAATCAGTGCTGTTCTTTCCTCACAGCCCTCCATCCCCTTTCCTTGCTCCTGTGCTCTCACTGCTGGAGCTGTTTTTCAATGCACAAGCAGCTGGAGTCAACAGGGCCTCAGTTTTCCTTCAGACAGTGTTTATTTGGTGAACCTACTGTGTATAACAATGTCCAATTCAGTTAGTGGCATCAGTTTTACAACACTTTTTTTTTTTTCCCCAGTAGAATATCCAGTCTTTAATGTGGATAGGGAGAATGGAAATAGTTAAGATTTTTTTTTTTTTCCTAGAATAAATGGTGTTCTCTACTGTTTTGTTTCTGCTGGCAGTGGAGTGGAAATCACGGCAAATGCTTTTTCAGTCTAGGACTGAGTGACAACTCTTCAAAGCATATGGTATATTAACATTTTCTTCTGTGGGTAAACATCCTTCACTCTTCTTATTTTTAATACTTTATCAGGTTGCGGTTTCCAAACTGAATAAAAAACTGCTTTCAGAAAAGGTTGAGTTGCATGATAAAGTTGTTCTTGGAAGATGTGGTTGGTAATGATGTAGTGTAATATGATAGTAAGGAATTCTTTTTACTTTGAAAAGTAGTATTATGAGTGAGATTTAAGCAATCAGAAAGCCCTGGCTTCTTTTCATTTCAGCCCTGTGTATTGAACAAACTTGTTGCAGGTTCACCCACAACTGTTAATTTGGGGTTTATGTGGCCAATTGTCTATCCATGTTTGGCTTCACCTATGCTATGGAAATAACTGGGTTTCAGATGCATGTTTCCAACAGTGCAGTCTGTTTCTTTAGGTTTCAGTAGGCAAGTAAGTTAGCTAAAGAAACATCAGAATACAGAGTTCAACACACAAAGCTTATGCATTCTGCTTCAGTGGTTAATGGTTGTCATTCCCTTCTCCCTAAGGACATTCATACCATTGTATTGAATTTTAAATAGTCTCTAAACATTATTATTTTTGGCCAGGTTCTCCTGTTGAAGGCGCAGTGGTTCTTCTGAAGTCTGTTGCATCTCATACCTGATAATTTTTGAAGTGGTTTTGTAGATACTTTACAAGCCAATTTAGTTTCTAACCAACTGCAGTGAGGAAGAGTGCTGACACCTCAGAGCCCTGTGGAGTTACTGGGAGAGATCAGTAAATCAGTATAACGTATGGTCAAGCCTGTCCTAGTCTGGGAAGTCCTCAATTCTGCATGTGGTTCAGGGCAGCTCAGCTGCTTGAAGCCCCTGTGGAGCTGGTTTGTCAGGGTGTCATGGTTTTGTAACTTTGCTATTGGTATTCCACATCATAACATCATGGACAAAAGAGAAGAACTACGTATCCCAGAGGACCTTACAGTCAGAGAAGGAAGACACATCACGGAAGATACGTCATCTGGTTGCGCGCGGTGCTTCTTCACTTTCGCTTGCTGCCGGGAGAGGAGTGGGTGTGCTTTCCAAGCTGGGCGCCTTCATCAAGTAAGGCTCTTGGTTTCGGAAACGCTCTCACTCTCTCTCTCTCTCTCTCTCTCTCCCTCTCTATCGCTCTTTCGCTCTCTCTCCCTCATTTCATTTGGTTTATTATCCTTACTCCCAATTAGATTGTATTGTATCGTGTCATCTTGCATCCCAACATCGTAGTTAGTAAAATAAGTTCTCCTTCTTAGATTGTTGCCGCCGCTTCGTTTTTTCTTGAGAAGCCAGGGGGGAGGGGGGCCCGCAAGCCTACTGCCCCCCTGTCACGGGCACAGATCTATCTAGGTAACTCTGTGACACAGGGCTCTGTCTGTAACCACCTAGTCTGTATTTCTTCACTGGCTGATGGTTCCCATCCACATCTGTGATTCTTTTCATTATCACTTTTATTAGTCCTGCTCTTAAGGACATTGCAGCTAAGATAACACAGAACACCTTTTCTCCTCCCTCTTTGAGTAGCATCACTTTGGCTGTGCTCACACCATCCCAGGCCCTCTCTGTGGTTGTGGCTGAGGCCTCCACAGAGGTGCACGTGGAGAGGAAGGTCACTCTGTACTGGTGTGATTTGACCACAAATGAGTGACTTTGTAGTCCTGTTTTTGTCATTGCCTATTGACTTTCTTCCAAACCCTCGTTCTGCCTGTGCTGGCTATGAGTTTACTACATACCTGTTTTGCAGTTATCCTATTTCTAGGCTAATCGGTATGGTGGTTGCCTCTGGTATACAAGGTAAAATAGGGCTTACCTTCTTAATTAAATGCACACATGTATGAGGGGAAAAGACGGGGGGGGGGGGGAGAGCATTGTATTCATAAAATACAAACTATGGATTTTAGACATCACAGGAGGTGTTTGGTGATGTAATGCTGGGAAATGAGTGTCCCAATTTGCAAAGGGGAATGTCATGGGAAACTTCGCGGTATACCCTGGTCAGAAAGACCCTAATTTAGGGAGATCTTAAAATCATCCCTAAATTCAGGTATGTGTTTAATTTCTCACTGATGTGCGAGAGTCCTTACAGGAATCAAACCAAGGCAAGGAGTGCATGGAGTCCTTTCTGCTATGTGGGATTTTAAGTTTTTTTTCTTTTCTCACCACTTCTAAAGGATCATAATCTTTTTTTTTTTTAAGAAAAGTGATAATTTTTTTTTGTCATGATAAAGCAGTCAGTCTCAACAGTTTTTGTTGAGCTTTTAAAAAACAAAATACGCTGCATTTCAAAAGGTTTTATTCAGCTTTTATTTAAAATATATTTACCCTTCCTTTCAAAATATATTCCTATATGTATTCATTATTTATAGATGAGGATACCAACAGAATTGAGTGAGTTTGGATAAAATACAATGCATGTTTCTTTGTGTATGTGGTGAGAAAATCTGTAGAAATCATACAAGTATTACCAACTAAACCATTCTTTGATCGGTGTAATGTGTCCTGTAATGATTGGTTTATATCCCTAAAAGGGCAAAACTTACCTGTAAAATGTGTTAGCATAGTATGAAAATGTCATCTTCCATTACTCTCTGTTAAAGCAATTATGTTATGCTCTATGCATAAATGTAGACAGTTACAGAGTACAATGTTATTTTTACCCTAAGGAGAAATGCAAAAGAGGAGATGTACTTCTTGGCCAAAATTACTTTCTTCTGAATTGGCTGAACACAAAATGACTAGGGGTCTGTGTACCCAGTAGTTGTTGAGGGACCCAGTCCAACGAGATTGCCTCATTGTGCATGCAGTAATGACATTGTGGAATCAGGATGTGGGTCTCTAACCGTGGTTTTAGCAGCCTAAGTTTCTGTTAGGAAATGTTGGCGTCTGTACATAGGGAACTGTGGGGAGAAATAAAAGGTTGCTTTGTACTTCAGCCTCTTACAGATTTTATTACTGAATCCTATGAAACAGGTTTTCCAAGGAAAAAAAGATTTCATATTTGTTTTTAGGTTTTCTTTCCTCCTGTCTATTTCTTTTTTCAATAATTGAAAACTACTGTTCATTATTTACATAAAGCTGTCTCTCTTGAGTCTGCTTTCTGTAACCTTTCCCCTGTGAAGAATTTGAGGAATTTGTTGGCTTTCCTCAGGGGGATCCTGGCCATGTTTTATCTGAGACTTCAGGCTAGATAGTTGATGTTTTCTATGAAGTAGCTTACTATGTTTAAATACTTCAATTTAACCTCAGTATAGATTTGCCATTTGGGCACATTTTGAGAAGTTGTGTATGTTGGAAAATATGTACTTTACTTTAACCTTCAGCTGCTTTGGTAGCTGGCATTAAATCTCCAAATGCAAAATGGAGAGCTACTTAGGGGGGAAAAAAAGATACAAAATACCTAAATGCCCTAAAGGCTGGGTATTTCAGCTGTGTTTCTAAGGCTCTGCCTGTTCTCTTTATTCATTCTGACTTCTTTTTTGAAAATGAGGACGTGTCAGAGCGCAGTATAAAATGACCCCTACGCAAACTCTAGCATTCCACATCCTTCATTCTCCAGCTGTTAACATCAGCCAATGCAACACAAAGGCTTGGCTGCTGCTAGCACCATCTCAATGGCAGTCCCCACTCCTTCCTTCCTTCCCTCTCCCTCCCTCATCTGTTTGCCAGTACAGTCAGCAGTGCTTTGAATTAGGCACTATTGAAATTAATTGAAATTTCGGTGAGTCCCAAATACCAGAATTGTCAGTGTGTTCATTCACCTCCTATCAGCTCCTGATAGGAGTATATAGGTTTCAAAGCAGGTAGGTTTTTCTTTAGGATAAATTGCTCAGTCGGAATTATTTGTAGAGAAATGATTTGGAAGCCACATAGCTTTTTTTTTTTTTTAAGTCTCATTGGAGTCATATTTCCTCAAAAGCATCCTTAATTATACTGCCTTACAGATTGTCTTTCTAACTCTCTTTTACATCTGTCTGCTGTAGGATACTTCAAAGATGATTTGGCTCCCACTGGGACTTGGAGATCTGATGCCACAATGAGGACTCACACCCGGGGAGCCCCAAGTGTGTTTTTCATACACGTGATGTGCTTCGCCTTTGCTTGCGGCACCAGGGAGGACGTGGATGCCATGGTTCCTTTTGTCAATGCCAACTACGACAGCTATCCCATGCTCTACTTTTCCAAGGGTGATGTGGAGGGTCTGCGTCTCCAGGCAGCAACCACACACCGACACATCACAGCTCGGCTGATGGAGGCAGTGCAGACAATGCTGTCGAACCCCCTGGAGTACCTCCCGCCATGGGATCCGAAGGAGTTCAGTGCTCGGTGGAATGAGATTTATGGCAACAACCTGGGGGCCTTGGCAATGTTCTGTGTTCTCTATCCTGACAACACTGAAGCCATTGGCATGGCCAAGGATTACATGGAGAGGATGGCAGCTCAGCCTAGTTGGTAGATTTTTATCTTTTTTTTATGTTGTTATTATTCTACAAACTGCCTGCAGCTGGAGGAGTGACTTGCTAGATTAGTGAACTACTTAAATTATTGCAGTTGTTTTAACATTCATTTTGACAGTAACTAACTTGCTAAACGCATTCACCCTCACCTGGAGCTGCAGTGCCACAGAGCTTTTTACCTTCACTGTATCTACCCTATTGTATATTAATGCAAAAAGAAGAGGTAGGACCCTTTGTGTCTCAATTCTCATTCTAAAGTTGAAATAAATAAATAAATCCAAAGCCACCACACATCAGAAGCCAGGGTTTCCCATCTGATTTGTAATGAGAATGTAGCATTAATTTTTTCTTTTCTTTTTCCAGACTTGCACATTTCCTTTGGGTAATGTTTCCTTAGGAAGAATTCAGAAAAGACTGCCCTGTGAAAAGATGTCATTAGGATTAGGTACAAGTGACACTCAGAGTTTCCTCAAACAAGTGTTTTATGAATGCTCTAACATCTGTCTCAGCTTTAGTTCAGGCTTGCAGCCTCACATTGCTGTGTGTTTCCCAGGCTTCCCATAAAGACATTGTAGGTCATGAAAGAAATAGTTGTTTTTTGGAGTGTTTTGCTGCAGCTGTTGGAGTGTCTAGCATTTTGACCTGCATTAACTTCATTTGGATATGAGTTGTCATACACACTATTCCGTCCTCCCTGTGCCACACTCTTTTTACAGGGGCAGAAGTTAATGTTTTCACTGTTGAGTGAATTTACTAATTGGGACCATAAGATAGAATCATAGAAACACAGAATGACTTTGGTTGGAAGGGACCTTGAGATCATCTAGTTCCAACCCCCTGCCATGGACAGGGTTGCCACCCACTCAATCAGGCTGCATTAAAACACTGTTTGATTGTTGAGGCACTCTTAACAATCCTTTGTTTTTCATACCTAATTACTTCCCTTTTTTTTTCCTCGTGCTTTGTAGCTCTGTCAGTTTTCTCCCTCATCCAGCATTGGCTTTCTGGAAGAAAGACTATAGCAATCTAACATCCCTGGAGCATGTATTATGGTGTCTGACTTTGCTTAAATAGGTCAACATGTTTACTCCTACAGCTTCTGAACAGGCAGATTTCATAAATCTGAGAAATATAATTAAAAAGTACCAGCAAAACATGTTACTGCACACACTTCTCCACTTAGGATAAGAAAGATGGCATGTGCAACAGTTCTTGTCTGATTGCTACTAGCAGATATTTAGGTGTTCTGGAGATAAGCCCTAAATAAGACTGGTTATGTACAATTCTTGCAATGTCACAGTAATGGAACTATTTAAAAAAAAAAAAGTATTGTTCAGTCTATTTAATTGTTTAGTTCCCCTCAGACTTTGAGGAAAGTATTATTCCAGCTGATAAATTAAGAATATTATTCTTATTTAATAATTTGAGGGTAGACACTCTTCACAGGGGAGTAGGAAGAAAGAAGGGTTTAATGGTACTCAAGCTTAGAGCCCTGAATGAGACTTTGTGTCAAAACTGTTTATGTCGGAGTAAAGAAGGCTTGTACAAAGAGTTATCAGTAAGTAAAGCAAATCTGGAGAAACTTCCCTCCTTAAACTTCTCTCATCTAAGTACCTAGACTGCCATGTAAATTGCCCTAAAATGTCTTTTTATCTCTGATGGAAGTCAGCACGTATTGGCAAGTTAGATCTGACTGTCATATTTACTTTTTGGCAGCTGAATTCTTTCAAGAGTATAACCTGGATTCCATTTGACTTCCACTTAAATGACATTGACTCTGAAGTAACTCTAGATTTAAAAAAAAAAAAAAAAAAAAAAAACTTGAGTTGGGCAATTTTCCTCTAATTTTCGTAGTGACTGTAAGTAAAAGTATATTTTGTTAGTGTGGGCAGTAGTTGGATAGAATAAATCAACTTTCCAGCATCAGGGATTATTTGTTCCAGAATGTCAAGAGATTAAGGAGACTGACATCTTAAAAATTCATCTTTATGTTAGTCAGAATCCTCTATAGTCCAAATTAGTTCAATATATCAAGGCACAGTTATGATAAAGCCTACTGGTAATTGATACATGCTTGGAAATGGCATGTAATTAACCACTTGCGTCTTTTCTCAACTATTAGAATAGTCATTTTGTATCACATAATAAAGGTGCCCTTAATTGAATTCCCATTTGTGTCGGCTAACACAGCTTTAGCTGCTTGTCATAACAACTGCTCCTGAGAGTCATGCTGCTCATAACAGCATCTGTAATTGCTACATCCTGGAGTAGGTTTACATTTAGATTAAACAAAGGGTCAGTGGCTAATAGCTAGCTATAATAATCATCAGAATAATATGGGAACAGACAGTGTTTTGGAGGCTAGCAGGAGCAGGGAAATGTAGTGCATTAATGTTTTGATAAATATAGATGAACTTCTACTGTTCTGCCTGTAAAAATTAAAAGCTGTTAAATAACTTGTTTCATCTTCCTGGAATTCAATCTAAATGCTGCCTAAAAACATAGGGAAAGTTTGTCCTTTATTTAAGACATCTTATCTTATTTTACAGAGAGCAGAGGATATAGATCAGTTTTCTGGCATTTTATCTTCAAGTCACCTCGCACACTCCCTTACCAGACATGCGTTGTTGGCTGAGGTATCTGCACTAATGATTCTTTCCATATGCTGCCTTGGCCTCTTCCAGCACTGAGTGAAGTGATGTAATTAGAGCCAAACACTATGCAGAAATAAGAGCCCAGTCAGATTTTGTATTTGGACAAAGCAGTTGGAAAAGGTTTTTCTTTACAACGTCTTTTGTACAAACAGATACCTCAGAAGTTCACAATTTCTGCACCTTCTTCACAGTGGGAGAGATTTCCATGCTTAGAATTGCCAGACAAGGGATTTCTATACTGTTCTTTTTGACACACAGCTCATGCACCATTTTTGAATAGAAATGTGCTATCAGTGTATGATAAGCTGTATTTGACAGCAAGCCTGACTTCATGGTTTCATATTGGAGATAATTGCTGTCAAACACATGCAGGCATTCCAAGGAAATAGCAGCAAGTAAATAGAAACTTACAGGCATCTTCAACATAGCATATCTGTGACCCTCCTGGTATTTCTTGTTATCCAGCAATCCCATAGCCTTCTGTTAGCCTATGCTTATTGAAACTATTGGAGTATGGTGAAGGCTGTTGCCGTTAGTGTCCAGATAGTGCTCAGTGTTGAATAACATGAATTGTACATTGAAAATACATGAATACAAATACTTAAATGTAGAAATAAAATAAGTTAACGTGCTGAGTTGAAGACTCTATGCTGACACAACACAGATTTAGAACTTATTTTTAACTCCAAATAATCAACTGTTGGACACATTCAAAGAATACTGAGGAGGGTTTTGTAAGACTGTTGAATTTTCGCACATGTTGCATTAGTATGTAAAAACTTGGAGGATGCTGTTGGGGTAGTCTCCTAGAGCGAGAAAGAATGGTCAGAGGATGAATTCAGTATCTGCAATATGCATTATGTTAGTAAGTGGAATAACAAATCCATGCATTCTTATCATTTTCATATGTAGCATTTAAAAATAGAAATTGTGCATGACTCTGAAATTAAACTGCTAGCTGAAGTGTGAAAAGTTTCTTTTATATCTTCTATTTTAAAGTATGATTCTAGCCTGGTTTTCTGGGAGATAAATCAGCACTCAAGTTCAGTGCTGACTACAGGGAACTTACTTTCCTAGTCTAAAAATTTGCTATAACCTGGAGCTTACAGTAAAGAGCTGGAGTTAACATAGCTACATTTCTTTGCCTGCTTTATATAGCACTGAGAGTTACTAAAACAGATTTTATTAATATGTCAGTATAGAAGGGTCATGATTAATATTAAGAAAGAGTAAAATTTGAAAGGGCCTCTCTTATGATCAAAGGAAAAACTGAGAGAAAAGGGTATGAAGGCAATTTGAGAATCAATAGAATGATGGTTACAAGCCCACAGATTGAGAGAGAAAGAGAGAGCAGAAAGTAGCTATAAGTTTCCAAAGGAGTAAAACTTCAGTTGTCTCCTCAGCATGTTAAGCAGTAGGGCCCTACTCATACAGTACGCTCTTAAACTTCTGAAAAATACACTATGTGTTGTCTTTTTTTCTGCTATGACTTTAGAATCATATATTTAAGCAGTCCTTTGTCTCTCTTCTTATGAACTGAGCTGAAGTGAGCATGAGTGACTGCTACTGAAATATGACAAAGGAATAGGAGCAAACTTGTGTTGTTTTACCATAGACACCAGAAATACAAATAATCAGTTTTTCAAGGTCTTAAAAAAAAAACTGAACGTATTTCTTTTTGCAAAAGACTGAGTATTTGCATTTTGCAGATTATGGAATTCTTGCTTTGGTGGCAAACAGAAAAATTTTGAAAGGGTGAAAGGTGGGAGATTGTTTTCAATTGAACAGAATTCTTCAAGGATTTTCTTTCTTCTTTTCAAAACAAAAATTGGAAGATATTGTTCTGTCAGCAAACAACATATTCAATTTGAGCACAAGAAAATAATTTGTTTTGGAGACGTCGTAAGAAAAATATTGGGCATTGGATCTAGTTTATAAAATAAATGCTGGTGGTCTCATTTCCCATGGTGTGTATACTCCGTCTTGGTATGTATGCTTCTTCTGATCAGGGAGAATATTTCTCTCCTTTGCCTGATGAGGAGATGAAAGCTGTATCTCCTGCCCCCAGAAGAAGAGCAGGTGTATCTAGAATGCCAGGGCACTGACGTTGTCATTGGCAGATCTGTACAATTACACAGTTGGACACAGGACTAAGAGCTCACTTGGCCTTATTACATGCAGTATTTGCATCATGCTTGGCATTTAACATGCATTAAGCTCAACCGTGCTGTTACCTAGCTACAATGTCTAAAATGGATTGCATCTAAATGCACTGAGGGTGTGTCCTTGGACTAATTTCCAGTTGAAATTCTTGTGAATAGAACCCTGATTCATTGCATTTGCATCAACTTAATGTGAATGAGAGTTTCACTACTGAGGAGTGATTTCTGCTGTTGCATTTCTGGAATCATTAGCTTAATATGCCCTCAACCTCTAAGTTATTCTTCAGTAAGCAATTTGTCATGAGGAGGTTTGGAGCATTAAGCTTCAGGATGTGGTCTACATTTGTAATGCATGTGTCACGGCATGTTTAATGCTTTGTTTTGGATGCAGTGATGCCATATTATTTTTGATACAGAGGTTGGAAATCTGATATCGTACTGCCCAGAAGGGTATTCTGTTTCCTAAGTTAGTATGTTATGTTCCTATTTGCTTCAATTTGTTCTTAAGAATTGGGTGAAGTGAAGGAAGGGAGGTTCTAAATATCCTGTCGGCCAGGATCAGGGATCTCACTTAAGCAAGAGAGTTTTACTTGGTCTAAATCCTGTCTTGAACTGGGCAGGCAATGCGTTTTGTTTTTTTTTTCCTCTTGGCTTTCACCTCTTAGGGAAATGATAATGGTTTGGGTTTTGATAAGGTAGAATTTATTAGAAATGAGGGAATTTATACAGAAATGAGGGAAAAATGCATTAACAGTTTCTGAGAGTAGGGACATTAGCAGTGTGAGAAATGGGGGTAGTGCATGGCAAACAGGTATTGGACCAGAGAGATTATCGTGTTATAAAGGAGTAATGAAATAAAGATCTTACCCATGTCCTGGGCTCGCAGAAGGGCTCCAAGAGGAGTGATCTCTACATAGAGATCCTTTCTCCTTGGGAGTCAGCCCTTAAATGGGGTCTAGGAGGAGTGGAGCCAGGCTCCACCCCTTACGGTCACTCAGGTGAAATTGCGTTCACTTGTGCCCCTGCAGCTGACTCAATGCTTGTCTCAGGTGGTCAATCAGAGGTTCAGGCTGTGATTCAACAGTTCCCATACAGGGTAGTCTTATCACTATTTTTCTTGGTTTTGTTGCAAAGAGACAGAATATTGATTTGTGTTCCCACACAAATTTTTATGCCGTTTGTATCGTTTTTTTAGAGCGTGGGATCCCATTCACCGAAGCCAATGTGTACACTGTTAGTCTGGGACAGCGCAGTGCCTGTGTGGTGGTTCTTGGCATCATGATGTCTACAGAGTTGAGCTATAACCCCTTCCAGGTTTCATTGTTCATGGCAGAAGGTGGCAAATCTAAAACAGAAACCACATTGCACTACACTAGCATTCTCAAAACACGTAGGAAAAATACACTACTTACATTATCCACAAGCCCTTAATTTCTCTGTGGATTCCTTATGGAGGATCTATGTCAGTGTTTAAAATGAAGTAACAAGGAGTATTTTAAACAGCAAAGATGATGAGAACCTAAAAGAGCATCTCAGGCATGTGTTTATGTTTGGAAGTAGTTGTTCTGTACTAAGGAATCCGTTGCAGACATTATTTACTTTGGATTCTTTTTTGTAGTGTCTGATACCTTTGAAAGACAAGAAAGACTACTACAGCACTAAAATAAAAGTTACTTGCTCCTTCAAATACAGCTGCTAAGCTGTGGTTCTTACTGTCTGATGTTTTACTCCTGAGAGGATTAGAAAATAGCTGTTCTCCAGCATGTTTTTACTCATCCTTATTTGAATAAATACAAACAGCTTTAATTTTTTATTTTAGAGCAAAGTAGTTTGTAATAGCCTTGAAAACTCTTTATTCACAGACCATGGTAAGTGCAGGCCTGTGATCCCATGCTTTCCCACGGCTTATCAGCCATGCTGTTTACCACATCTGACGCTGGAGATCTATTTGAAAAATGAGAGCACAATTTAGATACAAGAAGCGTTTAATGCTTTCTACTTGTCCATTCTTCTTGTGTATCATTTTACACATTGTTTGGCGCATGTTACTTGATTCCATTGAGATTCATTTAATGGAGACGCACTGATTTATATCAGCTAAATAGTTACTTCTTAGAAGGAAAGTTCATTTTAAGAACAAATGTTGGCTGTGATTTTTTATGCTTAGAAATAAGGGTCTTTAAATGATCATCCTTGTGTTGTTGCTTCGTTGTTACTTGCGTGCATCTCTTCTGTTAAACCCTGTGTAAGACCCACTACACAGAATTGCCATTTAAGGGAAATAATTACAGAACTATATTATCTAAACAGAAGGAGTTGATTATGGGAATGTGTAGCCCTAGGAAGCTTAACATAAACTTTTTTATATTGAAAGCTTTGATATTATTTATTTTTTCTAAAGAAGTCAGCTTAAATGCGGTCATAACTAATCAGCTTAGCACTTAGTGTGTAGAAGAGCTTTCCCTATTTTATCAGAGATGGTGCCATAGAGATTAATTTGTAGTCTTTTGCTATGGAGTTTGATGCTGTGTTGCTCTTGAAACCAAATATAAATTTAGCTAATATCAAACCAAATATCTTAACAAAGAAATGTACATTACATTGGTTCCATTGTCAAATCCCACTGAAGATGAAGTCAGATAATGAGTATTAAATAGTTTTTAACACATTCTGATCAGCAATTTGTATGTTTTTATAAGGATACTGAAATTTGAATTAAATGTTTTAAATTAATTCCTTACATTTAATTTTTTCATTATTCTTTCCCCTTCACTAACATATAGATTAACCTCAAGTGCTTGTTAATTGTTCCAGACAAAAGTCTTTAAAATGATATTTCCTGTCCTCATGTGAACTCTGATCTTTGAATGTACAAAGATTTGGCAAAAATCAAATCAAAAATATGTTGGAAATTTGGATTCATGATTCAGCTTATCAAAGATACGCATGTTCCAAGGGGTTCCTGGCAGTGAACACAGCGCTAGGGTGTTCCATACAACCAGCGTAGAGTGCAGATTTACTTTTACATATATGGCCAATTACAATTTCAAAGTTTTTCCAGTGCTAACCAAAGATGAAAAAGCAGAGTAGAAATAGATTGACAAATGACCAATTCACTTAGTTTTTTAGTTTTTCTGGCTCAGTGATGCAGTATAAATGTATCTGGAGACTGGGAAGTGTTGCTTGCCTAGTTAAGTTATGTTTTCTTATAGTTTATCAGGAAATATGGAAATAATAAGCACCTACATAAAGCATTTAAATATTTTGACCTACAGGTCTGTAACTTTTCCACAACAATTAATACAAACCTAAATAAGAAATTTCACTATATCTGGCCAGAAACTTTTGCTGATGAGTTTGAACCTGAAGCAAAACAACAGAGAGAAGTCCCAAACAGTAGCCACCAAAGAGTCTCATGAAGATATGGAGAAGACAAGTTGTACATTTTGAGAACTTTCATTCCTGACACTTTGGCTGTTATTTGTTACCACATTTTATTTTTCTATCCTAATACTGTTCACAACTTTTTTTCTGTCAATGCCTACCTGTTGACCAAAAAAGAAATAACAATCTACAGACAAATTAATCTAGCCCAATAAAAACTCTGGTTCAAAGCAACGTTTAATTATTTGTTGAATACATTCTTGTATTTAACTGAATGTCCTTGAAATTATGAACTCATTTAAGAAAAGTAAAAATAATGTATAACTTCACTCAGGATAAAATGGGATTAAAGTTGGGAGAAAGTAAATGCTTAAACTGTTGGAAATTCAGCTAATCCAAAAGCCCTCAGAGGCTTTCCTTACATGCAGGTATGAATGTGTCAAGGTCATTTGAGTTCTTCCAATGAAGTTAGATGTACTGAAATAAAAACTGAACATCATTTTCCTTGCTTGCAAACTTTGTGATTTATCATAACTGCACTACTCTGATCTGATAGTCTTAATTTCTTAATGCTTCATTCATGCATTGTAGAATGCAAATAAATGCTCCTAAAGCAGAATGAATATATATATGTATATAATCTTGTTCAGTTCCTGCCTTTTTATCATCATTTCATATTACTGCTTATACAAATCGAAAATGAAATTGTATTTACAGAATCACAGTATAGTTGAACCTGGAAGGTGCGCATCTTCAGGAGCACAGCACAAATCTCACCAATTAAAATAGGGTACTGTCTTAACAATTTAAAATTCATTTCTGTAGTAAAAAAGTCTTGCAGAATAAGTGAACGAATGGAACAAGTATGAAAGCAACTAATGACTGTTAGCCTTTTAAAAGATTTTTTCCACTGTGCATTCCTTCATATTTCCTTTTTTTGTGGGACTGTGGCCTGAAAATGTGCTCAGTGTAACAAAAGTAAAGTCTTTCTTAGCCAATATATGCTCGATTTAAGGGAAATATTTGTTCTGTGCTACCTCCTCATCCATTATGAATTTTCTTGGTACACCTTTACTATTTTGCCAATAATTATTTTGCTTTAAAGACAACTTCAATCCCATAGCCACCATTACGGACTTATTAACATTTGAGTCATTTGGAAAGAAAAAGATTCTTGCAGATTTTTTGCAACAGTTTAAACTATGGGATATTACTTTCTTAGAAAAATGCTTTAAATCTTGTTTCAGGCAAGTAGATTATTTTTCTGTGCAATCAATATTCTGCATATCTGTTTTTTCTAGCAAAACCTAGAAATATCACAAACACTGCTTTAATACTTAAGGATTTAATCTTTCTAGTAAAATGAATGAGACTTGAAGGTTAATATTATCCATACTTAAGACAGTATAGAATGCTCTCAAAGTCTTGGTAAGTATTTTACTACCACATTAAATTCAGCATCCATTGCCTAACTTTAGAGATGTTAAGTCATACACACCTTTAAGTATATACATAGAGAAAAATGAGTAGCTGAAACTCAATTAATTGGTATCTTTCTTTATTGACAGGCTAGTGAAGGATGCCCCGTGGGATGAGGTCCCTCTGGCCCACTCCTTAGTTGGCTTTGCCACAGCTTATGACTTCTTGTACAGCTATCTTAGCAAGACTCAACAGGAGAGATTTCTTGAGGTAATTGCCAATGCTTCGGGATATATGTACGAAACATCATACAGACGAGGATGGGGTTTCCAGTACCTCCATAACCACCAGCCTACCAACTGTGTGGCCCTGCTGGCTGGAAGCCTGGTTCTGATGAATCAAGGTATGTGCTAAACCATAGGAATGCTTTTCTACAGCATATCAGTTCATATGGAGTAACATGCAGGAACTGATACACATTTTTGCTGCGGTTTTCCACGTTAAGTACTCTGCCTACATGGCAGCCAGTTGCAAGGTGTTCTGCTTTGTGTGTTTTGAGAGCTCCATTGCATTGGGTTTGCTCTTATGCTGCTTACAAAAAAAGTATTTATTGGATAGAACAATAATCTGTGGGAAGATGTACAGGTTATGATATATATGCACTATATCAGTGGATATATAAGTAGCTGCCTAACTGGTTTTGTATTTCTTACCTCACCATTGCTAAGAATTGACACTTCCCTCATGTGTACTCTTACCAGTTCAGATTTGCAGGCAGTCTTTTAGGATAGATCATCAGTTTGGAGCTTGTTCTAATACCTGCAGTTAGTCTGGCATTGGTCTGCATCAGAGTCAGTGGTCAGAAATACCCTGGGCCTCAAGCTTTCAGCTAGGCTACAGCACTTCAGTCTTGTTTCCCTGAGAGGACTGCCAAGCTGGAACTTGATCCACCTGTGGGCTACAGCTCAGGACCTATCTTTTCACATCTTTTGCTAAGGAGATGAGCAATTCTTTACCTTTCTCCCTTTGAGCTATGCCCACTCTGAAGGAGAGTGCAAGTCATGGAAAGAGCACATGAAACAATCCTGGCATTAAATCCCTACAGTACTTAGGCTGAGGAGTGGAAGTCATGTAGCCATCTGTAGCTTATAGAAGTGTGTCAGTATTTTATCAAGATTTTATTTAAAATGTGCTAGACATATTTTGAAAACTCAGTGCTTGATGGAACTTCTTGCCGCAACTCAAGGAAAATCTGGTTTCTGGATGCTGATGGTGTTACCAAGGTATTTAGTTCTGCCAAGCAAGGGCACATCTGCACATAGTTGGAGCTTTCAAACATCCAAAGAATGTGTGCCAGAAAAATGTGACACCTACTGTGTTTTGGGGTCAATTTTTTGTTAAAAAATGTCATAGCAAGTGTGTTCACTAATGTGCATATGCTCAAAACCTGCAATGGTATACATGGAAATTATTCTCTTTCTTCGTACTATGCTTTCCACAAATTGAAGACTAAGACCATGTTTATTCAGTGGGTTTTGCTAAATTCCTCACAATTCCACCCTTCCCTGATCCTCCGTTGTTGCAGAAAGCTGGCAGTTTGGCAAGAGGACTCTGCTTTTCATTAGAGTGAAGACCAGAAGTATGCTTTGTGCCAAACAATGGTAACTTCACAAACACAGTTGGGTAATATTTCTTTCACCAAACTTCATATCTTTTTGGGGAAAGAACAAACAAACAAACAAACAAAATAAGCAACACTTGAGCAAGTACTGTGAATATTTCAAATGGAAATCAGTCAATACATCTAGAAAGTTTAGTTGTTCTCAATACAGAACGGCTTCTTTACGAAAAAAATAATAGTAATACAAAACTTGAACAAAGTTTCTCTTTTGGTCAAAAATCACTAAAAAAAAAAAAAAAAAGTTCCTTAAAAACTCTCATTCTTACATGAAAGACTTTTTCTTAAGGGGAAAAAAAGGGGAAAGGATGGAGGGAGTAAACAAATTCTACCTGTATCAGATTTAAAGCAATTGCAAATAGTGTATCCCAGTGTAGGCATTTCTCCCAAAAATTTTAAACTTCACTTAACAATTTTAAACATGGTGTTCAGCTAATGAAGAAGGAAGAGACTAAATAGCCACCATAAAGTCATGTAACCATTGTCATAGGGCTGAAAAATGAAACTAACTGAAATAATTTGTAGGTACCCACATACAGTCTTTGCAATTAAAACACACTCAGATACTCCAAAAAGAGACTTGAGTAAGGCCTAATTTGACATACATGCTGTTCATTACCTGTGAGATTCATTCTGGAGGATTTTTTTTGTGTAGCCTGACAGAGTGTTGAGATTCTTCCTTTTTTTTATTCAAACGTGTCATTATGTCATTAAGGTACATATGAGAATAGGTTTATAGCATCAATATAACACAAGTTAACAGAGCTTACGTGCATTACAACAGTAAACGCACTACGTTGAGCCATGGGAAGCACCATTCTTGTTAGGGCAGTGTCCAAAGCTAACTGATCTGGCTGTAAGGTCACAATGGAAAATGAGAGTGGAAGTAGTTGGGGTTGTGTTCAGATGGACTGCTGTGGTGCCCTGCTCTATCAGTGTGAGGAAGCAGTGTCACACTTGGCTGTGAGCAAGGAGGCAGAACTCAATAGTGCGGTCCACTCCTCCTTCTCAGGTCTTTCCAGTCATGTTTCTCTCTCCAGCCTAAATCAGGTCGTCTGTTTAACTAAGACTTCACAATTTTTTCCTCTCTGTTAACTGTGTAGGATTTGGCAGCCTTGACTGGTAAGAAGTCTGAATTGCTCATCACTCTGCTAAGCATAAATACGGTAGCAATAAAGTAAAACATTCTTGGTTGCAGGTTTGAATGTAGCTCATACTCTCTCAGCCTGGCACATGCACTTCATTCAGCAGGCACTGTTTCACCAAGTAGTGTGGGATGTAATGCGTGCCAGCTGCCCTAAAGTTGGGCTCTACTATACAGTGGAAAGAATTCGGGTTAAATCTCTGCCCAGACACTTTGAGCTGCACAGACACCCTGTAGCCATACAGACATACATGGTCATTGTTTTCTTTTTACTCCTACCTCTGTTGCCAATGGATCTAGAAGAGAATAAGAGAAGGCATGCGGTCTTTCACCTGCTGGGATCCACAGGCTTCCTTCCTTCTGGAGTTTATACAGGCACTGCTGCAGATCTCATGCCTGTGGTTGCTCCATGGTAAAGGCAGCTAAGTCCTGAGAAGGACTTCAGGCAACCTCTTCCCAACATATAGTTTGTGTGGAGCAGACGAAAATAGGAAGATCACTAGAAGTCTTAGAAGAAATATAACTGTTTAGAGCTTGTATATGTGAAGGCTGGAACTTAATTGGAAGTTAGGGAAATGAAGAATCTGCATTTGTAATAAATCATGCAAATCTTTTTCCAAAAGAACTTCTATTTTGGACAACCCTTTAGACTGTACAGCATTGAATATGTGAGTGGAATGTAGCATATATTAAAATAGAGCATATTGGAGTAGAATATCAGTTAACAGTAGTTCAAGTGTCAACTTTTTTATAAACTCTGAGGATCTTTTACCACGCTGGTGATCGTACTAGTGAAAAAATGACTGGTAAGAATGCTTGCTTTATTGGAGCCCTCTAGTGGGGACTGTAAAATTGTTTTCATACTGTTTTAATTTGAAATGCAATAAATGGTGTTGTTCTGGCTCTTCTGTTTTTGCATGTTCTGAATGCATTAAGTAATTTTTCCTTCAGGATGGATCACATACTCCCACAAAAGTAAAAAGGTGTCTTGATAGTTTTCTCTCCACTCAGGTAACCTTGCTCTACTGTGTTTAAGTGTAGGATTTTATCTTTTATCCTGGAACCACAGGGATGCTGCAGTGATGGGTCATGTTTTAGTGCTCTGGCAGCCTTCCTTATGGATTCATTGCTGTGAAGGATCTCGCTGTGTGAATACAAGTAATGTCATCTATGATTTACAGTGTTGTGACCAGATTTTCTAACACCTCTTTTCTTTCAGGCTACCTTCAGGAAGCTTACTTATGGACCAAGCAAGTGTTGGCAATCATGGAAAAGTCAGTAGTCCTGCTGCAGGAGGTCACAGATGGCTCCCTCTATGAAGGGGTGGCTTATGGCAGCTACACAACCAGGTCACTGTTTCAGTACATGTTTCTTGTCCAAAGGCACTTTGATATCAATCACTTCAACCACCCGTGGCTCAAGCAGCACTTTGCATTTATGTACAGGACTGTCCTGCCAGGTAGGTCATTTGGACCAATGAAAATTCATCTTCCAGTTTTTGAATCAATTTTGTACTTGAAGCGGGCCACTTTTAAGTAACCTTGTACTTGGACATTTGAAATAACCTTCTTCTCCAACTTCTACTTTCATCATCCATGGAAACAGTGATATCATTGTTTATCACTGCTTAGTAAAAACTGTTGTTTATTAAACTGTTTTTTAGAACCAGATGAAAAACAAGAATGCCACTTGAGAGAAAAAGCAGTGCTTTAGAATTTGATTTCTGGCTTTCAGAGTTTGACATAGAACTGGTTCTGGGGCGTTCTGTTTGATAAATAATATTCTTTGAGATTCTTACTGATTTTTTCTTTGCCAAAAGCAAAAGCAGTCACACAGAAATATTAGATGAAAGGAACAGCAAATCATGATGCCAAAGTGAAGGTATCAAGGAAGCGCAGGGAATTTTTACATAGGATCATGGAATCCTTAGAGTTGGAAGGGACCTTTAAGTGTCATCTAGTCCAACTCCCCAGCAATGACCAGGGATATCTACAGCTAGGTCAGGTTGCTCGGAGCCTGGTCCAGCCTGACCTTGGATGTCTCCAGGGATAGGGCATCCACCACCTCTCTGGATAATCTGTTCCAGTGCCTCACCAGCCTTACTGTAAAAAACTTTTTCCTTGTATCCAGCCTAAACATATCTTTTTTTAGTTTGAAATAATTTCCTCTTGTCCTATCCCAAGCAACCCTGCTCAAGGGTCTGTCCCCTTCTTTCCTGTAGCTCCCCTTTATTTACTGAAAGGACTACAGTTTCCCACAAAATGTTTAAATCTGCTTTTATAACCACTTTTTTTTTTTTTTTAAATCTTTTTCATACAGAAAATGTAATTGACTCAACTGGTGGATTTCTCAGATCAGTCCAGGGGTATATGAACCATTTTCTTTTGTCAGTGTGAGAATTAAACAGAAATATTGGGCACCTCTGGTGGGTCAGTTTTGCAGACTGTTTCTGTTTTCATGCTGAATCTCTCCATTGTCACATATTGTGTTCAGCATCTCTGATAGGAAATCTGAGTTTTGATTAAAAGATGGAGATCTATAAATACACAAACAGTAGAAGCTAATAAATATTCCCAACTCCTTGTAACTTTCAGATAAGATTTGGTTTTGAGTAGCCTTGAAAGTTTTCAGTGATGATTTTGTGCTGCTTATTCATAGGACAATTCATTGGGAGCTTACATTATTTAAACTCCTCTTTAAAAAGATAGTATGATAACTTAAGTATTAAAAATTGGCTCTGTGTATGGGGGCAATGGTTGCTGCTTTGGCATGCCAGCACAGATGTGTAAGGAACTGCTCTGAATCCAGGCTGTACCTCAGACTTGTGCTGGGGAGATGTTCCTAAAGAGCGAAGGAAACTCATTTTAGCTATTTCAGGATAAAAGCTGGGTTGGGGTTTTTGGTTTGGTTTTGTTTGGTGTTCTTTCTTGAGAGGACCTTTCTTCTGTTGCTTTGGAGAGTTTGGATTGACATAGGAGGAGTAAAAACTGCAAGATCTGAGTAAGAAGTAGATGGGACATTGCCTTTTATATTTTTGTAGCACTTTGACTGGTTGTAGCCTATAGCCAAAGAAGAAAGGTGACTGTTCAAGTTATCTACAGCAGAAGCAAAACAGCTTCTCTGTAACTTATGGCTCATTTGTGAGTATAAACATCTGAAAAGGCAGCTTCTGTTTGTGTCTGTTTGTACCACTTGGCTTCATCTTCATGCTCTACAAACATATCTGTGTTTATTTGTTCTTTCTCACATTCCTTTTAACTTTTTCCCAAGGGTTTCAGAGGACAGTGGCCATTGCAGACTCCAACTACAACTGGTTCTATGGGCCAGAGAGCCAGCTGGTGTTTCTCGACAAATTCGTCATGCGCAATGGCAGCGGGAACTGGTTGGCAGACCAGATCAGGAGGAACCGGGTGGTGGAGGGCCCAGGAACTCCATCCAAAGGGCAGAGGTGGTGCACTCTCCACACTGAATTTCTCTGGTATGAAGGGAAATGAGTGGGCTCGAAAAGGACTGGATGGCTTCTTGCCATTTGTGATATGATGTTATCTTTAGATTTGTACTGCAGAGGCAGAGATTATGCTATGCTGGCCATGTGTGGAACAGAGTTTTTAGGCTCAGAAGAACTTAGCATAGATGTTCAGTGTGCACTGCTACAAATTGCACTTTAGTCTTATCCTGTGTGTACTTGTGTTTTCCTCCCATTGTCTGTTGTAGTTATAAAAGGAAACATCCCTGCATATATTCTTTGGTTTGTCTGGTCTATTCTGATGTTTAATCCTTTTATGTTTTTTAATGATTAATTAGGCAGATATGAAAGTGTAGTTTTGTTTTAAAAGCTGTAACTCCTAATATAAATGTTCTTTGAAAAGCTGAAGTAATGTAAAAGATAATGTTATTATTAGTTGTGTGAGCATACTAATTTGTAGGCCACATTTAGAAAAAAATATGATAAATGACTAGATCCATACCTTCCATGTTATTTACACCTCTTCTAACTTCTATGTCAGTCTACAGAAGGCAAGAAGTAAGATCCAAGTTGTACATATAAATGTACATGTAAATTTCCACAGTTTGTAGAAAGAACACATTTCTGAGGAGTTAACATAGCTCTATTTCCCTCTCTTAGAAGAGAAATATTATTGAATGTATTGGTTTGTGTTTATGTTATACACATTAAAATTTTTTTCTAGGCTCATAGCACACTTCAGCTTGTTATTTGCAAAATACAGAATCTTTCCTTTATGACTGCTGTCATACATTTTCTTTTCTTGTTTGCCCATGGAAATCTTGGAAATTTATACTTACAATTTCTTCCTGATGCTAAAGGGAAGGGCAGTTTTTAAGAGCATGTGGGTCAAAGCAAAACAAAACAAACAAACAAAAAAAAACAACACACACACACACACAGCCCACACTAAAACAGCTCTGAATATCCCAACAAATTCCTTTTTGTTGTGCTGCAGTGTTGCTCCTTTGATGAGCACATCCACTTGCATTGGAGTCTTAGGAAAAAAGGTCTGCTTTTAGGAGGATCTCCATCAAGAAACGCTAGCTACAGAATAAAGGCCTAAGTAAGAACTCTACAGTGTAGCCTTTGCCAGACATGAGCTGAGGTTGGCTAAAGCCTCAGTGGGGCTCCTTGTTAGCTGTAGAAAATAATTCTGATGAGGAACCATCTAATAAAAATAATATTGAGTTGAATAATGGTTTTGCTTACTTAAAAATAATGTTGGATTTTGTTTCTCTTACTTTTGGGGGGTGAGTTCTTTTAATTCCTGTGAAACAAACAAAACAAAAATTATAAGCATTATAACTTTTTTAGGAATTAAGACCCCCTTTTAAACCAGATATCTTATGTCTTGCAGTTTATACAAGAAAGCTGTAAATTTCTTTTCCAGCATAGCTGGAAAAGGAAACTAATATAGTGATGTAAATTAAATGATATAAATCATATAAATATATGATTTAATATATGATATTAATATATGCTTTTATATAATTATATTTATATTTTTATAATATATTTTATAAATATATTTATATTTTAATATACATATGATTTTTCATTAATTTTTAGTTTATTCCCAATTCTGTTTGGAGGCTACAGACTTCCTATGATTATTAGTTTGGGGGAAACAGGTGCACTTTTTGACTCTTGGTTAGGTAGTGAGCAAATAGATGCAAATGCTGATTTCCAGTATAAAACAATGCCTACAACCTGTTCCTAATGTGCCTTTTAAAGTATTTATGTTGCAGTCAGTAGCTTTATGATACAAAACAAAATGTGGCTTGTTTGAGAGAAGTTCACCATACTCTTATTTTTGGACTGCAAAAGGATTACTTGTAAGTGTGGAGTAGATGCTTTCAGTTGTTATTCTATAAAAAGCATACCGTGTTAATTTGACTCCTTCAAATTTACTTAGGGATTAGTAGCATAAATATCATTAGAACTATAGGCTTTTTTTATGCTCAGGAAAGACATTGGTGGGCTTTATATTGTTAGGTTGTTCTTTGATATGAATAATGAATTGTTTTTTGAATTTTGTATAGGTGCTGATAGTGGAATCAGTCAAGTGATTTTTAAACTATTTTCCTCATCATTTTGGCAGGTATGATGCAAGTTTGCGCTCCATCCCTCCGCCAGACTTTGGGGTTCCAAAGCTGCATTACTTTGAGGACTGGGGAGTGGTAACCTACGGAAGTGCTTTGCCAGCTGAAATCAACAGGCCTTTCCTTTCCTTCAAGTCAGGAAAGCTGGGAGGACGTGCAATATATGATATTGTTCATAAGAACAAATACAAAGAGTGGATCAAGGGATGGAGGAACTTTAACGCTGGCCATGAACACCCAGACCAGAACTCCTTTACTTTTGCTCCCAATGGCATACCTTTTATTACAGAAGCTCTGTATGGGCCAAAATATACTTTTTTTAATAATGTATTGATGTTTTCCCCTGCTGTGTCCAAGAGCTGCTTCTCCCCATGGGAAGGGCAGATTACAGAGGACTGTTCTTCAAAATGGCTTAAATATAAACATGATTTGGCTGGTGACTGTCAGGGACGAGTCGTTGCTGCCATGGAGAGAAGCGGGGTGGTTTTTATCAGGGGAGAAGGAGTGGGGGCATATAATCCTAAGCTGAAGCTGAGAAAATTGCAAAGAAACCTCATACTTCTTCATCCTCAACTTTTGTTGCTGGTGGACCAAATCCACCTAGAAGATGACAGCCCTCTGGAGGCAGCAACCAGTTTCTTCCACAATGTGGATGTGCCTTTTGAAGAAACAGTTGTTGATGAGATCCATGGGGCATTCATTAGACATCGTGATGGAATATATAAGATGTACTGGATGGATGACACTGGCCACAGCGAGAAAGCTACCATTGCCTCAAGAATGTATCCCCGGGGCTACCCTTACAATGGCACAAACTATGTGAATGTAACGACCCTCCTGCGGCACCCCATCACCAGAGCCATTTACTTGTTCATTGGGCCCTCCATCGATGTGCAAAGCTTCACTGTTCGTGCAGACTCTCGGCAGCTGGATGTTTTTGTCACCACCAGTGAGCATTCCTATGTGGTTTACCTGTGGACAGTGGAGGACGGGCCTCGTTCTGCCTTTGCACAGGTTACTGCAGGCCGTCAGAAAATTGTCTTTGACCGAACGTCTGCCATTAGGAACTTTGCCGTGCCAGAAGTGAAGGACTACATTGGGATCGTGGAGAGGAACCTGCAGCATTTTAAGCCTGTTTTCCAGCAGCTTGAGAAGCAGATCTTGTCTCGTGTACGAAACACAGCTAGCTTTAGGAAGACTGCTGAACGCCTGTTGAGGTTTTCAGATAAGAGACAGACAGAGGAGGCCATTGATAGAATATTTGCAATCTCACAGAGGCAGCAGCAGCAGCGTGGAAGAGCAAAGAAAAATAGAAAAGTATCCAAAGGTTACAAATTTGTTGATGCTGTTCCTGACATTTTTGCACAAATTGAGGTAAATGAAAGAAAAGTGCGACAGAAGGCACAGACTCAAGCACAAAAAGAGTTGCCTATTGATGAAGATGAGGAAATGAAAGATCTTTTGGATTTTGCAGATATCACTTATGTGAAGCACAAAACTGGAGTTTCAATCAAGGGCCGATCAGGGCTGGCACAGTTGGTGGCAACCACTCGAAGTAGTGCCCCATCAATATCAGCTTCTTATACCCGCCTCTTTCTAATTCTCAACATTGCTATTTTTTTTGTCATGTTAGCAATGCAGCTCACATACTTTCAGAAGGCCAAGAGACTGCATGGCCAAAGATGTCTGTATGCAATACTTTTAGTAGATAGCTGTATATTATTGTGGCTGTATTCTTCCTGTTCTCAGTCACAATGTTAGCAGAAGACCTCTACTAGTCGACCAGTTTATGGTCATATGTGTCTATGCAAAAGCATTAACCCTAATAGGGCCAAAGTTTATGTTCTTTTCTTTCTGAAACATTCCAAAAACAGCTGGGAAAATATTGATTTCAGACCAGAAAGGATTGACAAATCAGGCAGGCAATGAATTTCTCAGAAAACTGAGTACTTAGTAAGTACTCCTCCTTTGAGTTTTGAGTTGGGCCTCACATCTGACGGAACATTATGCTTTGTTCTTCAGAGTTCAGTGATACAAAGCTGTAATTAATTATTTCTTTTGTGAGAAGAGCCCTCTTAAGATATATGTTTCTAAGGGCTTTCTTTTAAATAGGGAATTGGATTTGCATTTAGTGACTTTTAATTTCCAGGCTGCTGTGAATGTCTGTGGACATTCTCTTAAGGAAAGGATATTCAATCACAAGTATGCAGGGAAGATCTTAGCGGCAGATGCCATTTTTCTCTGCCAAACCAAAGAATATTTAATTGTGGGACGCTCCTGTATAATTATTTCAGACACTTCCATTGTGTCATCTCTTCCATGCTTTACAGTCTGGCACAGTTGGAGGTGGCGATCCTGTCAGTACTTACCAATGAGCAGCACAATGTTTAGTAGGCAGCAACAGGAGGAGTAGAATAAGGAGCTGGTTCAAAGTGCAGAGGAAGACAATTCTCAGGAAAAAAAAAAAAAAAAAAACACCTTTTTCAGTCAAGAGTAGACTGCGGAAAGATGAATGTTGTGGGGTCTGTTCTCGATTTTTCAAGGCAGGGTTTCACAAAAGTTTTCTATAGTTTGAAGTGCATCTTAGTAGAGAAATAATGTTCTTCTACATGCACTTGTAAAAATACAAAAACCAAAGCAATCCTGTGGTAACCTCAACAATTGCTACTAGGGAAAAAGAGGTATTATGGAAGTATTTAGTGTCTTTTTTTCTTCTCACACGGCTAGAAGAAGAGGACAGTTAAAATTATGCGAACAATCTGTTCTCTATAAAGCACCAGGAAGGGTTCTGCAAGCTCGTGGTGGATCCGGATCAATTATCTGGGGATTAGTGGTAAATGGAATTTACACTGGGATGTAAATGGGATTTACAGCAAAAATAAGTTTGACATCTCCACATTTATCCCCTTCTGTTCATTAAACTGATTTTAAGAAATCATAGCTATTTGAGAGAATGGAAAATCTATGGAATTGGGGCATATCTGTATATCTTTACAGGTAAATAATTTTTCCAGTACATTTGTTAAATAAAAATATTATAATTTTCTCTGCAGAAAAAAAATGTTTCTCTTTGATTAGAATATTTTTCCCATTAATTACAGTAATTATGTTCATCAGCACTTCGTTCAAACCATAAAACTTTGTTTCCTTTTCCTTACACCCATTTAGGTATGTTATCTACATGGCTATTTTTAAGCCTTCTGGAGATTATGCATTGTAATATGCTGAGCTTTTATTGTCTAAACATTTTTAGTGAACAGATCATATGTTCCAGATACTGAGCCATATCAGCACTGTGTTCACATACAGAAGCTCTGCTACAATCTTCGATGCCTGGATTTAGCCAGTAAAATTTGACATGTTAGTCTAGGCAAAGGAAGCTGACTGGTTGCATGATGTTACTTACAGTGTAAGTATGTCTAGATTGTGAGAAGCTGTGTGCCACTAGACATTTCCTTTCTGTCTTTGCACAGGGATAACAGGAAAGTATGGAGAAATAGCTGTTGGTTATTTTATTGTTATTATTATTATTTAGTATTAGATACTTCTGTATCTTTGTCCTCTTTGGAGATGCTTGAACCTTTAGAAAAATGAAGAGCTGTGATGGCCATGAGCCTTTACTAGACTGATGTAATCAGCAGCATTTATACAAATCTTTCACTGCAACTGACAGTTGTGTATGTTTTTCCCTATGTCAGGTCGCCATTGCTTTGTTGGACAGTCAACTACGGAAAGCAAATCTTTTGTATCTCTAGACCAAAAAGCTTTTGAGAAGTACCGGCACTTCTTGGCTGGCTGTGTACAGTGTGCCATCCAAATTATAGTACAGGATTAGTATGTGTGTCCAATGAAACTGCAGAATTATGGAAAGTAAGATATGGTCGTGAACACTAGCTCTTGTTTACATGATGCCTCTCTGCACCATTGTAGCAATGTGAAGATGAAAAGGTGGGTATAATAGATCCCTGTGCTCAGAGCTAGGTATTAAAGCAGCTTGTAAAGCCAGCCAGCATTTAAATGTGGAGTGAGTGTACATGAAATGATGGAGTGAAGGGAAATGAAAATAATCTCATATACTTCTTATTCTTTTCTACACTGGCACCTTTTTAAAAGTCCTTCTCTAATGTTTGTTTAAATTTTCTTCCAATTTCTTGCTTCCATTCTTCTTCCGCCGCCTTCTTTCTCTCATTCTTTAGCACAGCTTATCATAGAATCACAGAATCACAGAACTGTAGGGGTTGGAAGGACCTTCAGAGATCACTGAGTCCAATGAAAGCAGGCCCCCTTCAACAAGCTGCATAAGTAGGTGTCCAGGCGAGTCTTGAATATCTCCAGAGAAGGAGAATCCACAACTGCCATGGACAGCCTGTTCCAGTGCTCCGTCACCCTTACTATGAAGAAGTTCCTTCACATATTGATGCAGAACTTCCTATGCTCAAGTTTATGGCCATTTCCCTTTGTCCTGTCCCTACAGATAGCTGAGAAGAAGCTGGCCATGTCCCTCTGACTCCCACACTTAAGATATTTATAAACATGAATAAGATCACCTCTGAGTCATCTTCTCTCAAGGCTGAACAGACTCAGTTCGCTCAGCTTTTCCTCAAAGGGGAGATGCTCGAGGCCCTTTATCATCCTTGTGCCCCTCAGTTGGGCTCTCTCCAGGAGATCCCTGTCTTTTTGTACTGGGGAGCCCAGAACTGGATACAGTACTCCAGGTGAGGCCTGATCAGGGCAGAGAAGAGGGGGAGGATCACCTCCCTTGAACTGCTGGCCACACTCCTTTTAATGCACCCCAGGATGCCATTGGCCTTCTTGGTCACCAGGGCACACTACTGGGTCATGGACAGCCTGTCATCCATCAGGACCCCCAGGTCCTTTTCTGCAGAGCATCTCTCCAGCAGGTGATGTCCCCTCATCTTATCTAATGGAATCTGAAGCAAGTGGAGCAAAGAGCAAACATATTCTTGATGTCTGAAATTAGCACCTTGGGCCGTGGGCCAGAAGTGTCTGTGTTACAAGCCAGGAAGAAATAATTCAAGCCTTCAGATGGCGACATGCCCTGAAAAGGTCTGTCTAGGCTTTGCTAGGAAGTATAGTGAGGAAGAGCAAGAACATGGCATCAGTCCAGCTAGCTCTAGTGGCTGGTTGGAGTCCTTAATGCCTGTACACATAGGAGAGGATACTGTCCTTGTCTTTGGCTCATTAGTCCAAAATAAAAATGAGCAGCAGTGACAGTACCATGTGTGTCTACGGCAGAGGCACGCAGCACCAGTTTTATCTGGTCTGGGTATGCTGAACCACAAAATGTCATTGTATGGTATCCATTAACAAAGTTATCATCAGCTTTCTTTTTAAAATGGAGTCATGCTACAAAGTGTTTTTTGCATATGCCTCTGTTCCCATTCTTACTCTGCCTCTTTTTGCTTTCTGAAAATGTTCATGTTCTACATCTCTGGCCACAGGAAAATATGGCTATTCTACAGTTGACTTCTCTCAACTTCTGTTCAGAACTTGATTTTTTGTCATGCAGATTTGTTTTAGGGCTGCAGTCTAAATTAACCTGAACTTAGTTCAATGTATTCTGAGCAGAGTCATTGGGAATTCAGCTTGATGGTAGCTGTGTGAGTGTTTGAGGGTGGAATCTGGTTCTTAGATTTGTAAGTGATTTTTGAGATTATCTAAAAACTGGATGTGTATGTTATATACATCATTGTGACTAAAGGAAACAAAGGGAATGGAGCGCATTACCTCATTTCTTAAATCTTAGAAGATTAAAGTTGATTCTTAAGTATTGTATGTCTGAAATGTATCAAATTCTTCCGTTACCTATGTATTTTCCAGTGATTTTTTTTTTCTTAGTTTTTGAAAGTATATATTGTCTGGAAAATAGATTTATGCACCAGGCCGTTACAAGCATATTTATTGGGTCTGTGAAAGTCTTACTTCAGATGATCATATACACATTTATCTAACTTTAATCCTTATGGTCTGGCTACTCTCTTAGAATTCAGAAGGATAACTTTAAACTATTAAGTCAGACTCGGCTAATGGGGGCCAGATTTTATTTTCTGTCCTTTCTTGATTGTTGACTCCAGGAGAACTCTGTAGCAGGAGGCCTGTGTGATCCAGTGCTGGATGTATCCATATGGTCCTCAGCACTCGACCTGTTTTCTAAACAAGTTCAGCCTTGAAACAAAGCACTTCAAAGAATATAAAAACTAGAATCAGTTTTTTCTCCTGATAATATCTAATAAAGATGAGTGAATTAATTTAACTTCATGCTTGCCTGGTTTGCTACTCTAGCAAACAGCAAAGCAATTAATTTCATGAGAATTCAGATTTCATCTTCAGTTTTCAATGAAACTGAACATAACTGCAGTAGCCACAAGATACTAAGGAGTGTGTGAATTGTACAGACAAGACCAAATCCTCCCTGCTTTAACTGACATTAATAAAAGTATCAAGGAAACAATGTAAATCATCCAGGTTTTGTGGTAATGGAATTATGCAACTAATTTCCATAGGTGTGGTCACTCAAATCTCCAAAATGCAGATAAAAGCAGGAGGGGATACTGTTGTCAGGCATATATCCATGCCCTCTACAAGAATGCCTGCACCACATGCTAGAGTTATTGTGAGAATCCTCTTTATATTGACAGACGAACATCTCTTTGGCCTTGGTACTGAGAAAGCTGTATTTTCTCAACTGTCCTCAGGTGAATTCTAACTCGTTTTGGTGTAAGGTAGCTTCAAACCTCTTCAGCTCATTGTCTAAAGCTCATTGTCTAATTCAGGGCTTCCTGATACATGGCCTTAACTATCTGAGCTGTAGATATCCCCCAGTCACAGAAAGAAAAGCACTCTGTGGTCTCTAGGGAAGACAGCCATGAGGAATGGTCTGTCACCACCACCTGGCTGGCCGGTAGCCTGCTGTGTCTGCTTGTGAGAAACCCTAAGGAAAGATGTTGATCCAGCAGGGTTTCTGTGACTCAGCACGGGGGTGACAGTCTACACCCATCTTCCCTCTCTAGGAACCTCTTTGACAGGTGTGCAGGCAGCAGTGTATTTATATCCATGTGCATAGCATATAGCCAGTAAGGTTGGCACCTGTGGCATGTGTCTACCCTACTATGCATGAGTTGTATCACATTCAGTCATTTGACGTGGGAGAGCCCAGTATGGATGTACTCTAAGACAGATAGTATGTCCCACCCCAATAGTAAAGTTAGGCATTGCCACCTAAGCAGAGGCCACTTACTTTTTCTTCATATATCCATTGTAGTCAAAGAACTGTGGCATGACCATATGACTCTGTGAAGACAGAAGCTCCCAAACCACAATGATTTCACTGGTTTGACTCCTGCATTACCCTGGACAATGGAGAGGAGGGCTGTCCCTGCTCTGACCCCACAGCCTGAATCCTCTTGAATTCTGTTGTCAAGTTGGCTGTAGGGGAAGGCCCTTTCGTGCTCCCTTGAAGGTGCACACTTCCCTTAAATGCCTGTCTCCTGTGATAGTGTAAAAGTTCTCCCAGCAGATGGCACTGCCAACTAAAAAACCCGCAATTAAGAGCATTACTTTGGTTCAAGTGCTTAATGAAAAATCCTCTGTTAAAGTCAGAACGAGTCTTTTTGCTGAAGAGGTCTAAAAGGACCTGCAGTTGCTCTTTCCCTCTGCACCGCACCCCCAAGCTCTTTGTCCCACCAACAGAGATGTGTTTACTAAATGAGCTGTTATTCATCCCTCCTACATTGCATCAACCTCTTCATTTTTGCCGTCCCCAGAGGGAATGAGATCTGAAGCGTTAAAACCAGATTATGCGGTAACAAGCCATGCATGTTGCTGTGAGGACCAGAAAAACAGTTACGAAAATTATGACTTAGTTATTCTGAGGTCTTTGTACTTCAGAGAACTGAAATGGAGCAAGAAAGAAATATATGCAAAAAATGATGTACACTGCAGTCAAACAAAAGTCCACGTCAAGTAAGGAAGTCTTGAACCGTACTTACTCCTGTCTCCTGATGAAAGTCATTCAGCTCTGTGTCTGAACTTATTAAGAAATGACTTGCTTCCCTTAAAAAGATCAAATGCTCTCTTTATGGGAAGAGAGGTGGTAGTTCCTCTGTGTATTCTAAAGACCAGATGAGTCTGTTAAACACTCGTTTTCTGCCTTCTGAAAGATATGTAGCAATTTCTCAACCCAAAATGTAAAAAGCATCTTGCTTTTCAGATGAGTGGAAAACTACCTCTTCATCCAAAAACAGCTGTTTGACACTAAGCTAATAATAATTTTCTCATGGTTAATTCACAGCCCTGCACTTCCACATGTCATTCAAAAGTGATATTCTTTCAGATTTGCTCGGTATGCACTCTAGAAAGTACTATAAATTTTCCAGAACTCCCCTGTTGCTGGGATGTAGATTTATGTAGATGCTTCTAGACCATGAGGTTTAAGTCTGCTTAGACTGGAGATGCCACTGGGCTGAAGCAGCATAATCACAGGAAAAAAAAAAAACAAAACAAAACAAAGCTGGTCTGACTTCTTGCATTGCTTTTCCCCCACTCCCTTTTAGCCAAGAATAATGTTCAAGACTGGACACTGTTTTTCCAGAGTTCAAAAAAAGTTGAAACGTCTCCTGATGTTGTACCAGAAAACCAGATGCATTTCCTTTGGGAGCAAAGCCACTCATCTGTCTACAAAGTTGTCATACTTCAGCCAAAGATCTGTTAATACCCAAATCCACTTTAAGTGGAGGGCAGCCACTGCTCTCCTTTCCAAAAGCAAAAGATTCAAAGACTTGATTCCAGTTGTCCCTGGTGTATGCACACAGCAACCTTGAACAAATGTATGGCTATAGACCATATCACCTGTACCATTTCTGTTATACTTGCAACTTCTCGTGGCTGCAAGCCATTTTAGAAATTTACAGATAACACAGACCCACAGACCTTCCCTTGTAGATTGTGCCTGAAGTTCAGATCTGTGCAGAGAGACAGAATTGGTGCAATTTAAAATTTTTTAGTTCTGTGTTGAATCCACAGAACTGAAATAGTCAAACAATAAGTTGTTCTACAGACCGAGAGGAATTCATTCAGTTTCTTTTTTTCATTCATAACCTTCTCACTTCATTTCATGCAGAGAAGTTTCTGAACATACCAGCATAACTAAGATAGACAGCTACATGTAGGAAGCTTTGAAAGGGATAAGGTCTCAGCTCTTACACTGCCTTCCTGTTAGAAAAATGTTTCCTTAGGTATCAAAATTCAGACAGCTAAGGAGTCCAAGTTGGGAAACTGTAAAGAGTGGCATATCACCATGCACTGAAGAATCAACTAATTAAATTAGATAGAATGGTTAATTTGTTCAAATTTTAAAAAGTGGAGAAGAGTTAATGGAATGAAAAGGTACAGAACATATTTTGTAGCATATAAACAGAAAGCATTAGAACACAGACGTGGGAAGATAGCCATGAAATCTAAGCAATTTGACCATCAAGACAGAAAGATGTGGTGTCATAAAGAATATAGAAGCCATTGCTGCAGCTTTCTCTTGCTGTTATTCCCTGCTGCTTTTCACACCAGTGGTTCACAGAGATTCATTGCTGGATAGTGGGCTTCCTGTAACCAAATGGCCTACAGCTGTCAGAGGGCTTTACTACTCAAACTACATTCAACTACAATCTATATGTGCTGTAAGGAAGTCTGCATGATTCTTTAAGCAGTGGCTGTGATCTGTGGCATATGTGCAGAGCTTATAAGAAAATATGTGATATTTTCATAGGATTAGAAAGGTACAAGTTGTCAGGTTTTATGAAGAAATCAAGAAGTGCTGGTGAGGCAGATAATAGAATTCATTCATCTGTAGTCAGGTAATCCACCCTGAGCAGCCAATTAGTAACTTCCAAGAAAGCAAAGCTCAGTCTTTTCCCTCTAGTATGTAAAATGATATGGCATAAAATTTCTTTTGCAGTTATGAACATATTAAATCCAAAATATCTCTGTAGTGTCATACTGAGCACCAGATCTCACCTGCAGAGCCTTCTTCAGAGCTGTGCTTTGTTTTGCTGTCCCGGTTCCTTTCTACCCACTAACACTGATTTTCATTCTAAACCTAATAAATGCAATGTCTTAAAATACCAGAATAATGTACCCCGATACTTGTAAGCTGTACATGCACAGCCACAGTGCTACTTCTCCGCCTGCTGCTCTGCTAAGTATTAGTGCTACTAATGATTTACATGGTGCTTCTGGGATGTGTGACACTTCACAAACATGTAGGGCTGGTTCAGTCATTAAGCCAAAATAACTTCCTTTGTTCCACAAACTGATGTAATGGGCCTCCGGGGGAGGTCCGTCCAGCTGGAGGGGAGGTGTGGGGCTGTGTGCAGACAAAGTTGCCATTAGTAAAGCTTTAATTTCACCTGGAAAGAGACAAAAAGCATTACAAAAATTTTCCTAGGACAGAAAGACTTTTCTGTCTGTCTTCCTTAATTGGGCACCGAGAATACAGCTTACAACTCTTTCACTTGAAGAAATGAGTCCAGTTGTTATAAAAATAAAACCCATTGGCAGCACTGTAAAGCTCAAGCTCCATTCTGCCCATGACTTTTGGGTAAATAAAGTGAAGTTGAGCTTAATAAGACTAATGACAGAAATGCAAGATGCCATGAACTTTGATAGAGACAGCTAGAAAAAGAATGAGTTGCAAAAAATGAGGTAAAACAAAACAAGATCCTCTCAATATTTACTGACAAATCCTGCAGTGGACATACACACACATGTGCTGCATTCAAGAACAGCATCACACATTTGGTGTAACAGCAGAACTAGTTGGACTACAGCTATTGCTACCCAGAAAGTATGTGAGATTCACTCAGCTACAAAAGAAGGGATAGAATTTAAAACTGACTTACGGAATCAAACTCTATAACCACAAAGTAGTTATAAAATCAGGTATGTTTTAATCAGCGCTGCGCAGAGCCAGATGCAAGGGGGTAGCTCCTCCTAACTTGCGTACCTTCAGGACAAAAACTTGGTATAGATATAGGCAGAACTAATGCATAATCAATTATTTCCCCGGAATTTGTATACCTATTCAGTATATTTCTGAGAATTAGCTAGCGTACAGTCCCTCCCCCTCGCGCATGCGTCATGAACAGTGGGGGGATCTCCTGGTGGTCATTGGATGAAGGCTCGTAGTCTTCCTCGCTGTAAACTTCTGACCCTGAAGGAGGGGTAGCCCCCGAACCAGTTCTAACTTACTCTGGGGACATCTTATCACCTCCTTGCCTGGTGTCCTTGGGCTGTTTTCACACCCTCATCTTTATCTCTTCTACCCCGGCATTGTCCTAATCCCATTTTGTTACTATCCCATTCTTCTAGTGGCCTCTGTATATTTGCTTCTGTAAGCCAATTCTAATCCTTTTACTCTTAGTTTCTGCAGACCCCCTTTTTACTGAACACTTTCTTACTCTTCAAAACATTAAAGGGAAACTTCTTGAAACTTTGAACAAGTTGATTTGTTTTGAGCTGATTTTTTTTATGTCAATAAAGCATACTTCAAAATAAAAGGATATTTCAAATGACAAAATCACTTTTCGTTTTTAAAAAAAAAAAAATTTAGACATCTCTCTGTTTTCACTATGGCAATGTTTTTATCCCACTTGGTAGGCATGAAATTTAATGCGAATAAATGCAAAAACACTCCTAGTTAATGATTTACAGCTATTGTGGAGACAGAAGTGTTAATTCAATGGGCAGGAAATAGCTGCCCTGAGGGAACAATGCACAGAGGTGAATGGGATACTAACAGCATCCTGGCCACGCAGCTCTGCAATTACTCTGCCTCTCCATCTCCAGATCCCTAGTTCTTCAAGGCTGCCCCCTGGCAGGACCATTGCTGCTCCTCAGCCTGACTCATGGCGCAAGCATTCCCCTCCTTCCAACCAGGGTGGTCTCTTCTTCACCCACATCTCTAGTATTTACTGAAAATATGTTTGCTCGGAGGGGAAGGTTAATCCTTTTTCACAGAGAGCTTCCTCCCTGTTTTGATGAAGCTTGTTCCTGAAATCATATGTTTTATTTTAGAGAAATAAAAGAACACTAGAAGTAGTCTCAGGTGAATCACAGAATCATAGAATTGTAGGGGATGGAGAATTATGGGGGACCTTGAGATCATCAAGTCCAACCTACTAAAGCAGGTTCTGTAGAGTAGGTCGCAGAGGAAAGCATCCAGGTAGGTTTTGAATATCTCCAGGGGAGGAGTCTCTACAACTTCTCTGGGCAGCCTGTTCCAGTGCTCTGTCACCCTCACAATAAAGAAGTTTTTCCTCATACTTGTGTGGAATTTCCCGTGTTCCCGTTTGTGCTCATTGGCCCTTGTTCTGTCACTGGGCTCCATTGGCCTTTTATCATCTTTGTGGCCCTCCCCTGGACTCTGTCTAAAAGTTCGCTGACATTTTTGAATTGAGGAGCCCAGAACTGGACACAGTGCTCCAGATGTGGCCCAACCAGGGCAGAGTAGAGCGGGAGGATCACTTCCCTTGACATGCTGGCCATGCTCTCTTTAATGAACCCCCTAAAGTTGTGAGGTTCCTTGGCTGCTGTCTTTCCACTGTGTGAATATTATCTGCTCCTGGTCATCAGGATCCCTTGTTCAGCTCGTGGCTCTCAGAGAGTCTCTGCTTTTTACTTTAAGAAATTCTGTGTAAGAGGTGATGAGAGGTACATTTTTGCTGGTAGTGTTGTTCACCTGGCTATCTGCCTGACTTAAATGTGATTGTGATTTTGTTTTTCTGTGCTTAGAGCATTAAAGTGGTTGCAGATGTGACTTGAGCACTATAAGCATATCACTTTCAGTGCACGTAGAAGCAAATCCAGAGCTTGCGCTATTCTCTGTCATCCGAGCACCTCCCAATCCTAGTCCAGACACAAAGAATTCTAGCTTCAAGGTCCAATAACCATTGCCTCCAACTGTAAGCAGCTACTAAATCACACAATATCTATGATATCTATGTAGGGACAGACATTATTTCTCATAGTTTGTGTAGGGGATTTTTATCTTAAGTTTGAAAAATAGGGTAGTTATCCAAATTAGAGAAAAAAAAAAAGAAGAGCTTATTCTGTGTCATGTTTTCTGAAACTCTGAAACTTCCTCATCCCACTTCTCTTGTCTGGTAAGAGGTTTAGGCAAAACAGCCTCCTTTTTTTTTTTTTTTTTTCTTTTCCCCTAGAAGTTTGAATTTAGATAGAAAATGAGCATTTTTCATAGCAGCATTTTTATGTAAGGAAAAAACTGTCTCCCTAAATACCTTTCTTTTCCCCAGAAAAGAATATTGATATTAATATAAATTGTAAAATGAAAGTGTCTACTTCTGATGTTGTACTGGGCAAATAAGTAGAAGTTATAGTAAAGAATGAAAATAGTATGTACATACATAAACCTGATGTTAAATGGTGTACAGGAAGGCAAATAAATCTGACTTGGTTCCAGTTGGATTTCAAAAACCATATTTGACAGTTTGTCCTGCAGAAGTTAAGAGAAATTAAAGGAGATGGCAGTTCTGGAGTGGTTAAAGCTTCATGGTTAAAAACAAACTGCTGATCAAAGAACTGTTGGTATATTTCACGAGACCAGAAAGCAAAATGACAGGTGCAGGCAAAGTGGTGTTTGGGTGAAATTCAGTCCTCTCTTCATACATAAACAGATAGATTCTGAGCTGACTGGAAATATTGCTTAGAACTTGTATCACATCAAACCTCACTAAGATATCGGGTCAGTGTTTCAAGCATGGTAAAAAAAAAAAAAAAAAATGCAGTTCGAATTCTAGAAACTGTTACAACAAAATAGAAAATAGTATAATTACGGTACTGTAGAAAACTGACCTGGCTGCACCTTCAGTGTAAGCCTGGTACACTGGTAAACCCCAGCCTCATCCCCTCCTGTCAAAACTGGTACTTGAGTCCTGGAGAATGGTTCAGGAGGCAATATGGATACAAAACGTATACAGCCCAGCAGACAAGGAACTCCCTAATCTGCCTGGTATAAGGGGTCAATATGCCATTGTTATCTACTTGGTATGAAGGCACAGATTCTTCCTGTTTTCAAGACTAGCTACAGGGCTATCCATCAGTGAGCATTAGCGGGCTTAACAATATCTCTACATCTTGTTTCAATCTCTCCGTTTCTTTTGAAGATTGTAGCTAAAATGCTATGACCTTTACTGTGTCAATCTATTATAACTCCAACAAAAATCAGAACGACAGTTGCAGCACTTTATCATTACAACTGCAATTATACATACAGCAATTTAAAACAAAAACAGCAACAACAACAACAACAACAACAAAACTAGTTATCGATAACAGTTTCTTCAACCAAGATCAATCAGGTAACCATGAGGTCAACCTATCCCAGACTTCCTCAAAACCACACGCAGTGTCATCAAGGGAAATTTCATGGTTTAGCTTTTGTTAGCTCTTTACGTACCGTGCAAGTAAACGGTACATAAATGGAAAGAAACCAAACAACCTTTTCAGCAAATCCAAGTCCATAATTATAAAAACTAGTTATTCCTTAGTTTTATGTTCTCTTTCATGGAGCCAACCACGATGGGAGCTTTTAGTGGCTGGATGAAAAGAAGCACCATCATGCATCAAGAGAATCCAACCAGATAAAAACATACCACTTTCGGAAAAATAAGTCTCTCTTTCCTTTTGAAGCAGGATATGCTTTTTCTATGTTAAGGGAAAATAATGTATGTGATGGCTTACTTGGATGACTGTGTCACTAATCTGTGAAGAGCAAATGCCATACCAGCACCTTTAGGTAAGTCCTAAAGAAGTTACCTGTTCACCATGGGGCTCACCAGAATCTGTCATGATTTTATACACTCCATTTTATATTATTATTCTTTTCCTTCTTTTAAACATCACATGAAAATGGATACTGTCTATTTGCAGTCACAGAAGTGTTCTAGCAAGAGTAACAACCCAAAAAGCCCTGTGCTACTTCATCACTTAGTTTTTTGAGGACCATGTCTCAAACCATAAAATAGAATACTTTGGAAGGTTACAGTCAGCACCTCATCATACCTGGTGGACTTTCTTGAAATAGTCTCTATGAAAATCTGTTTGGGCTGTGAGTGCACACCTGGGGTTTGTGATTAACCTATGTGCCATGATAATACTCAGTAGGAAACAGTGCAGTGTAGATAACAGCATTCAGAGTCTATTTAGAATGAATTCATAGCACTGACACAACCAAATATGTTAGAAGGTTCCCAGTTCATGTGAGAGCAGATAAATTTGAACCAAAAATCCTGGGTAAATGGTTATGGCAGAGAAGGTGACAGTGAACACAACTGAAGGTGGTTTTCTCACATTTTGTTAATACTTAGAGTCTGATGCATCACACAAAAGCTTCCCTGAGAAGACTGTGAGATTTAAACCATTGCTAGTTATAGTGGACAAATATAAGGTATTTTCTTGGAGAAAAAGACAAATCTGTGCTGTTTTGGTGCTGATCTCCACTGCAGTGAGTTTTCACTTGACTGTTACACAATGCAGTGAGTTTATGCACTTCTATGCTTCCCCTAAGGAGCTGTTTCAAAACTGCTAACAGAAAATGAAACCTCTGTGAAAGCCTTTAAAAGCTGTGGGCTTTGAGGAACTGTTCTTTCTCTTTTCTTTTACTGATCGTGACTGCACTGCCCTCAAAACACAGAGAGGCCACTGGAGCCTTCAGCAGAAAATGGAAAAACTGCACACAGTGGTGAATTTTTGTATCCGCTACCAAAAGACTCTGGGTTACAGCATCGTGTCCTTGCTGACAATTGCCAGCGAGCAAATCTTTTCCTCCGTGGCCTTCAGGTGTCCCTGCAACTCCTGGAACACCCTGTATGGATGTGTCTTCCTCCTAGTGCCAGCCCTCCTTCTCTTTCTGCTTGGCTACATGGTCAATGCCAGGACTTGGCTCCTGCTTACAGGCAGCTGTCCTCAGGAGAAGAAACACTGCTGTGGCTTTGGGGAAAAAGGTTGCTTCTACCTGAAAGTGTTGGCATCGGTGACAGCCAGCACCTTGGTGGCCCCCCTCACCTGGATCGCGGTGGCCCTGCTCAGTGCCAGCTTCTATGAGTGTGCAGCCAGCGGGAGCAGCCTCATCAGGCACAGGGTGTGCAGGGACATAGACAAGCTTACAGCATGCCGGGAGCTGCTGGAGAAAATACCCTGTGATGAGAAAGTTGTTGGGCAACTGCTGAATGAGAATTCAGCTTCTAAAGTTGGACTTGTCAGCTTTCGAGCACAGTCTCAGGTAAGACCTCTCTGCTCTGCTCTTCCTCCAAGGACTCCTGCCCTGCCTGCTTCACACACGCTGGTACCTGCTAGCAAAAGCACATGGTTAGCAAAAATTCTTTGGTCCAAAAATACTAACACAGAAAGGCAACAAGTGGCTATTTTGTGCTAGCTTCTCTCTTCGGTGTTTGCATGGTGATTTCTTGGCACTGGCACTGGCAAAGCGTTTGTCAGTGTTGGGCAGTAGACCAGCCTAGATATCAGCACTTTCCGCTGCAGCTTTTTTTCTTGTTTAGATTATGCCTGGTGCAAGCTTTTCTCTACTACCCTTCCAAAGATCTCGAACTTCTCTAAGTATGCATTAGCTGAGAGGAAGCTGAGGTCGTTAGCATAGGGGAAGCCAACACCTCACTGCAACAAGGTGAGCTGTTCAACAAGTGAAACAAGGAAGGACAGCTTGTTTGACCATGAATCTAAAAGCTTGACTCTATTATTAATTTCACCCTTATAGTCTAGGTGAATAGTTGAAATATGTGTGTATCTTGTTACAGTTTCATTCTTGTGCTGAAGGCAAACTGCATAATAAGAAATAGCTCTTCTGGGTAGATTTTTTCCATTTGGAGTGAAACAAAATCAAAGTGATTTGGCAGCACTCCAGTTTTGTTTCTGTGCTTGTTCCCCTTGACTCCAGATGAAAATTAATTTATCATCACTTCCTCAGGAAAACATTAATGCTGATTAATGCAGTTAGGTTTACTATATACAGAGATTATATTTACACACACACACAGTGTTTAAATTCGTTAGATATGTACCATGCCATTCTTCAAGAAAAAACTGAAAAAGAGCAGATGCTGTAACAGTGAATTCTGATAGAGTAAGAAAGGAGCAAAATTGAGGAAGATTGACTGTTACTAATATTTCAATGAAATCTAAAAAAAACAGACTGGTCAGACACAAATGGAAGACGTATGAGATCATTGTTATATACTTCATTTCTCGTATCTCACCTACTTTCAGCAAAATTAGGACCCAAAATGTGGTGTGGATGACAACATTCTACACAAAATAAGGAAGATTCCTGTATTTGACAGCCAAATCCTCATTTTGCCTACAAAACATAGTTGCCATGTCTGATTCAATGTTTTGTTCTATATTCTCACACAGGATGATGTGAAAACACTGTTAATGTATTTATTTATTTCTCAAGATCCTAGGATGGTTGCTGATAGTCACCATCATTATTGTGGCACTCATTTCAACGTGTATCAGCCGCTGTTTCTCCCCAGTTAGCTATTTGCAGCTGAAGTTCTGGAAAATTTATTTGGAAAAGGAACGAGAACACTTCGAAACCAAGGCTAAAGAACATGCAGCTCAGCTGGCCGAAAGGAACATAAATTGCTTTTTTGAAGCCACCAACCCACCACCATTTCAGACTCCCAGCAATGACAACTGGCAGAAGATTTCATTCCCGTATGCCTTCAGTAAGAATAATCAGTATTACAGCATGATACACAAATATGCTAATGCAAGCAGAGGCAACATCAGTACCGTCAGTGAAGGAGATCAGATTTGCTCTGCTTTAGAGTTTGTGGATGAAGCACATACAAGTGAGCAAGCATTTTAGTAAAGAAAACAGTTTGTAACACTGGTAATCTTTTAACATTACTGATCTGAAAGAAGCTTTATTCTGTGCTCTTACTGAAATCAATGAGAACTGTATGTTAAAGGCTGGTATTGTAAATCCTGGGAGACTTTTTAAAATAAACTTTATTCTTTTGCTTAAGTGCATTTAAATAAGTGTATGGTTCACAATGGGATTTTTTTTTTTTAATGTCAGTGGTCATTAAGAAAAAGTCATATGTGAAACAGTAAGCATCCACAGCAAAGATGTCAGCTGGTAATATGTGATTGCTACCAAACATTTTAAGGGCATTTGGCAGCTGGAGTGACAAAACCAAGCTTTCATGCCTTTCAGTAATAAAAAGGCAAAAAGGAATGGAAATTTTGACCAGAATTTTGGCTTACTTTATCAGCTATCATTTGACTTAACATTATATTTTTCAGTGGAACCTAGAGCAAGCTCAAGTCTAAGATATTCACTATCAGACAATTGGTTTCTCAAGGCAAGGAGGATGTCTTTTAAGATCCAGAATGCAGTTAGCATCCTGGACACAAAGACTAGATATACTGTCATTGTTTTGTGATTTTTGGTTACTGGTATTCCACATCATAACATCATTTCGTGCACGGGGAGTTAAAGTGTTAATGCTCCAGTTCTGGGCATCTGTCTGGAAAAGAAGAACTACATACCCCAGGGGGCTTTGCAGTCAGAGAGGAGATATAACCTCTGGCACAGTCACTTGATGTCCCTTCTTCTTCCCTTGGCTCTTGTCCCGACCACACGCATTGCCTCAGTACTACTATAAGGCCTACAGCTTTCAGATACTCTTTCTCTCATTATATTTGATTTATTGGCTTCAATTCTAATTATATTGTATTATAACGTGTTATCTTGCATTCTGATACTGTATTTAGTAAATTAGTTTGTTTCTCCTCAGATCGTTGCCACCGTTTTTAATTATTTTGGGGTCCCCTGTTTCCCTTTCTCAGAGGCGCGGATTTTGTGAAATCCCTCCTTCCCACTAGTCACGGAACTGGGCTGAACCAGCCCATAAACCATTGACATATACAAAGAATGACTTCAGCTGATCATCAGCTGGAATAAGTGAGCAAAACAATTCCAGCAATTTACTCCTATGTCTCCAGCTGCTTCGGGTAATAACAGTGGAATTGAAATTTTCAGCTGTTTTGAATTTTCTTTACCCCTGTCTGATCACTTTTTGCAACAGGATTTTTTATTAGCTTTATTACTTTTCCCATTACCCTAAAAATCTTCCATGGAAAAAAGTAGGGTTTGGAATGTTTCAAGCAAAGAAAAACAACATTAAACTTCCAGTTTATATTATTCCATTTATATTGATTTCTATTTCATCTGACACACATGTATTTACTACGTATATGATACGTAATGTAATAATAATACACAGAGTTCTGGCCCTGTCATCAGTACTTAAGCTTCCCTTGGATGTATCCACCATATAAACTGTTTAACTTGATCCAAAATGGAGTCCAAGTGAAAATTAGCATTAGGCTTATGAATAGCATGGTCGCATAGGTGAAGCTTACATTAACAGATTTTTACAGCACAGCTGTAGGGATGTTATACAATCCCTATTAGCCATCAGCAACACTTCCATCGAAGAACCTCAGATGATAAGAAACCAATACAAGTTTTGAATGAAGGATGATAGAGTGCAGTTTTATTTTAGGAGCATTTTATTCACAAGAAATGAGTCAGTCTGCTTGATAAAGGCTGTCCTTTCACATCTCCGTGAAATCCTCTCTTTATAGACAGTGAACTATTACTTGGAAACTTAGTGGGGGAGGGAGAGATCTCCCAAACTATTCCTGTGTGTCAAAAATGGTCAATCAGTGGTCAGGAGAGGAGCGAGACTCCCCGAGACCTTGAACTCACCAAGTCGTTTTCAGAATATTCTAAAACTAGACCTGCACTTGCGCAGGTGTAAGGCCATAACTCAATTACAATGTTACAGGGGGGCTGATGGCCAGGCTCATTTCTGGGACATTCTGAAGAAGTACTGGACATGCTCAACTGGTCGCTGAGTTCCCCCTTAGTAAGGGGAGAGGGAGACACGATCACATAAAAGGCAAAAGACTGACAAATTTATGTTTGTGCCCACCACTGGAGGAATCACACAAGCCTTATCATCCAAGGTTATTGCTGATAAGATGTAGATATATAAATCTAAGTATCGTGGTAGGGTGCAAATAAGCATTTAACAGATTGGTGTCATTTCACCTTAAGTTACTTGAAAAGGATCTCAAACCTTGCAACATCTATATGTTTCCCAGGGTAGTTTGGAGTTGGGTCATGACAGTAACAAGTGTCCAATCTGTTATTTGTGCCTCCAGGAAGCGCAATTATGCTTAAAATGTTTCAGTTCACTTCTCCTATTAACGAACTCAATTGTTCACTGACGTCTAGGAGGCAATAAATCTGCTCTGGAGTGCTGTAAATTGGAAGGTAACAATGGCCCCTGAAAACAGGAGCAAGATGTTCCTTGACTCAGTGGGGCCAGGCTTTACCATAGACACACAGGATAGACTGAAAGCACCTGGGGAAAGGTTGTACCTTATTTCTATCCCTGATGAGAAGGTCCAGTGAAAATGCTGTCTGAATTAGTGTTCGTCCTCCCAGTTGTACCAGGTGGTCTTTTGCCATTTTCTACTCCCAACCACAACTTCCAGAGTCCAATTACCAAAGCTGCCCAGGGGACACATGGAGACAGTACTCCTCAGTAAAATTAGAGAAAAGTCCTGAAAAGACACTTCAAAGCATATTTTCAACTTTGCTTGTGAGAACCGCAGTTTATTTCACAAATAGGTAGGGATGGGTGGGAGATATGGAGATCAGGAGCTATCTTGGGCAGAGTGACTACAGAATGGTAGAGTTCTCTATTCTTGGTGAAGTGAGGAGTGAAACCAGCAAAACTGCTATCTTGGACTTCCAGAGGGCCAACACTGAACTATTCAGTAGGGAGTGTCCCTTGGGAATCTGCCCTGGAGGGTAAAGGGGTTTGGAAAGTCTAGACACTCCTCAGGAAGGAAATATTAAGGATGCAGGAGCAGGCTGTCCCCCTGTGCAGTAAGATGAACTTGTGAGGAAGAAGGCTAGTGTGGATGAACAGGGAATATGTGCTGAGACTCTGAGAGAGAAAGAGAGTCTACGATTTGTGGAAGAAGGGACAAGCAGCTCAGGGAGAGGACAGATAAGTTGCTAGGATATGCAGGGAGAAAATTAGAAAGGCAAAAGCCAAACTTGAACTCAACCTGGTCACTATAATAAAAGACGATTTAAAAAAATTGCAAATATATTAACAATAAGAGGAAGCCTAAGGATTTCCTTTACTGGATTTGGAGGGAAATGAGACCACTGATTATAAGAAAATGCTGAGGTTCTCAATGCCTTCTTTACATCTGTTTTTAATAATCAGATCAATTATCCTTGGGGTACCCTACCCTCTGACCTGGAAGTTTGGGATGGGGAACAGAATAAATCCTCTGCAATTCAGGTGGAAACAGCTAGAAACCTACTACTCCACGTGGACTGTCACACGTTCACAGGGCCACATGGGATCCACCCGAGAGTACTGAGGAAGCTGGAGGAGGTAATTGCCAAGCTGCTTTCAACCATCTATCCATGTTCCAGTACAACCGGAGAGGTCCCAGAGGATTGGAAGCCTGCCAATGTGCCAGTGTGACTCCCATCTACAAGAGGGGTCATAAGGAGGATCCAGGGAACCACAGGTCCATCAGCCTGACCCTAGTGTCAGGGAAGGTTACAGAATTGATCATCTTGAGGGAGATCACACGGCATGTGCAGGACAACCAGGAGATCAGGCCCAGCCAGCATGAGTTCATGAATGACATGTCTTGCTTTACCAACCTCATCTTCTTGTGTGATCAAGTAACCTGCCTGACAGATGAGGGAAAGGCTGTTGATGTAGTCTACCTAGACTTCAGCAAAGCCTTTGACACTGTCTCCCACACTATTCTCCTGTAGAAGCTGGTAGCCTGTGGCTAGGACAGGTATACCCTCTGCTGAGTAAAGAACTGGCTGGAGGGCTGGGCCCAGCGGGTGGTGGCAAATGGAGTTAAATCCAGCTGGTGACCCATCACAAGCAATGTTCCCCGGGGGTCAATGGGGCCTATCATGTTTAATATCTTTATTAATGACCTGGATGAGGGGATTGAGTACACCCTCAGTAACTTTGCAGATGCCACTAATTTGGGAGGAGATGTCGATCTGCCTGGGAGTAGGAAGGCCCTACAGAGGGATCTGGACAGGCTGGATCACTGGGCTGAGGTCAAAGGGGTGAAGTTTGACAAGAACAAGTGCCAGGCCCTGCACTTTGGTCACAACAACCCCAGCAATACTACAGGCTTGGGGCAGAGTGGCTGGAAGGCTGTGCAGAGGAAATGGACCTGGGAGTGTTGGTCAACACTCAACCGAACATGAGGCAGCAGCATGCCCAAGTAGTCAAGAAGGCCAATGGCATATTGGTTTGTATCAGAAATAGTGTAGCCAGCAGGGAGGACATCATCCCCCTGTACTCAGCTCTGGTAAGGCTGCATCTTGAGTACTATGTTCATTGTTGGGCCTCTCACAAGAAAGACACTGAGGTCTTGAAGAATGTCCAGAGAAGGGCAATGAAGTTGTGAATGATCTGGAGTGCAAGCCTTATGGGAAGTGACCGAGGGAACTGAGTTTGTTTAATCTGGAGAAGCAGAGGCTCGGGGGCTCAGAGGCTCAGCCCTGCCAAAAAAAGACCTGAGAGTTCTGGCGGATGGCAAACTGGACATGAGCCAACAATGTGCCCTTACAGCCCAGAAAGCCAGTTGTATCCTGGGCTGCATCAAAAGAAGCGTGGCCAGCAGGTCAAGGGAGGTGATCCTGCCCCTCTACTCTGTGCTAGTGAGGCCTCACATGGAGTACTGCATCCAGATGTGGAGTCCTCAGTACAGGAGAGACATAGTCCTGTTGGAGTGCATCCAGAGGAGGACCACAAAAATGGTCCAAGGGATGGAACACCTCTCCTATGAGGACAGGCTGAGAGAGCTGAGGCTGTTCAGACTGGAGAAGAGAAGGCTGCGAGGTGACCTGATAGTGGCCTTTAAGTATCTAAAGGGGAGCTACAGAAAGGAAGGGGACACACTCTTTAGCAGTCTCTGTGGTGACAGAACAATGGGAAATGGCTTCAAGCATAAAGAGAGTAGATTTAGGTTGGATATAAGGAAAAAGTCTTCTACAGTGAAGGTGGTGAGGCACTGGAACAGATTGCCCAGAGATATGGTTGATGCCCCAATCCCTTTCAAGGCGAGGCTGGATCAGGTCCTGAGCAACCTGATCTAGCTATGGTGTGCTTGTTCACTGCTGGGGAGTTGTAACCTTTAAAGGTCCTTTACAACTCTAAGGATTCTATGATTTTATGGTTGTATGATTCAGTGAAAGGCAGGAGGATGTCCAGTGTAAAGGACAATGAGTAGCAAACCATTGCATACCAAAGCAGACACCTTACAGAGAGAAACTGCATGTAGCATTTATTATTCTTAACCACGGTCAGACAGGGAAATAAAGCATATCTTACCATCCATGCTTTTAAACATCACAAAAATAAATAAATAAATAGATAGATAAAGTGGTAAAACAAAATCATGTTCGCCTGAAAACATTAGGTGTTTGAGTGAATATTTTGCACCCAGCATGCACTGAATACTGAAATAAAGCATCCGTTTTTCTCAAGAGTATGGTTATGTGAAAAGGAAGAGCAACAGCATTTTGATCTTTTGTACTGATACCTGTGCCATGAGGATTAAGATTTTTATTCTGACCTCATCTTTGCTTTCCAGATTTCTTCACCCTTCCAACATCTGAGTGGTGCAGATGACACTAGGAGACATTTCTACCCTGCATTTCATCTTCAGAAACAAAAGGTCTAGAACATCCCTTAACAAAATGTTTATCTTGATATTTCTTTAATTTATTTCTTTTTTGCTTTCTTGTCTTCAGCCTTCCTTAAAAATGTAATTCCTATTTCTGTCACAGCATCACCCTTCAGCCTGTCCTGCAGGAAGGTCACTTCTGCTGCCAAGTGAACCTAGGGAGAAGCAAAGAAGCACTCAGTTCGTTTCCTTCCTCTGGTGTAACAGCCAATTTATATTTCTCTTACCACAAGGGGACCCTCTTTTACAGGTTTTGTAAAAAACAGATTTCCAGAATTTTAAAATATATTTTCAAACCAGACAAATAGAAAGGAAGCCTACATACACTAGCATTAGCATATGTTAATCATCATTCCAGTGCTTTGCTCTGCTCTGAGAACTAGAGATGGGTACTTGATTTTGTGATCACAAAATTTCTGGATCACGTACTTAAGTTATTAATAAATCTGTTAATTGGTCAGATCACATACTATGAATCTGAGATTGATTTACAGAAATAATACACAACTTTCACTTTCTTGAAGCATAAGACATAAGACAAATCAGATACTCATTAACAAAAACACAATGCAGCCCAAATGTTGTCTTCCAGAAAATGACACAGAAGCTCTACAGCTCGGTGGCATTCAGATTATGGCCTCTGTGTATTCTTTTGTAAAAGCCTTACATGATTTGGAATATCATCCAGTATACTTCTGATTATTTGGTTTTTATGTTCTCTGCATACACATTCTGTTCTCTCTTTCATATGATGCTGCAGTTGTATTGCTGTGACATGAGAAAGTTTTATTGATCCTCATACATCAAGGATGGAAAGAATCAGGGATGTTTTTACCAATAATATCTATGCAGAAAAAAATGAAATAGGATTAAGGAGCAGATGACAAGTCCAGAACAGCACCCTGGCTCCCCCTGTTTTTTTTGTTAGCTGGTTCCTTGTTCCATCGGCCCTCAAAGGAGCCCAGCTGAGGCTGTGCTTAGTGAGCCAGCCTGTGTGCTTCTTTACCTCAGGATCAGCCTGACCCTTCCAAATTCAGTTTAGACATTAAATCTGAGAAAGAAATTTAATACTAGTAAGCTTCCTTCAGTTATGTGAGCAAGAGGTGTAGCACTCCTGCACCTCTGCACATTAACAAAGAATGGAGAAAATGGATTTGCACCTCCTTACCATTTCCAAGGCACCTCGAATCACTCCGCAGAGGAGGTTGCAATAGCAAAGGGATGCTCGCTCTGCTGGCAGCTCCTCCACAAAGTCCACTAACGGGTTTTTGTCCAGGATTAAGGAGAATTCATTTCCTGCGGCACTACTGCAGCTCACACTGGGGGTGACCCCCAAATACATCTTGAAAGCCACCTGCAAAAGGAGGATAGTTAGCCACTTGAATCTGATGGGCGCAAACCACAGTAGAAACTTTAGAATGCAGCATCCTGCACACTAGTTTTGCTCCAGAAAAATAGGGGGTAAGGAGCAGGTAGTCTTGAGATCATACTAGATTTGTCTCTTCTGTTTTCCATTTTAATCACAAATTTGATGCTACGTGATATTCCAGAGAAGTACACTGTAAGGCTGCTTGTTCTCTCCTTGATGTTCCCGCATTTACAGCCCCATAAAAAACAGTTGTATTGTAATCCCTCATGCTTTCACGGTGTCGTTATGCTCTTCTGGGGCCATTAGCTCTATACAGGGCTCTATATTTCCCTACATTACCAGTAACTTTGATAATCGCTGCTCAGGAACTCCTGCAACTGTTGAGTGTGTTTACTCAGTTCTCCATGTGCAGCCAACATAAATAAATAAATAAAACTGCAACTGAAACAAAAGAAGAAAGAGAAAACTTCTGGGATGTATTTGATAACAGGGCGGGGTTTGCTTCTCTGCCTCTACTGGTTAGTATTACTTTAAATATGCAACATCTGCTCTGCCTCTGCCGGTGGAGCGGTCCCATATGCATGCATTTTTAGTGAGATCACTGTGTGACCCAGGCGGTGCTGAGGCACCAGGTTCACAGCAGCTGTTCTGCCTGTGGAGAGCTCTCCTGTAACACACAGCCACAGGCTGTTCCAGTTGAAGATAAGTGTTTTGGTTTTTACCTCTTTGGTGAGTATCGGACATGGATGGTTTCCGAACAATCCTGAAATTCTTTATGAACCGGAGAACTGCTATTGGCTACAGCGTTATGGCTCTGCTGACACTGGGAAGTGAACGTGCATTTTCTCTTGTTGCTTTCAGATGCCCCTGCAGCAATGAAAACTTCAAGTATGGTTTGGTTTTTCTCTTCTCCCCAGCTTTTGTTTTGCTTGTTTTCGGATATTTCCTGAATAATAAGACCTGGAAGCTCTTCACAGGCTGCTGGGTGAACCCCAGAAAAATATTCCCCAAAGGGAATATCTGCCATTTCTTCATCATCTTTGGACAAATCACTTTAAATGCTCTGGTAGCCCCAGTGATGTGGCTTTCTGTGGCTTTACTCAACGGGACTTTTTATGAATGTGCCATGAGTGGCTTGAGAAATCCTGCCTACTTAGACGCAATTTGCCACAACAAATCTGTGAAGTGCTTTGAGGAGCTGCACAAGGTGTCCTGTGACAAAAGCACCATGCCCTTTTCAGAGAGTGAGGAACTCAAGCTGACACTGCAGGCACACTCCCAGGTAAGAAAAACAAGTAAGAGGATCTTAAACTTTGCAATACTGCTGTGAATTATCTATGGAAGGTGCTAAAGTAAAAACATAGGTTTCACCTAAAGTTTTGTTATGATTCAGCCCTGCCAAATTCAGAAATTGATATTTTAATTCAGTTTGAACCATAACGTGTCTCTGGGGGGATGATGGGAGGATTCCACTGTAATAAGGATCAGTAAAGTTGGATAGTTTAAAGCTGTCTTTCTGAAAGAAGAGAGCTCTGAAGAAGAAAAACAGCACTGGACTGTTTCGGAGGCCAAATCAACAGGTGTCACCCTATCTGAGGGCCTTGTTACACTACAAATCCATATAACAATCATCTCCTATTTTAAATCATTATATATACCATAAGGAAATCCTAGATCGTTAGCAGTAGGAAAATACCGAAAAATCAGATCTGTGATTCATTGTCTAGATAACTTGTTTCTGTTTGTATTTCTCAAGTTTATGATGCCAGATGAAGGCATCTTTTTGTCCTGCTTGGAAGAAGAAAGAAACACTAAAATAAAACCAGAGAATGAAAGGCTGAAATTACATTCTGCTATACTTGTGCATTACAGTTGTTTTCATTGTCTTGTAATGTAAACAAACTTAGAGATGAAAAGCCAAAGCAAAGGAAAAGAGAAAACAGTGCTATAGAAAATGATGGAAATATGATTGTCAGCGTATGTCAGGAAGCATTCTGTGGAGCCAGCAAGTCTTTTATTAGATGATTGTATTCATCTAGAACTGTTTCCTATCCAAGAGCTGTTTTTATTTTCATTTCCTCAGGCAAATAGGACCAGAATGCAGGAAAAGACTGCAGTACAGGCAAAGCAATTTACTTGAGAGTTTTAGAAAGAAAGAACAAATAGTTGTTAAGACTTGAAGTTGTATGCACCATAGGAAATAGTGAAAGACCAATGGTTCAGGGTATAACATGGGGGCAGATAGGTTCATTCTCCAAATTGCAAAAGAGTGAAGGACTTCTAAAAACCTATATTTAAAAAATATATAGATATAATTAGTTATCAGAAAGTGAGCAGAAAATTCATAAATAATTCAAAATCATTATTCTAGTCCCTAAAAATAATTTTTAGCCAGACTTCCCTGTTTCCTCAGGGAAAATTTCCATGTTTCCATTGGCTAAATACAAAGATTTACATGGAGTTATTATTTTAACATCCCTTCTAGATTTCCCAGGAGGCAGATTGCAGCTCCTTGTGTCAGCTCCTTTAAGGCAGCGTATGGGAAATCAGTTCCAGTTCGTATGGGTCTCTGAAAATTAAACAATTTATTCTACGCTGGAATTTTTTCCTTCATTTGGAAACAAGCATGTTTTGCAAATGTTGCACATCACAGTGGAATAGGCAGGTGAAGCTGTTGGCAATGACAGTGGCATTAAGCATGAAAAGCCTGCATCCACACCTCTGCTCTCCTTAAAGGAGGTCATCCCACAAAAACAATTGCTCACATATTTTTCCACCCTGATTCCTTGCTATAAACATGGAAGTTGCTCTGTCCCTTAAAAAATTCTTAACATAATTTGGTAAAACTCAGAAGTAGCTACAAAGAACTTGAGGGATGCTGAAAAAAAAAAAATGTGATGGATCTCTGAAAATATGGCAACTGTTTCTAATCAGTGTGTAAAAGAGTTGTGCTCTGTTTCAGTGCCAAGGCAGGCATGCTGATGGACATGTAATTTCCTTTTTCTCTTGCTCTCTCCAGTCACAGAACTGAACAAGAACAAAAAGAAATGGAAGGGTCCAGGAAGAATTTATGTCAAGATTATAATGTTAAGACATATATCCTTGTTAAGTAATTTATGCTAAAACAAGGGATTTGTTTTGTTTTTAATGTAAAGAAATCTGAAAACAACACATTTAAAAATATTTACAGTTTAAAAGATTGATTGAACTGGGAAAAAAGTTACTTATCCATTGTGGATTTTTTAGTTAGTAATGATTCAGAACTGTATCTTAATCCTAATTCTTGCTGAGTGATTCTATTTAATGTTCTCAAGAGACAGAAACTCATTTACCATCCAGTGATCATGACATTTTATTCTACCTGTGCACTTCTCCCTCTATGTGGCAGAATTCAGTGAGCAATTCCAATACACTACACGCCAGATCACTATATTTTGCAATAAATTCTCATCAAAGTCCTCTTTATATTGTCCAGACACTATTCCTTGCTCTCAGGTCCAGTCTGTTTACTGTATAACATTATTCAGCTGGTGCATTATTTGACTGATAATTTAGACTTCTCTTAGATTTTTCTTTCTGTGTGGTCTTGTAGCCGAGGTCTGATTTGAGCTCATCTGATCCTGAATTTGCCATTGCATTTGCACTGGTCTTTTCAGCAGTTGTTATCCAAGTTCTCTTTGCCATAAAATGGGATCACGTAAAATTGAGGCAAAGCCTATCTCTTTGTGGGCAGACAGCCTCTAGTATAAGCCAATGTTTTTTTAGTTTTACCACAAGAGCAACCTTCATTCACTTTCCCAAGAAAGAGACAACAGTACAGAGAAACCTTGGAAATACTCCTATTCCTGACTTTTGCCTTCTTTTCATTCAGATGTGGCAGCCCCATTAACACTAATGCCAGTCAACAAATGAAAATTGGGAAGAGATGTCTGTAGTAGTTTCCCTAGAAGAGCAACAGGCCTGCTATACAAAGCACAGTCACTCTGACAGACATTCTTAAATAGTGTTTTCACTTTAACCTGAGGTCTGTTTCTTTTGTTTTCCCAGATTTTAGGCTGGTGTGTGATAGTGGCTATGGCTGTTTTCTCCCTGATAGCTACTTGCTGCGCCAGCTGCCAGTCGAAAGTCAGCCATCTCCAGCTGATGTTCTGGAAGGTGTATGCTGAGAAGGAGAAGGAGCAACTGGAGCAGACCTTCCAACTGTATGCCACCAAGCTGAGCGAGCGAAACCTGAAGTGTTTTTTTGAGAACAGGAAGCCAGAAGTTATGCCCCTGCCAGCTTTTCAGGCATGGGAAGATGCTTCTCAGCTCTACACTTTCAGCAGTAGCAAACAACATTATAGTACAATTCACAGGCTAGTTGAAGAAGGCCAGAAAGAAATCAATGAGGAAAGAGAGACAACATATGACTTTGTAGACAGAAGGGAAGTACCATAGATCACATATACCTTCAGTCTTTCTACTGTGCTAATATAGCTTCTAGCTTCTTTTATCTATGTTGTTTTTCACAGTGGCCCTTTTCTTCATGATCACATTCCCTCCCAGTTTCATACATGCTTTTTTTTTTTTTTTTTTTTTTTGGATGAAATGAAATTACTTCTCTACAACAGTGAAAAGACTGCAGTCCTCACTAGCACTTCAGGCTCACGCCATGCTGATATCACTGGCTCCAGATCAAGAGACAACAGCAAAAAAGGATTGAATAATGACTTTTGAGAGGGTTTGGACAGTATCCTATGTAAAAGGTGCTATAGCACACCTGTCCTATATAAATCAAAAGGCTATCATAAAGCAGTGCAATTTGAAATGGCTGTATACAATAATAGAAGTGTGTTGCTTTCTGACAGTCCACAGAAAGTAAAGGTTTTGCTACCAGATTGCTTCCAGTTACAGGAGGTTTTGAAGCAGAGAGACGTTTGGCTACTCGGGGCATCTCAGTGTCTTTGGTCTCCTGTTACACGTAGAACACCACAGAGTCTCCTTGATAACTCGTCCTCCTTATCCCTGGGGTGTCTGTGGGGGACATGGAGGAGTGATTTCACTTAACAGTGAGATGCCAGGTAATTACTGGGACAAATCTTACCATCAAAATCTTAGGCACCAATAATTTTGAAGGGCATTTCTGATGCTGCATAGAACCACCAATGAATACTAGGCCTGCAGCAGCATATGACAGAGGGCTTAGAAGAAATTCCATGTTTTAAGATGAGAAAATACTTTTACAGAGGGCTGGTTTTCATAGTTTTTGATATCAAAGGAAATGTGGAATGTGTCCGGAGCCAGAGATGCAAGCAGGCCAGGCAGGTGGGGCACAGTGCCTGCTGTGGACAAGGCCTCTCACTCCACAGACTTTTGCTTCACCTCACACACGTGGAATGTACAACATGGCTCTCAAATAGAGTGCCTGAGCCTTTGCAAGTGCTATGTAAAAGAGGCATCACGTTTCTGCAAAGTTCCTCTCCCTGGAATGACTGGGCAGGCTTTTATGCAGAATTTTACTGCCAGTCTCCCTAGGTCTGCAAAGAATTGTAGCTTTGCTGCTCTAATCAGGCTCTTATCAACAGAACAATGTACGCTACCCAGCTCTTTACATACTCACTGTGTTTCTTAAGAAGAAAAAAAAACCTGTCTGCATTTACCATTACTTTTTAAATGTAGATAATTCCACAATCTGCATAGATTTTTTTCTGCATATTTAGAAGGTTATGTGATCTCTGAGTAAAAGTTTTACTGTGTTTTTTTTTCATCCCAGCTGCCTCACTTTGCAGCAGGCTTAGGCCATGTTACACATCTCAACATATGTGCTGCAGCTAAAAGCCTAGAGGCAAGCCTGCCAAAATGAAAGTCACAACAGCAGGCACGTCTAGCAACAGTGAGACAGACCTGCAGGTTGTCACAGAACCACAGCCTTTCACTTCACTAAATTCATGGCAGAAAACGACCAGAGCATGGGTGAAACTCTGAGTATGTAATGGAATGTGTGATTACAGCAGACAGGAAGGATGCTGTTTGTAAAAGCCCATATCATAGGTCTTCTGATTTCATTCAGAAAACTGTTCACAAACTAAGCTTTATTTGTGTAATGGCAGGGGGGTTGGAACTAGAAGATCTTTAAGGTCCCTTCCAACATAAACTATTCTATGATTCTATGATTCCCTTTGATTTGTTCTCTTTACTCATTTTCTTCTGACATTCATACAATCAGTCTCTTACTGATCCTGTAGGATTTTGCATCCTGCAGAAGATGAAGATCTTTATTATACGCAGTTTAAAAGGAGAGACTAAACTTCTCTCAGTGCTTCCAAAAGAATCAAATGCAGGCTTCTACTTCAGGCCCACTGAAAGAAAAATCATTTCTACTGCTCTGCTAAATTTCCCTTTCCAAAGCTGTCTGTTCACCTCACCAACAGCACAGAAACCCAGAGCAAGCCAGGATAAAACAGGGAGTGCACTAAGTAGATTAATGAGCTGATATGTGAATATAAGGAACAAGTTGTGTTGACATAACAGTATGGAAGTGAGTTCCCTACTGTTCGGTAAGATCTGGGACACAGAGGTTAAGCATGTGTGGCAGCGGAAGAAAAGGTGGGAGGACCAAGTGGTCCCACCTCCAGTTTGGACAATCTTTTCTTCCACAGGAGGTGGAAGAGGAGCACTCCCCTCACTCTTCCTTTGCTGCATGCTCATAGGTGATTTGTATTGAGAGTGTGTGGAGATGCTGGCTACAGCTATCAGTCCTCTATCCTGGTCTGTTGAGGACAGGCTGCACTCAACAGCCCTATGGCATGAAAGGTCTGGTGGTTTTGGCCAGCAAGATGCAGGGGGTTTCTTCTTCTGCATTCCCTTTTCCTTGTGCCTCATACCATCGTCTCCACATTGGAAGTACAGCTGCTGAATGCTGAGTACTATGACATGGGCCTAGTTGGAGCCTCAGTACCTCACTGAACTTTGTTCCCAGGGCTGTGTTATTCTAGCTCTGCTGTATTTCCAAAATGTCTGTGATTTAATGCAATTGCCATGTGGTTCTTGGAATACTTCTATCAAAACAGACAAAAATAAAATACAGTTTGACCTATTTTTTTCAGCTAGAATCTGATTTTGGCAATTTTAACTCTATTCCTACATCAACTATCACAAAAAGCTGTTTTGTATCAACATCGTCACAGAACGAAGTTCAGCTGAAGTTCAGCAGCCACCACAGAAGATCATTTTCAATACTATCAAAAACAAAGTGACCAAAAAAAAGCAGAATTGACATTTTCTCTCAGAAAACTTAGATTTTGCGTTAACTCTGATGCCTGTTAAATGAGTCCACAGATAAACAGGAAGCATCTGGTCTTTTTCTATTCCACATTCTGTACTTCAGTTTACTCACTTCTTCCCATCAGTGAGAGCCCACTTTTCTCAATGAATTTATCTTACCTCTTTTTCTGCTATCTGCTGCTCAAATTCTGAGTCTTAGTTACAAGAACAATAACTAGTTAAATGTGCTAGGCCCTCGTGTGCTTTTGATTTAGTTTAATCTGGGCTTTGAATTATGGTATGACAAATCTTTCAAAATTCTACTGTTAAAATTTCTGGTGCAAAAGACAACTTACATGAAAACTATGCAAATCCAGTGGCTGCTTTGCAGTGCAATAGAGCACAAAATTAAGGCAAAATTGAAAACAACATAGTGCGATTTTTTTAAGTGTCTCAGTAGTATAAGTAATTTATGTGCATACATAAGGAATTCAACAAATAGATAAGAAATGAGCTTTTTTGTTTTTGTTTTTGTTTTTTTTTTTTTTTAAGCCAGGCTATGACTGGAGAGAAATTCATTTAAAACTACCATGCACAGCTTCCCTAGGAGTAGAACAAGGGCCTCTCAGTCTTTCTTTGGGATTCCAGAGGAGAGAGAAGTGAAATAAATAAACCATTTCAAAAGCTACATTTATAAATTTGCCTCATTTCTATCTGTATGAAATGGAATAAAAAAGAATATCTGTTTAAACAAAGGTATAGGCTTGTCATCATAATGAACCTATATGAAGAAAAACAAGCAGAACTGTCTTCCTTTTGAAAATGTGACTTGCAACTCTATGGGATTATGTATTACTTAACATCAAACAAGGAATCTATGCAGTCAGCATTTAAAGTGTACCACAACTTTTTTTTCAGATTCTCATACTGCAGCCCGACTTTCTTCAGCAGCAAGACTAAAGCTCAGTCAAAATTTGATGGTGCACAGATGCATTCTATACATTCATTCTCAAGAATTTGTAGAGTTAAATGTTTCAGCATTTTTTTCCTTGCTTAGAACACGGTTGCTGAAGAGTTAAAGAGAACGTGTAAAAAGCTGTGCAATTTTGAACCAGGAAATTTAACAGTTATTCTGAGTCATTTGCATGTGTTTTATTGCTATGCGTGTCAGACAAATGCACTTGAATGTTGGTTCAAAAACGTTTTGCCAAATAAATGTTTTAATATTTTCCATCTCATATTTTACCTCAGAAAGGATATACTCTTTCCACAGAACTCCTTTTTTAGTTTGCTAAAAGTAAATTTTCAAGAGACTTTGCACTTCAAAGCTTGTTCCAATCTTTCTGAGCAGAATAAGAGTCCCTTGAGGTACAGCCTGTACCAAAAGGGTAACAGAGCATTTTTCCTTAATTTCTCACTGTATTTTGTTTCTGAATCTTCTATACTGGACAATGATGATTCAGTTATACCACAGCAATTTACAAAAGGAAACAACAAGAAAATGCAAGAATCAGCAAACCAGATATCTAGCATGTATATGAACATGCAGAGACAACAAAGAACATGCACAAGCTGAAGAAGAACATAAAAGTGAACAAAAATGTGATTTTGCAGACTGGCATCATTCTTCTAATGAGACAGCATGTTTTAATACAGTGATTGAAATGTTGCTTCCCTTACATTTTTCATCCAACTTCCCTCAGCACCTCCAATGGATCCTCTACCCTGGCTCAGCTTTGCTAGGAATGAGCTTTGTTGTATATCATCCTGATTTGAGACTCTAAGACAGGACAAAATTTAATGTCCCCTAAATTCCACTAGGTAACTGGATCTGACTGCCTTTTAGTAATGTCACCTGCTTTTGCTTTAAACTTTGGCACATCTGGTGTATGTGTATGTTGTGCATATGTGCATGTACAGTGAACTACTTTTTCAGCCATATTAGAACAGCAAAGATGTCCTATCCGTATTTCTGTCACAGCTGTCAGTTCCCATGCAACAAGCATTTTGGAATGATAATACAAATTCTGTCCCTCCATTGCAGTCAGAGGTAACTTAGGTATTTCTGACATGGTGTGTCATGATTTCACATGGATGTGAGCAGGATCACGCACCACCTAGTACTACCCAGGTGCACTTTGACATAAGAAATGCCTATGCTACTAGCATGCACAAGTTCACTGTATAGACAGCCTGGTGTTTCACAGCTCTGCAGTCAACATCACATTTAGCTGATGGTAACCTTCAATTATTCTCAAACAGTATGCCAGACATACGTCCATCTCCCAAAACAAATCCATGGAAATGAATCTCACTTTAATTAGTTCATGCCCTGATCTCTCCACTTCAGCAAATGACAATTTAGCGAACAGTTCTTTGTTATAAAGGGTGATTAATTTTTCTGATTGGGAAAGCCCAGGCATATCTTCACTGACAACACTGAAAATCACTAAAGACAAAAGGAGTCATGACCAATGATCTGAGAGTTTTTAGGTCTGAGCTGATTCCATATCTATGAACTACCACCTCCTGCAAAATTCTTATCTCATTAAGCATCATAATTTTTGTGCTATATTTTTGTGCTTTAGGAACTGGTATCTTCTCTCAAGAAGAAACTCTGTGAGGAAGTGAAATTGTAGATAAAAGCTTTAATTCACACAAGTGAAGCATGGGTGTGACTGTAGAGATAAGACAATCTTCATATAGCAGAAAATGTAAGTAACATTGTTCTGGAGCAAACTAATAGAGAAGGAAAAGCTAAGACAACTGAAGATAACAAAGATCTAAAGAACATAAATCTTAATTACCTGTGCAATCATGTCTGCTGTTTCAGAATAACTGCGACACCGTTTCACATCTGAATGAGCTAAAAAATCATCTATCAGTCTTACTCCAATTCCATATCCCCTAAGGGGAGAACAAAGAGAGTTAACATTCAAAAAGGGATAGCTTTCCCACCTATCATCCTCTGAATCTGTTTTGTGTGCTTTCTCCATTAAAAATAAATAAATAAATAAATAAATGCTTCTAAATGAATGGCTTTCAGGACATCAGATTTTGTAGTCTAGATTCTTCTTTCTGCCATATTTGACAGCACAGTAGGATGTAGTTCATGTAGTTGTATGGGGAACTATACTCCTTTAAGCATGATATTCCCAGCAAGCATAATGTGAATGTTGTCTACATACACATGCATATATATGAATATATAAATAATATATGAATAAAGGCTGATTGACACTCTTTTGTCACTAAAGGATAACACAGGACAGGATTTCTCCATTCCTGAGCGATCCTCAGAGTTCATCTCACACCACCTCTGTGAAGAAGAACAAAGCAACTGTCCCTTTCAGTCACAGCACTCGTGCCTGCATTGGCACGGACTTCAGCAAATATCTATTTCCTTTATCCTCTTATCCTTTCATTTCTGTCTTCATCCTTCCTTCACAATCCCCTCTTTTTCTCTAACATGTTTTTTCCCTTCATCTAATAGCTGCAGAATGAATCCAGAAGTGGACAGTTAGTATACAGTTTCAGTGCACTGCTGCCTTTATTTTGTGTTTAAAATACTACAAGTTCAGAGAAATTAAGTAAAAATTCAGAAGTTAATGAAATTTTTCATTAAACAAATATTCATTCCTAGCTCTTGTGTGTTAACAGAAGCCAGTAGTTACAGCGTGAATAGTAAATATTATATTTTTTGGAACAAAAACCAGAGTTTATGCAATTGACAGAAATGTTACAGAAAATCTGAACAAACTCAGAAATCATTTTAGGGATTTTTACATGTTCATGCATGTGGATATTCTTAGTTTCTTCCTATATGCCAGAGGCCTTACACCTTCAACAAGGCAGGCTGCAGTCAGTGGAGCTTCTTACTGGTTTTGTAACACATCTCTGACAAGAAGCCAAAGAGTGATCTGATGTTCAGTGTGATGACAAGACACAATGTGGCTTTGGCAGCATGAGGTTCAAAATTGCAGTATGTTATGCATCAGAAAATGATGAAATTTTTATCACTTAAGTATCAATATCAATAAAGTTGGTAAATAAGTAATCAGCAGTTAGCAAGGCGTGCATTAGTGATGCACAAGACTATTTTCAAATTTTATGCATTAGGCTTGCAAAGTTAAAAGAATAATACATTTACAAGCAGCTATTTGGCAACTATACAGTGAAAAACATTCATCTCACTACAGATTGTGTATGTGCACAGATACAGAGGGAGAGATCAGAATACTTTCCCATCTGTTACGGATCTGCTGATCTACAATATTTCTTCCCAAAGTGGGGCTGTTTCTATTGTCAACAGTAGTAAAACTGTTCATATTGCAGCAATAAAACCTGTCAATATTTTATCAAATCTTTCTACTTAGTAAGAAAAAGAAAAAGATTTTATAGAAACAGGTGTAAGAGCAAAACCACAAGGAGCAAAACACATATAAGCATCTTTCAAAAATGCCCTTCCCTAATTTCTACCGTAGCATCAGAAATAAGTCTGCTTTTGTGGTTTTGTTTGTCTATTCTTAATTTTTTAATGTATGATTTCTATTAGAGCTGAATGAGGGATTAAAATCAAAGAATGATTCAAGGGATGTTGTCTCTTCACAGTTTGTGAATAAATTACTTTTCTTTATCAGATCAGTGATTTTTTACTAACTTCCATGGACAACTATTGGACTATTGCCTTATTGTAAGCTTTTAGATTAAGAGCAAAGCATTCATAATCCAGTAGAGCACCCAAGTGAGAGATCTGAATTATACCCTCAAGGAGGGGTGTTGACTATAGAAGGAGGCTGTCTATTGACTCGTTCACCTAAAACACATTCCTACAACTCTGCTATCTAAAAACTATCTATGGATAGTTTTTAGTGTCCAAGTCAGAAAACCACGGTGCAGCCTAGGTGAGGGGAAGACAAAGGAAGGCTGTGTGAACAGTGGATACATAAATGCGTTGTTTAACAGGCTGCCAGAGAACTTGTTGATGTCCCATCCCTGGATGTGTTCAACGCCAGGTTGGATGGGGTCCTGGACAGGCTGATCTGGTGCCTGATTTAGTGGCTAACAACCCTGCCAGCAGCAGGGGGATTGAAACTAAATGATCTTTGAGATCTCTCCCAGTTCAAGCCATTCTATGATTCTATGTTAACTAGGAAATACCTGTGAAAAGCAAAAAGGTTCAGTAGTTTGAAATGACATGGATGTGAAGGAGTGGAAAAGACAAGTTAATATGGAAGTTGAAAATTAGTACATGGAAACAGATGAAATTTAGAAGTTTGTATTATTGATTAGCTTATCAAAGAGTTAACAAAGAGCAAGTGTAAACAATCAAAAAAATCCTGACACTTTTCTTCTGAAATTTAAAGACAATTTCTCATCATAATTCACAAATTAATGCTATTTCTATTGACTGAATATTTAACCTTACCCCCATGTTGTCTGTAATCCTTGACAGTGCTGGAACCCATAAGACAGGAGACATAAAGCTGAACGGTAATATACAGGTGGTCAAATTGCATTATCAAGGAGGCTGAATATTTATGCAATACTTACATTTTGTCTAAACAGCTGTTGACATCTTCATCTTTTTCATAGTCCTTACACAGCTGGGCTACCAAAGCCCCATATGTCAGCACAAAAAGTTCTCTGCTCTGCAAGATAAAGTTAGAACTTGAAAATGAAACAAGTTATAATCACATTTTTCACTGGTTTTTTTTTTTTTTTTTTGGTTGGTTGGTTGCTTTTTTTGAGCTGCTACTATATTAAAAGTGAACAAAAACACCATGTACATTAATAAAGAAGCTTCTGTCCACCGACATAATCACACAAATCTGTGATTTAAGCATGGCAGAGCCTGACTTGATCATTACTTGAGTCTGTACAGGGATTTTGTTTGTCAGAAAAACCATTTGTTGGAATATAGCTAATTTCATCCGATACATTTTTGCATTCTGCAAGCACATATAAATGTTGGATTGATAAATGTTGTCAAATACCATTCAAACATAATGACAAGCATTTAATTGCAGGAAGAATATATGAGGAATTGAGCTATTAGTCCTTCTATAATTAAAAAAATGTGTACAGTAAATTCCAATTCTTTCACAAAAGTATGATTGGTCTGACTCAGATCATCAGCAGATGTCCTTCCAAAAAATAAGTAAATACCCAGAATAATGGAAAATTTCTACAATTCAGCACAAGTATAAAGAATAACAATAAACAAAGAAGAAAAGAATCAGTACTATTGACATTTCTTCTTCTTTACAAGTCTTTACGAGTAATCAGAGAACACCCCAAGTTGGAAGGGATCCACAAGGACCACAGAGTTCAACTCCTGACTCCATACAGAGCCACTCTAACTTATTGTCAGTACCAGCTCTCCAAATACCCAGACAGACTCATTGTGATAATATTTCCATCACACATAAGCAAGCAAATAGGCATCACTGCTAATGTGGCCTGCTTTTGAAGTTTCATTTCCTGTCAAACAGAGGGTAAAAGCCTATAATTTCTGAAAAAGACTTGATTACCTTGATTTGGAAACACTGATTTCTTTTAGAGGATTTATCTGTATTGGGAAATGTAGTATCAGTTATCCAACATCATAACTAAGTTAATTTCAGCCCATATTTGATACACATACAGCTTTATGTTTTCCGCTTTATTTAGCAACTCAGTCCCTCTTTTCCAAAGTAGTCTTAGGCAACCTTTTCTGGCCCAGATTGATGGCCATCATTTGCTTATGCAGATTCTCTGCAGGCAGGTATGGTTGGCATGGATGTGCTGACTGGAATGGTGTGTCCGGTTCTGGACATCCCAGTACAAAAAAGACAGGGATCTCCTGGAAAGAGTCCAGTGGAGGACCACAAAAGTGATAAAGAGCCTGAAGCACTTCTCTTGCAAGGGAAGGCTGAGTGACCTGGGTCTGTTCAGCCTTGAGAAAAGAAGACTGAGAGGGGATCTGATCAATGTCTATAAATATCTAAGGTGGAGGAGGCAAAGGGATGAGGCCATACTCTTTTCAGCAGTGTGTGGTGATAGAACAAGGGGAAATGGCCACAAACTGAAGCATAGAAAGTTCTGCACAAATGTGTGCAAGGACTTCTTCATGGTAAGGGTGATGGAACAGGCTGCACAGAGTGGCTGTGGAGTCTCCTTCTCTGGAGACATTCAAGACCTACCTGGACGCTTACGTGTGCAACCTGGTCTAGGGAGCCTGCTTTGGCAGGGGGGTTGGACTAGATGATCTCTAGAGGTCCCTTCCAGCCCCTGTTCCAGTCCCTACAATTCTGTGATTCTGTGACTGGTCTGAGTGACTAAACATAGTGTCACCAAAATTATCTGAATTGTTTCCAACACACTGCTGGAGATTACTTACAGTTGATGTTAACAGCAGAACAATTACATCAGCTGATCCATCACTCAGTTGCTAACAGAAAATTGTGACTGAAGGATAAATTCTTCTATATGGCACATGGTGCTGGACATGGTCTCAAACACAGAAATGATCTTATTTGATTGACATGATTGAGAAGACATACTCACTTGTGATTTGAGGAATGTAGGGAACTGCCTAGGCCTATATGAAAATGCATATTATTTTCTGCAATATAATAAAAGTGCATTAGGGTTTCTATTAGAAGAACAAGAGGATTTTTCCCTGAAACAATTTTATATATATACATATACATATATACACACACACACGTATATATATATATATAAAAAGAAAATATTTATTTCTAAACTTTTAGTTCCAGAGCATCAAGATCATTGTATACCATATGATCTGCAGAGAAAGGGAATGAATTGCTATGTAAATGTTAGTATTACAATAATTAAAGGAGTATAGGGGGAAAAATGACACAGTTTCATGCAATTCTTTTTTTCTTTTAATGAACAGGAAAATGAAGGAAAAAGCTCTGAAATGTAAATGCAATTTAAAGGAAAATATAAATCACATTGGCAGCAATGAGTTTCACAGCCAAGTCAGATGAAATATCGGCCTACGGCGTGCTTTCCTCAGTACTGCCATACCAAATATTCTCTTTCTGAAGTGGCTCCAGAGGGTAATTGAGTATACTGGATTGAAATCTGATTTACCTGTCTCCTCACAACATTCCTCTCCTTAATTAGTAATGAGAGAGAAGGCAATTTAAAGTAGTCACCTAAAATGTAGGTGGCTAACATTAAACAAAACTAATCCTGTACTTGGTGTGAATGATTTAACAAGATTGGCTAAAGCACAGGTAACCATTACGAAAAGACAGTGTCTGAGTTTCTCAATACAGCAGATGTAGTTGGTATGGCTCTGTTTCATGAGAAAGACTGTGGCAGTGGGCAAGGATTACAGCCACCTGTCAAAGGAGTATGGAAAGCACTGGAAGCACTGGTATCCTTAGCTGTTCCCTGTTCTGGAATAAAGTTATCTTCCCTTCTCCCCTGGGTCATGATCCGACTGGATCACATCTATGGCACTGCTGAACTGACTGTATCTAGTTGGAATAGTAGCTGGTCTGTAGGCCTGAGAGACTAGATCGACTGTCATTAAAGTCTTGGACAGAAATTAATCCATAGAAGTGCTGCAAGCCTGTGGCATGTGGGCATATAAGAAGTGCTTTTTATTTATAGTCAGCGGGAAAAAAATAATAGTAAATGCCAATGAAAACAATGGAACAGGAAGAATGGCTTGGCAAAAAAACCTTTTCCTGCTCCCACTGCATCAACAGCTTGAAGTTTAATAAATGTTTCCATTTTAATGTCACTTGTCAAAATGTTAAGTAGTGTGGAACCGTATCTTAAAGTCACCTTGGTGATAACTCCTGTTTACAATAGCATTACACACTTTGGCAAATTCTCATAAACAATTCTTTAATGCATTAAATGGACATTATACAGAGTCTGTATTGTTCTAGTCTCAACAGGTCAGTGTTGCAATGAGACAAATGCCTTAGAGAAACATAAGTGCAGTGTAACAACATAATTGACATCATTGGCCACTCTTTCTGTCTATTGGAGAAAGAACCTATTTATTTGACATTTTTTTTCCATGAACTAATGTAAGTTCTCTTTCCTTTTTCTTTCTCTTTCTCTTTTTCTTTCTCTTTTTCTTTTTCTTTTCTTTTCCTTTTCCTTTTCCTTTTCCTTTTCCTTTTCCTTTTCCTTTTCCTTTTCCTTTTCCTTTTTCTTTTTCTTTTTCTTTTTCTTTTTCTTTTTCTTTTTCTTTTTCTTTTTCTTTTTCTTTTTCTTTCTCTTTCTCTTTCTCTTTCTCTTTTTCTTTCTCTTTTTCTTTTCCTTTTCCTTTTCCTTTTCCTTTTCCTTTTCCTTTTCCTTTTCCTTTTCCTTTTCCTTTTCCTTTTCCTTTTCCTTTTCCTTTTCCTTTTCCTTTTCCTTTTTCTTTTTCTTTTTCTTTTTCTTTTTCTTTTTCTTTTTCTTTTTCTTTTTCTTTTTCTTTTTCTTCTTCTTTTCCTTTTCCTTTTCCTTTTCCTTTTCTTTTTCCTTTTCTTTTTCTTTTTCTTGCCCATTGGAGACCTTTGTCATCTGCTAATTCTTTTCTTTTCAGGAATGGCTACAGTAATGTCTTGGAGGCTTCTGGAACTTTTCCACTGCCCTAATACATCAAAACTCAACATTAACCACCCAGAAAGTCCTGAGGCTCTAAGTTCCTGAAGAAAGATGTGGGTGGAACTGAAAATCCAAACACGAAACAGATTTCATTTTGCATTTAATTTAACCAGGTAAACACAGAGGCACACAAATTCATCCGACATTTCTATTTTTGACCCTAATGCTCTCTGAGGTACTTAGTCTTCTTCTTCTAGGCACATTTTCTCTTCAAGACACAGTACTATTATTTCTGCATTGCTTTGTTGTTGGTTTTTGTTGTTGCTGTTTTTGTTTGTTTGTTGGCTGGGGGGGGGGAGGGGGGGGAGAAGGGAGCGGGCAGATTATTTGTGGTAAAATATTCCTAAACAGTTATAAAATTTCAACAATAGAGATTCTAAGGAAACTTAGTGCTAGCAGTGTTTAACAACCACAAGCCCCTAAGTTCTCCAAAAGAATGATTTTCTTCCACTACACACACTCCTAGTACATAGGATTTCCTAACTGATTGCCTGATCTGTAGCAAAAGTAAGTATACTTCACCTTACGTAATATCTGCCATAACAAATCCATAGGACATTTAGATCTACTGTTGCTGACACGGAGACACATTCTGAATGTAATCTAAGGTGTAGAAATCCTCATCTGAGAGCTCAGAGGATCAGGTCACTCTTGGCATATGCTGTGGCTAGAAGTGAGCAAGAATAGGAGGGATGTCTGGCAGGGACTCCCTAGTCTTACTGCCTCCAGTGAGGTACAAAAGGACCACCCTTCTGATCCCAGCAGCAAGCACAGTCCCTTGTACTCTGGGCAGCAATCCTCTGCTCTAATACTGGCAAATTCATCCCCATTCTTTCTGTACTTTCAAGCTGTTCAGAAATATGTCTGTACAAAACACATTAATACAATAATAGCTCATTCCTTCTCCATGCACAATTTCAGTTGCACACAGCAAAAACATCTTACTATTTTGTGGCTGTCCTGCTTTCTTCCCGGAGGCCGTGACATGTTGCTTGTGTAAAGCTTGACGTATGTGTCAGGTTATACCGTTTCTTCCTCAAACAGCATTTTCTTGTTTCCTCTCCTAAAGGTCTCTCTTTTCTTCTCTTCTGCCTTTTGCATGAGATATGCTCACTGCAGTCTGTAGTGCTTCTGATGCTCCTCCTATTCTCTACGTGTACAGAGCCCTTAGGGAGGAATGAGGCTGGCAGACCCTGTACACAATACAAACAGCTCCATCTGTGAAAATGGACTGTCATCCAATACACAGCAAACAGCCATGGGAAGCCAAACTGGGCAGCCCCAAGAGATTTGTAGGTCTTATTTTTTTTAAGTTTCAGTCCATCCTGTTGCTTGTGTCAGGTTTTGGTGTTTGGAGAGCTAAGAAATATTCCCTCTTTGAAGAGTAAAATCACAATTACATGATAACGTTAAACAGTGTAATTAAAAATTCATCATTTTCAACTTCAGGAACAATAGCCCTCTACCAGCTGTGACACCTTTAGTCTAGTGAGTTAATGTCTGCCTAGGCAGGAGTGACACAGCTTACAAGTGTTACTGTCACTGTGGTTCTGAGGATGCAAAGCTGGTGGGGTGAAGCTAGAGCACCCAGATTCCCAAAGGAGTAAGCTGAGTACATGCTACAGCTGCCAGTTTTGGCAAATGGCACTTTCATTACCAATGTTTCTAGTGGATTGTACATCATTCTTAGCCTGCTATTACCTCTGCATGTAAACATCCCCATTACAAGCATACAGGCAGTTTTGGCTTTCTTTTCCTGTTTTCACCTAAGGTAAATTTGGCCTTTTTCTCTTTGTTTGGGTTTGGCACAGATCTACTCTACAGTCACTAGTGAATTTAGAAATTAATCTGGTAGCTGTATCTTCCGTATTGGACTTATCTCCTCATACATCCTCAGTAGAGCAAGTAAAAATATGCAGCCTGATCTGAATGTTGTGCAGTTACGAGATTCTAATTCATTTGTAGATTTAGAGCTAGGATAAAATTACAGGTATGTGTTACTCCAGACACACAGAAAGCTCATTTGAGATAAACAGGATTCTTTTTTTTTAATAGTAGTTTATAATAATGATATAAGTCAACAACAAAAATTAGGACAAATATAAGCATTTTTTTAGCCTCTCCTTGTGAAACAGCCATTCTAGCAGCTTTCATTTTACCTGGAACAAGATGGTGTTGACAACTGTATGTACATTTTTTTTCTGGGCACTTTTCTGACCCTGTAAAAGCTGACTCCATTTCCTAAGTGAAAATACTGTAGGTACTTTCCATATCTAATTGTAAGTAAATTATAAAAGTCAGCATTAAAATTCTCTAGATAATCACTTGCATTTCTAAATGGAGTCTGAGATGGATTTGTTTCCCAGGTTGTCGCCAACTGGCCACAAGCGCCGAGTACGTCTCTTATTGCAAGAGATGTTCCATATTCTGTAGGAAAATGTACTGCATAGCATTTTAAAAAAGAGCTCTAAAAGATTATCATTAGCATAAATTATCTGCAGTGAAACCATCACAAAGCACTTAAGGCTGCCCATAAGTGAACACCATTTTATTTATCCAGTTCCGAGTATAAGGATGAATTATTTTAGCCTGCATTATTAATACTAAAATCATGGAGGAACACTGCAGAGCAGAAATGTGTGATACGTGCATACAGCTACATATGTAACTTCTCACAAATAATGAGATGCATTAGAGAGTATATGCTATGTTTTGAAAGGTTGCACACACCACAGAAAATGAAGCTCAATGCTGTGTCCACATAAACTGGAAATTAAATGATTCCAGAGGGAGTTGAGTCAGTGGTGGATTGAAACCATGTCTTCAGGATCAGGACAAAACCACCTCATGATTTTTAACTGCTGTCTGATTTTGCAACCCCATGTAAAGTGTAGAGGCTGACACATAAATGGCAGCTGTATTTAAGACTTAGCATAGAATTATCAGAATATATCCAAGGTAATTTGAATAGTGAGGAAGTCAGAGAGGCCCTCCACCTCCCTTTTGCATTTGTCAGGAGAGGATTTTTGCCTTCAGCCCCAAGAACTTGGTGTGGGGCACATCACTTGAGCACCATAACAGTTTCCTCCCTTCCCATTAAACTGAAAATAAATATACACAAAATATCTCCCGAAGTTCAAAAGCATGCATAAACATGAGCGCCAGCCCCCTGCCTCTTACAGTAGATTGGCTGTTATGGCAAAGCTGAAACCTCTGGAGCTAAGTACATGATCTCCTCAGTAGTCCAGTGTCTTTCCCCTAGACAGAAATATTCCAGAGTGCAGAGCTATATATAGGTCACTAAAGTATTCAGTATCTTAAAAAGTTATTTGAACCAAAATAAGAATACATTTCCCACCAAAGACAGGTCCAAATTTGTGCAATATAGGACTGGGCATATTTTTGCTCTTTGTCTTCAACTTGATAGATGTTGTGTTAAATATTTTGCACATAAAATTGAATTATTTCAAACTTTGAGAAGGTAGGCAATGTGGTATTTGGAGCTACATAAAAACAAACAAACAATGTACTTGAGCATGTCTCCCTCATCACAAGTGAGTGCTCTTTCTCAAATGCCAGTGTGGCTGCTGCTTGGGCCATGTTTCAGAAGAAAGCAATGCCATTGCTGCCATTTTTCCTATAGTGCCCTATCTGGGAAGAATTTTGAGCATGAGTTGCCAGAAAATGCTTGGTTAGGCTACGCAGCCTGAAGCAGTTTTCACGTCTTCAGAAGAAGCACTTGTTGTTGAGATTCCTGGCAGGGAATTCTAGCTGATAGAGAGTCCTGCAAAATGACGAGCTAGAACATGAGACAGCTTTGCCTGTGTATTTCTACTTGCCTCAGACATCAGCTACAAGCATCTTTGTCTCAGAGGTGAGCTGGCTGTCACCCCAAGTTGTGGTATCTTGGACTAAATTCAGTCCTAACTCCTCCTGAGAATCAGATAAAGAGACAAGATGTCTACTCAAGACACCAGGTTCCTCTGCAAAGATGACTACTCAAAGGTTTGATGTGCTGCCCACACTCTTAATTGGATCCAACAATGTAATTCATTCCACTATAGGATGACCCAGCAGGGTTTTTTCCAGCACAACATGAAAGAAAATGTTAAAAAAAAAAAAAAAAGTGGCTCTACAAAGTTGTTTAATTGATTATATAAATTGCATCACTCAACAGCCTTAGGCTGACTATGAATATTTCAGTATTGTTCACCTCTTCAGCTTCACGTCTAATGTTCTTCTGCAGTAAACAAGTGTTGTGTGGGAAAGCCTGCTTCCCTAGTAAATAAAATGTGTTCCAAAAGAGAGCTCAGTAGCAATTATTGGAAATTTGAAAATGGACTGACGTCAAATTAAAGAACCTTATAAAACACATTTTCAAGTGAAAGAATCTTATAAAACACAACTTCAGTATAATTCTGCAAGACCCACACAAGTTTGTTCTACTGAACCTGAAGGGTATAAATTTTGTCAAAATATAATAACATTAATTTGAAAAAAAAAGTACTGAAAAATCTGTTTCTGAAAAGAATTCAGAAAGTACTGGGATCTGTTATGGTGCTACACTGCCCAAACAACCAAGAACTTATCAACAGAATCCAGAAAAGCAGCAGCAAAGGGCTGCTAAATGTTTCATCACATATCTCTATTACTTTAAGTTTTGTGTAATAGCATCACATAGTTTTGTGAGCCAAATGTGAGCAAGGGCCTCATTTGTATATTAGATAATCAGATGTCCACCCTAAAAATGCAGTAAAGGGAAAGGGTCTTGCCTTGAAAACAGGAAATACATCACCATGATTTATGATACATACATAAATCTGAAAAATGCAAATTGTGAACATGCTATATAAGTGCCAGCTATTGCCACAAGTATGTCTGAAGGTGACTTGACACAGTATGAACAGTAGATTATAGATTGCCAAAGAAAATCATTCTGAAGAAGATAGCATAAAGGACTGGTTAGTACTTCTAGTAAATGAGACATAGACTTGCCCCTGCGAGTGAAATGCTAAAATCCTCATTGTCCAGCAGCAAGCCACATCTCATGTACTGGGAAAGCAAACTGAAACAGAACGAGAATTGCCTTTAAATGTGAACAGAACTGGGATTCCCAACTTTGTGCAGCTTATTGAATATTTTCCATTTTTATTTTAATGTTGAAGCGTTTAAAAATATCTCTGCTGCTTTATCTTTTATCATCAGTCCACTTAGCAATGCAACAGTTGTTTGGTTTTTTTTAACGAAGAATAGTTGAAAACAATCCATTTTACTCTTTTTTCAGTATTTCTTTTTCTTAACCTCATGCCATGTTTCTGCTAATTACCACTGATTGGAAAACAGCTGACCAATTAACCCTGGCAGGATAGTCATTAGTTTGCTGGCACTGCCTGTCCTCCATCAGGTAGAGAGGACTGATTGGTAGTTTCAGCCAATTAGCAAGGAGCTGGCAGAGCTCACAGTTCCCTAAATGAGGAATGTCCTCAAACCACTGAGAGGAATTACTGGATCAGTTAAAACACAACTGAATATCTTCAAGTAGATAAAAGCTAGTAAACAAGGCCATAGCTCTTACTGAGCAGAGTCAGAAACTAATTGGAGAAAAAAGACTAACAGGCTTTCTGTTGTTGTGGTGTTAGAATTTTTTTTGGTTGTTGCTTTGTATTTTAAACTCTTGGGGTTTGGTTTGTTTCTGTTCTGGTCTACCATTAATATCAGTTATCTATAACTAAAAACTAGTAGTGACTTAAGAGAATCTATCCGGTAAACAGTGAGACCTAAAATGACCTTCCTTCCAAAGTGGCTAACCTTTCTGAAAGGCAAAGAGGTTGTTATTGCTAATGCTATAATTGCAATACTGACGATTGGTGGGCAGCAACTCTTCTCTTTCTTTACGTTCAGCTGTCCTTGTCGTGTGGGGCAGAACCTCATCTATGGGTTGGCCTTCCTAGGTGTTCCTGCACTGATTCTTCTGGTTATTGGCTATGCTCTCAACAATCAGACCTGGAGGCTGGTTACAGGCAAGAGGTCTCCTCTCTTGGCAGAGAGCACATGGAATCAGTTACTGCAGTGCAAGCTGACCTGCTTTGTACTGTGCAGCATCACTGGGAGAGCACTGGTTGCTCCAGTGACATGGCTAGCAGTCACTCTGATAAATGGCTCCTACTATGTGTGTGCTGTCAGTGAATATGTCTCTGGGTATTACTATGGAGATATTCCTAACGTGACTATTAGTGAACGCCAGAGGATTTTGGCTGCATTTCCTTGCAGTCAGCTAGTTCCACCAGAGCTGAGCAGGGCAAGAGATGAAGTGATCCTCCTGCTCCGGTACCAGTCACAGGTGAGTAATCCACATTGTTTCTGCCATGAAAGCTGTTGTCTGCAGATCTAACAATGACACCACAGTTTATTCAGCAGGCGAAGTGTGAGGATAGAACAGGATCAATGTCTTCTGCATTGACTGCCAAATCTCTTTTGTGTTGTGTGAAGCCTGCCTTGTTCCCATAGGTGGAATCGAATATCCAGTACATAAATTATTACTTCTGGCCCTCCGGTTTGCTTCTCACTACTGGGAGATGCGTTCTTGTTTCTTGAGAAGCACCACGAAGTAAGACAAATAGAAGTTCAAGAGCCACTGAATGGCAGGAAGCTTCTTGTACTGAAGCACAAGAAATGTGACTAAGGGGTCCAGGCTGTGAGAGCTCCACGCAAACCAAAGTCCCATTGTTTGTTTGTTTGGTTTTTTTTTAAGATCAGACTTGATCCTAGAAGCTAATATTCCAGCTAGATACTAGGGGGAATGTTAAGATTATTACTTCAAGGAAAATTGCTCGTAAATATGGCATAAGGTAACTTGGGGTAGGAATTAGAGGGTTTCTACATTGCAGATTTACAATATAGCTGTAGGGGCAACATCCTTAAATTACTCATCAGGGCTTCCTTAAACTTGTTGGGAAGAAATGAATTTATGGCATAACTGTCTGCAGTAGTCAGGGGACTGGGTGCGATGGCAATAGATACAAGCCATACTTATCCTCTGTTAACCTCCTCATTCAGGAAAAGCAAGTAAAGATTGTCTTAGATTTTTATCTTTTTTTTTTTTTTTATGCCCAGAAAGTACCACTGTGGGTTTTTTCAGCTGTGATCTTGTTTGTTTGCTTTTGGAAGGTGGCTGGCTGGCTTGTGATTGCTGTGGTAGTCATCACTGTCTTCCTGTCTTACTGCCTGGCAAGCTGCTTCTCCCCACTCAGCTTCCTGCACTTCAGGTACTGGACCAGCTATGTCCGTAATGAGCAGGAGCTCTTTGATGAAGCAACAGACCAGCACTCCAAACTCTATGCCATGAAACATGTAAAGAAGTTCTTTGGATTTGTCCCAGGAAATGAGAATATAAATGAAATCCGCATCCCATCACTCAGAGAGTGGCAAGCCATCTCTGGACTGGCCTTCCTAAAACTAGTGGATGAGGAACATTACGACTACAGTCTCCTCCATGACTGGGCACTCAAGGACTCAGCAGACAGAAAATATCTGAAGCTTGATGAAGACCCCTGACCATAACTTAGCTGTGAGGTTCTGAGCCCCTGCCAACACCCTGTGGAAAAAGCAGGAGCGTCCAGCTCCACTTTAGACCTGAACTGCTGTGGAGCTTTCTGATACTTTATTACATAAAGGGCGTGAATAAGTGCTTTGTTAATGTAGTCCTTCAGATGCTTATACACTGCTCCTGATGGCATCTGACTCCTGTGGGATGCAGAGGTCAGATGCCCCATCTGACTGGGGTGGGCTGTTTCAAGCTGCAGCTTCTTTCTAACTTTCTAACAAGCTGCAGAACTTTCTAACAGTTCTGCAAAAGGGATGAGTTGTACTGGGTAAGAAAGCTATACTCAAATGCTTTCTCTTCCCACCTGTTAAGAAGTCTTTAATAGTAGACTCTAAATGATTAGATCCTATGAGCCTGATCCACTCTGTATAAAGTAGAAGCAGATATCTAGCTTTGTCTTAACAACCTCGAGTAGAAATACTTTTTTTTTTCCCCTTCCACTTTCTCCTATGTGGATAAAACACTTCCTCAACCAAGGCTGAGTCTACATAAAGTGGTATGAAAACTTTCAGTGAGCGCTTGATATTTTTAGCTGAATTGAGATGCACAAGATGGAGGGATGAATCATATAGCAGTTCTAAGGCGAAGGGGGAAGGAAAGGAAGGAGGGAATGGGGAGGTGGGGGTGGCAGAGGGGGAGGAGGTAAAAAGGACACTTCATAAGTGCAACTTGAATTCAAGCACTTCCTGAGTGGAAGCAGTAGTAAGGTCAGTTTCCTATTCCTTTTGAATGCACCTCAAAATGTGTCAGATTTTACAAGTAAGCAGGCCTAGTACGTGGGGAAATATCCTTCTGAAGTTAGGTTTGCTTTGCCTCTGAAAACGTTAAAATTCAGCCATACTATTGTGCCCACAACTATTGCTGTCATTATTGCTTCCTGAATTGCCTTGCAGCCTGTGGAGTGTGTGCTACCTAGCCACAGGTTAGGCTATAGGATGCTACCTACTGGGGTTTTGTTGTTTGTTTCTGTTATTTTATTAAAAACAACAACAGTCTTAAAGTAGAAAAACAGACGTAGCACTTTTCCTTACAAAAAACAGGAGTTAAGAGCATGCTAAAAAGCAGGTCTTGGTAAGTGTGTTTGCGCTTCCTTTGAGAAACTTCTAAACATGGACTTGAAAAAGATGAATATGCTGAGTAACTGGAATAATGCATATTTTATATTGCTGAAAATTTTGCAGATCTCACACATCTCACTTGAATCCTAAAGTTTCTATTAATAGAACTTCATGGTATGTATGATTAGCTTAGGAAGCAAGGCATCTGTTAGTGAACACAATCTCTAATTTCACTTTGAATTCATTGGTGTTTGGTTTTGGTCTGTGTTTTGTTGGTTTTCTTTTGAAGATGGAACACTATGTACAATTTGGAAAACATACAGCTGCTTTGTGTAGCTGAAAGTTTCTCCTGCCTCTCTGATTGGAGTGACAAAAACTAGCTGCTACCTTTTCTGTGATTTTCTTTTCTCTTCCTACTTTGTACCTTGTTTTACAGCGCCACTATGAAATGATGCAATATTTGTAATTAAGAGAAAGTGAGCTGTCAACCTCTCACTTGTAGTGAAACTGTAATTTTTTAAATGAATCTTCACGTTCTCTAGCTTTGTCCCAATTGCTGTTTTTCCTTTGTTTTTAGAGTTTATTTTTTAAAGCTGAATAACAACCTTTTTCTGTCATTGTGAATTTAGCCTGTTAATATGCATAGTATTGCCTTGTTGGGATATATTAATCCATAGTATTAAATACAGCTGTAGTATTGTGGATTATGGTGCATTTCCCTTCATTTCTCTGCTCCTGAAATATGTCATGGGTTGGTAATGAAGTAAGGCACCACCTCCTAAAGAATTTGAAGTGAGAGAAAAATCCACAAGGTACTGAGCCTGTGTCTGCTAACAGTGGCGTCGCCTTACCCAAAATCAGTTTAGAACTGCAGTTTGCTCACTCAGACTGGAAATGATGATTTCTACAGCAAAAGCTTTCTGTAACCCCAGGGTTGTAAAAATCTGAGGGAAAACTGCTGGTGGTAAATGCAGGAAAGGGATGCACCTTAAACGATGCTCTGCAACAGGTACCAATTGGTGTCTGGTGCTGATTAATCCTTAAACCCACCCTTGTAGGTAGCCCACGTTGGGGGATGGTGTACCAGCTTTGACTTCTGTTCTGTGCTCACACAACTATGCCATCTATGCGGTGTAACTCCTGAAATTACTGTGAAAACCCCTGAGATATTTGTTGGTGCTTTCTAACTCCAACCTGTGCTATCAGCTACACCAGAGGAACGTTTGATTTCACTCCGAGATGTCAGTCAGCTGCCCCTAGAACCTCAACGTGTATTTCCTAGAGCATGTTTTGAATACCCTTCTGCCTGCTGACCCATCTAGGCTTCCAACTGAAGGACGACATCAATCTACCACAGCAGCAATGTCCTTTTAAATTAACTCTGCAGGTGCTGAACTCTCCAGGTAGAGTCCAGGGATCGTTAGGTACCAGAGGCTGAACCTCACCTCCTCAACCACTGCTGTTTACGAGCGCTGCCCAAGGAAAGCGAATTTAAACTAAAAGAGTATGCTGACGTTAGAGGCCGGCCGCTCCGATGACTCCCGGACTGAGGACCGCCCTCAGCCCAAAGCCATCCACTGCTGAGCGAGTCGCGCGCGGCCGGCGCCAAGCACTGCCAGCCGATGCCGGCGGGCGCCGCGCATGCGTGGGGTGAGGCGGGGCGGGGGGCGGCCGGCGGTGTGCGCGGCTCATGGCCGTTGGCGGCGATGACGGACTACAGCGAGGAGCAGCGCAACGAGCTGGAGGCCTTGGAGTCCATTTACCCGGACTCGTTCACGGGTGAGCCGCGGAGCGCATCCTGCTCTGCCGCACGGCTGCGGCGAGGCGGAGGAGGCCTGGCCGTGTACGGGGCGCTGCCTGCCACCTCTTTTCCTTTGGCTTTCGGGGAGTGAAGGTTGAGTGGAGCGTGGGGTATTCGGCGTCCTTAAGCGTGCTGTGCCGGCTGTGGGTGTGGTGCCGGGGTGCCTCAGTTCCAGGCCTGGGGAGGGACTAGGGCAGGCTGGGTGCAGGACGTGCTCTGGCTGGCCAGCACCTGAGGGCTGCAATTGAAGGCTTTATTTTTGCACCTTCTCTCCTTCCTACCTGCGCAGTGTCTGCTTGCCCCACATCCTGCCTCGTCTTACTCTGCACTAACTTCACTCTGCCATTTACCCGCTGCATTTGTTTATTGCTTCAATCTGGAAACGCTTCTGGTTCTTCATTTTTACCTTAAAGCAACGTGAACTGGTGTCCTGTAGCTGAGGATGCTGAGTCAGTGACTAATGCGCTTTCATATAGTTGAGCGTTTATTCTGATTTATTGTTTGCATGGGTAGTAATGCACTTTATACCCACGAAGAAGAGGGAGCACAAAAGGCTGTAGTGGTGGTACGTTAGCAGTTGGGCAAAACTCAGTGCTGTTAGCTCACGTGTACTAGATTGGTTATAGGTTACAGCAGTGCTACAGAACAGTCCTTAACTAAGGATTTCACCTGCAGCTCACACTTGAGCAGTGAGGTGAAACCATCTAGTCAGTGACAGCAGAACCACTGTCTGTCTTTTAGCTGCCTCCTTCACAGGTGGGCAATAAACAGGGCCTTACTTTGCTTTTGCAGGTGAACATGGTTGCTCATGGATTTAATTTTTTGTACTATTTAAAATTCCCCCCTTTTTTAGGTTATTTCCAGAACTACGCTCTCAAAGGAAAGCATCATCCACCTCATTTGTTTGTTTTAAGAATCGTTTTTCACTTCAAGCGGTCCTAAATGCAGTTATAGGAACAGATTTACTGTAAAGATAGCCTAGGGTCAGAAGTGGACTGGATACCTGTTGTGCCCATCTAGCACAGTAAAGTGAACTGGCACTGGGATCTTTCTGCTTATATTTGCTTTACTAGTTCAAGTCGCTTAGTGGTGGGTAGGTCTGTACTCTTGCTGACTTCTTGTTATTGTGGATGTTATATGTTGTCATTCAAAGAGCACCTCAAACATTGCATCACATGGAAAACAGTAATTAACTGGTAAGCACCTTGTATTGAATTTTCAAGGCTTCTAACACTCTAAAGAGGCTTCTTTACCTTAATAGTCCTAGGGAAATTCAGTTTTACTTACGTATAGTAGTTTTCTGATTTAAAGTATATCTTTTCTTCTGTTTTTTTTTTTAACAGTGTTGTCAGAAAAGCCAACAACTTTCACTATTACTGTGACATCGGAAGCAGGCGAAAACGATGAAAGTAAGTTGATAATGTCTTAAATAGAATACTCTCCCTTCCTGTATATTAACTTCCAAGTTTATATACATATTAGCTGTTTCAATGTGTATATCCATATACCTGGCTATTTTCCAAAGTCTACCTCCTCTTTAAGTATCTTATGTTTATGAAGCTGCTGTAGGAAACATTGATGCTGTCTTGCAAGAGGTAGGTAAGAATAAAGATTCTTCTCTCAAGTCTATAGAAGTTGTGGATGTTGATTGTGATGTTTTTTGTTCATGTAGCGTTAGGAACCTGCCTGAACTGTTCATACTGGCACCAGGATGGTAGGTCTCTTCCATGCTTGTTGCCATAAAATGTTGATTTGGGTATTGTGGAGCAGTTTATGAAAGATGAGCTAACTAGGGCTGATAGCCTTAACAGTTCACTGAAACAGTTCCTTGCTGTGAAGTTCAGAGCAATGGCTTATTCAGTGGAGGATATCCCTATTCCTTCTTCCAAACATCTATTTTTAAGATGGAGAAAAATGTATTCTGAATGACTTTAAAATAAGGTTCTGCATGTGCAGAAAGCTCTTAAATGTTAACATCGAGTGAAGTATCTGTCCAAAATACCTTCTCTTTATGAAAGGGCTGGCTGCTTATGGTTCCATCAGCATCTGGTGCGCTTCTGGCATGGAAAAGTCTGTATGGTACTCTGAAGTACTTCTGCCCACTGGCATGTCCAAGAATGCTTTAGCTCTTTTGGCATCAGTGATTACGTGAATTTGTTGTAAGCAAATTTCATTCCAGATAAGTTTGAGAGGTGTTATTCTGTGTTCATGAGTTAGAGGAAAGAAACTGCTGCCATCACCTTCGGTCTTAAAGGAGTAAGTGCTGTGTGGAGCAAGTGTGTGTTAAAGGGAGAACTGGGCTACCAGAACTGTGAGTCGTGAGCTGAAGGAAGGTTCCTCCCTGGTATTCTGTCAGGACACATGAAAGGAAGGAATGTAATTCTTTCTGGCCCTATTTCCTTGCTGGGTTAGCTCTGAGTAACATCAGGTTGAGTTAGGCAATTTTCCTCTTTGCTTATTAATTTCTAATGGACATTTATGTTCTTGTCATATGTTGTATGTGGAGCTGTTAGCTACCACACTGGTTGTTGCTCCAACCAGGTATGCAGAATTTAAAGCATTAATATGCTGAGATTCTCTTTAGGTTTGGCTGTTAAGACTCTTACTTCATTTTCTCCAGCATTAAGTGGGATGTCAGGGTAAAGATGTTACCACTCTGGTACCCTCTGTACCATAGAAAAATTTCCAGTCTTTCTAAGGTCTTTTCAGACATAAATAGTCTGGAATAGCTTGTGTAAGGGTAAACTTGAGTCTTCGTTATTTACCACTCTTGAGTTATATTTAAATTTGTTTTGTAAGATGTAATATGTGTGTAAGATGACTGTTCCTTTAAGACAAGTTTTTTTCCTATCTTAAAATATGTAGGCTGTTGATGCAATAGAAAAATGTACAATTGGAATTCTGTAAGATAATCACTGTAATGTGTATTTTTTGTCTTGTAGATGTCCAAACAACCCTTAAGTTTACCTACAGAGAAAAATACCCTGATGAAACTCCTCTTTATGAAATTGTCTCTCAGGAGAATCTTGAAGATAATGATGTCACAGGCATAATAAACCTGTTGGAACAGCAGGTAAGTAAAATGGAATATGTCAGTTTATCTTGATATCACTTGATTTAGTCAAGTGTTATCTGAGAGGTGACCTACTGATTTGAAATGCATTCTATACTGTAAAGGCTGACTGAGATTGGAATTTGGTAAATGGCATTAGCGATGTAAATGACGTTAACAGCAGAAAATACAGAGCTCATTCAGTGTGTACATGTAAAATAAGGAAATGGAAGGGCTCTACAGCTTCCCATCTTAGTGTTTCTATGTCAAGATGAATTCATTTAACTGTGTATAAATAGTATTTGTGGAGCAAAGTAAGTTCAGTGTTATTTGGAAAGAAACAAACAAACAAAAAAGGTGCATTTCAATAACATAACTATTTTGGGTCGAGCAAAAATACTCTGGCCCTTGGTATCAGTGGCAGTGCATTATGAAGGTATGAAGAGGAGACATTCTTTTTGACTTAAATATTTCTTGGCAAATCTTATCTGCCTTAAAATGTCTGTGAGGTGTTCTTCAGTCATTCTCTTTTTGGTTTACAATTTACACCTTTCTTCCAGCAGCTGATTTTTGATTTCATCCCACCTGAAAGGAGCATATGTAAGGGAGTAAGGGATTAAGGAATAAGGGAGAACATAGTTCTCTTATAGGTGTCTGTTGTTTCTTAAAATCTAAATTTTATAAACCTTGAACTTGTATTCCTACTGTAGATTTTTTTTTTTTTCTATCCATGAAGAAGCTCCCCTGGTGTCTAGAATATGTTGATGACTTATGATCATCAATGTTTGGCTGCTTACCCATTCATTTGAGAGTGACTTTAACTTGTTTATCTGGCCAATTGACTTGGATTTAACAGCGAACTTTGAAATGGATGTAGAGTGCCTCCGCTGTGTTATGTGTGTACACAACTCTGCTTTCTGAACAGATGTATGCATTAAGCTCCTGAAGATATGGGGTTCTTCTGCTTGAGTTTGCTTTCTTTGTGTTGTAGGCAGAAGAAAATTTGGGAATGGTAATGATCTTCACTCTAGTGTCTGCAGTACAGGAGAAATTAAATGAAATAGTGGATCAAATAAAAACACGAAGAGAAGAGGAAAAGAAACAGAAAGAAAGAGAAGCAGAAGAAGAGGAGAAAGTATGTAAAATATTGTTTCTAACTAAAGATTTAACTTTTCTTGATGCAAGGGCTTGATGCAAGAGCAACTCCAAGCTGTAGTAGGAGAGGAATGTCTAGTCCAAAGTTGATGTAGTTAATACTTAAGGGCCACAAGGTAGTTCATGGCACTTCAAAGATTTTTATTTATTTTTCCCCACACTTTCTAAAGCAATCTTTTCAGAGATGTGTTGTGTATTCACAACCCCCTCCAGCATTACTTCCTAAGACTGGGGCAGGGATTTTTTTCCTAAGTGAAAACAGTCTCTGTAGTCAGTTTCTTATTTGAAGTGGGAAGTAAAAAAGAATAGAATGTGTAGTGCTGTGCACAGACTGCTCTTGTTCTGAAGAAGCGTGTCTTCCTTGGTGGAACAGAAGCTGTGGTGGACCACTCTTCAGGATGTGGTTTGTCCTCCCTGCACATGTACTTTCCATCAATCACCATAGAATAATTTTTCTATCCATGGGACGTGCTGTGTTAACTACTGATTATGTGCTTTCTTCAGTAACTAGAGGGTGATGGAACATGAAATGTTTGGTATTTCTGAAATAGTAGGAAAAAAATCCCTGCCAACCCTTTTTTGTCTGTGAGTGAGAGAGAACAGTTAATGTATTTTTTTATAGAAAGTTTCAGTCTAGATTGCATGTAGGAGTTGGTAAGTACTGCCTACTTAAGCATAACCTTTATTATTGATATATTACAAGCTTTTGCACTGTAGGTCTAAATGTAGTACTTGGTGTTTTTCTATAATTTCCACCTCAGTGCAGCTCACTGAAGAGAGACCCATAGGGAGAATAGAAACAAGCAAGAATATGTTCTTTGTATGTGCTTGGGGTTAGAATTAATTTATGAGAATGCTTCACAGCAAGCAAATGCTTTTGGGATGCTACAATGTAAATAAGGGAGAGAGTGCTCATTTTCACTCCTAGTTTTGCTAGTTGATCATATTTACAGCCTTGTTTTCTTTTTTTTTTCCAGCAACGCTTTCATGGCACTCCTGTTACAATTGAGAATTTTCTGAACTGGAAAGCAAAGTTTGATGCAGAACTCTTAGAAATTAAAAGAAAGAAGATGAAAGAAGAAGAACAAGCTGGCAAAAATAAATTAAGCGGTATGATTTAAAACCGTACCTGAAACTTTTGCAATGTTCTCAGGCTATCATGATAAGCCTTACAAATAATTCTTATATTGAAAGATGATAGTAGTAAAGCAAATTTTAATGTAATATTAAATTATTGTTGTTCGTGTTTCTCCAAGTCGTCTTGAGCTCTTTGGTGGGCTAAATAGAAAGCTGACTGGGTCAAGATTTCTACCGAAGTCGTTGAGGTTCCTAAACTCTGTATTCAAGCTTCTTTTGGTTTTATGCCAGGCAGTGTGCTGCTTTGAGCTCCTGCTTATGAGCATTGCTCTGGGGATTGTCAAACAACAGAAAGAATCTACATTGAGCAGTTTGGTGATTTGGCCTTATTTGTATTGGATTATGCCATGACTTATTTATTTGGAGGCATGTAGGAGTTCGGGATGTTGCTGATGGACTGAAGCAACGCAGCAGCTGTCTAGTGGATGCAACGAGCTTACGATGCGTAGTGAGAATGGTAGTTCTGCTATAGTATTTTGGAGAACAGCTGTCTATAATTATAATTTTAGGATGTGTTGTCTGTAGATCCCAGTCCAGCAGAATCCAAACTCTATCCACTGGAAAAAAATGCAGATGCAGAAGAAATGATTTTAAGAGAGCCTGTATGCAAAAATAAGTCTTAAATAGCATTCTCCAGACTCTCTACAGCTTAACTTTGGACTTTGGTTCTCCTGTGATGATAAATCCACTTCTTAACCTGATTACATCAAAAAACATAACTGTTGTGATTGTGTGGTATCGCTGTATGGCAAAAGGAGGCTATGACAGTGCCTTCTAATGGGATACAAGCACTACAGAGCAATAGCAGGGAACAAAGCAGAAAAATTGGCTCACCCCTTCCAACAACCAGTGATGGCTCAAGAGGAGTGCAGTCTCTAACCAGAGAGATGCTGCTCATTTGGCTGCTAATGAGGATGAGGAGGGGTGGATCCAGGCTCTGCCTCTTCACTCAGATGTGTTGCTTGCACCTGAGCTCCCTGGGTTAACCACGCCTTCTCACCTGGTGCTCAGCCACTGATTGAGGCTGTGACTTGACAGTTCCACTGTGCTCGCTGTTATCTCCCTCTTCTCTTGTGAAGGTTTTTGAAACCTTTGGCTAGTTTTGATCAAACTTGATAGAAGTCTGAATGGTAGTAAGTCTAGTGAAATCGGTACAGAATGCTTGATTCCCTTATGATTTTCCAATATGTTTAGGCATCTGAAAAGAGTCAGCGGAAATCAGACTTTTAGGTTTTTTTTGTTCTTGAAGTTAGCACAGTTCTTCTCCTTAATAGTCTGGTTTATAGGAACTCCGCTTTACAAAAGTAAAAAAGGCTTATTTTCAGATGTGGTGGAGTAACTCTAGTAGAAGAAAAAGGTGTCTTTGAGTGTTTTACCCAAAGTGTCAAACAGTGTTTTTGATAGAAGATTAAAAAAACCAATGCAGATGTAGATGGAAAGGCTTGTGGAATGTCTTGAACTTTTCCCACCTCCCAGTTAGAAAGGCTTTACTTTGCATTATGTGATATTTCCTTCACAGTAGGACCTGATGACTAGTTTGTACATCCACCTTGATTTTCATATGAAGGAAGTAGCTTAATCTGCTGTCCGGTTCCCAAGGATTTATTGTAGAATACAAGATGAGGACTGAATAAAGACTGTGAGACTGATGGTGTAAATTTTCCCAGCCATGTTTCAAACTGGTTGATTTGTATAGCCTAAGATAGTGTGCTAACTATTCTTGCCTAAAGTTGGTAGTTATATAACCAAACAGCATTTTGAAATGTGTACTTCTTAACTTCCAGGGAAACAGCTGTTTGAAATGGATCACAACCTTGATACATCTGACATCCAGTTCTTGGAGGAAGGTAAATTTCTCTTTGTTTCTGCACCCGAAAGACAGTGGCTTAAAACACGTAAATATTCCTAAGTAAAGTCTGTATTCTAATTCTGACTAAAATCTCAGGTCAGTATCACTTTTAATTGGAAAACATTTCTGAAAAGTAAGATTTTGGAGATGGAACAAAAGCAATTTTAATCTCTTCCTCTCTCCCTGGAAAAAAAAAAATCAAGATTCCCTTTCCTTCTCTTTTAAAGTTTTTAAAGATCTGTTTTCTTCTCCCTGAAGATCAACACCAATAACAAACATCTTGTGTATCAAATTAAACATTACTTGCCTTTGTGCAACGCAATTCCTTTTTATGGTTTTGCACAGGTTAGTTTATTTACTGAAAAAGTTCCCTGATCCCAGCTGAAAATTTTGTAAGCCTGTGCCAAAAGCTGTTAAACTGTTGGAGATAAAGAAATCCACTCACAGTCACGTATTATTTATTTTATTTCTATACCTCCTTTTTGGTCCCAGTTCAAAAGACTGATTGTGAGTTAAGGCAATTCTTTACTGTAGCAGCATTATCTCGTAGTACTGCAAAAACACACATGCAGAAGAATGATGAAGTTCTGAACATCAGTGAATATAAACTTGAAATGGCAGTCATGAAGAAGTTGTTTCTTCTAGTTAGAGGACATGCTTAACTTTGCCTTCCTCCGAAAGTGCTTAAAGTGAGGATGGGTTATTGATAGAATGTTCTTCTGCCTCAAGAGAAGGATAGACTCCACATTTGTATTTGGGCTTTGTTCCCAAGTTATGGGAATGTAGCTTTTAATGTTATCTTTTAATCCTGTTGCTGTCCATTATTTAAAAACTCCTGCACAGATTAGTGTTGTAATTTTAAATTTAAGTTATTAATAAATAACACTAATTTTTGCAGCTGCTACAGTCTAATGGTGTTATCTAGACGGAAGCAGTTAAAAAAGGCTCCTTCAAAGGCAATGAAAAGCAGAACCTTGTTCAGTGGCCAGAAGATGTCGCTATTGATGCATACAAATAAAGTCGTAGGGGTTCTGAAGTTTTGCTTTTAAGCTTTATCTGTTTTAGAAGAAGATGTGAAAGCATAGAAAGCTTCAGCTTGCTTTTAAAATTTAAATCTAAAATATGGTTTTTTTACGTGTCAGTGCCTCTCTGAAGTAGTTGTCTGCCTTTCACATTTTCTCCTGGAGAAAATTTAAACGATAATTCTATATGGTCTGATGTTTCTTATTGTATGTGTGTATGTGGTACATATATATAATGTGCATATACACGTTTTATACTCTTTGTATTCGGAAACTGTATCTTGTTGCTCAGTTACTATTTTTCTCTTTGTGTAATTTTTTTTTCTTTTTTGTAGCTGGAAACAGCGTGGAGGTTGATGAATCTTTATTCCAAGAAATGGATGATTTAGAGTTGGAGGATGAAGAAGATGACCCTGACTACAACCCTGTTAATTTAGATAGTGATTAGACTTTTTTTGAACTGGCTCTGTCATCAGTATGGACTTACGTGAGGAGAGAGAAGCAGGCAGAAAAACCACAGCATCTGTGGTTGTAGTAATGTGTATTGATTTTCCTTTTTTCAAAGAAAAAAATATTTTACATCTAGGAGTATGGTCTTCTGATGACTATCATCATAAATAAATTGACTAATATTTCACATGAAAAACTTGAGGCATACTCTTCTGGTTATTTTTCTTTTTCCTCCACTTCTTTAAGCATCCTCTGAAGAGACGTGACAGCAAGCAAGAAGGAAAGATGGCATGGTGATTGTTAAACGCACCTGCATGCGGAAGCTGAGTTCTGCTATCTTCTTTGTAGGATATACATGGGGAAGTTCATTGAGTAGAACAGTTTATGTGCTATGCAGGATTTTTTCTTTGAAATTTTATAACGCAATAAATGATGGTCATTTCTGATATCCCAAATTATTAGCTGAACAACTGTAGATAGGCAGCACTAGTCATTTTTTAGTAAGGCATAGCCTTTTTAATGTTAAATGGAAACCACTTACATGTTAGAGTGAAATTTTGTTTGCCACAGCTTCAAAATGAAATGGTTGATTTCAAAATGGTTGATGTGTTTAGAAAGTTGGTTTTCTTTATTATTTCTTGTGAATCAGTGAACTTCCATGAGAGAAAAAATCATTTGCTTTTGGCAACAGTAAATGTGAGAACACTGTCAGAGTGCAGAATGCAATAACGGTATTTTATAGTGTGCTTACATTTGAAGTTGCTGAGAGTTTTTTAGAAGCAGATTGTTGGCACTCTGTGAAAGTCTTAACATATAGTAAAGTTAATATCTGTGAGTTGCTGGGTAGCCTTTTAACCCATCTGAAGAGTTCCTTGTGGAGCTACTAGCTTTATGTTAGACTCCACCTCCCTTCACGCCTCCAGAAAGCCTAGAACACTGAAGAAATGTGTGTAAAGTGTTTGGTACTGTGTCAGGTGGAAGGACGGTGTGGATGAAGGTTTCAAGAAGCAGCTCTCTGAACAGATAACTGCCAGGCACCTTGATGATTAGAAGCTGTGTGCTAGATTTTAAAACACTTCTGGTAGATTGCCTTAACTGCTCCAGCTTCAACCTTTTTAAAAGAGGATTGCACTAAAGTATCTATGCTTAGAAGATTCATGGATTTATGAACTTTAATATTTGGAAATTTCTTGCTCAAGAGGAGAAATTTGATTCCAGAAATAATTTAATGATGTATAAGATTCTCTGCTCATGCCATTTGAGGACATCTGTTCAGGATGATCATGTATAATGTTTCAGTAGTCTTGTCTTTTTGTACTCAAGGAATAAATTATAGTTCCGAGTAGATAGAAATAAATATTCAAGTACCCTGTAAATGGTTTTATAAATGAACCATGTGCCTTTGTTCCTACCATCTTCTATTTGATGTTTATAATTTTGGCACCTAAGAACTTGAGACAAGCATCTAAGTTTCAGTTATAACATTGTGTGTTTCAAAGCAATAAGGAGGATCTGTGTTCCAGCAGGTATTACCAAATATATTTAAAAACTTGTAAGCTAATGTGCTATTTAAAGTCTGACTTTTCCAAAGATGCAGTTGGATTGAAAGGTTTGTAATAACTGTGTCCAGTTTCCTGTGTAATTGCTAGCACACTTTTAAATGCTGTTCAGCACAGAACTTAATTTTCTTCTATGTCTCATCAGCTGTATGGAAGCCTCCCAAGGTCGCTTTCAGTTGTCACTTGTTTGTCTAAAATGAGTGTATTTTTCATAAAAGCAATGAGTAAGTTCTCTTCAAATCTGGACTGAATCCAAGAATGTTATATAGTCTGTGCAAAATATGATCATCTGAGAAAGTTTTCTGAGTGGGTCACCGATGATACAACAATCACATAAATGTGGAAAAGAGTTTCTTAATAATTTCTAGATTAATGGGGCTTTCTGTTTTGTTTTCACACTAATATGTTTATTGGTTTTTATGCAAAGATTATGTAGCTTTAAGAAGTTATAACTGTAAAGTTAAAATTATATTTTCATTGCTACTTACATCTTTTTTTTTATCAGAACAGAGGAAATGAGGATTGAAGTGACAAAAAAAAATTTCTTCAAGTCCATTTCTCCAAGTCTTTGAAACAAGTTTCAGTGACTCAGTCTAAACTTCTGATTTGTTTATTAGCAATTAGCATTTGTGAAATAAAAGGTAATTTTACTGAGTAGACTTGGGTGCATCTGTATGACTTAGTTTCCAGAGATGGGGGTAGATCTTTTATCATTTTTATTTTTATTTTTATTTTGATGAAGAAGTTCAGAGTAAGTATTTAAAACTTCAAATTAGACTGAAATTGAATCCATATTAGTCTAATGAAATTCTGTCAGTTAACTTTGAGTGGATTTTAGTAATTCCAAGCCGTTGTACTAAGATCAGCACTGACAACCTTGCTTGTACGTTGGTCACTCTGAAAGTATTGCCTCCTATTTCTTTTTGTAGAGGCTACAGCAGATAGGGAGAGTGCAGTAGAGCTACTTTGTAGCTGAGAATTTGCTCCACCAAACACTTTTTCAACATAGTTGAAACGCGCCAGTGATGAGCAAGAGCCTGCATGCCATGCTTATGAGAATCTGCACCAGCAGGGATGACCCACTGTCTCCGCTGCTGAAACGCACCACCCACTGCCTCACTTCAGTCTTTCTACTAGGAAACCTTTAACCATCAGGCTGTGGTGTGTCCTAACTACCTTCAGTTTTAACTGTGTGGTTGCTGAAGTAAAATAAAAGTTCGTTGGACAAGACAGAAGACTACAGCTGTATCCAACATGCTGATATCCTGCATTCTGAGAAAAAGAGCTGCCAGGTAAGTTGTAGAATATGATATTTCATTTCTGTTTTTTCTAAATCAGCCCTTTAGTGCATTGCAACTTAGCTCCAACTTGGAGAGGGATTTTCAGTTTTTTGGTGCAATTGCATTTATTGCAAGGAACTTGATTTCCGTTTCTGTACTGAGTGCTGGTGAAATCTGCAGCTGCAAGAGTTAATTGGTATCACTAAGCTGTGTCATGTGTGCTAGGTGGATTTTTATTACCATGATGGGACTCGGTATGGTCTACCATTGGAAAAAAAGAGTAAAAGATCAAGGTCCAATTTGTAATCAGTTTTATTTGTACTTAAGGCAAGCTCAGCAAAAGGCCTGAATTATTATTCTGACTTTGAACTAGTTTTATGTTTTCTGTGCCCAGGGTAAATATGTACAGGTGGAAAAAAACAACAGTCTGCTTGTCTGAAGTTCAGGTTCATATGTCAGGGGATGTGGTCGTTACGTAAATCACGGATGTTTTGTGTAACTTACTTTCTTCATATCGAGGACAGTAAGTTCTAGAAGGAAAGATGATCTGGCTGTACTGTTGGGGGTACAAAAGGCCCATTCTTGTTGTAGGCTAATGATATGGTTGGCTTTATCTAAATAAAACAGATTGCAGTTTCCTCTGTATGAAGTACTTGGATACAGCGAAAATCAAGTAGAACCCATCAGAAAGTGAAAACAGCTGGACTGAAAACTGAAAATAAATTACTGATCTTTGGGACCAGTAAGGGAAAAAAAGTATTTTACATCTTTTTTTTTTAAAGCAGTTTGTGGGAAAGCTAAGCTAGATGCTGCTTGTCAAGTTAAAGTGATGGTTTGGAATGTTTCTGTGTTCAGAAGCTATGTCCTGCTGTGGCTGGTTGTTAGGATGTTGATTCAATAGCAACCAAAAAGCAGTCACTGGAGTTTGATTGTGTAAGCGTTATAATGGTAGAAGTGAATGAGGGTTCAAACCCCCTAGAGAGTGCAGATGGTGTCTGAGAAAATGTTGGAACAAAATGTTTCCTTGTTACATCATGATCTGCCCTCTTGAGTGAGTCTGGCTGCTGAAGGGAGCAGAAGATTATTAGAAGAAATAAATGCTGGAGACATATCAGAGACCTGCTAGAGTGTATGTGGGGAGGTGAGGAGTTCCAGTTTTAGCTTGATATGACTGCAGTGGAAAGAATTTATAAATGTGGAGGAGGTGGACTTCCTTTGGTAAGCAGTGACTCAGACTGACACACATGAGATGCCAGTAGGTTGACTCTAGGAACTGTCCAAGTGGGGTGGTGTGACATTCACAATGCTTGTTAGAATGCAACAAACTCAGTGGAATTCATTGTGAGCTTGGCAGCCCGTCGAGTGGACAGAGGGGATCCTGTCTCACAGGGTCAGTTGCTGTCCAGGCAGAGTCAGGAAGTGTGGTTGCAGAGTCCTTGCAGAGGATCGGGTGAGACTGGCACTCTCCTGCTCACTTATAAGCCTCTTTGGTCCTACACAGCCACCTTAATCCATCGCTATCCATTCCATTAAACAAAGGGCATCTCCTTACTCTTACATACATACAAAAGATTGTCTCAAGTGACTGTTTCCGTATCTGCAGGAACAGTTTCAAAAGTATCTTGTCTCAGTGTTGTTGGCCAGTTCTGCAGTGAGATCTGCCTGCAGGAGGCTTCCTAGGTTTCCCACATGGGGATCTAATACACAGGTAAGGCGAAGGCTTTGTTGTGCAGTTGCTGGGGACCTTTTCTTGAGGTAATCCATTATTTCAGATCAGCCATTTATCTCATAGTCATTGTCAGATCAGGAACTAAAGACTGAAGTGCTGTGGGCATGAATGATGTATGGCTCTGGTAACCCAGGTACATCAGGGTACCCTGGCACCCAGTAGTTGTAACTCAGATGCCACAGTTCCTGCTGCAGCTGAGGACCTCTGGCTGCTATGAAGACGCAGAGCTCTTTGGAACAGAAAGTGAGACAGTATTTGGGAATGTTTTGGAATAAGGTGTCAGCAGCTGACTGGGTTCAGCACAAGTTGCAAGCCTGCTGAGGAATGCTTTATATGTGGGATGGGCTTCATTTCCCCATCCTGAAAGCAGTAGCAGTGAGACCTGGGGTCACCAGCACCATGCTAGTGGGGGCCCAGAGCTCTGCACCCCACAGAGCTTCCATCAGCAGTGCAGAGAGGTTGAGTTGCAGGTGTGGGGGCATGATTGTTTTGCTATTTTTGGCATCTGAAACAAGACGTGGAGTCCAGCAGGCAGACAGCCATGCTTCTGTCAGTAAGCAAGGTGAGGAGTACTTGAGTACACACCCCTTGTTAGCTGCTGAGGTAGTAATAGTTATGTCTCTCAGATTCACACACAGGTTAGAGGTCTGTCATTTGGCCTCACAAATTAGATGAATTGTTAAGTAATCATGTTTGTTTTGTTTTGTTTTTTTTTTGTTTGTTTGTAAAATCATGAACAGGTCATGGGCATCATGGACAGATTAAACCCAGATAGTGAGTCAATGTCTGCATAAGTCACAGATTGCTGGTGGCTTCTTGCTACAACAGCTCTAGCAAAGTCAATCTGAATGATAAAATGAGCATTCACCAGAAAAACTGCTATGACTATGGCATGTTATTTCTAAAAATTTCAAGGAACAAATTGTCAAATACAACCCAAAGAACTGTAACAAACAGCGTGGTAAAGTGTTTCAGTCAGTAGGCAACATCAAAACATGCAACATTAGGGCTAGTTCATTTGGCTGTCTATAACTGGGATGTTATAAAAGTCAGCAAATGCAATCATGAAGAATGGAACTCGTGGTTTACTATGAAAATTAACTAAAATAATTCATAAAATTACAAAGAGGAAACTGATGGAATTTAATAGCTCCTTCAGATAAGCCGCATTTTTCTGAATGGGTTCTTCTATTTACTATCTCTACAACGTAGATGAAAATTATCATATTTTGTTCCTTCAAAACATGAGGCGTGTCCATCCATGATGAACTCCAAAGAGTGATAAAACTCAAAGCCGGGCTACATTTCACTGCTCATATCCCAGGTGAATTTGATAGGCAGGGTCTGTATTTTTTCTTTAAGAACTTCATCAAACCTTTCACTCTGCGCCACTGTCATTGTGTTTTTCCAGTCTCCAACAGTGCCTGAGGAAAGAGGCAGCAAAGGGAGGTGAGAAGAGGAGCAGGCACCTATCTGAAGCTGGCCTCCCATCAGGAAGATTTACTCTCAGGAAGCTGTTCCGGGCTTGCTTGGCATCTTTGTGCTGCTGGACTTTCAAGTAGGGCTTTGTGTGCTCTTTGGAGGACACTTTTCCAAATCTGGGTGCATCTCCCCCTTTAATCTCTAGGGATTTCCACCTACGCTGTGCTTCAGGACACTTTAACAATGCCAAAGAATGCCAGCGATGCCATGTATTGACTTTCAGGGTAGTTGGCTGAGGAGGTTTGTGCTCACAAAATGTAGCTGGTTGTTTCCTTGAAAAAGAAGAGTAACCGTAGGTGGAGATCTGCAAGGAAGCACTATTTTCAGCCTTAAACTGCCTCTCCTGATAAACTGGCAGTGTTAAATTAAATTTGCTGCCATGCCCAGATAGTAAGTCCCTTGGCGGCCCTGAAACATTGTCTTTTTCTGTTTGGGAGAAGCTTTTCTCCCCAGCGAAAGCCACCTACCTGCTTAGCCAATTGCTCATAACCATACTGATCCCACTGTAAGAATGCGGTTACACCTGGTTCAGTACAACCTTCAAGATCTTCTGCAGTGTCAGGCAGGCCTTCTGCCACTTGTGTTACAATCGGTGAATCACAACATCTTATTATCTTCAGGGAAATGTGGTAAAACCAGCAACACAAGGGCAATAAAACAACTTGGACAGAGCTAATTCCATCTAATCTGAGATCCCCTTTTGAGATTGGGGCAATCCAGATAAGTCTAGAAACCCTACGTTCATTTTACACTGAGAGGAGGAATTAAGTAGTTGTCACAGCAGTCTGCTTCTGTTTTACCTTTCCGTAGAAATTTGCCCTTTCCTTTGATTGCGATGTCATCTGGCATGTTCTCATAGTTTGCCCTGGGGTCCTTTTGCATGTTCTCAAATGTAGCCTGTCTCACAACACTTTCTATTTCCTCTTCACTCAGCTTCTTGCCTATGAAGTTGCAGATTTTCAGCACGGCGCTTCTGAGATCCTGCAATAATGTAACCTTGAAGCATCTTGGTGATGTGAAAACTAAATGCATAAAGCAGTGGAATACAAGATCGTTAAGGACATCAGTTTGAGTCCAAAGCTGTCCATCATATTAACGATATCATAGTCTGGCTTTCACCTTTTGGACTCTTGAGAGCAGTGATGCTGTAACTTGCCACCAGAGATGGACAGCTCCACTCACCTCTCTGCATCTTGTACCAAGTGCCCTGGCAAAGTCTCCCCTGTCACCATGAAGGAAGGCACTCACTCAGTGGGCTTTCTGTCAGTCCTGTTGTCCTAGCTAAGGGCTAAACTCTCTCATGAGTTGGCCTGGGCCCCAAAGGCTGAGGGACAGTCACAGCAGCAGGCAGTGTGGACTGCATACTGAGGCTATGATTTCTCAAAGAGAAGGGCAGCTACCATGGAGAAAGGAGAAGTTGCACAAAAGCATGGGCAGCCACCAAGCAGTAACATTCTAGTCAGTGAGGTTTTTTGGGGTGCAAGCAAAGATGACTCCCATTATATGGGAAGGTGAGTTATCTAATAATTCTTCGTAATGAGAAAAAATGATTCTCATAAAAGTCTCAATTTGTTCATTCTCCATGAAGATTGAGCGTACTCCATGATAACAGATAAATCTAAAGACCTATCTGAAAATGCATTCAATATAGGAAGAAAATATCTGGAATACAGTGATACAATGGACCTCACCTTTTTCATCTCTTCGTAGGTCAGGAAGAGTATATTGAAATCCTTTGCATGGTTATACCATCCTGAAACATGGTCGAACCAGGCACTGGCAAGCACTTATCAGGGGGGGAAAAAAAAAAAAATGGAGTGTGAGGGAGATCTGCTATTTACAGCCATCGTCACAGTAAGACAGTAGAATTATCAGCTATGCTCTGGCACCTCTAGTACTTCCAAGAGCAGGGGTGTATTCTTCCCTCTCTTCTGTTTCTGCATTTCCCCGAGGCTCAGAAGGGGGCTGTGCACACAGGGGCCCAATTAATTTGGCTTTTACAGACAGTGGAGGGACACATGGTCACAGTCCCTGCTTCACGGTGCTTATACTCTGAACCAACACCCACTTCCAATAGAACAAGCAGCTTGCATATATCTGCAGAGTGGCAAACCTTGACCATGTTCCCCCTGTTCCCTCCTATGGGAAGGCCAAACTCAGACAGCCACTCCAGGTTTGGTTGCAGGTTAGGATAGCTGAGGATTCTGGGTGACTGATGTTTTTTATTATAATTAATCCTCATTCAGTCTGAGGACATGAATTAGGGTTTAGGCTCCTTAATAAGAAAAATATCCTACCTTTTCCAGCTAAAAATCTCTCCATGAAGAGGTTAAAATCTGGTATTTTCTCTAGTGTTACCATGAATTTGGAGAAGTGATAATAAGAAACCAACACGTCCTTAGGGTTCCTGGTGACATAAATAACCTGCAATACAACAAGATGACAGCTCTCAGACAGATCAGAGGGGCTCCATTACCCTGACCATAATGTCTGTGACCTGAAGTAAATTCTGGGTTCCAAGTCACTGTTGTTTTGTTCATAGGCAGCAGTATTCCCTTTGTGGTTGTTAGGAGCCCACTTATATCTCTTCTTGGGGTCAGTGTTACAGTCTACACTGATAGCATTCAGTAGTGCAAGGTAGACAGGCTGCAACATCAGCCCTACAAAGTCATTTTAACATCCCTCTTGATGCAGCATCACATTTCTGCAGTGCTCATGAGGAAATCTACAGCCATCTCTGGTAAGACAGTTCTGGCATGGTGTTGGTGATGTCAGCACTCTGTGAGCTCAGCTGCCGGCCTTTGCAGATGCTGTGTTGTTTTCTGCATGTGAGCTTTCTCCTCTCTACACTACACCTGCATCCATGAAGAAATGACAACAATTCACAACAGGGTGTCCTATTCACAAACTCCCAATACTGATGAATAAGAAAATACTCCCTCTTCATTTACTATAGTTTTGTGTGGGAGGCTTTTTTCCAGTCTCGTTATTTCACTGGAACTCAAAGTTTTCCCAAGGGTGATATCAGTCCAAGATTTTTTCCCTGGCTCATCCCGCTGAGTTGCATTTCTGCACCATCCCTATTTCTAGCAGCAAGAGCTGCAAAAAATCAAGAGGAAATTGAATAGGCAATTTCTAGATCTCCTCACTTTTGTTAAAGTGGTGATATTTGTACCAAGATGTGGAAAACTAGAAGAGGCAGGATTTGGACCAAATCTCTGAGGCAAACTGTCAGGATTGGAATTAACTAAATGGTAGAAATAACTTCACTTACACGTCCCTTTTTGTTTCTCAGGTCTCTTGGAGTTAAGTAGTAAGGCAGGTGAGTGGCAAAAACCCGAGGCAAAGGAAGATTTGCAAAATCAATATTTTTTATATTATATTCCACCCACGGGATTCTGTCCATGGTTTCCATATCTTCTGTTCCATTACGGTGGCCTTCATGGATTATTAAGCTCAAAATATTCTGAGTCCATACAGTTCCTGAGAAGAAAAATTTTTAATCTGAACTTTGATTTTATTATAGTTATTATTAAAATTGATGGCAGGGAAGATCTGAGTTCTGGGCTTCTTTTCCCCATTTATGCTGTTTGTCAGGAAAGAAGGACACCTGAGAGAATTCAGATCAACGCAGAAGGGCAGCAAACTATTACCCCTGGCTAACCTGTACAAGCACAGAGAATAGAAGGCATCCAAAACCAAAGCCTAGCTCTTAAGACTCACCTGGGAAGGAAGCTTTTGGTTCTGGAGATTAGACTGTATGTGTGTTATAGATTTAAATCCACAGAATAAGATAAAGAAATAATTTTCAAAACCAGAGAAGCAATAAACTGGAAAGTGCCCCTCCCCAGTAATTTCCCAGCTCACAATCTTGCTCAGCTTGGCATCATCAAGCTGGACAATTTTGCACGGAGATTGAGCGTACCCTAGATAAACGGTAAGGATGAAAGCAGATGGTGGAGCAGGACAGAGGGAAGGACATAAATGAAAAATAGATGGCATTCTGTGCAATTCATAAATCAAAATAATCTTCCATCTCCTTCCTTTCCTTGGGCAGCCCATCCCTTTGCAACACAAATCTTCCGCTTCCAAAGAAGTTTTCACCTCAGTGGCTTAGCGTTTTTAGACCTCTTAAATCTTGCCTTCTCATCCTGCCTCTGTGCCTGACTTGGACAGCTTCCTCCAACACTTCCTGACAATGAACTAGCATCACCTGAGCTCCATGTGTTCATCTCAGTGCCTTAGCATTTTGACCTCTTAAGTCTTGCCACCTTCTGAGCACATCTGCCAGACTGAATCCAAGAGCCACATAGATCAGCTCAGTGGGACACAAGCAGGAACCTTGTGTGTGGTTGTTCAGGGTGTGGCTATGCAGGATTTGTACTTAATGCTGCACTTCATATACTCAGAGATGGTTCAGATCTAAAAGTAAAACTAACAACCTTAGGCATGCAATTAGATGAGTGAATAAAAGCAGATTTATTTCCCCATTGGAATCAATACAATTCTTACCTGATTTTGGATAAGTAGCTATAAATATGTCACTGTCTTTGATTTCAAAATTCTCCAAGGAAGCTACATGCTCAGGTGTAGTATTTACAGCAAAGTAAAACCCCTTGTAATTGAATACAAATTCTTTTGATGGTTCCATCATTAATCTGTTGTCGCTCATGGGTGAATAAGCTACAATAAGAAAATACAAAAATATAGATTTTTGTTTTGCTGTTATCTCATAGAAAATCCAACAACAACAACAAAAACATAGAAAAAATGCATTTTGGTATAACAGTTCACTGAAATTAAGCTTTGAATTTTTCATAAACATCAGGTTATAAAACAAAAAAAGAAAAAAAAAAGGCTTATACCATGATTGTTTATTCATTAACATGTATGTTAACTGCATCTAAAAGATGATGTAAATAATGACACTCTACGTAAGTAATTATTTGTCAAAGTTCCTCTAGGATTTCAATGTCTAATGTTTCCTTTGGTCATCACCAGCTCTTAAATAGATCTTGCTTAGCCAAGCTCTCATGAACACTATTGTCACTCTCCCATTTAGGCTTTCCTGCCCTTTTGCCTTCCCACCCCTAGAGCTGCACAGCTGCACTGGCCTCGTGCTTGCACAGCAGTGCCCTTTTTTGATGGGGGGTGTGGTGGAAACAAGGATGGGCCATGACCTTGTGCCCTTGGATGCACCTGTGGGCTGCCAGGGTCCTGCCTACATGAGGCACGTACACATGGAGACCGCCTATGGGACCTGTGCTCCCTTCAACCCGTGGGTTGCTGTCCCACCATGAGGCAGTGCCAAAACAGGGCAGCATTGGGCCTGCATGCAGCTCACCTGGGCAGCCTCCTCCCATGGCATGGCCACAGGATGCATGGCACCCCTCAGGCTGGCTCTGTGGCTGGGCTGGGCCTGCTGCTCCCCATACCCGGCCACTAAGACATGTCAGAGTAAAGACTAGGCAAAAAGGTTCAGCATTATCTTATTTTGATATGATTGGAAGTCTCTCACAGAGCTGGGTTACATAACTGGTGAGTCACTAATCACATCAGAAACACTGGTAGCAGTAAACCCAATCATAAAACAAAGAATGGATTTGAATTCAAGTCATGATAAGAAAACTGGTGGCACAAAGGGCAGAAAAATATGATGAATGAGTGAATATTTTTATGGTTATGAAGAAAGAGTGAAGATTTCGTAAGATACAGAACAAAGACACGTTAAATATGCAGTACACGAAAATCCTTTTTGATCTGTTTCTGTCAAAAACCTGAGCTTTCGTATCACTTTCAGACTAGGGTTACTGCACTGGCTCTTTCTTATGGACATGGGATTGTATTATGAGGAAATATACCAGACAAGAAAAGCTGTGCCACCTCGGCTAGGAAACATTCACAGTCTAGTGTATCTGATGGGAGAAGAAATAAACGTTCCAATATGCTCTGATCAGTCAGAAATGCATTTGAAAAGTGCTTCTAAAATTCTACCTACACAAGGGTGTCCGTCTGCTCCTCTCTTACACCTATGGGGATCTGACCCTTCTGCTTTGCTCATGGAGCTGCCTTGCAGCCATGACTCCAACCCCTTGCTGAGTGGTACAGAAAAATGGGTGTAAAACTTAGCTTCTGACACCAACTGTCAGAGCCCAGCTCTGTATGGCCGTCCTCCCCTCTGCACACACTCTGCTTCTCTGGCAGCACTTCTCAAAATGTTTGACAGAAGAGCTCCATGCACAGTTCTACTCATCTTACCAGAAGGGCAATCAATGTAGTATCGTTTAACTCGCCAACCCACAGCTCCAATAATGTCAGGCATGCTTACCTTTTGTCTTCTCTTCCAGGGCCCACGGAGATGTATGTTACTACTTCTGTGAATGTGAATAGTTTGAGAGAGGTGTGAGCAGTCACGTGTCCTTTTTAACTGTCCTGTTTGGCTGTCATTCAATATTTGCTTATCAGTAATGCAGATAGAGACTAGAGAACTGATATAACCCTTTAAGAGGTTAAAGCACTCCAGAGCGATTTAGGAAATTATTTTAACGCAAATTTAATTTTTGTTCCTCCATTTATCAACAGTGTTGTTGAGGAAGATTGAGAGTGAAGAGGAGCAGAAGTGACTAAAAGATTCTTTTTCCTTTCTTTTTTCTTCTTGTGTGTGTCCCTTACTCAACTCCCACAAAACTTTTGCACATACTTGTTTTGCCTGCACACTGTATGTAACAGCAGGCTGAACGAACAGTCTGAGTCCACCACCCTATCACAGTGGAGTGAAACCTGTCAGACCCAGCCTCAGCCAAGAGCTTCTAGGAGTGAGTTATTTGGTTCCCCGTATACGAATGTGCCCATGTTACACTTTTCTGTAAGTACCTTATAAGAGAAACAAAATCTTGCCTGAGACCTTCCTCACTGAAACTTGTAGACCAACCAATTTATACAAAAACAATATTATGTCCCCCAGCCCTATGCCTTGTTTTGTGTAGGGTTATTTTTTAACCTGGATCAATTCCCCAGGTAGTTCCCAAACTTGCACAACAGATCCATCAGGTAGGGCAGTCAGGGGACAAGCCAGAACAAGGAGTAGGGCTAAAATCTTTTTCACAACAGAGGGTAGTTTTAAGCTCAAAGATTAAGCCTGCACTGCTTTGCTTTCTGCTCTAGTCAGGCATGCCCAGCGTTTTGTAACTGCAATTTCTAGTCAAACAGTTTAGTAATAGTGGAAGGCAACACCTACTGATCTTAAAACAAGGCAAAATCATCAACAGGAGTTTTGAAGTGGCCCAGAGAGCAACATTTGCTGTCCATCACCAGCTCTGTGTTCTAGCCAGGGCACCAGAAATTGTGACTTAAGGCAAGTTGTAGTGTTTTCCAGGAAAAACAGATAGACTGTAAAGATATTTGACCTTTGGACAGATGGTGAGTCAGCGAAATACACAAATCTCAACGATATCGTAAAATGACAGCATCAAGAAGTTATGACCTGCCTCTGATTGTCAGCAGTGTTGAATTACAGTCTATCAGCAGCTAATTGAATGTAGTTTCCATGTATTCAACAATATTACCTGTTTTGGGACAAATAGTTCTTTACAGTATTAATAATTAACCTCAAGATCCAAGTATCTAACATACACTTAAACCATAGGTGAAGTTGCATAAAGTTCAGTTTAAGAGTGTAGAGGAAAGAATATCTGTGGTTTATTGTATGGCTTAAAACCAACGTTTCCAGTGCTGTTAATTTCTACCCCTCATGATCTTCCCTTGTTGTTTCCTCTGGTAGCTTCACACAACGTACTCCCATTCATACAAACCATGGTTTTCCTTTCAGAAATGCCTACAGCACTGGTAAATTGAGAGTCCTAAAATAAGCCTCCACGTTCCCTGGGCAGATAACAGATAAAGAGGCTTCCCACCAATCTACTCTGTGAAATTAAAGAGAGAAATAAATGCCTTAGTTAGGCACATGGAATTTCAACATGAGTTTCATACATTAGTAGAGAATATATTCAGCATGTCATTGCAATCAGGCCAAACTCACTTAAACCACTTTGACCCTCATTCTTGGTACATGTATAGGAACAGATATTTGCTCCACTAACTGTGAAAAAGGTTTGCAATACATTTTTTTCCTTTAAACATTCCTCTGGTACGCTTATACTCCATTAACATCTAGTATTACCTGTTATTGCACAAAATCCATGCCAAAGATACATGATGCCTGAGTTACTGGGGACATTTCTCAGTAGTTATTTCTCAGTATTACCTAAGGGTGGCAACCAGTGGCAGGCTGAATGTCTGCTCATTCCTCTGGGATTTCTGTCACTGGCATACTCTGTCTCCCTCTTTCTTCCACTCTATTGTGAGAGATGGCAAAAGAGTAGCAGTATGTCAAAATGCTGTCTGACGTGGAAGTGTGTATGAAGAAAAGGTGTGGGATTGTATTCGTGCATGCAGAAGATGGCAGATGGTGGTAGTATGACAGTAGAGATTAAACCTTATGGCCAATATTCCATTATATTGTCTTGATGTGCAACAGATGGCAGCAGTTGTTTACAATAACTTGCTTTTCATATTTCTAATTTTCTCCATTTATCACGACTCAACTTCTGATGGAACACCTAACACCCTTGTTCACCTTTTGAATAAGAACCTTTTTTCTCCCATCTCATCATTTGCATTCGGACCATTTTTCACATCTTCAAACATAACCTGTTCTCACTCTGGTTTATCTTTAACAGAGCTCTATTTTATTTCAGATCTGCAGATTTTCTGCACAGCATCTCTGAGATCATGCAAAAGGCAGAGTTCAAAGCAGCATCCCATTCCGAATCACATGATAATCCATTGAGATCAGGTTTGTCAGAGCAGTTTGACATTTTATCTCTCAGTGTCACTTCAAACAAGATTGAGTGTTTTGTTATCTGTATTTTGAAAAGAGGAACTCATTGTCTCTGGATTAGAATAAATTAATGCAAAACCAAAACAACAACAAGAAAACATTAATGGAATAAATTTGCTTATTCTGTGTGCTTTTAGATTATTCTTCTCAAACTGAGACACCAGGCAGTCACAGACTGTGGGACACGTGGCTGGAGGAGGACTCAATGGGAAGGGACCTGGGTTTGCTGGTGACAGTAGCTCAGCAGGACCCAGCATTATGTCCTGGTAGCCAAGGGGCAAGCTGTGTTTTTGAATGCATTAAACACAGAATAGCCAGAAGGTCAAAAGAGGTGCTTCTCCTCCTATATTTACTGCTGGCACAGCCTCACTTTGCATATTGTTTGCAGTTCTGGGCTCCAAAATATAAAAAGGATGTCAAGGACTGTGAAAACGTCCAGAAGAAGGCGACAGGGCTGATAACAGGTCTGAAAGGCCTGTCTTGTGAGAAGAGGCTGAAATTTTCCGGAGTAGAGGAGGCCAAGAGGTAACCCCACTGCTCTCTGCACTCCTTGTGAAAGGGAAACGGAGGTGCTGAGCTCTGCTCTTGGATGGCAGGATGGGAACATCAGAAAGCTGAGCCACAGGAAGTTTAGAGCAGGTATTAGGAAACATTTCGTTACTGTGAGGGTGCCAAACACTGGAACAGGCTTTGTAGAGGGCTGGTTGATACCCCACCCTCGCCAGTGTTTGGGAGCCATTTGGATGCCTTCCATAACATAATGCAACGTTTGGTTAGCCCTGAAGTGGTCTGGCAGTTAGACTGGGTGATCTTCATAGGCCCCTTCCACCTTCTCTCCTCTCAATCATAATTTCTGATTAATCTGATTGAATATAAATAAATTAATTAATCTGAAACATTTTTTGTAGAAAAGAAATATATGTACATTTTGAATTGACAAAAAGTTTTAATGTTGCTTTGAAGGAGAAGTAAACACATCTTCCCTCCTCTTCCTCTGAATCTCAGTTCCTGATTAATCTGAGAGATAGTTTTCTTGATAGTCACCTGAAGCTTTTCTGAGAGTTAGATAATGGCGCATGAAAAATAATCTGCTTCAATACTCAGTGTAGAGGATATCTAGGAGACCATTTGGTAACCAGGTTGTGTTGTGTAAGTTCACAGACATTCCTCCACTGCTTTCCTCAGCAATATAATCTGCAGCTGAACACAAGTGGCCAGGATACCCATAAAGGATGAGTTTGTGGCCTTTACATCTAGTTGTAGAACTGTACCGCTCCTTCTATTATCCCACTGTCTATGAGATCTAAATAGATCAGAGTCATTTGTGGCTGTAGCAGAAATGCTAAGTCATGACCTGAAACAGTGATAGAGAACCTGGTGGGAAGGCAGGGCCAGGCCAGGTGAGTTCAGGTGCATGCAATGCACCTGAGTGACCAGAAGGGGTGGAGCCAGGATCCACCCCCTCACCGACCTCATTTAAGGGTTGGCAGTGGAAGAAAGGGCATCTCCTGTGGGGGATCTCTGGCTATCTGTGGTCTTCCTAGGGTAAGCAGTTGTTTTCCTTCATTTTTTGTGTCTGTGGCTGCTGCATTTGGGCTCATTCTCATTTGCTGTAGCCCAAGATTTTGCTGTACTGCTGTTATTGTGGTATTTTTCCATCCTATTTTAGCATTACAGTAGCGTTTTAATAATTTCTGTGATCTGTTCCCCCACTGTTTTCTAATCTGTGGTTCCCAGCTAATGTTTAAGAGTTACTCCATTGCCCTGCCCCAGCTGCAGTTCATAGAGTCAAACTGACATGTGGTGAGGTGCTAGTAGGCTGACTCTGGAAATGGAGGTTTTTTCCTCTGATGCTTGGAGTGCTTGTTAGAATGCAATAAACTTAATGGAGTTTATTGTGAGCTTGGCATCCTATTGAGTGGACAGAGGGGATCCTGTCTCACAGGGTCAGTTGCTGTCCAGGCAGAGTCAGGAAGTGTGGTTGCAGAGTCCTTGCAGAGGATTGGGTGAGACTGGCACTCTCCTGCTCACTTATAAGCCTCTTTGCCTCTTATAAGCCTTCCTACACAGCCACCTTAATCCATCGCTATCCATTCCATTAAACAAAGGGCATCTCCTTACTCTTACGTACATAAAAAAGATTGTCTCAAGTGACTGTTTCTGTATCTGCAGGAACAGTTTCAAAAGTATCTTGTCTCAGTGTTGTTGGCCAGTTCTGCAGTGAGATCTGCCTGGGGGAAGCTGCCCAGGTCCATTACTACTTCTCTGAAAGGGTGGTCAGGCACTGGAATGGGCTGCCCAGAGAGGTGGTGGAGTCACTGACCCTGATGGTGTTCAAAGAGCGTTTGGATGTTGTGTTGAGGGACATGGTTTAGTGAGAACCACTGGTGAAGGACGAACAAATAGTTGGACTGGATGATCCTGTGGGTCTTTTCCAACCTTAGTGATTCTATGATTATTTCAGACCAGCACTTTATCTCATATCCATTGGTAGACTGAGAATTACTTAAGTGCTGTGGGCATGAATGAGGTATGGCTCTGGTAACCCAGGTACATCAGGGTACCCTGGCACCCAGCAGTTGTAACTCAGATGCCACAGTTCCTGCTGCAGCTGAGGACCTCTGGCTGCTATGAAGACGCAGAGCTCTTTGGAACAGAAAGTGAGACAGTATTTGGGAATGTTTTGGAATAAGGTGTCAGCAGCTGACTGGGTTCAGCACAAGTTGCAGGCCTGCTGAGGAATGCTTCATATGTGGTATGGGCTTCATTTCCCCATCCTGATAGCAGTAGCAGCAAGACCTGGGGTAACCAGCACCATGCTAGTGGAGGTCTGTACCCTACAGAACTTCCATCAGCAGTGCAGAAAGGCTGGGTTGCAGATGTGGTGGCACTGTTATTTTGCTGTCTGAGATGAAGCATGGAGCCCAGCAGGCAGACCGCCATGCTTCTGTCAGTAAGCAAGGTGAGAGGATTATAATAGCTATGTCTCTCAGATACACCATTCATGCACAGGTTAGAGGTGTGTCATTTGGCCTTGTGAATTAAGGAATCAAGCATTAGCTAATGACCTTTTAATAATCCACAATACAACCCACAGTAACATGTTTTCTCATGACTGAATGTGCAGGGAGTTACCTGAAACTCTTGTTAAAAGGTTAGTGAAAGTGTTCCACCCTTGTAAGCCACCAAATACTAGTGTCAAAGTCACTCATACCTTTGTACAGGTGGCCAGACAGCACAACTGCTTGCTATTTCTCTGTGAGACCATTGCCTCCTGCAGGGGATGAGTTAGATCACAAAGAAGTAAGTGATCAATGCTGTAGCTACAGATGATACGCGTAGTTGATGAAAGGTGTTCCGTGAATAAGGCAGAGTGTTTGAGTGCAAGTACAGAGCTATCATTGGACATTAGAAGGTGAAACAGTTTCTGCTCTAAATGAAGTGTTTCTGCCTTGGGCACAGTGTTCTTAGAAAGTGCTGGTTCAGTTACTCCAGCCAGCATTGCCACAGCTGTTCACTAACAAGATAGTGTTTATTTTCAGAGTGGCAGGTATGACTTAATTACAAAAAAAAAAAAAATCAGCAATCCCAAGAAGCTTGATGGCAGTTAAAATTGATTAGAACTGTATTTTGAACTTCTGATTAAAAAAAAAAAAATACTACACATTTTTACATGCCAGAACTTAATTTTATGGCATCAAAGATTACAGCTCTAACTCACACACTTGGAGCTATGGGACCTTTTTAGTGGGACCAGGAAATAAGCAAAGATTCATAGTTTCCTACTAAAATACTATAAAATACATCAAAAAAGTGAGAAACGGTTCCAAGACTGCAAAGCAGCATCCACTGTAACAGAGAGCTGCCTCTTCCAGACTTGTGAATTTATAATCAAAGCCATAAGGAACGCTGTATCAGCATCCCTCTTAATGCAGAAGGTAGTGCCACCACAGAACTTTGGCTACCAGGCTGGAGAGCTTCAAAGAATTGTTAATTTCAATTCCAAATTCTACCACTCTCTCTCCTCTATTTTGCTACACTTGATACTGTGCCAGCAGCAAAAACGGGTTGAATGGGCTGTTCCTTCTTTCTCAGGCTTAGGTGGGGCAGCTCCAGCCTTGTCCTTGAAGTGAGCAAAAGGAAAGCAGAATCTGGTGATGACCAGGGAGTACAGATGTCTCTGAAAAATGATAGCAGCTGCAGTGTGATTACAGGCTATCAGCTCCCAGGAGCTGAAAAATGCGTACTCCTTCCTTCTGTTAGATGTTAGTTGTTAGATAGTTGTTTTAGCCCTCAGATTTTACCAAGTTGCTGCTTTTATTTCATTCCTCCAAAAGGTGAGGGGGGAAATCCAATCTATGTGTTTTAGTTTTGGATAGAATGCAGTTACTTTTCTTCAATAGGGGCTCATATGCTGCTGTGTTTTGGATTTGGGTTGAAAATAATTGATAATGCAGTGGTATTTTACTTGCTGCTGAGCAGTGGCTTAGAATAACTTAAGGACTGTTCAGCTTCTTGTGCTGCCCTGCCAGCAAGGAGCTGGGGGTGCACAAGGAGCTAAGAGGATATAGAAGCAGGATAGCTAGTACATATAGGCCAAAGGGATGTCCCATGCCTGGCTGTTGATAAGAAATAGTGAATGAATTTCTTGTCTTGCTTGATTGTGGAAGCAGCTTTTGCTCTGTCTAGTACACTTGTTTTATCTCAAACCCTGGGTTTTCCTGCTTTTACCTTTCCAATTCCCTCCCCAGGCCAGCTGTGTGGAAAGTGAGCAGGAGCAGCTGTGAGGTGCTCAACTGCCAGCCTGTTGGTGATAAACCACAACACTGGTAAAAAAATACTGAGAATTAAAAATCTTTTTTTTGTCCTCCCTTAACACACATCTAAGACCATGCCTGACATTAGAGACTTGCAAGGAGCTTCCAAAGGGCCACGTAGGCAGGACTCACAGCATCCTCTTGGTTTTATATGTTGCAGAAATTGCAGGCAGATACTGAGCAAAATGAAGTCTGATAGGACAGAAGATGCCATGGAAGCATAACTTTTACAAACATTATCAGAACAACATCTTAATAAAAAAAATTTATTCACAATACAAAGAAAATATTTTCTTTCCACACCCCAATAGTTTGTCTCATACCCATCCCTGGAGCAAACAATCCCCACTTTGTACACCACTGCATCCCCATGCTAACAGTGACCCACCTCATAAGCATATTTTTGTTAGCAAGGGACAAGAGAAGGCAGACAATAAAAAAGAAATGCAGTAGTAAATGAATCCCAGCTGGAATAGATCATGCCAGGTGAAAACACTGAATTGCTTCTGTACTTCATAAATAGTTGCTGAGATATAAAAGATATATGTTGGTCAGATTTTACAAGAGATGGAACATTAATCATAGAGCAAGTATAAATGTACTTACAGAGATAAAGTTGACCAGGCACTCAAAAAAAGTTTCACAGTATCCACTGCTTATTGATTATTAACTATAGTGCATAGCTTTCTACAGGGCAGTGGGTGTTACTTTGTAATTTAAGCAACCAGGAAAATACCCAATTTTCTGCTAGCCTAAGAAGCTAATACTGAAGGGTTACATTTCACCTGGAGGGAAGTGTTTTGACTGAAGATTAAAACTACAGCCTTAAGTCTGATGTCGTGCTTCTCCAAGCCCCTAGACATAACTTAACAATTTTTACACTTAAGTTAGTCACAGTCCAGTAGTTCAATGTTTTGCATCCAGCAGATCCCAGAAAGAGGTAGATAAGATGTCCTTTAGGGAATCTTCTCTGATGTTAAGACCCGAGAAGCCAGACAGCGAGCCTAAAAAGAACGGGGGAAGGAGAGTGAATAGCTTAGCAAATGAAAACGTCATTTTTAGTCCTTAATTTGGAAAACACACTTAATAAGGGGTTGTATTTCATCCTAAATGTGATCTTTCAAGGTAATACTCTAAAGAATTAATAATTTAAAATATAAATAAAATCTTTGGAGAGAAGAAACAAATACATGTTCCCCTCCCCCAGAAAACACACCACTTTAGTTACTGTGTTCTGAATTTTAATGCACGTTCTTTTAAATGTTCTTACACAGAAACGATTTCCTAAAATACTTACAGTTTTCTCTTCCAACGTCAGGACGCCATCTACAGTAACTATCTGGTATTGCTTTTCTTTTAAGCTACCCATAAACTTTCGAAGTAGTTTGAGACTAGTGCCATCGCTGCTTAGTTTTAGCAGTTTCTGCATTTCTTGAGAAGGACATCCAGGATCAAATAGTAGCAAACATAAGGCTTTATTCTTCTTTTCTTCTATGCCTACAACAGTACGGCTATGACCTAATTGCAAACAGATTTTCAGTATTTTAGAAAAACAAAATCCCATTTATTTGCTTGTAGCATACTGCTTAGTTTCAAATCAAGAAAGATATTAGTTGAAATTTAACATGGTGATTGTAATTAAAAAGCAAGTGTCAAAAAGCTGATATTCCACTCACGCTTTTCTAGTCAATAAAAATACAAAATTTTCAATGTTACACTTATTAAATAAAAAAATAACAATAAATAGGCCTTCAGTTGAATGAAGAACATAAGACTGTTCTAAATCACAGCACACAGAAAGAAAGAGAACAAATCAGTACGTTCTGATGCTGACCTTGATGTTGCAAGTAGACAGGTGGCCTGGAAGTGCACACTACCTTTGCAGCACCTTCATTATCTGTAGAATAGTAACGTAAAATCCACTCAAATAAACGAGGGTGTGTACCCGTGGGACCAGTTGGTTTGTGAAAGTCAATTATTTGGCACCTGTAGAACATAAAAAATTTAAATAAGTTATTAGATTTGAAGCTTTAAAAAAAAATACCTCTCAGTCCCTCTCTCCTTCAGGAAGAACACCTCATAAACAGCAGCAATTCCAGGCACTAAGTGGTCATTCACACTATTTTTGTTGTATGTTTGTTCTTTTTTTAAATACAGGCACTGAAGACAGGTTAACTATAAATGAATGCAGTAGCTACTGTTCAAAATCACACTATTTACTCTGTGGCAAATAAATATTCCATTCTGCTCAGCCTAACAAGAGCTAAGGAAGTTTGCAAAAATCCAACTATTAGATTTTTGTAGAAATACACCAGAAAGTAAAATTAGCAACTTTGAGAATATAAGAGAAAATAAGTTTTTATGCATATATGGCACAATTCCTCACCAAGCCTCAAGGATCGAAATAGTTATTCACCTTGCTCATCTGCATAAGTAGTTACGCAGCTTTGATGTGTTGACTACGTCATATCCACTTATAGGCTGGTTGAATTTGAAGTCACTGTGGTGGATGGTCTGTCTTCATAGTTGACAGTTTTGCCCCTTAAAAGGTATATGCTTAATTATCACTTAAAATAATAACAGAAAAAGTAATACTTACTTTATCCTGAGACTGGTTAACAGTGAATAAATTTCACATGCTCCTATCCATGCCTTGGAACCACATAATCTGTTGTTGAAGTGAGATGCCCCATGAGGATCAAAGCCTTCTTTCCAAGCATCTTCGATCATGGACTGAATCTTCGGTATGCTAGGAATTAGTGCAATATCTGAAACATAGAAGCTTTTGAATTGCAGCTACAGTTACCGAAATAATCTATTAAGAACATCCAGCTTCTTTTATAAGAGGTAACTTAGAAAAATATAGCCCCCAAAAACTAAAGCCTCAACCGCATCATGCCTTACCAATATTCACCACCCTTCCAATTCTTTTCACAATATGCACTAGAGTTATAACAAACATTTAATGGGTATAATCGACATTGATAAGCTTTGCTGTATAAACAAAAAGGTAAAACATCAATCAACAGTTTGTCATCTGAGGTATGTAAAACGAACAGGAAGTATTTTGATTACTACCTCTCAAGCAGTCATTATACAAGCTGTTTTGCAAGAGTGAGGAAAGGAGCATTTGGAAGTTCCTGTAACCACAACCCCAGCCTTTGTCACCCAAAGATGAGTGGAAGTGATCTACTCCGGCTGAAAGCCATACACGTCTCACATCTTTATTTTCATTCTGGTAGTACTTGCACAATGCCTCAGTGATTCCTAGAAGAACAAATACAAAATTTATCTGTAGCATGAATTACAATGTGCTGGAAAAGATTACAACTAATTGAAACACAATACAAAAAGCTACTATAAACTTGAATAGCTATACTATAGCACTAGGTAGTAAACAACCGTAGTCTCTCAAAGACAACCCATATGCAACAGGAGATTTTCATCTTATGATACACATCATATTTGGGCTCCTATGATACATATCATATTTGGGCTCTTAGCCACTCAATGTAAATCCAAAGTTTCATCCTTCCCTGGACCACCCACTTAAAAAAAAAATAGAAGGGTGGATGTTACAGATATGCTCCAGATTAACATTATTTGCATCCTAATACCAATCTGAAGTGGTGAAATATTTTGTTAAAAACACATTTATTCACCACAAACTATGCCTAAAAGCTACACACTTCATTGCTGAAATGCTCTTTTACCTGAGGTTTTTGTTTTCCCATCATCTATACCAAAAGCCAAACATTCCATCATGTCAGCTTTTCTCTTGTGATATTCAAAGGGCTGCATCCTTCCTCTATTAACTTCTCTTTCCATATTATTTAGGAATTGTTTCTTGTATCCTCCGGAACTATCCAAACCATACTGTCTCTGTTAGGGATACAATGTGCATAATTTGAAGTATATTTTTAAAATGCTTGCAATGATTTAAGAAGCAGCGTGCACAATCAGCAACATTGAAAATTAGTTAACAATAAGACATAAAACCTTATTTATGGCACAAGCCGCTCCTGCCACCAACTCTTCAGTACAGCCTACCTGACTGCACAGGTCTGACCTGGTATGACCGCTCTTATTTTCATATAATGAAGGAAACAGTTTCAACATCATCAGCTTCAAATGGCACAACTCTTCAAAATTTTATCATTTACAAACATTACTGCACCTGTAGCTTTTTAAATTCTTCCTTTTCTCGCTTCTCTTCTTCAAGTCTCTGCTGTTTATCTTCTTCACTTTGAAGCTGTTGAGCCAGTTCTAAATCTCCACTGCTTCCACCTATTCAGTAATAACATTCCAAAACCAGAGAACTTTACCAGGAGGCTAACAATGCTTTGATGGATCATTTACTTGAAGATTCTTCTCTAAGAAGACATAGATAAACACAGCTAGGCATCACTTTTCAAGAGGAATCCCACACTATGTTGAGCTATTAGCAAGGAGAACTAAACATGAATTACAGCATTCAGTCTATTAAGACTCAAATTCCTGACTTGGAGAATGCGTGTGCATTCACAGATGCAATTGCTTAGCAAATAACGCAAGGATAGCTCTACTACTAAGTAAACATCTTCTGGTTACTACACTTTACATAATTATTAGTAAGAAATCCTAGTTTTTTTGAATAACACAGACCTGCCAGTTTCTCAGATCCCTACTAGCAATCTCAGAGTGACAAAAAGAAACTTGGGATCAGAGAGCTGGATAGTGAATCTCCAGCAATTTATTATCCATGCAAATAAAGAAAACTTATTTTGATTCCTTCACCCCATCATTATGACCCTGAACATTTACAGACAAGAACCAAGAAAAAAATCAGTAGTTTTCAAAAGACTATTTTGAACTCTTCACATGGGAACGTGCTACTAGATTCTAAAAAGGTAACTCTTTTATGGATTTAGAACATGTAATAGGGCTATCTTTTACATATTTATAATTCTAAGTTTTAGTTTTACCTAACATTTAGTGCATTTACTGAATAAGCGTGCATAGAAAGACACTTTTCATAGCACATGTAATTCAGCAGAGCACAACGGCAAATGATAGAACTTGCATTTAACTTCATTATGAATCTATTCAGTTCTCTTTTTAAATAAAGAAATATTTAGTATAAATTTTGTATGAGATTCTATACTGCAACATACAAGTATTTTCAAAGATTATCAAGCTTGCATCCTTTCAAGTACCTTCTGGAAAGCTGTGTTCCTCTAAGTGTAAATCCACATGTTCCTCAAGAATCCGAATGTCTGTACAGGTAAGACCACATATTGGACATTCATATAGCTGTTCAACATTCTCGGTGTCTGAAAAAGAGATACAGTTTCTTGCTTAATGCAATTCCTGTTTTATTCTTTCCTGCAGCATGTTTTTGTAAGAATCATCCCCCAGCAGCTCTAGATAAACAAATAGAATTGTGCTGGTATTGAAATTGCCCAGTGGAAGGCAGCATATGTTAATAGCTATTGCTCTCCTAACCAGTTACAAATTCATATTTAAATACCTGAAAAGTTTGAAGATATATTTTCCCTCTTCCTATTCAGCAAAATTTTCCCAATTTAACTTACTGCAACTTGCTATAATATTTTTATTAAGGAAGGCCTACAAAATGCCAATAAATATCAAACCTTTAATGATAAGGTATGTCCTGCTGATGGAAGAACAGTTGCTTACAAAATCTTAATGCTCGTATGACAACACAGCAGTCAGCAGGCAGAAAAAAAACCTACAATGCTGTCATTTTTGATTAATCTTCCTGTGTTTCCTCAGCTATTTCTTCTGCACTTTTAGTGTTCTTAATCAGAGTAGCATAAAACAGCTAATGTTCAGAAGATCATCTGGAGATCACCAGGACCCTCAAACCATGATCACGTCAAAGAGGCTTGGGGTCATTACTCAGGGTCTTTTCCAGTCACTTTCCTGAGGATGGAAACTCCACAGTGTTCTCATTCCAGTGTTTGACAAGTCTCGCAGTAACAGCTTTCTTAAGTTTCAGTGGTAGTTCCTCATTTCACTTGCTGCCTGCAGTCCTGTCACCGCACTCTACAAAGACAAACCCAACTTAACCTTCAGTGCCCTCTCTTTGAGTCACCTACCCTTAGAATCCAAATCTTTTTGAGTTGGAAGGTGCCTTTAAGCTTTAAGGTTCCTGCCCTGCGAGGAATGTAGACACCTACAACTCGATCAGGGTGCAGCTCCATCCAGCCTGACCTTGAGTGTCTCCAGGGATGGAGCTTCCACAACCTCTCTGGGCAACCAGTGCTTCACTGCCCCTATTGTAAAAAACTTCTTCCTAACACCTAAAATAAATCTCTCCTCTTTTAGTTTGAAACCATTTCTCCCTGTCCTATCCCCACAGATCCTGTGGTGAGGAGACAGCCCTTTCCTTCTTACAGTTCCCCTTTAGATACTGAAAGGCTGCTCTTAGGTCTCCCCAAAGCTTTCTCTTCTCCAGGCTGAACAGCCCCAGCTCTCTCAGTCTGTCCTCACAGATGAGGCGTTCTGTTCATTAGATCATTTTTGTGGCCCTTCTCTGGATGCACTCCATCAGGTCTATGTCTCTCCCATACTGAGAACTTCAGCAGAATATGGAGAGTAACAGCAGAACATACCATGCCGTCGATTACACCGTCACATTCTGCATTCTTATCATTCGTTTTCCCTGCCAGCACAACCGACGCGTTACACCAGCGATGCCACGCCGTAGGGGAACCACCCACCTGCGCCCAGCAGCCGCTCGTGTCGCGCCCTGACGTGCGCCTCCAGCTGGCGCCCCGCCACCTCCCCGCAGAAGGGGCACTCGAGCTCGGGGCTGCGGGCGCGGGGCAGCGGCTGGGGCTCTGGGTGGGCGGCCTCCACGTGCTGGCGCAGCTCCTCGTAGCCCGAGGCGGCGGCGCTGCAGAGCGGGCAGCGAGGCTGCCGGTCCGGGTGGGCGCGATTCACGTGACGCCGCGCCGCCGCTTCCGAGGGCAGCACCTGTCCGCAGATGCCGCACACCGACATGGCAGCCCAACGGTCCTCTCGGAAGCCCCGTCCCCTTCACGGGGCGGTGGAGGCTACGCCCGCCCCTCGCCGCCGCGCGGGGCCTGCTGGGAGCGGCGAGGCCCGCCCGTGGGTAGTGCGGCGCGCGGCGGCCGCCATCTTGCGCTCCGGCTGGGGGCTCAGCGCCGCGTTCCGCGCAAAGCGCAGCGCTGTGGGGTTCTCTCGCCTCGGGGGCGGCGGGCGCGGTGCGTCCCCGCTGCGATGGGTAAGAGCCGGTCGGTCGGGGGGGGCCGCGTTCGAATGCGGTCGGGGCGCCGTGCCCCGTGCTGCGCGGCCGGGCTCCTGCCTGCCTGGGGGCGCTGGGCTGTGGCGGGGCGTTGCCGCGCACGGTGCTGGGACTGTCCCGCAGCGCCGGGACGGAGTCTCTCAGTCAGGGACTGCCTTCCTCCCGCCGCCGGCAAGAGCGCTTCCCCATCGTCTTTTCAAGGGGCGCAGGCGAGAAGCGTCGTCAGCTGAGCCCGGGGCCGGGTGTCCTCCGGCCGGGCTGCTAGCAAGCGAGACTCGATCTGACGCGGCGCCAGCGCGCTCTGGGACGGGCGAGGGCTCTGCGCGGCCTCCCCGGCCCTCCGGGCATTGAGGGGCGGCGATGCTGCGCGGCGAGGGGAGCCCTGCGGCGGGCTGTGGCGGGGCGGCCTCAGCCGGTGCACAACAGGTGGGCGGCATGCAGGATGTCGGTAATAACGCAGGCATAGCTGGGCGCAGTGGAAGTGTGGTCTGGATACAGTCGTGATGCCTGAGTAGATAAAGCACCGCTTGACTCTCAGTCCTTCTGGTTCTTGTTCCGAAGCCCGTGTGGGACGGGCCAAAGCAACAGCTTTTCTTTTTGAGGAGAGTTTCTGCTTGATCTCTTATACAGAGCTTGGATTACTTTGGGGTTATTTTTAATACAGTCTTCTCACCTTTGGTTCTTTGTTTGGCCTGGCAGGTGTACTGGCCCAACTCATTCCTCAAGGTGTGAGTGATTAAGAAGGCGATGGTGTTTGAGAACTTCTTAAGCCACGGGAGTTGCTAGACAAAATGCTCTTCTTGTTAAATTGTACTTCAGAAGTTCTGTGAGTTAGAAGGCAATGACTTCTAGCTCACTTCTACAGCGTCTTATGCAGCTCTGTGTCCAGAAATGGCAATAATTTGTGAAGGTTCTTATGAAGCAGTTGTGTTTGGGTGAAACAGGTTGCTGAATCCTCAGGGTGTCCTGTTGGTGCCAGCCTAACAGTGTGGGCTGGTTGCTTCTTACAGCCTGTGTTTGTTACTCAGCAGGCCTTGATACTGCTGATATTAAACAAAATTTAGAATAAATAAATAAATCTCAGCATGGAAGTTGGAAAAGAGCTGTGACCATGGTTCAGATAGCCTTATGCATGTTTCCTTGTTGTGAAAGACTTGCAAACAACTGAGTTTGCTTGGAGTCTTGAATCACAGTTTTGACAGTTATTTCTTTGAATGAAAGCTACAGTTTTAGCTTTGAATATTAGCACTGGGCTGTTCACAACCTTTTTCAGTCACTTTGATCATTTCAGTAGCAGAATCATGTTGTATCGCTCTTTTCTTTACACAGCTGATATGCCTGAAATGACAGGCAGATTCTATTCCTCCTTGTACATCAAAAGAGCTGTTAATTAAGGATGAGTCTTTTTATTATTATTATTGTTATTTTAAATTTAAAATTGCAAAGGAATATTTGTCTAGATGCTATTAACCCTTAATTCTTTTTTTCCTGTAGAGTTTTTCTGTATGCAGATTAAAAGGAAATTTAGCGTAACCTTTAGATTCTGTTCTGTGTTTCTGTGATAGGTATTAAAAAAATCACGAAGCGAGGCACTGAATTAAGCAGTAATTACAGCAGGTTTTCTCCTGGGATTCATTTTTGAGAGAAGGAACCAAATTCCTGTACTTGCTGATAGTGACAGACAATTATTCCTCCGAATTTAGGTCAAAATTTAGCAACATAGTGGTTTTGCTTTTGTTGTCTTACTTTGTTCGTAAGATCGGTAACTTCATTTCACAGTTGCTTATGCCCCTTAATGAGGTGCCTGATCTCTGGAGTGACCTGTGGTTTAATCTGCAATTCAGAAATGCCTGTGTAGTCAAAGATTTCTCTCTTGGAGATTTTTATTGGTGAACTGGGCATTGCCAGCAGCTACAGGTGTCTATAGCTGTTGCTTTAGATACTTTTCTAGTATGAGAGATGGTAGGTTTGCCTTCAAAGGTTTGGCCTTTTGGAGTAATTTATTTTATTTTTTAATAGACATCATGTCAAGCCCAGGGAAGGATAACTTCAGAATGAAAAGCTACAAAAATAATGCACTTAATCCGCAAGAAATGCGCAGACGAAGAGAAGAGGAAGGAATTCAGCTTCGGAAACAGAAAAGGGAAGAACAAGTAAGCATCTTGATGAGCTGTTAACTGTTAAGTGCTCCTGCGGTTGAATTCAGATATGTGAAAGGACTTGAGCAGATTCCTTCCTGTGAAGTAGAAGCCAGAGCACCAAATTAAAAGTCTGTTTTCTGTGCAGTCTTGGGGAGCACCAGGCACCTCTCAGTAGGATTATAAATCAAAAAGGTGAATAGAAGCCCTATAAGTCACTGTGGCATTTGAAGTAGAGATCTTTGTCTTAAATCTAGTCCTTATTCTTGTTTTCAACATGTGAGCTGAAGACTGAGCTGAAAGGCTAACCTTATTTCTGGTAAGAATGGGAAAACCTGCATTCTCTTCTAAAGTTTGGGCCAAAGGTGTACTATTAGAAGGGAGAGGAATGTACTCCAAATTGCTCAAGAGTTTTTCTACCATAGCCTAGTGAAGTGGCCAACAAACAATGGTCTGTAAACATGAATTTACAGATATTTTAATATGATATTTAAGTTGTCTTTATTGATTTTTATTTTTTAATGATTACTGTATAATTTCATAGTTGGTGGTAATTCCTTTTCCCAAAGCATTTAGTAGTTCATTGCCTGGAAAATGAGGAATATAGTTTGTTCTTCTGCTTGCTCTAAAGTGGCTGACTTTTGTCTCCCACCACCTAGTGTGTCCCAGGCACTGATCTACAGTCCCCTCTGAGGTGGGAGTGCTTACCCTTCTCCTGGGAGAGTGGTGCTACTGCATGGAAAGAGAATTTATATTAGTTGGGCCAGAGAGGTAAGAGTAAGAAGTAGTATGCTGCTGGAGCATTTACCTGTGATTGAGTTCATCTGAATTGCAGTTCCTGCTGGAAGTTCTATGTATTTTGTAATAAATGCTCCGTAGGTAAATAATTTATTAAAACAAGCAAAGAGAAAAACATTGTTTCCCATGCTGAATGTTGTAATAGTTGAGAATATCTTGACTATAATTGTTGGACTGGTGTTTTCATCTTCTTTAGCACTGTTAGGATCAAGTTTGTGCAGAGAAATGAGACTGTTTTTGCTCCAGAAGAAATTATCAATCGTAGATAGGCTGTCTTCCTAGACAAAAATGATTTACATTTTTGTCATTTACATTTACAAGATCCTGTATGGCATTGTTGAGTGCTAGGAAGAATGGCAGATCTTTCTAAAAGGTGTACATTGATTCTTCTTCCTTTTGTGGGTTTAAATGAAATTAAAACCTTGTTTGTGTTCAGGACTGTGCAATTGTTAGGGTCCAGGTTTGTGCCCAGTCCAGAGTTTGATCAAGCAAAGGAGAGAATGCTTTGTTTTAGGCTCCTATTTGAAATATAACTACGTGTAAACATGGTGTTGCTCATTTTAGTTTTGGGTAATGTGGCCACAGAAATACAGATGTCTGTAGACAACATTGAGAACAAAACTTTGTTCAGGACTTAGCAGGAGTTTTCATTATTATGCTTGCCTCTGAAATCTGAGACACTCAGTGGTCTGAGATTCTAACATTTATTTTTAAAGTTCCCAACGTGATATTCTTAGAATTGTTAATGATTATAGTCTTAAGTGTAGTTGTAAATTAAAGGTACTGACTTTAGGTTTGGTCTGTGGAAGTAAACAGGCTAGTGTGGTTGTTATGTTTGCATGCCAGAAAATGAGGAGGCACTCATTAAGCATAGCTTATTAAATACTGCAGTACAGGTATGTATTTTAAATATAGATGGTGTTTGAAGCCAATACCAAAATGTTTTTTGGATATAAGAGGACATTTAAGGTTACATAATTTGAAAGCTCACCTTCAATCTACGCCGGTTATTTTCCAACTATATTGAAACAGTGTAAGTTTTAGTTTTCTTATGTCTGTATACTAAATGTAGCTACTGTTCAATTGGCATGCAAGGAGATTTGAAGTGTGGAATGCAGTGTGCTGACACACAGACTTTGGCTTTGTGTTGATGTTTTTTGCCTCAAAATTAAGAAAGAATACTGTTTCCCTCTTCAAAATAAATGCTAAACTATGAAGTATAAAACAATAAAAATAAAAAGATTTGTATCATCATTGCCTTTGTCTGAAAAATATACAGATCTTTTCTTTGTTCAAAACCTGAAGTTGTTTTTATTTTTGCCTGAAGTGTTGTGGCACTATTTATCAAGATGCTGCATATAGTGGTGTTCTGCTCTGTTACGTTCTTTAAAGTAGAATTCCATTTACATGGATGGACAGGAAGGTGAGTGGTTGAAGTGCTTTGACTAGTACAGGTGAAAGCCAGTGTCGTCACATAATGATCAGTACCCATTCTGTGATAAATTTCCCCTATGTTTCTTCTTTGTTTAGCTCTTTAAACGCCGAAATGTTTCTCTCCCGGGAAATGAAGAATCTATGGTGGAAAGTCCAATTCAAGATCCTGACATCAGCTCTACTGTACCCATTCCAGAGGTAATCACTCTAGAATGTGTTTAGAACGTTAGGTATTTATGTGTTTATACCAGTCCTACAAAGCCCCCCTTTCATTTTTAGGAAGAAGTTATTACAGTAGATATGGTGCAGATGATTTTCTCGGATGATCCTGATCAGCAACTCACAGCAACTCAGAAATTCAGAAAGTTGCTATCTAAAGGTATGTAAGCATTGCTTTTTCCTTTTCCTCTTATTTTATTATAAATTTTAGTCAAACAGAGTCAGTTAATGTTGAATTTTGCTTTACTTTAAAATAGAGCTTGCCAAAGTTTCTCAGTTTATTTGCAACAAAAACAGTACCAAATCTATTCTAACCCAATGACTAAATACAAAAAGCTTTATTTTTCTATTGTTAAGTCTTCTGGACAAAATAACAAAAAAAGGATATTTTGATTGAAGCACCCAGGGCAGTAACTAACAACTTGAAGTACTTGTTGCAGTAATTGATTTTGTGTTTGATTTGAATTTGATTCTGTGTTTGAGGGGATAAAAATGATACGACTTGCCAAAGAATGGGTATGATTTTGTTTTGTTGTTCACGTTCTTGTTGGGATTGTAAAACATAGTTTTAAGTTCATGCTGATATTTGTAAAGCCTACTAGACAAGAACATGCTTGATTATTTAAAACTGTACCTACCAGCGGTTTTTCTGTTAATTGAGAGAAGTGTTGTGCTAACGTGCCAATAGGCAATTGTATGTGTTATTGTGCAGAACAAAGAATGATCGCTAAATTATAGCATTAAGAGATTATCCAGCAATCTTCTGAGGGAAAAATTTCCTCTTGATGTTAAAATGTCCGAATGCTAAAAATTTATGTTAAGTTTTCTGAGAATCATTCATGTTTTGTCATATTGAAAAAGTAATTTCAGTGGTCTTTTTTGGTTAGTCTTATGCATATGAACTTTTTTGTTTTGTTTTTTAATCTCCCAGAGCCTAATCCGCCCATAGATGAAGTCATCCAAAAACCAGGAGTCGTACAGAGATTTGTGAAATTTCTAGAGAGGAGTGAGAATTACACGTTGCAGGTGAGTTTGGCTGGTACTTGCTTAGGGTTTGGAGTGGGTTTAGAGATCCTGAGAACAGCTTTGGAAAGCATGTTGATTTTTTTTAATTTTTTTAAATAAGAAAATGTAATTATATCTTATCAAAGCTGTAAGATTTAGATATCCTAAGTTTTAACAATTGCTACTGGAATTGTAGTTCCACTGGAATTGTAGGAACACACTCTTGTGAATTTAGTAGCCTTTAGGGTGATGTATTCAGCTGGTCATATATTTGGACGTGGAAAGCAGTATTTGTTCAAGAGAATTTCCTGAATGGTGTATTGAAAGCATCAGCGTAGATGTGTGAGCAGAATCTGGGTGGGTTTTTTTAGTTAAGTTTCTTTTTTTTTTTTTCCCCTTGGAAATAGTGTACTATTCTGCAGTTGAAATCTTAGAAAAGAAATAAAAATACATGAAAACTTGAAAGCTAAAACTCTAGGAAAGAAATCTTGGGAAAAATAAGTGACAAACAATAGGAGTAACTGGTAACCTTGTGCACATTTGCACATCATCAAAAGATTTGTACCAGTTAGAAGAGATAATCGTACTACACAGAAATTACAGTAATAGTAACCATTACATTTCAGTGGAAAGGAAAAAAAAGAGTTTGAAAAGTAACCTCTGGAACTCTTGTGTCAAAATGCTTACAATAAAGTTTTAGGTGTTTGTTTGTTTGTTTTACTGCCGAGTTATTTAACACGGTATGTATTTTCTGCTCCTCAACAGTTTGAAGCAGCGTGGGCTCTAACAAACATAGCATCTGGAACTTTTCTACATACAAAAGTTGTAATTGAAACTGGAGCTGTTCCAATTTTTATAAAATTGCTCAGTTCAGAACATGAAGATGTACAGGAGCAGGTAACTGTTTTCTTGCAGTGTTTTATTACTATAAAATTCATTTAGGAATGTCTTCCCTCCCCTCCAGTTTTTTTTCTTTTAATTCAGGTAAAGAGATCTTAAGTCCCATTGACCTATTATACCATTGATTTGGCTCCAGGAAAACGGAAATTTTGATTCAGTGTTTTATTTCCCTTACGATCCCCCAACACCTTCCAATCTTTCCAAGTTCTTACAAGCCTGTTTTGTTTCTTTTTTTTTATGTTGTTTAATAATTTGAGGAAAGCACCTCATTTCTTTTGTGCTGTGTGCAGGCGGACAGAATCTAAAACAGCATAACAGAATATAGTGGAAAACAAAATGTGAATTTTTTTTCTAGATTACAAAGTAGCTTTATTTCTTAGATCCTTCTTATTAGTCTTCATCATTGTCTTCCTGAATTTGTTTTTTTCTTAGTTTTTCTTCTATTTTTATCTTTACATAATAGGTAATTGACTTTGCATTAGTTCAAAGAAAATGCAGAATATAAATCAGTAGTCTTCTGAAATGTTATATTCAGAGTTATGCTGTGACTTTTCGGATTCCATAGTGTTTGCTGTAAAAATATGTAGATCTTCAGTACAGATATGTAGACTATCTGATTTGCAGGTATGTATAAATTCACTTGGGTGCTTTCATTTTTAAGGCAGTGTGGGCTCTTGGTAACATTGCTGGTGATAACGCAGAATGCAGAGACTTCGTTTTAAACTGTGGAATATTACCACCCCTCTTGGAGTAAGTATTGTAAGTTGTTACCGGCATAGGCTGGGAAAGATGATGCAAGTCATACGTTTGTGTGATTCTAACTGGTTGGCTTCCCTGCTTTTTTGTCTGGTAGCTCCAAGCTTCAGTCTTGTGTTTGGTTATTGAGCTGTGCCAGCAGACTGGTCATTACACGAGCGGTGTTCCACTGGCAGATTTCTTTTCATTATGAGTATTATTCCACTGCTTACTGTACTTTTACAGTGGGCTATAAAGTAGCTTGATCAAAGGGGAAAATGCTACCCAGCACAAGTAGTATTCAATTTATTCTAACTTAAAATACCAAGCTGACTTAAAGCATTTTAAAAACAGCTTAAAGTAACATAATGTGATTGCTTTCCTTGAAGATTTAAAGGGTGAAAGGTTTGATAAGTTTTGATAGGTATCTGGAAGTGAACCTGATTTTTTCCCAGGTATTGAATTTTTCCCAGTCTATTGTGTTAAAAACAGTGAAACAAATGAAAAAAAAAAAGCATCATTAAGTTCTAATATTTTATGCAGCCTTTATTAAAATATTAATTGGGTCTTATGAATTAAAACGTCAGTGTTAGCTCTAGAGTAGGTTGCATTTTCTAACCCCTTTGGAAAGGATTAGTTGAGCCATTTATTTCATATGAGCAGTGGCTTACTTTCTATGCATGTGTATTTGTTTTAGGAATGTGATGTTCGTGCGAAGTAGCAGTCCCTTCTAAGAAAATACTGTCATGAAAGCTATAAAGAGAAATAATGTAAAACTAGTGCCCAATAACAAGATTGGGTTTTTTTTGTTTTGTGTTATAAGGCATTGATGATAATAATAGATGAGAAAAATACTTAACGTTTTCAATGTTTTTATTTTTTATTGTCTCTCTTTGACAGACTGTTAACAAATTCAAATCGTCTTACCACGACTAGAAATGCAGTCTGGGCACTCTCAAATCTCTGTAGAGGCAAGAATCCACCTCCAGACTTCAGTAAGGTATAATGAAGTACTCATTTCAGGAAATTGGAAAGCTAAAAAAAATGTCTGTTTGTTATATAACAGTCTTTGAATCTGGAGGCAAGACTATGTGATCACATTAAAAACAACATAAAATTGAGTCTATCTGTTGTATCTGCTCAATGTTTTCTCTTGTGACCTGTTAGCAATAAAATTAAATAATTAAATGACTGAGAAGTTTGAGAAGTTATTTAGTCAGATGCAGGTAGTCATTCACTGAAACCAGGACAAGCAAGGGGTACTTTTGGCACCAAATCCTTTTGGCCTGGATTTTCTGCCGGTATGTGTTAGAGGATGTGAGTTATGATTGAAGCTTTTATTTCTTACTTTCCTTTTTTTTTTATGTTATGATTACTTAATGAGATGCTGCAGGAATAAAATTTTCCTTGCTGTTTATAGGGCAACAAATTCAATTAATTCAGACTACCATGACAGAGGTGATTTGCCTACGTGCTCTCTCATTCACTTTTTCTCCACTTTTCAAGACAGTAAGACTGTAGTCTCTAGTTAGGAGTATTAGTTTTTTATTTTCAGTATGAAGTTTAATTTCTGGTAATGGTGATGGCAATAGAAGATGGAATAGAGTGTTGAGTATTCTGGGTGATGTTAAAATGATCACTGAATGTAATTTGGAGTCAATTTGCGTGTCTTAAAACTTCACTCACAGAGTACTGAGTTGCTACTTGTTAATCTCTATCCAAGGATTACTAAAAAAGGAGATTTCTGATGTCAGTTAATCAGTCACCTCACAATGGCTGTAGCTCAATTACATCTTCCAGTTTCATTCTGGCAGCAAAAAAAAAAAAAAACAACCAGTTCCTTGCTGCTTAAGCTATTTTAACTTCAGTGGAAGAGGATATCCTGTAGGCAGTTGCTAATAAGAATAGCTCCTTTCCTTTTTGCCCTTGGCGATAGTACTAGCTGAACACATAAAGGAGGCTGAATTATATAGCTAACTCCAGGTTAAAGGATTAAGTTCCACAAAGAATGTGAAATTCCCAATCCGTTTTTGTTATAACTTGTCAGGTTTTAACTGGTGGTAAGGCAAATGTAGCTCACTTCGCTCCATCTATTTCTGTGGAGCCTGAAGGGTATGAGGGCCAGAGCTTTTAGTTGAAGTGAGGCTAGCCATAGCTTGTTTGGTTCAGTGAACATTGATTTTCTTTGTCTTAAAGTGACTGTGAATTGATTATTGCAAATAACCGATTGTGCTTCTATATAAAAAACGATTATTCTTTTGAGTGATTCGGGAAAGCATCAGTAATTCCTGATCATCTGATTATCTCTAGAAGCAGATAGTTGCTCAGCTGTAACAAGAACTAAATACCTAATGTAGTATCTGCGAATAAGTAGGCTGTTAATTGAAATTTAGCCAATTCACTGATTTGAATTGGATGTCTAGTTTAATCAGAAAATGTTTCACCTAGGTCCTGTTTCATAGATGAACTCATGGTTTGGCAGTAAATAGTTTTGCACTTGTATGCCTTCGCAGAATGTTTTCTGAAATACACAAAGCACTTAATTTTGCAACATTTTTCTTTAACCTAGGTTGCTCCTTGCTTAAATGTTTTATCAAGACTGTTGTTTAGCAGTGATCCGGATGTATTAGCAGATGCTTGCTGGGCCCTCTCTTACCTTTCAGATGGACCCAATGATAAAATCCAAGCTGTTATTGATTCTGGAGTGTGCCGAAGATTGGTAGAGTTGCTTATGTAAGTTCTCTCTTTACCAATAATTGTCTTGTAATATAGTTAATATTAACGAATGCAAACTGACTTGTGTTTTTTCACTTGAAGTCTGAATTTATTTCATGAAACAATGAGCATGATATCAGTCTGATAGTTTTTCAGCTATTTGCTAGCTTGCTTGGCTCCTGAGATTTTTTTCAGTGGTTGGCAGTGAAAAATGCTTTTTGTAAAATAATTCTTGATGTTAAATAATAATAAAAAGTAGGATTTCATTTGCATGGAAGAAGAGAAAGGTAATGACTGAAGATGAAGTTTTAATTGTAAATCAATCTCTGAGCTTAAAAATTTTAATTTTCATGTTGTATTTTTTTCTTCACCTTTCTGGGAGATGTAGTTGAAATACGGATTTCTTTTTAATTTTTTTTTTTTTTGAACTCGCAAAGTCTGGAGGCAGGCTTGTGCTACTTCTGAACTGTTGCAGAGTACTTACGTTATGGTTTGTTATTTTCCTCGAAAAGGATACTTAAATCCCTGTGTTCATATGGGGGCTGCAACATAGGTTGCATGGTAGTTCCCAACACTGACAACATAGTACGGGTCCATTTGGTTGCACTTATCCAACTTGTTTAAATAACAGGAAAACAGGATGAAGTAATGTTGTGTTCTCTGTAGCTAAAAGTTTACAACCCAAAACAAATCACTGCTAATTGAAAATGCAAAATTATACTGTGCTACTTGGTAACACCAAGCAATGTTTGTCTTCAGGCATAATGATTACAAGGTGGTATCCCCTGCATTAAGAGCAGTTGGAAATATTGTTACTGGTGATGATATCCAAACACAGGTAAGACGTGTTGATTTAAGAAAAATGAATTGCCTGGAAGAAAAGTAGTTATAAAAATATCATACTAAATTACAATAGAATGCATGTCTAATACAGGTGTCTATATATACGTATAGGCCACATACATTAAGGTCGCAAAAACGCTCCAAGGGTTGGAACACCTCTCTTATGAGGACAAGCTGAGAGAGCTGGGGCTATTCAACCTGGAAAAGAGAAGGCTCCAGGGAAACCTCATAGCGGCCTTTCAGTGTCTGAAGGAGGGCTATAAGAAGTAAGGGTACAGACTCTTTAGCAGGGTTTGTTGAGACAGGACAAGGGGAAATGGTTTCAAACTAAAAGACGGGAGATTTAGATTGGATATAAATTTTTTACAGTAGGCATGGTGAAGCACTGGAAAAAGGTTGCTTAGAGAGGTGGTGGAAGCCCTGTCTCTGGAGGTATTCAAGGTCAGGCTGGATCAAGCTCTGAGCACCCTAATCGAGCTGTAGATGTCCTTGTTCCTTGCAGGGGAGTTGGACTAATGGCCTGTAAGGGTTCCTTCAAACTCAAAAGATTTTATGACATGAAAGTGAAGGAAGCTCTACAAATCTATACTGCTCATTTGACAGTCAGTTTAGTTTGGTGTTCTAATCATAAAATTCCTGCAAGAATGAACACTTTATTACGGCACTGTATGTAATAGATTACTTCATTCTTGAATGGTATTTCAAATGCTGCTTTCCATTAATAATGGACTTATTTATTTTCATTATTGGGAGATTAAATTGTGTTATAATTCCCTTTTCCAAGCCTTTGAATGCAAAGTTCTCATTGTTTTAAGCAGTGCATACACTTGTTATGTCCATAAACTTGTGTAAGATAGTCTGACTGATGAAATTTGTTGCAGAGATATATTTTTTAATTTTGAAAATTAGAATTGAATTTGAAGTAATGTAGGAAAGTTACCAAGGTCCTTTGGTAAAAGGAAAATATTGAAATCAAGTAATTGCCTAATTTATTGTGAGCTCTATTGGAGCAGATTCCATTAAGGAATTAGAAAATGTCTGTCCCTTTAAAAGCAAATGAATAAATTAGGTTTATACTTCTTAGGCATGTAAAAATACATGCTCTGGCATTAAGCAGCCTTATGCAGTCTTGGTGTCTTTAGTCTTCTGATGTGAACATAGTTGAGGGCAGTTTCTTTCCAGTTGTGTAGACAGTTGGATTTCTGTTCAGATGCTACAGTATTGAGCAAATGCTGGATGTTATTTTTGATACTTTTTGTAATATAAATATGTTGCAAAGTATTCTTCTTTTGAAGTTACCTCTAATGTGATTTATCTGTGCATATACATACACAAATCAATCTTCAATTGTCCAATTATTTTAGGTGATTCTGAATTGCTCAGCGTTACCCTGTCTCTTGCATTTGCTTAGTAGTCCCAAGGAATCTATTCGAAAAGAAGCATGCTGGACTGTTTCTAATATTACTGCAGGAAACAGAGCTCAAATTCAGGTACGAATATATATAGTAATTTGGGTGGGTTTGTTTTTGCTAGTTCACTTGATTTTCATTCACAAAGATAAATAAGATGCTACATTGATTGCATTACTTGTTGTAGTTCTAACAGTCCATAATTTTGTGTAAGTTTTGAATGTCTTGAATAAAACGGCCAAAGTGAAGTTTTGTTCAGATCAAGCGAGGCTTGATTTCCATTCAAAATTTCAGATTTTGTGCTTATGTCACATGGTTTTTCAATAGATTTATCTGGCAAGGTGTATCCTGATAATCAACTAGTTGCAATGTTGGAATAGTTCTGAATTTTGTTTTAGCATTTGTAGTTATTGCAGTGCCTTCAAAGAAAACATTATTTCCTTTGATACGAGCAGGCATTGCTTACAACTGTAGTGAGGGTATTAATCTTTTTGTCCTCTGTATATTAACCGTTACCAATTATCATTATCCTCTTGTTGTCTCTTAGGCAGTTATAGATGCAAATATTTTTCCAATATTGATTGAGATTCTTCAGAAAGCTGAATTTCGCACCAGAAAAGAAGCAGCATGGGCCATAACTAATGCAACATCAGGAGGAACCCCTGAACAGATTAGGTAACTTTGTGTATATTGCTATTTTCTCTCCCTAGATACCTTTTCTAAGGCATTTTCTTCCTCGAATTGAATCCTGACAAACAGAGCAACAAAAAACTAAGTATAACTGTAATTTTTTTTAAGTTCTGACTGTGTGCTGACTTAAACATGTAGAAGCTCAGAAAAAATGAGGGAAATTTATGCAATAGAATTAATAAATGAACTCAGTTGCATCTCTCTATAGGAGAACTTAAGGACTTTCATTGGTTTCTTCATGTATTTAAACTCACTAACAGTGTTACTTCATGCCGATATCTAACTTTTCCCAAAATGGGATTTGATTAAAAATCTACTTAGCAACTATCAAAATACTACAGAGAGTGGATCTGTTGAATAACTTGAATAAAATGCTCTCTAGTTTCTCAGAATGCCATTAACATGTAATCAATTTTAATCAATAGTTGATAAATGGATTTTAAAATGATAGTGTAAAGCATTAAAAATCTAAAAGGCTGAGCACACGAAGTTATGTAGCAACTCCTCCAGCATGTTCAGGAGATTTGTTGCAATAAGTGCATGTTTGTTTATTTAAAAAAAGAAACAAACAAAAAACCCCACCACATTCTGATTTTCTCACTGTACTGCCACTACGTGTTTTCAGTGGTAAGGAAAGTTTGTTGGTATTGTGTATTTATTGTTGGTAGTTTGGGTTTGTTTTTGTTACTTTAAGTGCTTGCACAACGTGACATCTTAAATTTAGTACTAGATCTTCAAATACAGAACATACATGTAATACCATAAAGGTTGCTTCTTATCACAAAATACAGAGATGCTATCGCTGTCATGAAATTTTAGCTCTTCTAAGATCCCCAAAGTACTACTGTCCAGCTGCACGATTATTGAAAACAACTAATAAATACTTAAACAATCATTTGATTCAGACAGACATTAGTGTCATCATTTTCCATGCAGACTAGAAACAAGGGCACAGGTAACGTCTTCCAGAAGTTAGGATTTTGTGCAAAATGGGTAAAAGAAATAGGTTGCTCAAAATAGTATTTTGTTGTATTTACTGTCATGTCCTTTACAGTTGGTAATACTAGTATCTTAATGGGTTAACGATATGAACTGTGTTAATTCAGAGCAATGTCTCCTCTTCTTACTCATTTATAATGTGTTTACATTATTATTTTTTTCACTGCAAAGTTTCTAACGTCTGAGAAAGGAACTTACTGCCAAAACTATCTTCTTCTTGTGTACTCGTTCAAATCCATCTGAAGATGATAAGAGAAAGGAAGTTGAATAGACTACAAATGTGGAATTCCAGTTAGGAATGTACATTAAATATTTTCATGAGGATATTTATTGTATTTCTGACTGAGGTTATCTTTGTGTTTCATGGTTAAGATTATTTGTTGTAGTTGTTTCAGCCATTTTGTTTATAACAAAATGGTGGCTAATGTGTGACAGTGTCATGTAAGAATAAATGTGCTGGTTTATCAGTCCTTCTTTTCCACCCCAACCTCTTCTATTTTTTCTGCTGTCCTAAAGGTATTTGGTAGCACTCGGTTGTACCAAGCCTCTTTGTGACCTCCTGACTGTGATGGATTCAAAAATAGTACAGGTGGCTTTGAATGGACTTGAAAATATCCTGCGTCTTGGAGAACAAGAGTCTAAGCAAAATGGAATGGGCATTAATCCTTATTGTGCCCTTATAGAGGAAGCATATGGTAAGAATTTATTTACTGTAAGGCTACATACTTAAACTTATCTGTTCCAGGGAAATGTAAAAAATGTAGTGAACTGTTTTGGTGAGTGTAATATAAGAATTTTTAATTCAAGCATACATAGACTTTAAATCATTGCAAATGAAGTAGTGTAGTTTGGTGGGAAAAGCAGTTAAATGCAGAAAGCTTTTGGATGTTCTTGTCTGTGTTTATGAAACGTGCCTAAAGAGGAACATTCTGAGAACTGCTGAACGAACAGGTATTCTCCTCTGTTGGAACCGCAGTTGGCATAAATTTATCACCTAAACCTGAAGCATGGTTGTGTTGCTTTAATACATAATTCTGTCTTGTTCAGTTTCATTACCATATAGGGATGAATGATCAGAGTTAGTTTTGCTTATTCCTGAAGTCAGTCACTTTTTAACATAGTAAATATCAGTAATTGCAAGAATCCACTTCAGGTGATAAAATAAGTTTGAGTGTATGTGGAAGTATTTTGTTCTGTTTCTTTTTTAAGATTTGTAAAATCAAACTACATTTCAAAAGCAGTTTAAACTATCAAAACTAAAATTACATTTGTAGAATTTCATGGCTAGATACTCTGACTTACAATTTAAACGTAGGTTTTGTTATCATAATGAGTTCAGCATTATTTATGGAGGCTTATCTTTTTGTAGTTTCTGACAGCGTAAAAATGGCAGATGTCTGTGTGTCAACAACTGGTCATAGCAGTTCTGAATGACTGTATTATACCTGACCAGATGGCACTAACATTTCTTCAAAGTAGGTGCTAAATCTGAATTCTCTGTTTAGGAGCTGCATTTCTAAAATCTGCAACCTGCAGGACCTTCTTTGTAGCCTAACAGATAAGAGGAATAAAAGTATTTATTTAGCTTAATGAAATTTAGTCTGATCCAAATCCTAAGTCTGTTCTAAATTTCACTTACAAATAGAGAACCTAGACATTAAATTTGGTAGTTGAGTAGGGGAAATAGCTGATGGCATCACGCTTATTTCTCCAGCCTCTATCGTAACCAGGAGAATTTATTTTTAGCTCTTCCTAATTTGATGTAAATTGAAACTGAAATGTCTTAAACAGCTAAAAATGAGTTCTGAGTCCCCATCTAACTGACCTCCAGGTACTCTGACAGCAGGTTATTTCCTCCAGCTTGCACACGATAAGCCTTTGGAAACGGAGCATCATCAGATTACAGACTAAATTTGAAAATAGTGATACTAGTCTGATAGATGTGATGATAGAATTTAGTGGTTTGGAGGACTGCGAGAGTGAAAGAAAAGAAATGAAGGTATTGGAAATTGCTGTGGCAAGCAGTTTTGTGCTATCCTGACTGCACGCTTATTTGCTTTCTGTGTATCCACATTCTATTTCTACGTAGATACAATAGGCTCTTCCTCCCTAGATAAATTTATATTCTTTTAGTATAAAAAATACCTTGAACAGCAGAAGGTGTTGCAGAAAATGAAACCTGGAAATACATGAGTTAAGAAATGCAGTAATGTATGCATTAGGAGCACTTGGCATGGAAAAAAAAGGCAAAATGAATGGAGAGGGAGGGGAAAAAAAATGCAACCACCCTATTGTATGTGAAAATCAGTTACGTCAAATGAAAGAAATGCAACCCCAAACTATCTCAGTTCATGTACATATCACCACAAAGTTTTCACACTTAGAACCAGTTTCCCTTTAAATTCTTCTGAAGAAACTAGGTGATGAAAATGTTTTGTTTTGAACTTAGGACTTGATAAAATTGAATTTCTTCAGAGACATGAAAACCAAGAGATCTACCAAAAGGCTTTTGAACTCATAGAGCATTACTTTGGTGTTGAAGAAGAGGATTCCAGTATTGCACCTCAGGTGGATGAAAGTCAGCAGCAATTTGTTTTCCAACAGCAGGAGGCTCCAATGGAGGGGTTTCAGTTGTGAACTATTGAAGTGAAGACAAGTATAAAATGTATACACTTGTAGAGTTTTTGTTTGTTTTCCAGAAGTCTTTTCTTTATGGCCAAAGGTAGAGGGAAAGCTGAGAATGTTTTGCAGAAATAGATGAAGAAGCAGCTCATGCACTTTTATATTTTGTTAGATACAACTGTTCTTTGTTCTGTATTTGTTTGGGTTTTTTTTTTTTTGTTCTCATATGTACAGAAAACAACTGTGAGTAATCACGTCTAAAGTAAAGCATTACATGTGATCTATCAGGAACTGCTAAGCTAAGACTTAAAAGGATTTTAGGCAGTGGTTCTGAATCTTTCTTGTAGTCTCAAACTGCATATCAGCAATACAGTTACTGACAGTTGTATTTTTGGCAGTAGGCTTGACTTGCCCAGTCTATCAAATCTACCTCTTGTATTGAAGCATTGAACATTGCTTCAGAACTAAGGCATGAAATAAAGATGAGCTTGTTAGAAGCTGAATTGGAATGTGAAAAATATTTATTTAAATTATGAAACTTCCACGCATTACTTACTTTACCACACACTGTTGGAATTTATTTATAAAATGTATTTAAAGACATAATGCATATCTATAACGATAATTACGCAATATATAATATTGAGTACCTGAAAAAGCTTTTACACAATTATGTGGGAAGAGACTGTTTCAGAGGTTTTCAAATTGGAATCAGCAGAGAGCTTGCTGGTCATTTGGTGCTTGCTCTGTAATTAAAGCTGCTAAATGGCATTTAAAGTCAGCCACAAATACAATACTTTGCTGTGGAAGCGGTTGCTGTAGTTACCACAAGAATGCTGCAATCGTGGATGACAGAGATGGTCATTTGTACAGATGGAAATGCAAAGCAGATGGTTTACAGCTGTCTCCTGCCAAAATGTAGTAACACCACTTCAGCTGAGGAAAGCAGTGTTACTCTTTCTAGTAACAGTAGCTTCTTAAAGGTTGAGAAAGTAGGTGTTGCATTTCTGACCAAATATGCTGCCACCACTTGAGTTCTGTAAGTTTGCTAACTCAGTTCTCGTCTAGTAAGACTATGAAAATACTGCAGTGAGGAATGAACGGAGAATCGCTCCTTTCCAGCTAATTGACAATATGTTATACTGTAAATACACATTAAGTATGTGGACACCAAAACTAACTAGAAGTTACTGTATTCTAAACATTTAGGCTCTACAGTACACAGTGTTTGCTGTTTAAAACACTAACAGAAACAGAATTCTAATATTCACGTTAACAGTTTTGAGTACAGAAAAATGTGTGCTGTGCTTGGACTTGCATATACATAGTGTTTCTGGAATATTAGCAGTATGTTTCATTTGGAGAAACTAATACTTTGGATTAATTAAAGTATATTTTTGTTTTTTTTCCCTGTAATTAATGTATTATCTTCAAACTCCTGGGTTAAGTGAGTTGGCATATGACAGCATTTCATACTTCATAAAAAGCTGCAATTTAAACATGAAATTACTTATCCCATGGCACTGTGCACAATATTTTAATGCACTGAAAAATACATATTAAAGGTGATAACCATTTACAGTACCATTTTATATTTAGATTTTTTTTATGTGCAAGTTAGAATTCTAAAATGTTTTGCTTTGATGTTGCAGCAATATATAATGTATTGTAATTGAATGTGAGACTTGAAGTGGATTTTTTAAGATTAATGGTCAGTTTTGACTAAGATGTAACTGGGAGGAACGAAATCTCTTTTTGAAGTCTTTTTACTGGAATTTAGAGGTGTAAGAAGCGTGTATATAGGAGTGCTGTTACTTTATGAACTCTGAATAATGAGATATTTTATCAAATGACACTTTAAACCTAGATTTGTACAGCATACAGTGGTTTTGAATAGTGTGATAATCTGAGTACAGCTGCCAAATTTTCATACAATATTAGATGATTGTATTTGTGCCCTTTTTACTCTCACAGTTTTCTGTTTGCATAAGCTGACCTTCCTTCCTGCCATCTGCTCAAAGTACAGGGTAGTGATCATGGAAATCTACTAGGGTTGCTAGTAAACGCTGAATTTCAATGTTCTTCTAGTGTAGAAATAAAGAATTCAGGTAACAGGGTATTCCATTATTTCTAACAAACTTGTTTTGATAATGTTACGTAACCAGTTGTGCCTGCTTTTTATTTGGAGGACCTTACAAACCCTGCATTTAGAAGCTTCTCTAACTTAAACCAAATCTGAACTATAAAAATCTCGATTAAAAGACTTGAAAATGAAACAAGGGGGCGTACAAAGTATTATATTTGTTTTGAAAGAATGTCTTCAGTTTTGTGGATATATTGTCTGAACAGTTAGTGACTGCACTTTACGCATTTAGATAAATATATTTCATGTCTGATATATTTAAGTGTAATAGTTTAAAAGTGAGATAAAAGTGATGGACTTTAGCTAATGAAACATTATTTGAATTCGAAGTTATTTGAATTCACCACTTGGTTTACTCTGACGTTGTTCAAAAAAACATATCTTTGTAAGCATAAAAGATGGTCCTTCCTGTTATATCATTGGATTTATTGCACGTTTGGTTAAAAGCACATTAATGAACAGTACAAAAAGATGACGTCTTACAGCCAGCTCTGGTGCAGTCATCTGTCAGTAGAGATGTGAGCATGGCAATGTTGCCTAAACAGATGAAACCAGTGAAGGGAAAAAAAAAAAACAACTGAAAAAAGCGTTTTGGGGGGCTTTGGTGTTAATTCAAAGGGTACCATTAGTTTTGCTTAAACGTGAATACCAGCTAGCTAATCTATGCAACTATGCAAAACGTGAAACTTTATTTTTCAGTTCTCTACTCTTGACACACTGAATCATATCTGATTTCTTTATCATTGCACTTTTGTCTGAGGACTGGTTCATACAGCTTTTTAATTTTCCAGTATTTGCTTTAAAAAGTGTTGCTAGCAGCAATCAAAAAGTGGTAATAATGTTGGCCCAGAAATAAGTTGTAGGAGAAGTTTGCAACTGGAAAGTTTCTGTTGTCAGGTCTGTCTTTAAAAACAAAAGGATGCACTATTGTCTTTCCTTCATGGCTACTTCTCAGTTGGGTTAAATTTATTAAATTGTCCAGCTGAGGACTTTTGTCATTGGTCTGCCAGCTGATAAAAGTTCAGCGGTGACCTCAAGAGTTCACTGAAATCTGGAATGAGAAATTTCAGTTACCGCACAAGATCTTCATATAATGTGTACAAACTTAACATACCCGTATTACCTTCAGATAGCAATAGTGCATCTTTAAATCCAGGCCAAAGGCCCGTTACTGTAACAAAACACACGAGTAGTATGCAATATTACGGAATGTTAAGTCTCCAAATACCATACGGAAACCAATAAAAACCTATTTTGCAGAAGTGTGCTGTATTTGGTGTTTTAATGAGTGTGGCTTCTTAAGCTAATGTTGTTTCGAATACAGCACTGGGGAAAATGAATTCAGAAAGGCTGGTTTGTGCACTGGCAGCACCTCATGTTTTTAAATAGATTTTTAAACATCTGACCAAACCTATAGTTGTATGATGGTCACGTGCAGAACTGAGCACTTGTTTGGGGAATTCTTACTGAAGTTTTTAAGGACTGGAGAATTTGGTGATCATCAGTTTGTTTCCTTTACCTTCCTTTCCCCAAACTTCTCCTCTCAGTATGTAAAATCTGAAGCATTCTTGCTGATTAGTTTGTTACATGCTTAGAACTACAAAAATTAATTGTATGTCCCCTTATTTTTGCACTTTCAGTATTGCCTTCTGTTTGGTCTTTGCTGTATTTAACCTTTCATTGAGAAAATACAACTACTTTTTCAGTAAGGAACTCTGATGTTTTCAGTACAGCTCAACATCGAGCCTGAATGAAAGGTTTTAAGGCAGACTGTGGACACTGGGTGAGCCCTTTACCTTTCATTCTTAGGCATCTCCCTCATCTTTGCAATTATTGGTTTTAATCACATGCAACGCACTCTGATTTTAACCAGGTGAAAGTGTGTATGCTGTCTTTAATAAATACCTCAGTTTCCGTGATCTCGGAACCACTGCTGTTAGCTCCAGTTTGTGCAATGCTACCGTTGTCCATTTGGTGGTGAAATTCACTAACCAGTTAAGTTAACTGACTGTTAACTTTGCTCCTACAAGGACACAGGGCATCTCACGGTTACTTTGGCTTTGACTCCGCTACCAGTGCGGCCTCTTTCCTCCACTTCTCCTTCTTTGCCAAGTTCCAGCTTGTCAGGGACTCGTGCCGTGCCGCAGCCTGCAGAAGGAAAACCCTCCTTGAGAGTAATGTTGTGAGTCACCATGATGGAGAAATGGGCCTGGTCTCAGGATTAACCACCAACTTAATGCTTTGTTTCAAAGCAATGAGAGCACATTACCTTAAGTTCTCACAGATTCCCATCGCTTTGAGGTATGCTACACAGAAGCTAGCCAGCAGTATACTCACCTTTTTTGCTGAAGCGATCACTGCAAAACAGGCAACAATTGAAAGGCCGATCATGATGTAACAAGCTTTAACGCGGGCTTTGTTCCTTGCCCTGTCTAGCATCTCTGGCCTGCAATTAAAGTATTGGAATGGAGTCACTAAAAAAACCGAAGCATCTCTCCAGACCTCACAGTTGTAATATCACTACTGCAAGAGTGAAAAATAAATTGGCTCTGGAAAGAAGCATCTTCCTATTGCTGTGGTGATTGGGTTTGTACCACCCAGGAGCACCCTCAACCATTTCCAGTGGAAAAATGGCATTTAAAGGATTGAGAAAGGTTTTAATCTCAAACAAAAACGAAAAAACAACCAAAACCATTTGAACTGAAAAGCTTGAGGTTTAACACAGTGGAAAAGGACAAATGACAGGCAGCTCTGCTGTACTTCCCCCCAGTCCTCACAGCAAACGCACCAGGATGCAGGGCAGGTTCCTGGCTAATGGCTGGCAATGCCACGATTACAAGGAGCCCCTTTCATGTTACAGCACAAGCACAACGTCTTTAAAACAAACCGCACAACAGACTGTCACCTAAAGCCATTAATCCAGAAGCCATTTGTAAGAACAAAAGCAAAGCTCTACGTGTTATTGGTCTGGCTTATAAACCTAATTTTATTTCTCAGTGCACTAATTGAAACTCTTCAGAAGCAGGTTTTCACTTTCCCTGCTTTCTGCCTCTGCTTTAAGGAGAACAGACCTTATTATCTCTTCTAATTGCACATTAGGGCCTCTGTTACTCAATCCTTCATCAAGGTCCTGGCTAAGCCTCTGCCCAAGGCAGTAACAGCTGTTTGCTGTCATTGATTTAAACATTTTGACCGAGGGCTACAGGTTTGACCCTCGATACCACACATCTTCAGCAGCCGCATTTTGTTCACAGGTAGCAAACAGTACCTTGCAATGCTTTATTAACACTGAAAACTGATACAGTTCACCTTCAATGTCTTAAAACTAACTTCTTTCAGAACGTTGTGATGAGCCCTAGAAATGCGTTGCTCGCACAGAAGGCAGGAAGTCATTCCAAGTGGTTACTGTGCACATGTGCAGGGATTAGCAAAGGCCTTTTACAAATACCTCCCAACGACTTCAGTAGTGCAAGTAATGCTTCTGAGACCCGCCTGAACCTTCCTGTGAGCAAAGGCAGTGAGATAAGCCCTGAGCAAGAGCAGTTGGACCCTCTGGGAAGCTGCTGCTCAGCCCCGGAAGCAGCAGCAATGCTGCTGGGAACAAACAGGTGGAGGAAAGGCTGGGGGACACCTCACTGCTTCATACAGCTCTATGTACTGCAATAGCACAAAGTGGTGTCCTGGAGACACCTTGGGAAGAGTAACTTACAGCAAGTTGAGGTGAGCAGAGGGTCAACCAGAGGCTGAGGCTGCATCAAGTACTCAGCTGCCCTAGGATTTGCCTTTGGGGATTTTTTTTCTCACGGTCTCTTTATCTATTTTTTTCCTCATATTCTTCTTTAAGCTATAATAAATTAAAGTTTGGCTGATGCGATCATTTAGCGGCTCCCAGTTCCTTTAGAACTGTTTATGGGAGCAATAAATAGAACACGCAGTTTATGATAACATCCTTCTCTGATTACACGTCAGGAATAAACAAACAAGGCAGTGTGGATATATACCAACTACATGCAGAGACCAAGGCTCTCTGCTCAGAAGGATCCAATTATAGCATTCTTAATTACAGCATCTGGGAACTCCGGTAGGGAACATTTTTTCTTCCTTACCTATGAGCAGCACAGGAAAGTTTTCTACCTGCTAGTTCATTTCAAAGCTCTCCGTGCCAAAAGTGCTTCCCAGTTTGAGCTCTGCAGAGCACCGCTGGGCACCCTTTGCCTCATGCCCTTCAGCTCACTGCTACCCTTGGAATATACCTGGAGCACTTACGGGATCCTCGGAGGAATTTCTTCTTCCGTCTTGAAGCGACCGGTCCAGAGGAGGATTTTCTTGTCAAACTTTGAAGGTTTGTAGCTTGCAACCACCTTGTGTGCCTGTTCAGCTGAAGGTTTGGAAAGAAACACCCCATCAGGCTGCTGTGATGAGTGGCAGTAATGATGGAAAGAGCAAATCCCTCTTAGTGCCCTGGTGGTCAGCGGGGGAATCATATCAGAGAATTATATTTGGGTTGGAAGAGACCTTAAAGCCCATCCGGCTTCAAACCCTTGTTGAGGGCAGGGCTGCCCCTCACCAGCTCAGGCTGCCCAGGGCCTCATCCAGTCTGGCCTTGAGCTCCTCCAGGGATGGAGGTGCTTCTCCCTCTGTACAGCCCTCTGAACCACCTCCTTTGGGGAGCATCCTTGTGGCTCTCGTTCGGACATCCCTCTACCTACTGCCTTATACTTGGGCATTTAAGCCAGAAGGCAAAGTAACGAGGCCCACGGTGACCGCAGGGGACCCCCAGTCCCCAGCCCAGCTCTGCCCTTACCGCGGGGGACTGCTGGGCCCCGCCCGGGCCCGTCGCCGGCGGCGGCTCTTCGTAGTGCGGCCGGATGGAGCAGCGGGGCGCCCCTCACCCGCCCGGGGCGGAGACGCAGCGGCAGCGACAGCATGGGCACGTCCGGGCAGCCCGCACCGCCGGGTCCCTCGCTCTGCTCTGCTTTGCTCTGCTCTGCTCAGCTCTGCTCAGCTCTGGGGGGGCTGAGAGGAACCGCCTGCCTCACTTCACCCGCCCACCTTAAAGCAGTCATATGGAACTGGTGAGAGAAACACTCGGGGCGGTCCAGGCTCACTCAGTACCAAAATATCCTTTGGGGAAAACAAATAACAACAAAAAACAAACATTAAAAGGAAGTCTGGAAACCAGTACAGAATATGTATTTAGCAAGCAGCCAGTGGCAGTTCTATGCAGGTGGCCCACAGTGTCTCAGCTGGAGCGCTTCCAGTGCATGGATGTTACATCCAGTGCTGATGTTACATCTCCCAGCCGTGACAGGGCAAGGTCAGGTTGGCTATCCAGAAAAGGTTCTTCTCCAGAGGGTGGTCAGGCACTGGCACAGGCTCCCCAGGGCAGTGGTCACAGCCTTAAGCTGCCACAGTTTAAGAAGCATTTGGACAGCGCTCTCATACATACGGTCAATTTTCTTGTGGTCCTGTGTGGAGACAGGAGCTGGACTTTATAATCCTTATGAGTCCCTTCCAACTCAGGGTGTTTTGCAATTCTGTGATTCTACGATCCAGCCAATGCCAGAACCCCAGAATGCATTGTTGTCTGTTATCACAATGAATGCCATAAAGCTCTCGAAGGTGCACTGGCAGAACGGAAGGGGCCCTGTTCACCGGGGCTGCATCATGAGGTGGCAGCATGCAGGCCTGTGCTCAGTGGGAGAGTGTGAGGAAGAAGACGTGAATCATTTGTAGCCAAAACTTTATTCCCCGTCCTCAGCAGCACATCCTGAGGTAGGCAGCTCTTTCTGACAGCAAATTGTTAAAAAAATTAAAACCAGCTTCCCGCATTCTATATTGGAATAAAATTTCCTGCAAATGAGATGCTCTTTAAACAAACCAAGTTTATCTAAGCCCTGTGCAAAAGCCAGGCACTGGCTTTCTCCTGTCTGTTAACAATTATAGGGAGGAAGAACATGCACCTCTGCGCATGCTCAGAGCAGCTCTGCCCTTCTCCGTGATGTCTCTGTGGAGATGGAAAAGCACCAAAAGAAGTGACCAACAGCTTCAGTGTCCATTATTCAGTATTATTGCAATGAATGACATACAACCCCAAAAGGTGAATGGCGCAGCTTCGCACTCTTCACTAACAAAACACCATTTCTGTCCCCGACTTTCCTGGACATCAGTGTTTGGGGATCGTGTGTTCCTCTCTGACCCTTTCAGAGATAAAAAAAAACTTGAAGATGGACCCATATACACACTAGCATTGTGGCAAACTGTGGTGGGATCTTTCCAAACGAAGAAAGCAGAGCATGCCCTGCTCTGGAAAGAACCGTCCCCTTTGGCCCTGCAGTCACACCTACACAGATGCTTAAGGATGTGCAGCAGAGATTGGAAACTTTTTGTCTATTTTATTTTGTTTTACTTAATTTTTATGAGCATTTTCTGCCAATAGTAGCTAGAAAACCTGCTGCATCCCCTCTCCCGGCTCTGACTGATTATGCTTTGCACAGAAGTTGTGAGTTGCTGGAGAGACAGACAGCTCATGGAGGTCATGGACAACGGGGACTTGGTGGCTCTGGCGAAGTGGACCAGAGGTGCGCATGCAGCTGAGAGGTACCTAGGAGGATGGGATGTAATCGTTCTTTCATGCTCTTCCCCTGAATTTCTGCCTTATGCGATCCTTTTCATTACGGATGGCCCCTTCGGGACTCTTGTGCTGCTGTCACCGCCCTCTGGAGGCACTTCCCCCCCTGTCCCACTTGGCCACCCACCCATCGGGCACTGCGGGAAGCGCCGCGGCTTCTGGCAGGTGGGAGCAGTGGATGGGGGGCTCTGCTACTGCTGCTCACGGCCAAACCAACCTGCAGGTGAGGAAATGAGGCAAGCCGATTCAGTTTTCAATAAGGACATGACTTTAATCACCCCACTGTTGGAAGAAATGATATGCTCACTGCTTTTGAAAGCAATGAATACGTGTACAACCTTTTAGCCAAATTAGCCTTTTGGAAGTCATCATGTGATGAAAGCTTTGTGTTCCTCTTTTTGCTGCATTGGCAGCCAAATTGTAGGAGCAGCCAAACTCCTAGATAGGAGTATTCCTATACTCCTATAGATAGATTTGTATTCTGAACAGTGCTCACAACAACTGAAGCACAAATGACAGCAGTTATCGTACAAATGCATGTGCATAAAACTGCAGTATTTCCAGTCGGCTACAGAAAGTACATAATTGCTCAAATATATATATAAATTACACCCTTGCCATTCAAATTACCTAAAAAATGTCTTCCCAGATAGGTATGACATACATAAGTCTGCATCTCAGTAATTTCAGAAATTGTGTCCATTGCTGAAATGTGATCTATAGACATTTTAGACAAATCCGAGTAGAAAAATCATGCAGATCTACTTTGCAGCATATAAATAGAAATGCTAGAAAAATAGATCTATTGCATATAACAATAACACAATGTGTAACAGCTAGCCTGCCAAGCTTCATTTTGACCTGCGACAGCATCCCAACATTCTATATCTAAACAGAAACATGGGCCAAACTGAAGAGGTCAGCATCTTTTCTCAGTTATGTGCACAGAAGTTAAAGCTGCAAAGCAGGGTTTCTCTGGTCCAGGCCAGGGGCCTCATGAACACATAGAAATGTTCTTCACAAGCCTTCTGCTGCTCAGTGTCTGAAGAAGCTGTTCCCCAGCTGTGAGACAGCACCATAGGAAAGCTGTGCCCTGCGCAGCACAAGTCTTGGCCATCCCTTGACTAGGAGATGCAGTGTGGATGTTCCAGCTGGCAGTCCTCCTTCCTAGAGCGTCTCTTGCACAGAAGATGCTGTGTAGCCATATTCATGGAGTTGTAGAGCAGAGACTTCCAGTGCAGCAGCTCATTCTGGTGTGATTTTTATGCACTGGAGTGGTGTAATGCCATGTTCTTGTAAAAGTTAGACTTTTTGAACAAGCGTCAATAAAGCTAAAATTCACAGGGCGCATTCATGCTGATTGTGATCATTACGTTATTTATACTAATGAGGGGAATTAATTTGTGCTTGTAAGCTTTGACCTTGCACATTGTGGTGGAGACCATTTCCTTCCTTCAAAAAAGAGGACACTTGGGGACAAGTGTAAAGGGTCCTCTCTCTACATAGAATCATAGAAGCGCTAAGGTTGGAAAAGACCCACAGGATCATCCAGTCCAACCATTCGCCCTTCACCAATGGTTCCCGCTAAACCATGTCCCTCAACACAACATCCAAACGCTCTTTGAACACCACCAGGCTCGGTGACTCATGAGTTAGAGAAAGTGCGTGGGGCAAATCAGTGTATTTCTGAGTATAGGAAAAAAGTAAATGAGCCTACAAACAACTGCAGTGGTCCAGGTAAGTCCTTCTATTTTTACACAGCCCTTTCTCCAGTTCATTATCCCTCTGGTAAATACAAGGAACTTTGAATGTTGCTGCAGCACTCGCATGGAATAAGGCACGCAGTTTTGGGCACGGAATTTAAAACAAAGGATTCACCCAAACTGGGTGAAAAGGTTGCTTTTGGATGTTCAGGAGAATAGAAAGCCTATCTTAAAAGTGGAGAGAAAAGGACTGGACTTGTTTATCCTGGCAAACAGAGACTAGGAGTGGGCTCTGGTACTTCTTCTGGTACTTCAACAGTGCCCAGTCATATGCTGGACAGCCTTTTCCTGGACAGAGTCCTTGTTGCTCTTTTAGGAACAGCTTTCTCCTTTACTGGTGTCTGCCCAGACACTTGAAAATGGCAGTTTCCATTCACAGAGCTTTTCTCAGCATTACATGAGTCTGACTCAGTGATCCGGGAGCTGGAAGACTTCGAGTCCAAGGAAATCTGGCTGACAGCAATGCTGCCCACACTCTTGGAGGAGTACGTGTAAATCATCTTGAGGAAGGCAGACTTCGTATTTGTTTCTTGCTTGTAAATTATGATATAGCACTTAGGAAAAAAAGTGCAACAGAGAATCCCATAATTGGATATTAATATAACAATAATCTCCACTGCTGGTAGGTATTTGCCAAAGGTAGTTACATAGACAGGGATAAATACAATCCATGCTATGAAGTAAATTAGCATGCCAAAGGTTATGAACTTAGCTTCGTTGTAGTTCTCTGGTAACTTCCTGCCTTTAAAGGCACATATGAAGCAGATGAAGGCTAGAGCAGCTATGTAACCCAGCATAATCCCAAAAGCCACAACAGAGCCCTCGTTGCACTCCAGAATTATGGCTCTCGGAATAGAGAAATTTTGCTTTACAAAAGGCGTCCTAAATATTAGCCAGAAGGTGCAAATGATGACCTGAATCCCAGTGCAGATGAATACAATGGTTATAGGTTTATAGGCACATTTCAAGAAATTCTGCAGCTTGGGATCAAAACTAAAGGCTAGTAAAATTTTTAGTGATTTTATTAAAATACACGAAATGCAGAGTGCAAAGCTTATGCCGAAGAGGGCTTGCCGAGTTCTACATTTGAATTCTGTGGGTTCACCTATGAAGAACACAGTGCTTAAAAAAATGAAGAAGTGGCTAAGGAGGATAATATAGCAGACAGTTAAGCCTCCGGATGCCTTTACAACTGGTGTGCTCAAGTTTTTAGTGAATATTGCACTGATGGAAAAAATGAGCACAACCCCAAAGGCGGAGAGGAGGAGCAGGAAAATAGCGAACCAGTCTGTCCAGCCGAGGAAGTGGATCGTTTTTCTGTAGCATGTAGTGCTGTTCACGGGTGCCCAGTAGGTTTTGTTGTGGCACCGGTAGCAATAATCCATATCTGAAAGCAGAAAAAAATGGAGGTGACTCAGGAACCCGAAGCAAGTAAACTACTGAGTGAATGGTAAAGCCTTGTGATACAAGAAGGTGGGAAGGGATATGGGGCAAAAAGTGAGGCATGGGCCAGGCCTGCAGCTACCTGGAGTACCCCTTGCCATGGACACACCACAGGGATAGAGCTCGGGAAACCTTCACTGACAGCACGGTGGTGGCCTGAGTTTGAACCAATTGCCCTACAGAGAGTGGAACTGCAGCTCTTTCATTTACCTAGTTCAACAAGAAAAAAATCTTTCTTTGTTCAGAAATCTTTTGAAATGCAACAGCAAGAACACACACTGAGGTAGATTCCACATTCAAAGGTTACTTTTCCTGTGAAATTCCTGTTATCTGCTACGGAGAAATGTCACAATTGTTTGAATAATAAAAGGGATAACTTGCAATTTCTTTTTTTTTCTAACTATAAGGCTTTAGAAGTACATTGTACCTCAATTTTCTTAATTCCATCTCTCTTCTCCATATTTAATGCCTTCCTTTTTTAAACCTTACTGAAACTGTAAATGAACCAGCATAAGCATCAGATTTGATGGTAATACTACTACACTGTCGTATGTAAAACATCATAGTACTCCTTAAGATAGAAAGTATGCCAGCAAGCAAATAAATAACCCTTGTACTTGCACTGGGCTTTCTGTGTTGCAGAAAGACACAGAAGCAAGGCTCTACTGTCATGAGAATGTGTCATCAGCCATACTTTCCATCCAAACACAAATAACAATATTGAGCCACAAAGTCTAACTGCGTAAAGTTTTGTATTCTAAAGAACATGGAAACCTCATTTTATATGCAGAATACTGTTCTTCTCTTTTTTTTATCTGTAAAACTAAGCATTAACAAATGTTTTAACCTCATTCCAAAGTTATACCCACGGTTGCCAAGGTGCATTATTCACAAACAAAGCAATTCTATTGATCTCTAAATAAACCTTTATTTGGATCACAATTCTTTACCTGTTTGATTGCTGTAATGGTTTTCTGGGCAGTAAACACACTCGTAGCAGCATGTGTGTGGACTTTCTGTAACCTTTTTCATCTGTCCTGGTCTGCAGTGCTGGGAGCATGTTGATGGAACCTTCTGCATTGTACAGAGAAGAAAAATAAGTAAATAAATAAGCTCAGGCATTACTGGTTACTATGGACCATTAAAATATGCCTTCAATAGGCCTATGATTTGAACTCTTTTTTTGTATCTAACATACTTCTAGGGAACCTGAAAATGATGTTGAAAAATGTGATGTAGGCTCTGTATGTCTTATATTTTCTCCACACTCTCAGGAAGAGACAGGATGGGGCCCTATCTACCTGACCATTTCATTTTTTGGCCCTTAATCAGTGTGATTGTATGTAACTTTTAAATACACATCCAAGTGTCTCATTCGGCTTTGAAACTGGAAGTTAGACCTCTGGGATCCAGATCCAGAGAAAGAACAGAAGCATCTGGGAGGGGCTTCAGATGGACCACGCCACACATGCAGTCCTGACACCCTGCTCAGCAGCTCTGAGTGCAGAGCAGATTACCTGGCTCTATGGGACATGTTTCTGCCATGTCACCCACACAGTAGCTCACCCCTGGGTCATCAGGCACTATTCCAGGTTTGTGTGGTCAGGACCTTCTCTCAAGAGCTGGATTCAGAGCCTTCTTCCAAATATAAGCCTTGTAAATGGACGGACAGTCCTAAGAGATGCTGCTGTTTCTTCTCCCTCCAGGTTAGGACTTACAAGCTGCCATCCTGGGCAGTGCCGTGAAGAGGGACAAGATGAAAGGTCTTCTGTCCTTAGCCTCTTCTATCGACTAAGGCTACCCAGAAACTACATTCATCCCACCTTGTAAACGGCCTTTCCTCTGGCCTGCTAGAACAGTGCCACACTTCACCGTGCACTGATGACATTATCCAGCTGGAGCTGGCTGGGGCCAACCACTCCTTCTGTCTGCACTGGTGCTGGGACTCCATATGGTGCCACCTACCTCATACTCCTGTGTTTGTGCTGACTCCAGCTCTAACAGGAGTAAATAATCAACAAGGCTTTTTTTTTTTCCCCTCAGCTGTAATGACAGTAGAAATGCATCTACTTGTGAAAAATAAATGGTTGCCTTGTGTAAGACAGGAGACATATATCAGTAGTCATTTTCTGTTCTAAAAATCAACTTCACATTCTGGAATAGTATCCTTTGGACAGATGTAACTTCTGATTTACTCATCATAGGAAACCTCTTAGGGGAATTCTGGAGAAATAACTTAATTTCTAATCACTGAGACTGCTTACAGGCTCATGTGCCTCTCAGAATGCATAAAAGTAGTTGAATTTTACCTAGAGAGGATGCATCATTCTGAAAGGAGAATATGACAGAAAATGAGTGATTTTTTACACACACTTCAGTTGAAAACACCAGAGGAAGAGGGACACATATGAAGAACATTTCAGATGTTATCTCAACAAATTAAAAGTTACCTTTAAATCCAGAAATTCTTTTTTTTTCTCCTCATCCTCAAAGATGAAGTAACCATTTTCTGGGTCATATTCTGCCATAGTGGTGATTTCCATGCGGCCATCAACTTCTTTCCAAAGAAGTACATCATAACCTGAGCTCAGATCGCCTTTGGAGTCAAACTTGATTTCTTTATCATCATCAATGATTATAACTTTTTTAAGTTCTTCAAGGAGCTGAACATAAATATAGGAAACAATGACATACATCGGTGTCATTTCAGTGTGATAAGCTGAATAGTTTAACATTAGCATGATAATATCAAATTAAAAGAAGAAATGTTGTTTTTTACAAGTGATATAATATTAAAAGGGATCTGTATAATTGTTAATCCTATGTCCTACAAAGATTCACATTATTCTGACAATCCTTGTTGATCTTAAAAATCTATTAAGCACAAATAGTCATTTTTCATCTTTATGCAGTGTGTGCAGATACCTGTGTATTAGTATTTATATTTCCAGCCTTGGAAATTTTGGTGAAAAAGAAAACATGCAGGGAAGAAAAAAAAAAAAAGGCCTTTCAGAACTTCCCTTACTGTAAAGAATGGCTGTGATTGATGCTTCTGTTGTTACCGTACTGTCAACAAAGTGGACCTGGGCAACATCTCCTTCCAGTGTAACCTCCCCCAGTGCTGGAAACACCTCATTTCTCATTTAACGTTTTCAGCTGAGGCTGTGATATTGTGTATTGCAGGGTGAGGTTCTGAGTTATGGAATGAACAGTAAATGCCATTTTACTCAGATAAATTGATATATGGCGCAATGGTGGTAGACAACAAGGTTATATTTGATACTTCATAGGAAATTTCATAGCAGGCACACTTCTATAGGACAACTATCTAGCTTAATATTATAATATTAATATTTCTTAATATTTCTCTCTCCCATATTAAAAAGAACAAAACAAAACAAAACAAACAAACAAAAAAACGATTTAAAAGGTTCATTGTGAGTCTAGAAAAGGACAGGCTAAGGCATGCAGGACACAATCCCAGTTCATGAGGAGACTGCAAGCAGATTTTCAGTAGCTACCATGGCTACAAACTGAAGCAAAGGTTTTATTGCTTTGCAAGCCTAACAACTTTCGGCAATAGGGGTTAATTAACAATAAAAAACAAACCAAGGATTCAGTGAGTGTTTGAATTTGACTGTCCCTTGAAAAGCATTCTTACATGGATCCCCGTGTAACAGTTATAGCATGTAAAGAATATGCTGGCAAATCTATTATTTAAAAGGCTCTGGTATAGATATATGTGTAAAAAAAAGTCTGGCATTTGTAATGTTTTTTTTCATATGTAACATCACTTTTTCACAATTTATATATTTTCACTGCCTGTCTACCAATTTATGAAGAAACAAAACATGTGTCTAAGTGACATTTCATTTGATTTGGACATTGCACAGTCTTGTGGGACTGAACAGGGAATTTTTGGTTCAGTGTCCTCAGTTTAGTTGTTTAATCTTCCTCTTCTTCACTTTTCCAATATCTCTAAAATACAGGAATAACAAAAACTTTTGGAATACATCTTCAGCTTCAAACAGAAGGAGCTAGTAATTAGCAGCATCATTATTTAATTTATATTTATTTTTGCAAATGCGTAGTAACAATGACTCTGCTATTTCTCTGTATGTTGAGAAGAGTGATATGGATTTGCTGTGTCCTTACCTTTAAATATACCCATTTCCAGAGGGGCTAAAGTTAGTTTAGAAGAAACGTGTTATGGAAACAGCACTGGGAGAATAACTCTCTCCTTCAATTTCTCCAAGAATTTTTGGCCTCTAAGCAGGACGTTAAATTTGGATGGTTTGGGATTTAATTCAACAGTGATGTAAATGCAGCTCCATAAAGTTGCATCCCCTGTAGAATGATCCTGAATTTGTGCCATCTGCATTTACAAATTCATGTAAATGTTTGATTGTTACTGTGGCTGTTGTTTTTTTCAAGTCCCCTATCTTGGTTTGACCTGCCCTGACCCAGGATAAGAGGTCAGAGCAAGTCAGAGTGCTTCAGTGGGTGTTTGACTTTTAAATGAACTTTTGTTTAATCCACTGAGTAAAAGTGTGTAAAAGTGAATACTCCTGAGCAGGTTCTCAGGTAAAAGGTCAGGTCAGGTTTACTTGTCTGATTTTTCCAGTTCTTTTCCCACCTTGTAAAGTCTGATAACATGTACCTCACTCATCTTCAAGATTGTGTCACATTTTTCTATCAGTCATTTCTCTATAAATCATGATCAGACACAAGAGTGGTCTGCTGAATTTTCATTTCCAAGAAAAATTACATTACAGAGCAATATACCTGAGCTCAGACAAAATGGAGACAGCAGTTAGAGATAGAAGGGGGATTTGAAACTCTCAGGGGAACTGTCCTCTTCTGTAACATCTCTACCTCTCCGGAGCACACTGCTGAGTATTACAGTGGTTTGCAGAAACAGGACCAATCATTAGTGGCAGAATATCTATGTCAACCAGATTGATTGGACGTTTATGTTCTATCCTGTACAAGTAGCTAGTAAGATGTTTCAGCAAGTAGCTTAGAGACTGGAGTTCTCATCCAAGCTGATGCCTTCTTTGAAGATGATTGGGAAAGTGCTAGGTTAGCTCATCGGTGTCCAACCTTTTGGCTTGCTTGGGCCATATTAAGTGAAGAGGAACTATCTTGGGCTGCACATACATAGTTTGCTCTGAAAGTAATGCCTCCTATTTATTTCCATGGATCAGCTAGTTATCTGTATATAAACTGAAATAATACTTCTCAATCTACAGTAGAATACAGCCATGGCTTAGCATCAGCAGTTTCTGCATCTGCATGGGCCAAAGCAAGGGAAGAAAGCTAGATTCCAGTTCTCATCACTCATTAGCAACTGCTGCTCTGGGAGATGAGCTATGGTTTCACTTGGCCCATGCAGTGGTGAGGAAAGGCAGAAACAGGAATAAGGAGCCATTTAGTGGAAGGACTAAACAAGCAAATTCAGGAATGCAAGAGGAAAAATGAGATGGAAGTTATATAGAGTGAGACCTCAAAGAATTAACACCATACCTCCCAGGGGGCGAAAGCAGAGGGATTCTTGCAGTTTCTGTCTTTGCATTGCCCTTTTATGGCATGGGCAATGGCATAGACTGCAAGTATAGTACTATGGATAAATCCCGGTTCAATGTTGGCATTCAAAAAATCATCTCTCCAGATCTGATGGTTATTCTCAACATTTTGCATCAGGTCATACTGGGATTGGCTTGAAATACACATTTGAAAATCGTAGTTGTCCAGGTGTGCACAGACTGACAAAAGCATAATATATTCAAGTAAAAACTTGTTGTTTTCAGTGGGCCTGTCATGAAGATTTCTCAGAAAGTCTTGGAATGTTGATAAGTCCTTATTTTTAAATCCAAATCCCACAACTGTTCCCAACTTTCTGATGTTGGGCATTGTACTGATTTTCACTGCAGTTGACCAGTTATCACTTGCAATCCAAATCTTTTTTACGTTTCTCTCAATTGCCTTCTTAAATAGTTTGAGCACATGAAATTGTCTCATAAAAACTACAATAACATTTACTCTGGTTTCCTTGACAATCTTCTCAACTGCACGATCAACTTTTGTATGAAAGGTGTTATCAGAGAGATAGGCAGGCAGCATTTCTTTAAAAGCTATGCAAACACTGTTTGCCATGGCCTGGATCCCAAAGCTCTCCAGAGCAAAGCGCCCATTGTCATCATCTGTGGCTATTACTCCAATCCAGTTCCACCCAGACTCGCAGATCAGGTGGGCCATTGCTCTTGTCTGATGGAAATCACTGGGGATAGTCCTCAAGAAAGAAGGAAAACGGATTTTGTCACTGAGGATTTCAGCTGATGATGCAGGACTGACCTAGGAAGAGACAACTGTTTAGTTATGGAAGTGATCTCCTCCAAAGGATTCTGAGAGCCCCAAAACTTCCTCTATTGCTTTTCCATCCCTCCTGTGACTGCAAACACAGAGCAACCAAACAGGGCAGGATTCCTAACCCTGCTGTTGGAAGATAGGCCTGTGCCCAGCACCCTTCTCCTCATTTTCATCCTACTGCACCAAATTGCTTTATCAAAAGCAGAGAACAAAACATTGTAAATGGACCTGACAGTTGTGTTTGTATAAGTATTTTGATTTAATCTGTAGAAATCCCGTCACCACTATTCAGAACAATACTTGACACACTGGAAGTACTCAAATGTTGTTGGAGATGTTATTAAAATTTCTAGTATGCCTACATTTTGCAATGTTTTTCTAGCACTATGTTAGTATAGTCCACCCACTTATTTATTTTCTCTCAAAAATGTAATTATTGTACTTTAAAGGGGTCATAAGGTCTGTTAGAAGATCCTATCAGAAAAAAAAGAAAAAGAATATCTAATACTAAAGAATTGTATAATATTTTTTTCTTATGTAGAAGTTTTAGCCTTCCTATTGTGAACATAGCAAGAAAAAACATAATAGAAAAATATAATTTAAATGTATTTACTTTTTAACCTTTGTCTAATTTGTTGTTTTTCCTACTGTAATATTTCTTACCTTGCTTGACAGTTCTTAACAAATCTAAGTTTTCCAAAATGAGAGCCACCTATCTGGACAAGATATCAAATCTTAATGTCAGCAGATTGCAGATGCTGTCGATGAGAAAAATCTACCAGGTCACCTTTTCCATCTCTATGTCACAACATAAATTTGTTTTATCATTTGTCTTTTGAGTAATTTCAAGTGCAGCTTTTAATTTATATATCAAATGTAGCTTGTATGATGGAGCTGGAGGCCATAGTTATTTCCTCCCAATCAAGGGGAAAAGATTCAGTTAGAAGTTATATTTAGTTCATATTTTAAGTATTTTGCATGTTTATGCTACTTTGTTGCAAGGTAATATATGTCTAATTACCAAAATCAGTGTCAGCGCAAGACAATTTTGGTTTTGATCACAATTACTTTTCTTGTAACAGTGAAAGTAATAATGGAAGCACCAGCCTAAGTGCAAGCATGGGACTGTATGAACTAGAACTAGTACTAGAGTGGCTGGAAATAGAGAAGAATGTTGGGGGAAGGAGTAGTCATATTTCTTCTCTTCTATAGCTGCTTGAAGAGCAGCAGGACTAAAACTATTTCTTTAGAGCAACTGTGAATTGCAGTCCCTCCAATTAGAGCCACATCTAGCCATGGTAAATTTGATCCTCTGTCTCAAATGAAATAATTCCCTCAAACCTACCTGTGGGATTAGTTGCAAAGCCAATAGCCTCGAAACTGCCATTGACACCTCAGAGTAGCTGGCTCCGGTGACTGCCTTAATTCTTGGTACATAGTCAGAATAGTTACACTTGAACTCTACAATATCCTTAGAAGTATTGGATTTGGACAGGAACCTCAGAGCAGATGCCATGGCTTTTGTAACTTCTGCACAGGTATCATAGATTTCATAGCCCAGAGTAACTCCAGATAATAATGTTGAATTGTTGATCATTTCAATAGCATGTATCATTGCAAGAGTCTGAAGAAAAATTTGAATTTCAAAGCTGTCAGGAAACACAGAAGTTTCATTTTAGAAAAAAAATATTTCTGAAATAAGACTGAAGCAAATTCTGTTCACATCCTTTAGCTTTGCCAGCTACTGAAAGGAAATGCTTGGTGTGATTTGCTTGTGTTTTACTGACTCAGATTTATAGAATATCTCGAGTTGGAAGAGAACCACAGGCATCATTAAGTCCATCTCCCAGCTCTACAGAGGACCACTCAAATTTCAAATCCTATGTCTGGGAGTGTTGTCTGAGCACTTCATAAACTCCACCAGCTTGGGGCTCTAACCACTGCCCTGGGGAGCCTGTTCCAGTGCCTAATCACCCTTTGGTGAAGAACCTTTCAATAACATCCAACCTGACCCTCCATTGATTCAAATTCATGCCATTAAAAAAATAGAAAATCACAATAAATAATAAAATATGGACAAAATGACCAACTTTGACATCATTTTGAAACAAACCCATATGAATTCCATACATTAAAATAAAATTTATGGACTTGTACCTATATTAAAATGAAAGAAAATGCATGTATGAATTTATATTATATCATATTCCTGTATTTACAAAAAGTAGGATACAGAATCAACAAAATAAATATTCTGATGTTCAGTATAAATGTGAATGCGTACATGGCATGGCGTATGTTCTGTTTATCCCATCACACAATGACACAATTATAGTACAAAACATAATACCTACACTGAATATAACGATGGCAACATAGTAGTACAGTAGACTACCAACATGGGTGTGAGGAGCATACTTCTATATGTGCTTAGACAAAACTGAGCAGGCTGCCTGTGTTCAAAGTACTTAGGTGCAACTTCACAATAAATAATGAACTGCAAGGCAGAGTACTTCAGACACAGAGCAACAAAACAGTATTAACATGACAATTAATTGGTTCCTCAACACAAACTTCTAGGGCTATTTGATTCATTGTGAAGATTGAAATAGGATCAAATAACCATTCCCTTCCTTGGTCAGCAATAGTATTTTCTATCACAACTTAGAGATTCCTTGTCATTCTATGTTATGTTATGAGCAATTTGTTCGATGTCCAAAGTCTTCTAAAAACTGAGAAATGCAAGAGAAACAGATTCTGTTGATCATGATACTAATTCTATTTGCCTGATTTCAGTGATCTCTTAGTTGTCATATTTGTAATGCCATGTTACTCACCCAGCACAGTTCTGAATTACTGGCTTGATAGGATGCTCTTCTGGTTGCAGCATTTCACTGTGAACTGCAAACAAACCTCCTATAATAATGTCTCCCGGAGAACTGGCGCCCACAAAGTCATCTGTATTCTGGCAAGCAGAAGCAGCGTCAGAGCTGATCACAAAGGGAATCAGCACTAAGCTAAATAATGCCATGCTTCTGCTTCACCTGCTCACTCCCAGCTTTAAGTCCATTAGGCCAGCTACCGTGCCAGCAAGTGTTCCTATGTCATCTATAAACAGCAGCAAAGGAAAAAAGGCTGAGCTCCAAAGTGAGTCACACCTCATAAGGTGCTTGTATTTGCTTCACTGACTCAGGTTACTTTATTGGAACTCCAAAGCAATGGTGTCACATAAAGCATGAGAATGCAGGGGAGTGAGGTGGAAGGAAAAAGAGATATGAATTTAAAAGGAAGTGCTGGACATAAATCTATTCTGTTGTGTTCAAAAGATATTATACTTAATCTGAAACCCTTGGCAAATATTTTTGTATAAATTTGGGCTTGACTTGGATACTTTCCAGCTGATTGCTGGGTGGAGAATATGTAATATGGTAGTGATGTTACTGCCACTGTAGTTTAAGAGTCTGATTCAAAGAGTACAGAAAAAAAAAGCCCTGTTGCTACAGTGGTCTCTATATCAGACTGAGGAAAACAAAAGAAAGCAACAAACAAAACTAAACAATCAACAAGACCAAAAAGTAAGTCTGGATTTTTATATTTTGCCTTTTTTTTTCTCACTTACTCTTTATAGATAGAGTATCCATTTGCAACAGGGATATTAACCACAAATGCAAAAGCTAATCATCTGTTAAATCACCATTTGGTAGCTTCTTTTTTATAATACAGAACCTTGCCTTTCTTCTTCTGTGGTAATCTCACTGGTAGTTCACAGTATACAGTAAACAGACATCTACATTTTCTTTAATGTATCTAATGACATGCACTTACGAGCAGGTTAGAATACCAGTTTATTCTGCTTTGTGCTGACTTGTAAAACTTTAATTTATTCCAAAGATATTTCTCTTGATTTATAGCAACATAAACATAGTTAGAAACTGACCCCGAGTTATCCACCTGCAAATATACACATACCTACTTCTTTCCACCCAAGTAATGCTCCCTCAAGCCTAATTCCAGATACCCAGGTGTTTAATTTTCCCTCACTTTGCATATAACTTCTAAACCTTCTGACAAATGATACCTTATGCTGTTAAAGTTTGGTACTGGAGGTAGTCATTTTGTTGAGCAAGTCACAAGCAATCTTCAGCCATGTGCCTCTAGTATAAAATATACCACATAAGGAGTTAACACTAAGTACTATTTTAAGCATACAATGGAAATAAAATGTCAATAAATCAAAACTTGAAATGTATTACTATTTTTCACTAGAAGCAGGAAATAAACTTTCCTCTGGCCAATACCTTAAAAACTATTAATTTATGTAGAAGGGGATTTTACCTAGAAAAAAAATCCTTACTTGTTCTCTCTGGAAAGTGGAAGTTGACAAAATAAACATCACATATAAATGGTTCCCAATTCCTTGTTATTTATGAAAACACCATGATATGAAGTGTGCTTTACATTCAACTACATTGAGTTTGTGTCATAGTGTACTGTGGGATATTTTCACAGGGAGGGGTCTTTTATTGTTATTGCTTCTTTTCAAGACCTACATCTCATAATTATTGCCCGTAGTGAGGAGTACTTTAATGTTTTACTGAAATAAGTCATGCTACTCCGGTACTGAAGAGCCAACTGTAAGTGCTTGTAAACACTCTTTTTCATTGATAGTTAAGTACCAATAGAAGTAAGTGTATAACAAATGTTCTTTGTAATTTAATGACATATCATTGTAGCATCATTGGACTTGCACAATCTTCTCGATTGTTTGCATAGGAGTATTTCTTGGGGAAAACACAGGAGGAGGTGATACCTCCCATGAGAGGAGATATGACTGCAATCAGTCATAAGATTCAGGTGAATACCTGGAGTATCATCACGTCTAAGAAGCAGCCTTTAATAAACAGTGGAAAGGCAGAAAGCATGACTTACCAAACTCAAAGATAAGATGAGAGACATAGGTGAATTATAAGAGGCTTTAGGGGATCTGGTGGGAGACATAGATATTCTGTTAGTGTCACTGTATGCCCCAGAGTGACTTGCTACTGTGCCAAGATGTTTTTTCCACATGGTCTTCAGCTTCCTTTTGAGAAGGACCAGAATAGGTGAGTTTTGGAAAATGGCCTTGTCAAATTCAGCATTAATCCTGCAGGGGACTTCTAGTAAATTCACAGCTAGTAAGTTTTTGGCAACAGTGTCACATATGTTCCAAGTCTCCACAACCCAATATGTGCAAGAGAAGCCAGAGATAGCTGTGTGGATACAGCAGTGGATATGTGCAAATGGACGACCTCCTCCCATCTTTGCAGTCTCTGAAGCTGGACAGGTCATGGCTTTTGTGCAGAAGGAAGTTTTGCAACTGCCAGTAGCTTGGTCAAGAAGAGAGAGACTATTCCATACAGGAAACAAATACTTCAGCTGATCTTCTTTGACTGTTTTAGTTATTTTATGGGTAAATCAATGCAGTAAATTCTAACAGAAATATTTTATCTGTAAAGCCAGTCAGTGCTAAAGGAGAAAGAAGTTTTTCATCACTTTCTATTGAAAACTGACTGTAAAGAAGCTATGTGTTTTCACACAAGCCTTGCGCCAGGTGTCTATTTCAATATCATGTCTACATTTCAATATCATGCACTACATCTATACTAAAAGCAACAACAGCAAAATAGTTGGAACTGAAGTAAAAATATTATGAACAGAAAATATTGGTTAGAATTGCTAATTTTGTAGATTAATAGAACTGTTGTGATCAACCCTAAGATATTACATTACTCAGTTTCTGTGAAGGAAGTTTAAATAGAAAGAAGCATGTATTTCATTACTTCACTTTAATTATCTTAAAAAAAATATTCTACTAACTGGAAATAGGCTTAGCTTAATATCAAATGTTAAAATTAAAGAATATAAAGGAAAATACCATTTTTTAAAATTTGTGTCCAATTAAAAATCATCATTAAACATTCAAAAAAAAAAAATCAAAACCAAAAACCAACAGTGAAATAGAACCTGGATGAAAGCCAAACAACATTAATTGCTGAGAAACAAACTCAATTTTCAGGTTCAGTGGGTTTGTCCTCTAGAGTGTGTCAGCTGAGCTGCACAGTGGAGAGGACGAGTCCTTTTTCTCTCCATCAGGTCACATCATTATAATGTGCCCCTCGATTTTCTCTGAAAGTTGAATGCCCCCTGATGCAAATGGCCCCCTTGGATTACTTCTGGTAGACAGCCTAAGAAAAGCCTGTGACAGTGCCTCTAGCCTCCTGCCCTAGCTGTCAGGGCATTTACTGGGCAGTCCCATAGTAATTCCTTCTTCAAAAAGGTTAATAGTCACTGTTGTGTATGCATCTCTGCTGTTTATACTACAATAGACCTATAAGAAATAGAAGTAGTTCTGGTTCAGCAAAGTTGTGCGTATACAGGAGAGAATTACAGTTCCTTTCTACAATTTTTTAGTTCAGAGCAGAGATGTTTGTTTCTTTTATTTTCTCTCTCTGATATTTGAACATACTTAGATTAGCCTTCAAGTCAAAAATAATTTCAATATGAAAAAATCAAGTGAATTTTACTTTTCTGATATTAAGGTAAAGCATGTTAGTTATTCCAAATTTGAATTTATCTGTAAATTAAAATATTTATGTTGTTGGTTTTGGAGTTTATTGTAGTTGTTTCAAAATAATCTAGCAAGACTGTTTCTATCCTACCAAGCCAAGATGATAATCAGCTGTGCAGGACAGAAGCAGAAAATTTTTTTTATAAATACATTATGGCAGCCATCATCCAGTTGATCAAAGTGCTATTTCCAGAACTATTCACCAGGTTTTATTTTTGGCCTGTTTTCCATCTTCTTTTTATAAGAAAACAAGTAAAAATGTCATTCACCTATTGACAATGCAAACATCTGGGCTCAACCTGTAGTACGAGATCCATCCAGGGGGAAAGCAAATCTCTAGCCCAGATATTTGGACTGTCTCCTGAGAGGCTAGGGCCCTGGGGTCCAGCCTTTCTGCCAGCAACTACTTGCTGTTGGAGTGAGACCCTTGCTACATAAAGGAGGTGTCTCCACTCCCAGTGCCCCATACTGATTACTGTGACACTAAGGAATTGTTTGAGGAAGGTCTGCTAGCCTGACAGTTAAAAACCATACTAAGAGTGTCAATATATTCAGAAATCCCCATGCTTTTGATGCCTACTGTATGTGGCATGTTCTTGAGATTCCTATCTGCAAGAAAGCCAGGCTAGGGATCATCTCGAATGAAAATATCAAAGGCTAGTAGGGGTGAAGTTGATGCTTAACCTTTTAGTATTATTAATACTGAACAAATCTTAAAATAGAAAATCAAGCTTATAGGGATTTTGAGTTTAAAAATCTAAGTGGTTATGTACTTCAGACATCCCCAGAGGAATTGGACATGGGTGACCTTAGTGTTGGACATAGAGTTTTCTAAGAACAGCCAGCGTCCTAAATCCTTGTATTTGTTACAATGTTTAATGATAACAAGACCTTGTACTTGTTATCATTAAATCACTTTTGCAAATACTTTGTTTGTTTGTTTTGTTGTTTGTTTGTTTTTTAACTCTTACAGGTTCTTTAAAAATATGTGCATTTTTCTTCAGTTATTATGCAGCTGAAATAAATTTGACAACAGTAAGAAATCATTAGAAGAAGAGGACTGAAAAAATACTGTCTCGGGAGCATGCATTGAAAATCAGGTAGACCCTTCTTTTAAGAGAATGTCTTTGATTCTAAGAGATGTTGGGGAAACACTCTTTGACTCAGTCTTCAGTTATTCAGTGCAAATATCATTGTATGAGAGAATGATAATTGATTTCCTTCCCTTCTGCAGCATAGTCTAGCAAGAACTATTCTGGAAAACATAGGTTTAAATGTTTTCAGATAAAAGGAAAAATAGAGACCATGTCTCCAAAATGTGTTGGCTGACAATATCTAGTGTGGTACACTGGAGAAATGACAGTTTTTCACTCACTCTGGTTTCATAATAGTCCCCTTCTTGTTGCTACCTTGAAAACACATACGTGAGCAAGTAACAGCATGATTACTTTCTCCCTGAACAGTCAGGTATTATATACAAGGAAAGATATTTAGGGTTGGACTAGATGATTTCCAGAGGTCGCTTCCAATCTCAATTATCCTGTGATTCTGTGATAATTCTTCTGCTAGCAGTGCTTTCAGAGAAAGGTTGGTGTCTATTGGTGATGAATTGTAGAAGATCCGAGTGGGTTTTAGGCTTGTCAGCCATTTTTATTTACAGTATATTTATTACTGACTACTGTAGACAGTCCTGACCTCAGCTGACTGGTCCGGGGGAACCCTATTTTTGGGAAACTGAATCTCCTTCAGTCTGTATGGGAGTCCAAGGTCTTGAACTGAGCTGTAAGGAGCTCTGTATGTAAAGGCCAAGACTCTTAAAGGTGAATAGCTTCCGTGCCTTAGTTAAGGAGTTTCATGCTTAAATACATTTCAAACTGACTCTAAAACTTTTTGACTCCAGGATCTAAATAAGCTCTCAACTTATTTTGCCAGTTTTTTTTGTTTTTTTTTTTTTTTTTTCTGAGCACTGATTCAAGGTTGTCATCATCACCCTAATTTTGGACCTTTAGAAATTATTTTGTGTTTTGAGATCTTAAAAGATCTCAGCTTACCTTACAAGGCTTAACAGCTTGTGTTATAAAAGTAAACATACATCTGCAAAAAGAGTACAGACAGAACAGGTGACACTCATAAAAATTCCTTTCAGATAAGGAAAAGAACCCCAAACAGTAAACCTGCAGGAGTCACTCTGGATATTGACTCAATCTTCAAAGTTAAAACAGAGAAAAAAAAGAATTATTTCAAATTGGGAATGGTTCCTGATAAAAGTTCATTCTTAAAATCTCTTAGAATGGAACTGAACACATTTCCTACAGAATATTTTGCACTGTCAGTTGAAAAGAACTCATATACACAAAAATAATGCACTACCAGCTTTGACTAACCAGAAAATGGAAAAAAAATGTTTCACTTTAAACCTTTTCTTCTCTCTGACAAGAAACTGTCTTTGAATATATACCACAAGAATGTACAAGTCATTAATCTACACTTACACCCTGGAACATGTATCTTTAAGAAATATATTACAGTGTGATTAACAGTATACAAAAACATGACTGATTTTAATTTAAAATTAACAACTACTATTATCTTCAACAACTATTATTACCTTCATTAATTGGAAGAAGAAACTTATGTCAGCTGCAAGTCAAAAGATTGCAGGAATTGATTAGAATCTATCAAGGATGGGAAAAAAAGACATTTGAAGAATAATCTGTGTGAATTTTATATTTTTCTATTTTTCATGACTCCAGAATATATTTTTGGGCACTCAATTTCCTTCAACTTTCTGATACATCTATTGTCATCTATGTTGACAAAATCATTATTTTCACACTGTAAGACAGAATTTGCATGCTTTCATAGAAAATCAGTAGTGTTTTTTTCTTTTAAAAGTTATTATTTTCTTGGAGAGATATTTTATAAATGTTGCTTCTTTCACTAGTGTTTTGTATTATGCTTACACACTTTAAAATTTGAGGGGTTGAGCATGAAATGTTTTTCTACAAGTTACTTTAAAATCTTCCCATGTTTCAGCAACAAAGGGTTTGATATCAGCTTTATAATTCCATAAGACAGAAATAATTCCATGAGACAGAAAGAGAAAATAACATCAAGAGTTTGGGGCCAGTGCATGTAGACTTTTCCCATCTGTTTTCATCATGTTTTTACATCAGTATGGTTTCCTTTTCATACATCTTCTTTTTTCACTTAGAATTACATTACTCACTGAAAAAGTCCTGCTTTCACTTTTGTTTCTAGTGATAACAAAAGTCACGTTTGTGAGGCACCTTAGAAAAACATTAGCTTAAAACATTAACTTAAAAAATCCCTTGATTTAAAAGAAAGTACAGATGTATTTTGTAACTAATGGTTGCCTAACCTGTACTGTGATCTAATAAAAACTCTCATATTCAAGGTGGTTAAAATCCTTCATCGACCTCAAACACAATAAAATGAATTTATTAACCATCTCCATGAACTACAGAATATTTCTTGTTTACATGGATGAAAAATTCTTTAGCATATATTTATATTCTAAGTTGTATGAGGGCAGCAGATTCTGGAGACTATGGTTTATTTTTACAAGGTAATTTCATTATTATTTTCACAATTAAAATGGAGTGATGATGATAATGATGGTGGTGGTGGGTAGAATTTCCATCAGTTTTCCAGCATCCAAATCATTAGAGTCTGTGAATATATATACATAGGTTAATGAAAGATGATTCATAATTACAAGATTCATAGAAGTGAGGTAGTAGGAGGGGTCTCTGCAGAGACACAATATCTAGTCCTATCTCATTAGTGAGAAATTAGGAAACAAAACTGAATTCTGCCATGAATCACACCAGAGTAATTCACAGATTGACTCTGCAGAGATGTCTTGAATAACTGGAATGCTCTTTACACTCCAGAATAGAACCATGAAAAACTTTTCCAGACTTACTGTGACACTATCAAATTTAGAAATGCACCAGTGTATCTTCAGATTAAAATCTCAATACAATCTGTTAACCATCAAGGTTTATGAAAGAAACATTTTTATTATATAGCAGTGGAACAGATGCATTGCATAATTAAAATCTAAATGTTAATGGAAAAATGAAAGAAAATAAATGGAAATGGAAATAGCTCATCAGCAAGAAATGCAAGCTTCATATATTTGCACAACTGGCAATTAAAACAGCATCTAGAACCAGGAAAACAACTGCAGAATATTGTCACGAATATGGCTTTATAATAGTGTTCTGACAGATCATTCTGTATATGTACATCAAACAGTTCTCCTCCCATCCTCTGTCTGAAGGGCAGCACAAAGAAGAGGTGGATAATCACATAAACACGATCTAACTTTTTCCTGGTCACCCAATATGACACTTGATATCCCTGAGCCAAACAATGGTGCTTGTATCACCTGTCCTACTTCTCTTAACAAAAACAGCAAAACTCCTTTAAAGTAGGATAACAAAATGTAGAACCCACGCTAACCTTATGCTTAAAGCACAGCTGTTTGAAGGCTAATTTAGGCATAAAAATTTTTAAAGTAATTCTTTAAATTGTCTTTCCAGAACTAATTTAATAGAGGCTTTGAAGAAGTTACTGTTGTCTCAGTTGCCATTCATGCACCTTCTGTAAGCCACATAAAATGCATTTTTAAATGTATAAGTAGGTGTTCCACAAAAATATCATATGTGAATCTTAGAGTCAGAGCTGATTATTCTCATAAATCCAACACAAAATAGTTTGAAGAACTCATCACAAATTTCATTTTCATGAGAGCTTTCTCATCACGTCTAGCCCCAATTTAGCCTGTTTTGTTTATGCTCTTCCTTATTTGTAAACAGTGCATGTCCAAATGCCTTGCTTTTAATGAAGTGTAGCAACAGCATTTGATTGGAATTTAGATAAAGGAGCATATAAATCAGTTTTCTTTAAGTTTACATGCATATGTATGAGCTATTTAAAAAGTTGTTTGATAGGGACAAGAAAGGCTGATCTTTGTTACCAGTCTTATCACACTGAACCCAAAATAGGAAGGATCAACAAAGTCCTGTATTGGATTCCCCTCAGTTTTGAAATATAAATTGTATGAGACAATTCACTGTTGAGTCCTTACAAAGAATAAGTGGAGGGTTGCATGGAAAAGTAAGAAAAAATTATAACTACAAAAAATAAAGAACTTCTTTGTCCTGTGAAGAATAATTGCAATAGTTCTTTTCATAGATATCAGCACACACTATTACTTGTAATATTTCTGTAGTCTGAGACTGAGGGTACGGCCGGAGCAGCCTCTGTACCATACATAGGAAAACACAGTTCTTCCCCTTAAAGATGTACAAGCTAACTGAATTCCAGGAACAATTTAATGTTATTTTACAGATAGAACAGGTGACCTTTCCAAGGGCAAATCAGACATGCTGAAAGCAAGCTACAAAACCTCTCTTTTATCTCAGCCTTTGCTGAATACTATCACAGTAACTCAACCTTTCCTGACAACCAACAAGAGTATATCTGACAAAGATCTGGCAAATTAAAGTTTGGATGAATCTCTGCTCAGATGATGCAAAACTACTGTAATGTTGTCCAGTTTCAAGATGCAAATCTGAACATTTAACAGAACACCACAGTCACTCAAGAGCTGAGGCACAATCAACCTCTTGCTTGTGCGTTGCTTTTTTATGATGTGAGTGCTGAAATGGAAATAGAAAAATATTTTCAACTACAGTGACGCTTTGGTATACCATGAAGTGGGGCACATAGTCATTTGGTTTGCAATGGGATGCACTGCTAAATCCTGCACATTTGTCCTGTTCAATTATTCTGTTGATAAGAGACACAGCCAAGGTCTACCCAGTGTTTTCACAACATTTAGCAGGTTCAGCAGGTGCTGGCGAAGCAGTTCTAGGAAAAGGAAAGGACTAGCTGAGGCTGGCTGGAGCTGAGGCAGTATTCAGGCTCCCTTGGCTTGCTGTTTCAAAGGAGAGGAAGTAAGCAAGATTACTCATTTATTATCAGTGTATTGGAAAGTGCCCTGCCCACCAGCATCCTGACTATTATTGAGCATATCTATCTAATATTCCACTGCCAAGCAGCACACATCAGCTCAGATCTCCATCCTCTGTTGCTTGTGAGGCTCCACACAGCTCCCCTCTCCGGGACACATTTGCTTTTCTGCCCACTACTCATCTATCACAACGCTCTTGTCCTTGGCCAGCATTTATGCCTAGCGGGTCTGTAAGCATTGAAGTCTCTTCATGTTTGAGATACAAAACCCTTGACAACAAGAAACATTGCTTTCCTCACATGGGAATCAGAGCACATTTTCTTCCCTGGCAGATTCCAGACCTGTCACTTGAGAGAACTTGTGATTTTACTTAGAGTTCAATACTTCATGATTCTGTACATGGGGAAAATTGAACTTTTATCTACTGTTTGCTTAGCAAATAAGTACCCAATCAAGAACCCATTGAGGTCAGTGGGCAGAGTACTATTGCTTTTGGATAAAATATTGAATTGCTACGAAAGTGTATGCCACCAAATATATCTATTATAACAAATGCTTCTAAAAATTTTGTCCAAAGATACCATGCAGAGATGCATCATATTTTCTTCATCTGTCCCATGTAAGAATAGCTGAGTATAATGCATCCATTTCTGACAAACACTGTTGTGTAAATGACAATCAGAGGTAGATAACTGCAAGCAGTTGGTCCTGACCTTAGAAAAATCCTGCTGCAATTATCACAACTCAGATATCAGCTACTGAAAGAATCTCTCCTCCCAGGAAACAGACTCAGTGCCTCACTCCAGCATCAGAACACAAATTATAAGCACAATGGCAAGCAGCGGTCTGGCTTCTGAGTTGATTGAAGTCCAGTTTCCAAGTGAAGGCATTGTCTGTCCTTGAGATGTTCTATGGCTAACCGATCCCAAGAAAAAAAAAGATTCTGTGGAATGAAAACCAAATTTAAAGAAAGTGAACACCCAAGTCAGCTCAGATGTATCCAGTAATTCTGGCTTCTGATTATGCCTAGCGGGAAGAACATTGATCATATTCTCTAAAAATGGAAAGTCAAGACCTAGTATTAGAATAAAATACAAAAATAAAAAGGTCAGTTAACAAGTTACTGAAGCATAATGCTGAACAGTATCTGTATGACATCTTTTTTTCATAAAAAGCCACATAAAAGCATCTTTTACCAGATGCACGTCACCATTGACTGCCATCATGAGCAGGTGTGTGGCTCCACAGTGCAGTTCAGCAGATCTGACAGTTTAATGCTGCAGAAGGTATGAGATCTCACTTCCCCTCCATTTCCACATAATCTCTCCCCACTCTGACCTAACCAGTCCTCCATACTTTAACCAGATGCACTGTCCAACCCATTTTCTACCTACCACTCATAGCACTCATTGGCTGATATCACTCACTGAAATGTTAGAAAGCTGGTCTTGTTTTTTCATTTTGTTTTCTTGCTTTTGTCCTCAGTGAGTGTCAGTGAACTAAGCCAACTCACAGAAGTGTCTGACAAGAGCTGAAGCTGGCACAAAGCTGGCAGCAGGGTGCTTGTGCTCAAGAATAGGGAAAACAGCGAGACACAGAGAGGGAAAACAGCCTGTTGCTGGTAAGTGCTGAGCTGCCTATGAAATACAGTGCACGATGAAGCTGCACTCACCTGGTGACAGAGCCTTTAGGACCTGGCTTTACATGAAGAGAATAGTCCCTTGACTTCAGTGGTTTGCTTCTATTAACACCTATTTAGTTATTTGCAGAGAGGCTAGATATACAAGAACAAGTATTACTAACAGAGCTTCTGGGAATATCTACAGAAACTCTCAGGGCCACTTCTTCAAGGGTGAACATATTCTGTATCCTCAGCTCTATTCTGGGACAATTCTCAGTGAAACCAGAGATATTTATATAGTTGCCCAGATTAAAACTCAGCTGGACTTCTTACTTTTCTTCCCAGGGATGCTGTCCACCAAAGCGCAGTGCAAATACATGGATAGTGAAGTGGCTGTTCAGAATGCAAGCTTGTAGGACCACGTACTTGTAGAAATACAAACATTTTCTCACCATTAGGCAAAAGAAACAAGAATACATTATCTCTGAAAAATGTGTGTTAAAACAAAGATAAGTAACCTGAGATAACTGTCTAACAAACTCTTGAAAGGTGAGCATTCAAATCTTTCATTGGTGTAGATACATAAGATTAGGCTATGAAGCTACAGTTTGCCTCCACTACAGAACATGGAATCTCCCTGGTTTTGTAGAGGATGGAGACATACCAGTTGTGAAGGTATTGTTGAAATACAAATGTATGATGACAGTTTATTTATTCTGATTTTGGGGAGATAAACAAAACTGTTCACTTCTGTATAAAAGAGAATGGTTTTCAATGCAGAGATTGTAAGAACAGGAAATGATTCTATGAAATTAGTAAAATACTCAAGTATAAGGAAACAGTCATGTCTGGCTGTGTCAGCTGGATTCAGAGCAGGAAATACATTATTAAACATCACCATCTACTGGAAGCTAGTGTTTATTCCTTGCAAGGGATCCCTAAGCTGCTACAGTGAATTAATTTGTGAGACAAGATCCTGCTTTCCCAGATCTGGCATTGCTCGTACGGCTGTTAGCAGGCCAACATCTGTGGACCTTTCAGCACCAGGATAAGAAAAGTGTTCCAGCATTTTAAATACAAATGCAAAAACTTTTGTGTTATACAATGCAAACTGAAGGTGTTAATAAGCCATAATGGCAACTTAAAAAATGGTTGGGTAGTCAAGCATTGGGGCCCGATAGAATGCTCCTTCCCTTCCCACTGAGGACAGAAGCCTCTGGTTCCATAGATATTCATGGCACTCCTTTGCCCAGTGTCCATCCTTCACATCTCTCTCCATCAGCTTTTTTCTTCAAGCTACAGAGAACCCATAGTGCTGTGTGGCATCAAGGGAAGATGTGAATACCCACCTCTGTAGCAGAACACAGATGTTATGGTGAGGTGCTACAGCTGTGATGGCCCTTCTCTTCCTTTTACTCTGCTTTCACCTCCTCCTTTCTCCTCCGTTCTCACTGCTTTCTCTCTCTCTCTCTCTCTCTTTTTTTTTTTTTTTTTTTTTTTTTTTTTTTTAGAACCAGGTGAGGTTCAGGTTGAATATTACAAAAAAATATTTCTCAGAAAGAATGATGATGTACTGGAACAGGCTGCCCAGGGAGGTGGTAGTGTCACTGTCCCTAAAGGTGTTCAAGAAACATGTAGATGTGGCACTGAGGGATGCAGTTAGTGGGCATGGTGGGGTTGGACTAGATGGTCTTAAGCAGACTTTTCCAACCTTACTGATTCTATAATTACACGATTCTAAGGTTATATTTTGTTGCATTTATACAACCGGTCAGGCAGACCATCGGAATGTTCATACGTTCTTCTTCCCTTGGGAAGGGCTTTGGGAAAAAAAGCCACAATATTTGTGCAAGGGCAAAGAAATCTTCATGAGTGACAATGTAAACCCATCACTGTTTTTATCAAAGGGAGTGTCTGGATAATTATTGAAAACAGTAAAGTTAAGACTATGGAAGACGCTTCAGTGCTTCAACTCTTTAATACATAGATATTTTTCTAAATAAACTTGTGTGATTAACAAACTTCCTCCCAGATTCATTTCATCAGAAGGCATTGGCAGAGAGAGGGCTGAATGTAGAGGGGTTTATAGATTTGTGCAGATTGTTTTTGTCAAAAGCAGAACACTCTTAAAAGAAGTAAACACCAAACTCTGTCAAGGATAAAAAATAAAATGAAGTAATAAAAAAGGCATTATAGGTCTTGTTTTTACTGTTGGACATTAAAACTGTTTCATGTAATTAATAACAGGAAATCAGAAATGGAGTTTAGGAAAGAATTAGATTCATGCTGTATGAAGGCAAGGAAAATAAAGATTGATGTTAATGAGAAATTACTTTATTTCTTTGTAGAACACTGGTCAATGCTAGTAGGTACTGTACTGTGCTTTAACTGTGCTGTAAGCATACCTGGAAAGAAATAGGTGTTAGTGTACATCAAGTAGTCCTGACACTTTACCAGGGCTTCTATGTAGTTCATTCTGCTGAGGAGGACATGACATGAAACAGTTTCCAGCGCTTACACAAACATCATGAAGTTAGACAGGAGCAAATCGATAGTGAATTGTATTTCTATTGCTTCATTTGTCTTTTCATTCCACACACAGAATCCCTCAAGTTCTTTTTGGCAAGTGATACATATATATATATAAAAATAAAGTTGAAAACATTTTGTTTCTATGTGCTGTGTTGGCAACAATAAAAAGAAACGCTGCAGTAAAGTGGAATGGTGCAATACCTGGGTACCAACATAAAAGGTATTCGATATGAAAATTATGAGCAATTCTATTGTGCTGCAGATCACAATGTATCTGAGCATTTTATCCAGGTCACATAACAAAACTTACTGAATGTTGGTGAAATTACACCAACATAAAATTCACTTAAAACTAAACAAACCTTCCTCACCACATACATTGCAGAGAAATGAATTTGTGAGAGGAAGATTTCTTCCAATGAGTAATGTGCCTTGTATGATTTATTCCTGGGGGACATCATTTTTCTCCATCATGAAGGGACACTGTGATGACCAGATTAGACTTGGAAAACTAACTCTGAAACAAAGTTAGATAAGATATATCAAATGCTTCTTGTACAGGGACAAATGTCATTATTGCAATTTTAAAAAATGTGCAGTTTTGGAATAGGGAAATAGTAAAGAAACAGATTCTGGTTTAGTTCATAACTTAGCTTTCATTCAGTAATGAGCAGCAACGATAGCCAATCCTCAATGTACCCAACAGCAAATACTATTAAAATTCCTAGTCAGTTGCAATGCTGAAACGTCCATATTATTATCCCATATGTCCCCAGCTAGCCCAATTCCACATTTGCCCCCTCCCTTCTGTCTTCTGAAGACAGAGACCATAAACGTTGGGTGGATTGCCCATGGCAGATATAAGGGGATCAAATGGGGGAAGGGGATTGCCCAGCTACCTCAGCTTTATGTGTCCTTCCTTTGTTCCAGCAAAGAGATGGAGCACACATTGCTGCTGCTTAGAAGCTGCAAAGAATAGAATCATCAAGAGCTCAGATGTGGAATTAATCATAAGAAAAAGAAAATTATCTTCCAGCCCAACACAAACCACCTGGGGCCTCCCTGGGCTCATCTCTAGTGTAGCAGTGCATGGTGCTTTTTGATTCTATTGTCAGGAAATGCTGAAGCAGTGCTCTCCGTCCTTACCTCTACAGCATAAACCAACCTCCTGACTGATACGGGATGGGAGCTGTGTTCCCATCTTTTTGCAAAACTTTAAACCCACCTCTTTGAAGCTGGGGCAGCAAAGGAGTTTTGAAACACATATGAAAATCTGACTTAGCCTCTGGGAAAGGGTTTTCTCTGTTACAGCGTTACTAGCTTACATATATATTATTTTTTAGGCAAAATATGAAATATCATGCTCTAAAATTACTTTTCTTTGTTTTCTGAGACACTAATAGAACATAGCAGGGGGCTGAAACTAGATGATCATTGTGGTCCTTTTCAACCCAGGCCATTCTATGATTCTATGACCTATTTGTAGTCAACAGCGATACAGGAATATTATCCCCATCTGCTGCATTATTTGTTAGATGCTGCTGTGCTCAGACTTGCGCACATTGCACTGAAAACAAACAAACCCACGCTGAGACTATGGATGGGCAATAGTTTAAAGCAGGAGCTACATTCTGACAATTTGTTTCGATTGTGGAAACCATTGTTGAATATGTTGGTTTTGCAGTTGAGAGATGTTTGCTAAAAGGCCTTAGAGCACATTTCCAGCCTTGGCATACAGCACCAGGATAAGAATGCTAGTGATAATGAAAGCAGTATGTTTTGTTTATATGTAATATGACCTTTCCATCAGGACGAATGTTTCTGAGATTACATCAAACAGCAGAAAACTAGGAATTAACTCCTTCAAGTAAGAACAGTAGTATACACTGTGCTAGTTATTTTGTGAGAGACCTTTTCAGTTCCCTTAAATCAACACCTTCAATAAGCAGGTGTGACAACTTCTTACATTTAAGGTTCATTAAATAGAAGATGGACTTCGAATATTTTCTTATGGTGCAATAAGCGCTTCAGAATGATTTAGTGAGGGAAAGACTCTGGGGCAGATAGTCAAATAAACATAATTGATAGCAAAATTGTCATTGAAAGCAGATTTCAAGCAAGGGAACTCCAGCTTAACCCACTGTTGGAACTGAAAATTGAAGGAACATGGGACAAAGAGAGTGATAGGAACTGAATGGAAGCAGGAATGGTCTGAAAGAAAGTAGAGAGCTGAAATAAGTAAAATAAAAGATTAAGACTAAAGCAAGGGCAGTTACCTTAGTTACTAAAGAGTGTGAAGATATCACAATTTCGGGGGAAGTTACAAAGAATATTGCAAAGTGGCAAAGAAAATTACTTGCAGGCTGCAAACTTGTGGACAACTCCCTGGGCTTTTTGACTGGTTTTGGCAAGCCACATCAGGAGTTCCATGGTGTCACTAAAATACCAAGGATGTACCACACAGGCATCAGAGACATCAAATTTAAAACTACTCTAAGAAGTCCCTGACTACAGATCACAACATGATGGCTGCTGAGAAGGTAACATTTAAGGGAGAAATCTTCCATAGTCATAAGAAATATTCCATTGTTGCTGACCCCTGCAATCCCTGTGACTTTGCAAACAGACACAGCACCAACCGTCAATGTCTCATACAGTAGACAATGTGGAGTAAAATCTTTTCCATACAGCAGAGGGATTCGGTTGTTATACAGCTGCAAGAGCCAACAGCTCAAACACTAGAATTTACCTGTCCCTGCTTGGACAAATATTCCTCTCCTATAAGTTATTTTCATTATCAATGGTTTCACATAGTATATTTTAAAAACAATTAGATTTTATTAAGGAACACTACTCCTTGCCAGATAAGAATAATTTACACGTAGTTAATTGTTACTTACAAAAAAACCTCCTCATTTCTTTTTATTATAAAATAGATATGTTTGTTCACATATTGGCAGTGGATGATGCAGTCATTTCTCATGCAGTCTTTAAACGTGTGTTTGCTTAGGAGCACTAGCCAATCCATTTTTCTTTCTTTACTGCTGCAAACATATGCTCAGTTTCATACAAAGCTGGTAATGCTGCACAATAGCCATTCACTGGCTTTGGAGGCACAAGTAGAGAGAGGAGTGTTTGGATGAGCCAGAGAAAGCTATTAAATCCAAGGAGAACTTTTATTTACCAAAATAGTTCTTAAAACAATATCAGTTTCAGGTAAATGGGTGGCCAGCAGGGTGAAGGAGGTGATTGTCCCTCTCTACTCTGCCTTCTTTGAAGGCCTATATGGAGTAGCATGTCCAGACCTGGAGACCCCAGTACAGGAAGGATACAGAGCCGTTGGGGTGGGTCCAGAAGAGGGCCATGAAGAAGATCAGAGGGCTGGAGCACCTCTCCTGTGAAAACAGCTTGAGGAAGCTGGGCTTGCTCTGCTTGGAGAAGAGAAGGCTCCAGGGAGATCTCATCGTGGACTTCCAGTAATTGAAGGGATGTCTGAATGAGAGTCACAGGAATGCTACCCTGAGTGGTCCCAGGTTTGGGGTGGCTCAGGGGCAGTGCAATGGGAGAATCTGTGGATGCCTCATCCCTGGAGGTGTTCAAGGCCAGGTTGGATGGGGTTCTGGGCAGCCTGATCTAGTGGGAGGCAGCCCTGCTCATGACAGGGGATTGGAACTGTGTGGGCTCTAAGGTCCCTTCCAACCCAAGCTGCTCTGTGATTCTATGATAAAGCAGCTCCTGATCCTCAGATGCAACAGGAAGTGACTACAAATGGTTCTTGCCCCAGGGTGGAAACTAGCTGGTACACGTCTTAATGATGGCTAGAATGTGTGTCATGAAAGATATTCTGAAGTAATAGTGAAGGAGAACCCTGTTCTTACACAATGGATACCGCATTTAGCTCCATGTAACCAGGAAGGCAGTGGCATATAGGATTTTGCTTATGAGAGATTCATTGTAAGTTGGTAGCTGGGAGGTTTTATCATACTGTAGAAATACGGATCCTCATGGGTCAGGCTCTGAGGTACTCAGCTCAGAAGAGTCAGAGAACGGGATGAGATTTTACTGTAGCCTTAGAACAGAAGCTGAACTGTCTCTGTGAGTTATGCTGAGAACTGACAGAAGTCATTATACGGACGTGGTGATACGAACAAAGCTGTGTATAGCATCACATCTGAAGTAAGAAGGAGAGACGAGAACGCCGAGGCGCTCCTCCCGCACGCAGCCGGCAGTTAATCATTAAGCCCCTGCAGACCCGCTCCTCCGTGCCCCCAGCCCAGACCCCCCCCCCCCGGAGCTGCCGTCAGGAGGGAGGGGCGCCCCGGGCCCGCCGCCTCCCGGGGCACACCTGTCTCTCGCTTCGCCTCGTCTCTCCTCTCGCTCGACCGTCCCCGCTACCGCAGCCCTGCACAGGCGGCCCGCACTGCCCGCGCCCGTCTCGTCCCGTCCCGTGCCGTTCGGCCGCCCATGGGCGCGGCGGCGAGGCGAGGCAGGTGCCGCTGAGCAGCATGGCCAAGGGGCCCGAGCAAGAGGAAGCCTTCCTGCACCTCCCGGCCACGCAGGCGATGTCCGCCGCCGCCGCGCCGGACGAGTGCTACGCGGAGCTGCTGGCGGGCGACCTGCTGCCCTACGCCGAAGAGGGGCTGGAAGACGGGAGGGGACTGCCGGAGTTGCCCGCTGCCATCAAGTCGGGTGAGGACCTCGGGGAGAGCCGCGGGGGCGGGCCCGGCCCGTGGGGCAGCGCCGGTTTAACGGGAGGCTCGGGGGAACGGTGTGCTGCTGACCTAACGCCGTCCCCGGGCTGCTTCTTTCTTCGCTCCCTCTCGCGCAGAAGTGCCTTTTAACGGTGAGACTCTCTCCTCGGAAGAAGAGGATGCGGATACTCAAGACGGCAAACTGAGAGCCGCGGACAAGAGCCCATCCCCGAAGAAGAGCATCACGCAGATGATGAAGGACAAGAAGAAGCAGACGCAGCTCACCCTGCAATGGTAGGGCCGGCTGGACGGGGGGGGATCCCGGAGGGCCGCTCCTCCGCCTCGGGGCTGTGCCGGCAACGGGAGCGGCACCGCGCCGCTCGTTGGCCCTGGCTGCGTTCTTTGGGTTCCTTGGGCTTACTTCAACTTTTGATAACCCTCGTCTCTCCCGCATTCCCGATGTTCTGAATTAGCGGAGGTTTACCCGTTAGCAGAAACCTCTGTCGGGTTCCCCCCGCACGTGGCTGTGGGAGGTGATGGAAGATCACATTTATTCGGGACGGAAAGCGCTGTGGATCAGCTTATTGTACCTGGATGTGTGATCCAGGCATCTAATACGGAAAGAAACTGTGCTTATTTAGCTGGTCATCCTGACTGAGTAGGAATATGGTACTAATATGTATATAGTCAATTCTATGTTATTTTGTTTCAGTAAAATAACATTCTGTCTTCTTTTCAGAAACACTAAACCTGAATGCCTTTTAAAAATGTAGAAATGAGAAATTACCGAAGAATGATATTTGCTGTTATTATTCTGTATGGTGACAGTTACATTTTCACTCTCTCTCACTGTACTTTTTGCATTACACTCTACCACCTGCAGACACCCTAACTCTGTTTTAGTTTGGTAAAAATGAACCAAAGTAGAGTTCAAATTCTGTAGGCTTTGACTGATACAGGTCTTTCCTAAAGTACTCTGGAAGTTAGCAAGCAGTACTATTGAATTAAATGGGAGCTTAGTTACCGAATGCAGGCTGTAAATCTAGAGCTTTCCTTATAACAGAAAAACAAGAATAATGAGGATATCCCAGTTTCTTACTTTAGTTTACATCTGACTTACAGCAGACAGTAAACTGTAAGGATTTGAGTCTGGGGAGGGCGTGCAAAATTTCTCCATGTGCAGTATTTACTGCACAGTATTTTCTTATACACTGGTGTAGTTTAGAAAACAAATTTATTGCAGATAATTCCAGGAGTAGCAAATGATTGATGTCGACAAAGAAAAGAAACAATCAGGAGTGGACCACCTTGCTGTTACCAATAGTTCTGCTAAAGAGAAGACAACTGGCTTTCACTTGTTTCTAAATTATACTTTGTTGACCATTGCCAGGCACTTGTATTTTACAAACAGATGCACAAAAATGTATACTCTTCAGAAAATGCCAGATCTTTGATTTTTACCATGGTTTGGTCAAGAAACAGCTTCAGGTCCCACACGGAAAATAAAAATCCAAAGTAGGAAAAAAAAAAAAAGAGACAACTTCTGGTGTTAAACATATATTGGGACAGAAGATGCAAGATTAAGTCCCTGCTCTTTTCAGAGGTCAGACTTAAACCCAGGTCTTTCACTGCATAGTTGGTGCTCATCTTTTCAGGGCAAAGTTGGTTCTTAGGTGGTGGTCATTTAAATAAAAATCATTTAAATCAAATTACGTTGAAGAAGATTCATTAGGAAAAGGGACCTGGCCCCAGGTGTTCCATATTCTGCAGCTACCTTAAGCATCAAGTGTGGTCAATTTCTGGCGTCTGCCTTATTCAGTAGAAACTCATCTATGTGCCGTCACAGAAATCTTCAGTAAAATGGAAAAAAATTAAAAAGGAGGCAGTGACAGTGAAAGGGAAGGGAGATAAAATGGGGAAACGTGCCATGTTGCTTCTCACTCTGGCAGTTTCTTTCTCTGTACAGGCTGGAAGAAAACTACATCGTCTGTGAGGGAGTTTGCTTACCAAGATGTATCCTTTATGCACATTATTTAGATTTCTGCAGAAAAGAGAAGCTAGAACCCGCCTGTGCTGCAACCTTTGGGAAGGTAAAGAGTAAATGTCTTCATCATTTGTTAGGCCAGTTCTTCAATAGGCTTAGAGTTTGGTACACCTGTGTTAAAATGTCTAATAAATTCAGTTTTTTTTGGCTGTTAACGTACATAGTCTAATTATGTTATTACATATGAGAGGGTTTTATGACAGCAGCTTTAGGAGAATCAAAAGGAACTTCAGCTTCTTTTTCTTTGTTTTATTTTTTTCTCCAAGTGTTTTCTTTTTTTTTTTTCTTTTTAACAGTGACATTAACGTGGTTCTTTCCATTTAAAAAAGATGACATGAAGATACTTCTAATTATACTAAAGTGCAAAGTGAGAAGTGACACAATAAGCGATATAAGAAGGGGAATAAAAGTTAATAATGCAAAGAGCTCCTGAATGGGGGGGGAAAGAAGTTGATTTATCCCCTTTTCTGCCTTTCCCTACAATTAATCCTGAAATCATTTTAATGAAAGGGAGATGTGAACTTTCCTAATTAAACTCTGAGTAGTTAGTGAAAGAGGAAACCAAAAATGCTGATCTCTTCATTGTTTGTAGATAGCAAAATGCATTAATTTAATTAAATAACAATAATGGATTTTAAATCCAGTTCATAAAATGTTCACTTGATAATTTTTTTCATCCGAATAAGATACACTTTCTCAGTGTATATCTAATCTTCATTACACAGTTCCAACATAAATGAGGAAGACATCAGCTTTCCATTAAAACTTTGTTTTGACAGAGATCTATTAGCTGTGTCTACTAGTTCTACATCTGTTACTGAGTTTTATTCTTAGTAAATCTTTTCCCTTAAGCATTGTTCTTAATGGGAAGTGTAGGATGTTTTTTGGGCAGTAATCTCAATCTTAGGAGTCCAGTGACAGAATGTTTTTCTTGATTTAATTTACATCACATTATGTGCCTAACAGAAACTTTCATACTGTTTCAGTGAGCATAAATGTGTTTAAGACTGTGCAGCCTTTTGATAGTGGAGGGCATAGAAATACCTACAGGGCAAGGAAATATATTTTCCTTAGCCTTCAGGTCAGTTTTCAAATCAAAGTTTGACTATATATATTTTTTTAATTAAAAAATCAGTTTATTTCTAGCTGCTTGACTTTGAAAATGGAATGGTTAGCAGCCAAATCTTTCCCTTGGTTCTGTTTACATCTCTGAAGCTAAAGATACACTAGTACCTTAGGGATCTGAATGGGTCAGGATCATGGGAGAAGACTTTGCATTGTAGAAGTGAAAATGGAAAGGAAGAGCAGACAAGGAACTTGGAAAGACTGGAGGTATACAGTGAGATGGATGAGGTTGGAAGGACCTCTGCAGTGTACAACATGCTTAATTGCTTATGTTGTGTCTTATGTGCCACAAATACTTATTTACAGACTACGTTAGGCTGTGTATTTATCCTCCAGTTTCTTCCATGAAAAAAAATGCCTAAGAATATATGCCGCTGTTAGAAATTAATACAGTTATTTTCTCTTTAGACCATTCGCCAGAAATTCCCTCTCCTTACCACAAGGCGGCTCGGAACAAGAGGCCATTCCAAGTAAGGCACTGTGTATCCACTTACCAAATACATTCTAGGAATCAAATGTATTTCCATGCCTTCATAATAAGTACTAATTGGTAGGGGGGGTAATTCAGATGGACAGCTCTAAGTGATAACTTGTGATGTACGTGATGAAATTGAAGTAGCATTTAACTGAAAACATAATGGCAGGCATAATTTCTAAAAGTAAACTGATTAACCTTCTAAGGCACAATTATTTTATAGAGTCATACACTTGCTGAAAACATACATCAAAAAGTTATAGATGTGCGTATAAAACATTTTATAACATATCATCATTACAACTGTTCATCTTCCTATAAATAAAGTGCAATTTAACTGCAATTTCATTTGCCTTTTGTAAACCTGACAACTTTCGAACTGTTCTATCCATAACAGTACTGATTAATTTAAAGGCTCTAGAAAAAGGCATTGTCTTAAATTTAGAAGAAAGTATATATCTGGATAATTTTTAAAAGCTCTGATAAGTACACAGCCTGTTGCATGGTCATTTCATATATGATGTATCCATTTGATTTGTACATTTCAACTGCAGAATGTTAGAATGTGGGAAAAAATTGCAGACAGTTATGTATTTTTACCTGTGGTGAAATGTTTTGTTTGTTCTGATTCTGGCACTGTGTCTTTAGCTGTGATAAAATGAGTGTAAAGCAGTGGTGAACAGTGGTAATAACATCATCCCTTACCTCCACTCTCTCACCTATGTCCTCATGCCAAGACTGCTAAGGATGTATTGATGAATTTTCCCTGGTCTGATTTTTTTACTTTTAGTGGGGATTGCTCCCTTTTAAGGAAGTGAAAATGCACTGGTGTAAGGATTGTAGAGAAGCAATGACCTATAGATGCCATATAGAGAGTTTTTAAGGAGCTTTACTTTTAGAAAAGCCATATATAGGGAATAAGAGGGATTTCATGCATTTGCTGCTGTGCTGAAGTTCAGCTATGGTTACAGGCACAAGTGGCTGCAGATTTGGTCAGCTTTGCAGGTGGACATTTGCTGTTGTGTTTAAATTTTTAAGGGATATGGAATTCATAGTCTGTGCAGAAATATTTGGCAACCTTCTGATTCATGAATGCCTCTGTTAAGTCTTAATCCTGTACACAAGCCTGCATATTTAAAGATATACTTCCAAGTTTTAGTGAATGAGAGAATACAAAGGCAAAATACTGCAAAGATGCTCGTTGTATTTTTGATCTGATATATCTAATAAACTCATAAACAAGATCCAAACTTCTAAAACATGTCATGTATCTGTGTAATTAAAGCATAGTATGTTAGCATCCACTCAGTAAAGAGGTATCTTTCGAATCTCGTTTTTGACATGGGAATCTAACTATAGACTTAATTGCGTCACTATAATTCTCTAGTCTGAGACATTTGACTGTGCTGTCTCTGTACCAAGTACAGATTTACTTCATACATAACATTTCTTCAGCAGATCCAATAGCCCTACTGACCTTGATGGTATTATGTGTCATATTTTCGTATGGATTAACTGTTCTTGGGCAATTTCCTCAAAGGAGGATGAGGCATCAGCAGGTATTGTTTGAACATCTGGCGTATTTTTTTCCCCTTTTTTTTTTTTTTCTACTGGAGGTTTCCTCTTTAGCAATTAAATTCTATGTTTTAAGCATGGTAGTGGAAGTGACTTGTTTTTTGTTTTTATTTTTAACTTTGTTGCTGCTGTTATTATTTGGATATAATATTAGAGAAGCAGTGACAGCACCAGCTATTTTTGACAGTGGTTTTTGGTGCTGTGATATTGCCTGGGAAGCAGTTGTTTTCCAAAAGCATGAAAGTGCTCTCCAGTAGAATCCTTATTCTTATATTACAAAGAAAAGCAAACTCCGTAAGAATAAAGAGCCCTGCACATATTGCATGCATGCACAGTAAGACTTTGATAGATCCTGGCTTTGATCAGAAGAAAGCAAAGAAAATCAATTCTCTCTTCCATCAACTTCAAGGTGGCAGAAATCTTCTCCTACACCATACTCATGAACATGACCTGGATTTTAGAAAACACTGCTGTCCTAAGATGTGAGGCACGGGTGCTGCTCTAAGGTGTGAGATATACAGACAAATGTTGGTTTCTCCTCAGATTCTGAACAGCATTTCTTATCTGACGTTCCTGGGTGGCCTTAAAAGTAGTTCTAATAAATTCAAAAACTTGGGTCCTCAGTCAGACTGTCCCTCTCTGTTTATATCCAGCGTATATTTGTACAAAAATGTAAATACTAAAATACTCATTTAAATGTTTGATCAAAAAAGTACAACATATTGGACACAGTTTTGTCAGCAGTGTTCACTGCCCATGCTGATCACTCCAGGTTGCGGAGTAGCAGGGGAAACTTCTATATCCCAGCTAACTGAAGGAAGGCACAGCATCATAAATAAATAAATGTTGCAAACTCTTCTCTGAGATTGCCACTTCTTAAGCAATGGTTGGCTGTAGAGCAGGTTCTGAAGCCTCCTTTTTGCACAGGCAGTGTTGAATATACTGTGGCCACTAGTAGAATTTAGTTATGATCTTCATTGTACGTGAGTTATGTGGAGCAGCTATTCAGGAAAATGTGCACAGAAGGCTGCTGAGCTCAAGTTACAATTTAATTTCTACGTAGACTTTGACCAATGTTGAATCTTAGCTTTTATCCATCATGTCTGAAAACTATTATCTTATTTATTAGGAGTGATTTAGTGGGTTAATAAAACTGATATGGCAGCTGGCCCCATGATAACAAGTTATTGCAAGTCCCTGAACAGCTTAAGCCTATCATTTCCTTATCAGCTATCATTTGTGTCAGTGTATGCTAAAATCAGGGCTACTAGCTGCATAGGAACATATGTTACAATAAGCCACTGAAATTAAGAGAAAAGCAGTTCAGTTTGTTTTTCAATAGATCTGTTACAAAAATCAAGAGTAAGTTTCTTATGCCAGCTGATTTTATTTTATGAACTATATGATAGAAATAGAACAGTAGAACCCATGTATAAGGAGGCAAAGGTAAAGGTAAAGAAGGTACTTGAAGTAATAGGGTAAAGATGTTATCACCATCTGGAATAGATATACTACTACCAACAGCAAGTCAAAAAAAAAGATATTCAACTAAACACTTTGGGCCGTAAGAGAATAAAAATCTTTATATCTTATTACTCTATGAAGTATGTCAGACAGAACTTGAAAAGCACATATTGTTTTTTTCATTGCTTCTGTGCCATGACTAGAAAGCTGTATTATTTTACTAGTAAATATTAAAGGAAATTAGCAGGATAGTTGCTCTGCTTTAAGGGCACACTGAATGTGTACTGAAAGCTTCTATTCTTCAGGTAATAAAACGTCACAGGTGTAAATTTTGGTACCTTGGGGCATTCCAGAACACGAACAAATATTTTGCCTGCCATTACAAACTTGAGAATACAAATCACACAACAGTGCCTGTTTCTAGCCCAAAATCTGTTAACATTATATTAGATATTGAATAATCTGGATCTTGATTCCTAACTTGTGCAGAAATCTTTCTTTTCGTTGGCTTCTGGTTTAACAGTAGGGAGCTCCAAATTTGTGGCGCAAGTGTGAAGTTTTATTTTTAGAGTTTTAAAAATGGTGCATAATTGAAACCAAGAGGTTTGAGATGTCAGAATGGATGCAGAGAAATGCTTGCTTATATGGCCAATGCCAAGTACATTACTGTGCCTCTAACATTTTAAAAGAAGTAATTAGAGCTCTGTCTAGTTTTTCATCCTGTGCAATGCATAAACTTTATAATGTCAAGGTTAAGTACATGCTGTTCTTTCACAGGATCCATACATACACATTTCCAAAACTACTTAAGTCACATTGAAAGTAGCTTCATTTTCACAAAATAGGAAAAAATGTTCATGCCTTTAGCGTTTTTGTCAGACCCCTTTCGAATAATAGGTATTTTCTGATACAGGTTTTTGGCCCAAGTCCATCTATTTAATACCCCTAAACCAAAAGTAATGACTGAAAAGCTTCAGGACTTTAATTCACAATGCAGATGACGCAGTTATGTATCTGAAATAGAGGACAACTGTCCAGCATTTTGACATTTAGTGAAAGGCATGCTAAACCTTGAAGTGTTGCTCTGATTTGGTCACTCAGCTTTGACTTTACTCAGTAAAAAGGGAACTGTAATAAGCAGATGTACCTATGTCTGATCTTCTGAGAATTAACAGATATTTTAAAATGCTCTGTTCATCACATCACCATCCCAAGAGAAATATTTTTTCACGAAGAGAACATCAGTAGTAAATAAATAGGTGAGAGATATTTGACCTTCTTAATGGTCTCACCACTGTGATCTACCAGTATTACATAGATTCATCAATTTTAGACAAACAATAAAAGCCATGATATTTAACAGCAGCCACTTTTTGACAGTTTTTTAGCTATGAAATCCTGGATGCACCCAATGGAAACAGAAACAGAAATGACTATGTCAGCCAAGGCTGTCAGAGCCACCTAGGCTAAGCAAACTTATCACCAACATTTTCTTAGTATATTTTGTATATAATGTCTTTGGTCATATTTATAAATATAAAGTATTTTAATTTTTTGTTCTCGTGTACAGCTACCCCATGTGAAAACAAACTGTAGAATTGTAATTTTTTTTTTTTTTAAATGAGCATCATCAGGAATAGCAGAAGTGAGCTGAAAACCTTCATATGTTCTATGAACTACTTGCTGGAGGGTTTTACTGTGTCCAAACCTGGGGAAGTACAGTACAGGAAGAATGAGGAACTGTTGGAGGGGATCCAGAGGAGGGCCACAAAGATGATAGGTGGTTGGAACACCTCTCCTACGAAAATAGGTTGAGGGAGTTGGGCTTGTTTAGCTTGGAATAGTGGGGGACCTCATTGCAGCCTTCTAGTACTTGAGGGGAGCTTACAGGCAGGAGGGGGACAGAATTTTTGCATGGTATGATAGTGATAGGACAAGGGGAAATGGCTTTAAACTAAAAGAGGGGAGATTTAGGTTAGATGTTAGGAAGAAAGTCTTTACTCAAAGGGTGGTGAGGCACTGGCACAGGCTGCCCAGAGAAGCTGTGGATGCCCTGTCCCTGGAGGTGTTCTAGGTCAGGTTGGATGGGGCCCTGGGCAGCCTGATCTGGTGGGTGGCAGTCCTGCCCATTGACACGGGCTTGTAACTAGGTGATCTTTAAGGTCCCTTCTGACTTAAGCCATTCTATATTCTATGATTGTATCTTAAGAGTGAAGTTTTTGAGAAGTTTTAGTGAAATCAGTGCAATGTGTTGCCTATCACCCCTGATAGAATTTTTCTATGCCCAAATCTTGCTCTCCCACTCTGCTCAGGAAGGTCACTTCTTCTGTAGCAAAATCAGTGAAAAGCAGTATCTTATGCATAATCAGATTTCTTAGCACCAGCTCTTAATGTTAAGGTGTTGTGCTCAGAGCAGCAGGGGAAATACAATAAATGTGTCCCTCTTGCAGTTCTGTTTTTGGGGCAATAATTTCCAGGAGAGCAATGAGGGAGAAGAATGGAGATGATAACTGCTTAAGCAGCTAAAGCAGAGTCAGTCAGCCTACAACCTGAGAGACGAATTAATGAATAATGCATTAGCACTGCTCATCGCAGAAGGATGAAGGCTAATTTACAGGGAAGAAAAGCAGTAGTGAGTTACTTTTACCTGAAAAGTGTTCTGTGAAATCCTCTAGATATAACAGTAGTATACCTGATAGATTACACCTGATGGATCAAGCCAGCACCTTTGCAACAAGCTGGAATTAAAATGAAAGACAATGCACATTAAGAAAAAGAGGTGTAACAGGTTTCTGGTAGATATATTCTTCCAAGCAACGTGATTGTAAAAGAAGAGAAAGTGTTTTAAATTTAGAGAAGATGTTAGCCTTGAATTTCAGATCAAATCATGACAATTCTATTTTCTATGAGACCAGATTATTTCTTTCCATGACAGTGAAAGAAATTAGTAGAAACTGTAAAGGAAAGTTTTCATATAGCATTGAAGATGAATTTGTCAGTTTCTTTTATTTGACATTTCACACAGAAATAAAAATACTCTCTTTTTTTTTTTTTTTTTTCTTTTTTTTCCCCCACAGGTATCACTATTATGGAATTGGCATTAAAGAAAGCAGTGCATACTACCACTCTGTGTATTCTGGCAAAGGCTTAACCAGGTACAGTAGCATACACCTGAGATATAAAGGCTCTGTCCCTGCTTTAGAAAGATGGTCAGTGGAGCTGCCACTTAGGGAACTTCCCTAAGGAAGTTTTAAGGAATTCATAGGACGCTAATTGCTGTTGATACCAGAACTAATATTGCTCTAACTGTCAATATCTGGCATTCAAAGATTTAGGTAGCAGTTTGCTCCCTAGAGAAATTATTTTTATTCTAACATCTTGATCTGGATCTTTTACTCATATCTACCAGTATGGCCTCATCGTAGTCAACACAGAGCTGCATCAACATATACCATAAGAGGATTTTTTTAGTGTAAGACAGCAAAACACATTTTCCAGAATAATTGTCTCATTTTATTTGCTTGTGCATCATCCTGTGATTTCTTTCCCCAGGACAGCTTTCCATTATGAAATGTCTAGAGAACGGTGTGAAGCTGGCACCTGTGGTTAGGAGGGAGGAGGGGTTAGTGTAGATTAATATTTACAGGTCCTTTAACTGGCTAATATCAGTTTAAACCTAACCCAGGAAGCTCTAATTATATTTATTTAAGGGACAGCTAGCAGGATCAATACGTTACGATAGCTGCCTGTTGGTTTGCCAAAGATTAATAGTTCGTAAAACAAATGTCTGTGTTCACATATGGCTTGAATGACGGCTTTCATTGTCTACAGCAGTATGCCCATGTAAGTGGGAACTATGAGAAAGGAACAGAGTAAATGAGCTTATAATCACACACAGAAAATTCAGCTGCTGTCAGATTCAGGTTATATCCAAAGAGCCTTCTTCCAAACAACAGAACAAGTGCAGAAATTGAGGGTAATGTCGCCAGTAATGCTGAAAAGGAGGATTCTCTCTGCTGAAGGCCTTAAGGCATAATAGAATGGAATATGCTATTTCCTTACCCATTTTTTATCCAAAGCTGTGGAGGTGTTGCTAGTGCACAGCTAGATTATTTTTTTCACAGTTTAGCATTATCTTGAACAAATTGCTCATTGAATTGACAAAAATAATTTCTTTTCACATAAAGGAATACAGTTATTCTTAAACCTCAACTCAGTGTCAGCCAATGTCCTTTTCATTGAAAACTCTATCCTCACACAATCTAACAGTCATAAATGCAAACAAATTGGAGGTTCTGCAAAATTCCTCAGGGCTGGATTTTCAACTATCTTTGCTCACATAAACATAGACGTAGATTTTTGCGAGTACTTACACTTCTGAAAACCATTTTTTCATATGACTGAGATAGCTGTGCATTTTTTAAAATCCAGTACTCTACATATCAGAATCTTTGGGCCAGTTATGCCAAACACACCAAAAGAATCATGTCTTGAAATTCCTAAAATTAAGGTGGTTTGTTTCCAAAAAGTTTACAGGTAAATCTAGGTATCCCTGTCTTGAATAAGAAATATGAGAAGAGGGGCTCTACTCTCAGCTTATCAGTTGCTTAGGATTCACTGCCTAGGAACTTTTTATTTGTGTCTGGACTTGTGCTCTCATGTTGGAGTCACTGAATTTGCAGGGTTCAGTAGTCACTATCTGATTTAGAACAGAAGCTCAAATGCTGACTTTGCATAGTCAGGGCTATCATTGTGTTTGGATATGACTGTGTGAGGACGGTGACACAGTAGTCTGGGGTTAATTGCAGACTTATAGGGAAGAAAACTCAGGCAGTGTGGGGATTCAAAATAGAGAGTGAATATCCCAGTTGCTGGCTGCAAAATATAATGATCCATCTTCAACCTCTGTCCCTTGCTCAATCACTGTTCTAGCAGTGAGCAATAAAAATTTTTTCCTGGATCAATCTCAGAGCAGAAATAGGCAGTGAAAATATATGATTTGATGATGGCATCAGATCACACTATTCCAACACAAATAAATGCATGTGTAGGTCTTTACCACAACACATGCTAAGTAGATGGCAGCTTGTGAAATGATTAGAAGGGGCCTTCCTTGGTTTAGTTGCCTAAATATAGGCCTGCACTTCCATTTCAGATTTAATTAACATTTGAGTGTTAATATCTTGGTAATTGAGCTGACTACAGCAGTCCTTAAATATAGGATTGTTGATGCTTGAACACTTTAATTCCACTGAAAATTTGACCTCCTAGTTCATTTAAATATCAAACTTTGCACCACATTTGAGAAGGATAGCGTTAGCTGGTGATAAAGGCTCTGGAGGAGCAATACTAGCAGATGCTGCTTAGTGTTTTTGCTGTACATTCTGTGTACATTGTACTATGCATGTGGAAATCCACAGTCCATAACAAAAAAACATTAGCTATGAAGCTAATCAACAACTCACTGTAGTCGACTGAGAGTTATGCCTTCATTCATGATCTTCTATCAGCAAAATGGGGAATTCTGTGGGTAACGTAATGAATCACCACATGATGGGAATTGTGCCTGGCCTGGGCAGGTGTAATTCATAATCTTTCAGTCTCTGGTTTTCAATCCTGCCAGTAGAGCATCTCAGCAGTATGGAATGACTACATTACTGCTAAGAATTATAAGACTTTTTGTTGCCCACAGTATTTTATCAGCTGGCAGAAGAGGAAGTAACAATGATCAAACAAGCAGTGCTATCTTGCACATTTATCATTATACTGATCCTTTAGAGTCTCTATCCTTACACATTCTCTAGTGAACTAGCTATAATTTAAAGGATCTGTTTTCTAATGTCTACTTCTTAGTCCATTGAATTCAGCAGGAATCTCTGGAATGGACTATTAAAAGCACAGTCACCATACTGCAAAGTATTTTTGATAGTTACAAAACATTTCATCTCAGAAATGCATTTTGCTTGTATTGGAATAGTACTGTGGTAAAAGATAGTGAGAGATTACCATGTTTCCTTCATTTTCCTGGGAACTGTAAATTCTAGATACTTTTTTTTTCTATTCTGAATTTACTCAGCTGCATCAAAGAAAACTGCATTTCTTCCACCACGTGGATTTGCATCTATGTTGCCCTTCTGATATTTGTGAGTTGCAAAGATCCAAAGAAATAAACTCAAATTGAGTTTTATACTTCACTTTTTGGTCAGTGGTCTGAATCTTCATGTTTAAAAGCTACCTTCAGTAAGTTTCCCTGGTATCCTCATACACCTGCAAGCCAATGGAACAAGTTTAGAAAAAAGCATGGGTTTTAGTGTTATCATATTTGGAGAAACGTAAGTCATTTTTCTAGTCGACTTATTTTATATGTAGATACAGGTATGTAAGTATGTGTATATGACAGAATGATAGATTATGCCTGTATGTATATAAGAAATGTTTTGCTTATGAAACAATAATGAGATATGTTTATTTTCAAAGGTTCTCTGGAAGCAAGTTGAAGAATGAGGTAAGTGCTTTAGTTGGTTTCTTTTCACTTCTATCATAATCAAAATAGTATTTGTGACCTGTGGCTTTCTTCATTCTCTCCTTTCAAAATTTCAGCAGTATTTTGCATTCAAGATTAGACTGCAGAACCCTTTTTCATGTCACTGTGTATTTGCTCCTCTAAATACTTACAGGAAAGTAAGACTGGAAGACAAATTCCAAGGTTCACGTTCTAACCTAGTTCCCTGCAACTGCAGAGGTTTGTAATAAACCCTCCTAAACAGAGGCTCAAGGGCTAGCTTCTAAATTTTTTGTATCCACTTTTGTAGGAAGGCTTTCTCAGAATCTCATTGATCTGATTGGAAATTAATGGGTTCTGATGAATGGAATTGTATACCTCTTCACCAGCATAGTCTCTTTCTATTTTTCACTCTTTATGACATTTTATTATGGTACATCTTTTTGCTACTTTTTCTTACTAGATGTAACAAGCAAACAGCTCTTTAATCACGATCAGTATTACAGCCTTTCTCTATACTTCTTACAATTTCATGATCTTTATAGATCTTTTTTTTTTACAAAGTCTTGCAAAAGGCATGCCTCCAATTTCTGTTGGAAATATCTCTTCTGATGAATCCTAGAACCATATATGTTTGGGATGTGTCAGTTTCACAAATAACCTACAGCTTTACTACTGTGCCATCTGATATAGTCATTATAATTCTGGCCATATTTGTGCTAGAAGATTAAAGAATATTGCACTACTACCTTAATGGTTAAGGAGTGCTCTCAGGACTGTTCTTTAACACTGAGCTCGACTGACGTGGCATAGCCTGCATCCATACTACTGAACTCCTAATCCTAAAAAACAGCACAGTCAATTCTCATTGCCCTTAGCACGAAGTAACAGTTGAAGCATGGGTGGGAATTGTTTAGAAGAGCTATATCTGGCATGAACTGGAAAAAAATGCCAGAATGATATAAATTCAGTATTGTCTGGGGACATTTCTAGACGCCATTTAATTTACCAGACTAAACATACTTTCTGTGATGAACTGATAGAAAACTGGTCTTTCTCCTTTTTCATTTTCAGATAAGCAATTCCTAGCTGATAGCAGAATTTCTTATTGGTCCCTGAGAGTGTAGCTTTACTCTATTGATTTTCAGCCCCTTTATTGCCTTTATCTCAAAGCCATCCAGATATTTCTACATGACCTCTTGGTCTTCCTCTTTACTGATGATTTCATTAGCTCATGTCATCCAGTTTAATCTATGAAATACTCCGTGACATCAGTCCCAAGTCTGATCTTTGAGAATTTTCACTTCAATTCCTTTTCAGCCCAGAAGTTTCACTGTAAACACAGCTTGGTTAGCTGGAACCACTTTCTTAAACATTTTGCATTCTTCATCTAATTCCTACTCTCACCAGAACAGCCGATCATTTCCCATGGTAACACCATACCAATTATTTTAGTAAGGTTCCTATAGGTTTGCTACATTTCTCCCTGTTCAGGTAATCAGCTATCTTATCAAAAGAATATAGTGCTATGCCATGGGATGTGAACATATTCAAGGATTCATCAGCAGTACTATAAGCATTCATGTTTTCAGAGTTTGGGAATGAAAATTTCTGATTCCCTTGGCATAAATGAATACATGCTTTAGTTCCATCTCAGATGCGGAACTCATGTTTCCATAAACCTATCTCATTTCTGCCCTTTCTGCCCCAGACTTCAATACCTTGGTCTTCTCAGAAAAATAATTGCAAAGAAGTCAGTGGAAATAAGTGAGAAAAGAGCGTGAGATCTCTATTTTGTAGCTTTGTGCTGTCTGAAATTACTGAGATGGCTCTTAGGAGAAAAACATAGTTTTGTAGTCAAAACTGAATTTTAATAATCCCAAGTTATTGAAAATTTGGCAACATACTTTCCATTAAGATGAATAGTGATATGTCCTTATTCATAAGCTTGAAAGTACAAGCAATTAGGTATTCCAGAAACATTTACAATGATTGCATAAGGTATCTCAGTAGGAACATAAAGACATTGAAAAGATGTTAAAGCTCTGATTGTCTAAATATACTGAGTAAATGGCATTTGAATGAACACTTACTAAGTGCCAGAGACACTGTTTACTTCTGGCATGTTTTATCACATTTTCTAGTATTCTCTCTGCAGGGGGAGATATCAGCAAATTCTTTTATCTAAGCCAGTTAGTGCACCATTAGAGTCTGTATGGTTAATTAAGCAGATAATATTACTGTCATTATCTTAATGTTAAATGGCCATTAGAAACAGATGGCATTAAATTGAAAGGGCAAGTGGCAGTGGGTTAAAATATAAAGCCTAGAACTGAGACACAGTCATATAGGTCCATTAGCAAGGTACAAAACATTGCAAATTATTTTAAGTCACCCACCAACATCATTGCCCTCTTTTACATGAACTACTTTTAATCAAAAATTTTAGTATATTTCACGAGTAATTGCATCTTAAAGTAATTGAGATTAGTCCTGTTATTAAAAAAACCACAACAGCTAAACAAACAAACAAACAAAAAACTCAAGAAGTTCCTGATATTTACAGGCAAAGTACTGACATGAAGAAAGATTAATGTTTCAAAATTTCTATAATTTCTTTGACTTTGAGCTTGTATGTAGTTGCATAGTAGGTAGCACAAGCAAAAATTGTTTACATACTGTAACTTCTACTTCCTGTCTGTTTTGGTAGAGATATCATCCTATAGAAATGGGGGATAATATACATGGTGAATAAATCAGCTACGGCTGTATTTTTGTCAGTATTTCTTCTGATAATTCCACTTGAAACTGACTTCCAGTTGGTGAGTCAACATTTTTAGGGAATATGCCCTTTTGCTCTCCTTCATGCTATATTTTTCTATAAGCCTACTACACCTGCTATAATGAAATTTGACTGTATGCAAAGGGGTAGGAAAAGGCCACTTAAAGTGCTATTCAAACGCCTAGGGCATGGCCAAAAATTCCATTCATTAGTCAAAAGGAATCTGCTCAGAAGTAATGGATTTACCACTGGAACATGCAGAAAGCCCTCTGCCAAGTTTCAACATAAGGGTTGGGTGAACTAAAATGTAACAATGAGTTTCAGCCAAATAATCTTTTCTAGACGTGAATGAAGTCCTCTGTGAATAAGAATGGTTCAGTAAGGACAGCTCCATAACACAGATTCTATTGCTTCTCTTGTGGATGGGGGTTTCATCTTATATCAGTTTAGAGCTTAATAAGCATGATATGGTGCATGTTATAAATATAGGCATGGTAACATTATATCACTGCAGGATGTGACTGTTTCACTCTGCGGAGAAGAAGACGAAACCAGACTGTGAGAGTACAAGGTTAGGAATTTAAATGAGGATAGATTTACCATGTATTGCTTCATGGTCAGTTTGAGAACTGATGCAGACAAGGCGGCTGCTGTCCACCCAGATCCCATCTCTCCAAAGGCTTACATCTAATAATTATTCCAGATCTTTTCTCAGTCTGCAACAATTATGAGATGTGTCCATAATATTTCAGAATTCAAAAGCTGAAGAGACTCGGAGAACTCTAAGAACTGCAAGGAACTCTCAAATCAGTAGAATTTAGTGTAATTCAAGACAAATTTATCTTGTCTCTAGGTCAGTGCTGACAATGCATCAACAAAGAAGCAGGAGAACACAAAACCACAGTAAGGAAATCATCCTTACTAAGATACAAAACTGAGATCATAATGCTAATGAACACCCTTTCGTTTTATTTCTCTTTCTTGTTGTTAAAGAATTAGACCTAGAAAAATTATATATTCATTTCCTCTATAAGTTTCTTTGAAACTGCATTTCATCTTTCCAGCTTTGTTCTTTGACTCCTGACTTTGAATTTCAGGATTGAGCTGCTTTACAGGATCTTTTTCTATTGTGTAAATCTATGCTTGTGCTACCCAGCATAATTTTATTTTTTCTTTTAGACAGAAGCAAAATGCTCCAAAAATGTTCACTGACCAGATGTAGTCTCTCTGAAGTGAATGGCCAAACTCTCAGTCACTTCAACAGACTAGGAGGAAGCCAGCTAAGATCAGTGCTATGGCACAGAAGGACACACAGCTCAATCTGTCTTTTTTTTTTTTTTTTCCTACATGAGTTTGTGCGCACATTTCAGTACAGTAGGAGACAGGACTGGAAGATACTTTCTGGGGCTTCATGTCAATTCTGTCAAAATTACTGGGAGTTATTTAATAAATACGTAGTTCAGAAGTGTCCCTACATACCATCACATCCATAATGCCATTAAATATTATCAAAAGTTATGATAAAATAAAATGTCACGTATTGTAGTAAAGCAGCAGAATCCACTATCGTAGTGCTATCAGAGCAGGAAAAGAACAGGGGGCAGCCATAGCACCATCAGTACCCAAGCTCCTTGCACAAGACAGATGCATATTAAATAAAACTTAGTGTTGCCCTGAGGATATCACAATCTATCCTGTAGAAGAGAGTAACTGATGATATTCTACAGAGTTTTTAAAGGCAGACTAAATTCAAAGCTTATAGAATTCCTTGAAATAACGTGGTTCAAAGGTTGCACAGTTCTGATAACTGTAATTGGTAGGGTTTGGATTTAGGCACATATTTAATTACCTTTCTGGTCTGAAATACAGGTCTGGATAACAATCATTATTTTGAAGACTAATCTGAATGTAAAAATTCTAGAATACTGAGAGACTCTTCAGATAATATACAAGTTTAGCATTAATTGTTGGTTTCATTTGAAGTTGAATTAGATATTTCAGTGTTACTATTTTTCCCTCATGTTTCAGGGTGGTTTCACTCGGAAATATTCTCTGAGTTCCAAAACTGGAACTCTCCTCCCAGAGTTTCCAAGTGCTCAACATCTTTTACTTCAAGGATGCATTTCTAAAGACAAGGTAAAACATGAGCTACTTCTCTTCTAATTTACAGATCAAAAATTGCCACAATGTTTCTTCATATCTTAGCCTTTGAGGTATTGACATGAAAGAGCCAGAAATGTCCGTAATCAAACAGAGGTGACTGATTTATAGAGGGGGCAAACCTTTACTAACACCGATTAACTGGCTCTCTGCTGGAAAGATGGTTGAATTATTTACCTATTAACTGACCTAGTATTTTACAAACTGATGGTATGTAAGACGGGGAGAGCAAAACAAACAAACAGAGCTGTATTCATGCCTTTGTGGATTTAAGGTAAATTTTGTTCTGATTAGATCAGAACAAATAATTCACAGCAAATAATTAGATGAGATTTACAATCATTCATTAATTATTTAAAAAGAGATTGTGAAAATCTGAGTATATGGGTTTTTTTGGAAGTTAGTAAAATTGTATTCTAGTAATAAGAATACAGTCTTGCTTAACCAAATGGTCAGTTCAAAGTATTGCTGAAGTATGCTTTGACTGCTTTCCTTTGTGATGTCTGTATTATATTTCTGTTCACATTACAGACTCTGTGTCCCTGAACTGTGATAGACACCTTTTTGGTACAAATTGTGAACTTTCAATTTTAAGCTCCATAGGATATTCTGTATAGGTCATAATGGTGGCTGTCTTGAGATATGTTGCTTTAATACTTTTTGTTTAATGAGCCCTTCCTCTTAAGTTTGCTCCATGTAAGCAGTGAAAACTAGGGTTCCTGTTTTGAAGAGCTAAGCAGAAAGAGACATCTGTAGTACATATGTTAGTTGGAAAGCTTACAGATTCTAAAGGAAGTCAACGAACTGGTGTACTCAGCAGTGTACATCATCTACTGCTATAAACTCCATTCATTAATTGAAATCACTCAAACAGCATTCTTGTAACACTTACATCTGGGGAGCATTTGAGATTCCTTGTGGCCCAAGTACAGCAGCACAAACAAAACTAGATTATACCACTCCAGCAAATGAACTATAAGACAAAACTAATTTTCTCTTCATTCTTGGATTGGCACCATTGTAGCTGCTCTGGTACTGGGACCAGATGACAGGAGGGTCCAAGTGGGGGTTAGGGATGAATCCCTTCTGCAAACAGGCTCCTGGAGTTATGAAGAGGCTGTGGGAACAGAGATGTATTTATGTGTCTCCCTCTCTTTCCCTGTTACTCTTTCTTTATTCCTAGTTCTTGGTTGTAGGGTTCTTTTGTTGGGTTTTTATTTTTTTATTTTTATTTTTATTTCTCTATTTTCTTTCCTCTCTGTTTTTTTTCCCTTATTTTAGCTTATCTGACCAAGGATTATTGAGCTCTCTCTTGCAGTCCACCCTGTTATCCCTCCACTTACTATCCCATCACTCAGTCCCCTAAAGTAAGATGCATCCAAAATGGATATAACAAATTTTAGGTCTCTAACAGGGGACAAAAGAGACTTTCCCAAGTCCTTAAAGCAGAGGAAATGTCTAAATGATCCTTAGATTTTCTGTTGAAGAGAGCACATATGTGAAGTTTGAGTCCTTCATTAAACTTTTAAGAGAGTGTATGCAATGGAAATTGCTGTAGATTTGTATAACTGTAGCAGTCAGTACTAAAATAGATCGATAATTTTTTTTTCATTATAGGTTTTTGAAGAAATACTATCTAAACTTCACATTTCCACCAAAACCTTCAAAAAATATCATACTGTTCTTGAATCTCATATTTTGCCCCACTATTTAAAATATATGTAGTTACAGAAACAACTCTGAAAGTCAGCAAGGTCAATTTCCAAAGAAATCTGTGTGCTCAGCCTATTGGAATAAAAGCTATTCTAAGTTCATTCAAAACCTGACTTTCAAAATCTGTAGTAAAACTTTCCATGTTTCTGTGCAGTAAGAATGGTTTTGCTAATGTCCATATTTCTTTCCTGAAAATACTTCACAAGATTCTTGCTTTATAATTTATTACAAATTTTTAAATTTACAGTAATTTTTTACAGACTCTTGTAATAACTCTGTGGGGTTCTTAAAATAAGGGAATGCTCCACTTAGATAAATTACTCTGATGAGATGAAAGGGAGTTCTGCTTTTTAAAGTTCAGTTCCTGTAAGGCAGTGATTAAACTTTGACCAAATGACTGGCAGCTATTTTCTCATTTGTCCAACTAGATGATGTTTCAGAACACTCATAGACGCCTATAGCAGCCTAATGATTAACTAGCACTTCTCTTTAGGATTAATCTTAGATTTCAGAAAGATGAATTTACCATCTGACTGGCTAATCTATCTATTGCCTTACTTTGATATTCACATTTTCATGTTGAGCAAGGATTCAAATACTGTGTTTCTAGCAGCAACATTGAAACTTGAAGGTGCTGATAAAAAATAAAGATTTGTAATGTCATTGCTTCTAAAGACCCTACTTGTAAATATGCATGGTAATACATTTTATATTTTATGTTAAAATTCCAGCTACAGAAAGCAGAAACCTAGATTGCAAAACAGGAGAGAGCTAAGAAACTCTGTTTAATTATTCTTTCTTCCAAAATAGGTAGATACTCTTATAATGATGTACAAAACACACTGTCAGTGTGTCCTTGACAATGCAATTAATGGGAACTTTGAAGAGGTAAGATTGTTTGAACACATATTCTTGGTACATATACATAGGGAGCTAAGAAAGCATTATTTATGTCCATAATTCTGATTCTTACTCCTTTAGATTCAGCATTTCTTATTACATTTTTGGCAAGGAATGCCTGACCATCTTCTTCCCCTGCTTGAAAATCCCATCATTGTTGACATCTTCTGCGTTTGTGACTCAATTCTGTATAAGGTATGTTAGGCATTTAGTTGCACGGGTAATCTCAGCCACGTTATAGATTTTATCCATGTAAAAACAGTGTCAAAGTTATAACAGCAAGATGTCATGCCTGCTTTCTGCACCTGTCTATGTGAATCAGCAAGGAGCAGAACTCTATGACTACAAGCAGCTCACTAATGGTGAAATCTTTACCTGCTTTTTTGTATTTAGCGAAAAGAATGCTTGTGTGTTTCACTGACAAGGCTGAATAAGTTAAACCTGAGTGAAAACTTGAAGTCATGTTTTTACATTTTCTACCAGCAAAGACAATCTTCAGCATATCAACAAGGTGATTCCACTTGTGGATCTGCTACTCAAAGGTTATGTCAGGCCATAGTTTCATGGTACAGGGCAGGAACAATACTGGATTAAGTTGTACCCACTTTTCTTGCCTTTTAGCATTCATTTCTGTTCCCATACTCTTAGATGTATCAGCAAAGCCATTTAGTTGGCTGCATTCTGAGCTGGTTCAGGTTTTTAAAAAATAGTAAGAAACATTTGTTTTGTAGAATTTTTATGCCATATGAGCTCTTAGATCTTTTTCCCAGCATGATCACACATATAGTTGTTCTTGTGAAACTAAGGAGCACAGTTAAGTAAGACTGGACTGGAGTAAGAATAAATTAACAAAGTAATGTCACCAAAGTTCTTATGTTTTTAGTTTGTAAAATTAGATAGTTAACTAATAGGTGTAAAATATTTTAAGTTCCTGTGAAATAGTATATTTTTTAATTAGGAAAGAATTTTCATCTTCTCTTTAACTTATTTTGCAATTATATATCAGTGAGAGGAAATTATTAATGGCATAACAGTGAACACCAAACAGTCAAAGGAAGAGATCTGAGGCTGTTTAACACTGAGTGCCTTATTATCATGTATCTGTCATTCTTTAACTCACAATGAGGGAAAATTTCCAAGGGAAGTAAATACGTATTTCTTAGAAGCATATCAAGCTGTAAAGTAAGAAAGTAATTAACACTGAAGGTGGTAATTACTACCCCGGAAATAAGCCATTATGCCTAATTTGTTTGTAGAGGATTTATTGTACACTATGTTTGTGAGGCTTTTTCTGCTTTAAGCCTGCTGGCCCACTAGATCCAATACTAACTGTTGATAATAAATATTTAATGTAATGGACAAAAAAATAATAGAGGATCCCTGAATTAGAAATTTGATAAAGAATTATGCAAAGTTCGTGAATTTCATTGTCCCTCGTCTCTGTCTCTCACCATTTCTTTCTTATTATTATGTTAGATATTCTTGTCAGCACATCCAAGGAGGAGTTCCACTGTGTTGTTATCAAACCATTTGAATTTTTAGCGGAAAAATATTTTGACGATATAGGTGATCTAACAACTTTGCCTTCTGCAATAAGCTGCCCCAGAAGGCATGTCAGCTGTAAGAGTTTTTTTGCCAAAACAGTTCCATAATACCACAGTTAGCTATAAGTGATTTGTCATAAAATCTGAAGAACTTCAATGCCACGTGCAATATGAGAGTAGGAAGAGTCAGACAGCTAACAGTGTTTGAGAACTTGGGACACTCTTGAGTATCTGCTTTATATTGGGACTAACGGTGATGTCTGAAAAGTCAAAATGTTTAGACACCTCACTTCTACTGACTGCTCTACTGTAAGGCGGGAGTGATAACACTTCATTGTTTTACTAACATTACACCTATCTGTCATGGGAGAAAGATGAATACAGTGAGAAATCTGGACAGTAGGTTGAATGGCTTTACTCTGTATAAATTCCCTGTCCTTATCATTTTACAATCTAAGTAGACAAGAATGAATAGAATGAAGTGTCCAGTGGAAGTTTGATATCATTTTATGTTACCTTTTTGAAGGTTCTTACAGATGTACTTATCCCTGCAACAATGCAAGAAATGCCAGAAAGGTAGGTATAATAATGATACATTCTAATTGATAGTCATATTCCAAGAAAATGGAGAGTAAATAGCAGAAATTGTGTAATCTAGAGATTTTTTTCTCACAATATTAAAGCTCATTTTTAGAAAAGTAAAGTAAATATGGCAAATTACTATCAGCTGTGAGGACAGCTATAAAAGTAGAACAGCCTTAAAATATTAGGCAGTATTTTAATGTTTTGTTTTCTGGCTTATTGAATAACTAGGTTTCTTCTAGACTAAAGCCTCGGAAGACCAAAAAAGAAAGAAATATACTCTTGTTGTATGAGGAAAAATAATTATCTTTTTTTTTTTTTCAGAATACTTTCAGGTTTGTATCATACACATTTTCATGGTATTTAAACATTTTTTTTCAACAAGACAATTACAAGAGGATTATCATAAGTTACCTCTGAATCTCCTCACTTTTTCTTTCCCTTGGAGGCTGTCATATTTGGGGTTTTATGTCTGTCTAAGATCTTGAGTTTCAGATATCTGTAATGGTTCTTGGATTTCTTATAGTTTATTCTTAAAGCTAATTGTTTTCAACCTACTTCAATTGGCAGATAGTTTGTTTTTTTTTCTTTCAGAGGGGATACAGATCAATACATAGTCAGCTTTGACCTTCTGGTGATCAGTCATTTCCTGTTTCCTTTCAGGGGTACCTGAAGAGTAATTCATAGATCTGTCCAGGATTCTTTGAATTATTTTTAAACAAATGCAATATTTTTTTTATTGATATTTCTCTAAAATACATTTTTTACTGTAGTTTACTGGCAGATATAAGAAATTTTGCAAAAAACTGGGAACAGTGGGTTGTTTCCTCTTTGGAAAATTTACCAGAAATCCTGATGGATAAGAAACTGCCTATTGCTCGAAGATTTGTTTCTTCTCTGAAAAGACAGACATCATTCTTGCACCTAGCACAGGTAAACAGAATAAGACTTGTACGTAAAACACTGACAATTATATTCAGTTCATCTTTCTGGCTAGCATATGTTAATTCTTTGTATTTTAAATGTTCATCTTCAGCCATGGAAGACTTATGCCTTGTAGTTTTCAGTGAATAAGAAAGAAGAGGCCATAAATACATCTTATCTAGACATTCTGAACTTCAAAATTTTGTAGTAGAGAAGAGAGAAAAGACCATGGTTATGGTGAACTACTATCATGGGAACATTTGGCAATCATATGATAAAGTGGAATATATGAGAATTTTCCTTAGTTCCTTCTTGCCTTGCAAAGGTTCACTGTCTTGTCCACAGTGTCCTTTAGTGAGTTTATCCCTTCTGAATTTTAACTGCAAGGAATACATGATAGATAGCTGAAGGCTCCAAGGCTGAGTTGGTAGGATGCAGATATCTGCAATTGGGAGACACCTCCATAAGAAGGTTTGGTAGAGTATTGAAAAGGATATAATACCTTTTTTGGAGCTTAGGTGCTAATGAGACAGTCTTTTGAGGGAGTAACCTTCATGCATAACTGTAGATGCATAACCACATATTCTTCTTGACTTAAGCTTCTATTGTATAAATATTAAGACACAAGTAGCATGTGGGTAATGTGAAAATTATCTGGAAAGGAGGGCACGTTACCAAAATATTTGAAGTCTAATGGAAAGAAAACATTATTTCATCTGACCTGTTATAAACATAGCTAAGAAAAGACAGCTACTGATTTTTCTTGAAGGAGAAGCTTCTTGGCATTTTGTCTTGCTTTCTCCTACAGATTGCTCGGCCAGCACTTTTTGATCAGCATGTGGTGAATTCCATGGTGTCAGACATAGAAAAAGTTGATTTGAATAGTATTGGCTCTCAGGCACTCCTTGCAGTCTCAGGAAGCACAGATACTGATGGAGAGGTCTACAATGAATGTAAGTCCGGGGTGATATATTTGTAACGTTAAAATAAATTCACTCGTCATTCCATGCCATACTATATGGAGATCAGCAGAGAAGAGGCACAAAGACACTGCATTCTCTGATCTAGCTCAGCATTAACTTTAGCTTAAGAAAACCAACTTGTTGCCATCGCATGTCCTACAAAAATATAAGATTGCACTGGGAAATCATCCCAGATGATTTTCACTTATATTTTCTTGTAAAACTATATTTTATCATTGTAATGCTAAAATAAGGTAAATATATGCATAATAGATGTATGTCTGCTTACTTCGCTGAAGGGTTGTTTGTTTCTTCAGCACTTTAATTCTTTGCCTTTCCTTTTCATGCTACAATATTGTCATATGGCTGGTGAGTGGCTTTTTCTCATGTTCAGAAGAACATGGAATGATATATTCTCCTTTGTTACATGGTAGATGATTCTATTACTGTATTCCAAGAACTGAAGGACCTTCTGAAGAAGAATGCCACTGTGGAATCATTTATTGAATGGCTGGATACTGTGGTTGAGCAAAGGGTTATCAAGGTACATTTCAGATATTCTGCCTGACTCAAGACAACTTAATTAGTTCTAATTAATCATGTTGAGTACTGTTGAATATTTTTACATTTGTGCAAAACTAAGTAAGGTGAGCCAAAGTTGCTCCTTAGAGAAGCAGATTTTTCTTTCATATTACTGAGATGTTACTGCATGTAATGTAGGTTTGTGCAATAGATGGATTCAGAAGCAGCTAACTTGTGGAAGGCTTTCCACAGACCAGAATTGAAGATGCCATGTTACATCTTCACGAGGTGCTAAACTTGGTAACTGAGGTTTTTAATGGGATTTTTTAAATCAGTTTTACATTATACTTCATAATCACAACTATTTTATACATATATAGTTACAAATGATCACATTTTCTCAGGGACATGCTTTAGCGGAGGGTTGTTAGAGTAATATAGTCAGGTTGCAGTTGGACTTGATGATCTTTAAGGTCTTTTCCAACCTGAGCAGTTCTATGATTCTATGATTCTACTACAGTTCAGAACAAAGTAATTGAGTTTTCAGCTGTAGCTCAAGGAAGATATATTAAACCAATTTGTGAGTTAATATAAACCATCAGAAAACCCCACTGTTACAATAATAGGCATATCATTTTATAAGAGAAAGTCTGGCAGGTATTATAACGATTACACTGAAGTACAGAGACTAATTTCCATTCCCTGTTTGTATGGAATAACATGGCACCAGAGGATTTTTTTTCTTCTTATCCTTTACACCTGTACACATACAGAAAAATTTCCCATCTTCAGTATTAGAACATGAGATTTTTATATTCCTTCAGGCCACAGCAGAGTCCAAGCAGTAAACAGTTTACTTCATTGAATGTGGTCAGATCTCTACTCTGGTTGCACTGAAAAGAGTGAATGCTGCTGTTTGTCACTTTAGGACAGACTTTATGAAGACAGTTTAAACCAGGCAGCCTGGTCCCCTCTGCCACATAAGCCTGAGTCAAGAACTCCTTGAATCTTTAAGAATATGCAGTTCTTCTTTCTCCTTTCCTGTGTGTAGAAAGCAAGTTAGCATAACTACAGTATTCTGCTACTTCTGTCTTTCAGGCAAGCAAACAAAACGGGAGGTCATTAAAGAAGAGAGCTCAAGACTTTCTTCTCAAATGGAGCTTTTTTGGTGCTCGAGTGATGCATAACCTCACTCTGAACAACGCCTCAAGTTTTGGTACCTGGACTTTGTAAAAACAGTCATATTTTTGTACATATGTGCCAACATTTATCCACTTTATGCTACTTTCTCAGCAGAGGAGCCTGTCCTAGCCTAAAGAATATTTGATCAAAGCCACAGATACTGTGTAATGTGCTTTTCAAACTAACATTTCACAGTAAATGATAGAAATAATTTATTGCTGATCTGTGTCTCATGTTCATTTTCCAAGACAGTTTTTATTTAAATTGCTGTTTGATATTGCCTTGCCATTTGTAAACTAGAAACTGTGTTTGCTTTAATCTGACACTGGAGCAGTGACTACATATCTCGATAGGAGACAGAAAATTCTAATTATTTATTTTATATATGGACAAAAAAAAGGACTATTTTTACTGTGCATAAGTTTTTTTTGTTTTTGTTTCTTTGTTTTTGTAAGAGCAAAAATAATTTGACAGGTCAGTTTGTTTTTCAGTTCTGAAATGAGCAGACATGCAACAGTATTTTGTGGTTTTTAAAAATTAAGTTTCACTTGTCTGTCCTTAGAAATGTTTATGTTTTTGAGGACTCTCAGAAATAGTATTCTATAATATATAAAATGCTAGAGCAAATGAAATTAACTTTAAATACAGTACATCATTTCTCAGGTTATCTCTGTAGCAGTAGGTACTTCATTATCTAAAATTCAGCAGCTATTTTAAATGACTATAAGGACAGACACATTTTTAATGTGATACATCCTTGAAATAAGGTCGAAGACTTCACCAGTTATTGTCTGGTTACTTAGCACAAAGCAAACAGAAATAGGGCAGAGGCATTCTAGCTGACTTCAGCCTTATCTAGCTCCACTGTGTGCCCTCTTCAAGTATAAAGCATGTCTCACTTTCATCAGTATTTTTCTTTGATGTAATTAGTGGTCAAATAGCCTACAGGACAGTAAACAATTGAGCTAGGTGGGCCAGTGCAAAGAGAGATTAGAGCTAGAAGTTAGGCACTATCCAGTGTTGGTCTTGCCAGGTCATTTAAAGTCCACAATTATTTGTTTGTTTCACCAGCTTCTTGTGGAGTGTTGAGAGATGGTCACAAAGATAACTTGAATACTCTCCCTCTTTCTCCTCCTTAAAGGTTCTTTTCATTTGATCCGCATGCTGCTAGATGAGTACATCCTGCTTGCCATGGAGACACAGTTCAACAATGACAAAGAACAAGAACTCCAGAATCTACTGGACAAATACATGAAGAATTTAGGTAGCTAGAGCTTGGTTCTTTTGAATGTATTCCCACATTTTTAGAAAATTTCACATTTGTTTAAACCAAAGTAGACATATGCTCTTTTCCTGAAGTTGTAGTTTTGGGTCACATAGTTAAAACCACCTGAAATGGTTGTGACCATTAACTCACCATTTCATTCCCACCATCAACCATAGTTCTCTTAATAAAATTTGGGGGAGGGGAACATTACTACGCAGGATCACTGGAATGATCTTGGGTGCAATTAATACTCATGTAGTTGCAACTGAAGGGCCACAAACTGGTGTGAAAAGAAGTACGTGTAGCAAAGACAACAGAAATTTCCAATCCAATCTTTCAGCCAAATCTTAAATATGTAGTTACACCTTGAACTAGGAATGTATTCAATGTTAACAAAATATGAATGTCCCTTTGAGTTTGGAACACAGGGTTTGGGGGTGGATTTAGCAACTAACAGAAATACTACTGTGAAAGAGAAACAAAAAGAGCTTAAAATAACATTTTTAATATTTTGCGGCTACTGGGATTCTTCAGAGTTAGGCAGTTGGAAGACACATGCTCAAGGTCTTTTGGTATAAAATGAAAGAATACTAAGAAATGGCATTTGATCCCTAAGACATGGATTAAATTCTGGTCCAAGTTAATCCCCAGAAATGTAGTGAAATTCCATTGGATTCTGCTGAATTTATGTTGATTAACATTAGCATCTGTGATTAGTATTGAAGTCTTTTGTTATTGTTACTCTATTTAATCTGCACTTTGCTGCAAGAAACTTGCACAGAATTTGTCTGACAGTAGATAGCTACACCTTTTCTCTTCATCCTTCAGGAAAAGCCTTGTTCTATGTAGCAGTTGCCTTTTCCTGAGACATTTTGGTGAAGTCCTTTAAACCGTAGCATAAAGCCACAATTTCCAGAAAAATTAAAAATTTTCCACTGAATTTATCAATAGTATGCAGAATACTGAAAAACTACTGATGATAAAAAGTGTTTTTGTTCTAGATGGCAGTATTAAAACAGATACTCTTCAAGCATTCTAAAACTCTCATTGTTAAGTCTTTAAGATGTAGTACCGTGAGCCTCAGTGCAATTTACTTGACTTCATTGTTACCATTTACTGCAAGGGAATAGGTCTGTATCTTATCCACACTATGATGATTTTAGTAAGGAGCTGATAATACTACTGACATGTATTACATAGACCTGTAGCCAAGGAATGTGATTTAGACAATATCCATTCTGATCTGGGAAGATTAAGGCTAGAGCAATATTTATTTTCAACAGCATACAAGAAATGGAGGCTTCACTGTGTTTTAAAATAAGCAACCAAGTTTATGAACAAATCAGACAGCTCATGTGCTGTTTATGTATTAGTGTTGAATTTATGTGCAATGAGCACACGTAACAGCCACCAAAAGTTTTCCACTTATTATTCCAGATGCAAGCAAAGCCACCTTTACTGCATCACCGAGCTCTTGCTTCCTAGCAAATCGTAACAAAGCTGCTTCTCTGCCCAGTGACACCTCAGTCAAAAATGAGTGTCTAGTGGAGCAAACTTACGTGTCCTTGTCAGCTAGTCAGCCTAGCAGTATGCCTTCAGGTCTGAATCCTTTTGCCACAGGAGATGGTGAGAATATGCAGCTGACAGGTATGTAGCAGTTCTCTTAGTCCTTCCTCTCCTTGTTTGCTTGTTAGTCTTTCAGTTCATGGAAGGGGGCAATTTTAGAACCCTGCCAGTAATACATTCTCTTGGTACGATGATAAAAATATCTCACATGTCATGGCTTGATGAGATTCTTGTGAGGCATGAACAAACATAACATCCTGAGCATACAAGGCTTTTAAATGCTGGGATTTCACACTGAATGTGCCAGTCTCCAATCAGGAAAATGACATTCAAAAGCTTTCTAATCCAAAGTCATGGATTAAAGAACATACATTGTATAGGTGGGAGCGAAACCATACACTTTGTAAAGGCTTCAGATGATAACATGCACTTCACCAGAGGGTTAGTGTCTTAACAAATCCACTGTATTCATCAGAACTGCAGTATGAACAACAATGATGGCTAATGCTTATTTATTGCAGGTCAGATGGAGCTGCCTCAAAGCACTGGTCACCTGATGACTCCGCCCATTTCACCAGCCCTGGTCAGCCGAGGAAGTGTTATCAACCAGGGGCCAATGGCTGTGAGACCTCCAAGTGTAGGCCCTGTGTTATCCACACATTCACAGTGCTCTTCCTATTCAGAACCACTTTATCAGACTTTGTCACAAACTAATCAGAACTACTATGGAAACAATTCCAGTTACCAGGCTATGTTCAGAACTCAGGCCCATTCCACTTCAGGAGTTTACCACCACAGAGCAGAGCATGGCCGATTCAATGCTTTGAATGAACATCAGTTCTCCAGAGACTACTTCAACAACAGTTGTGCTGTAACTCCATACAGTGCCAGATCTCCTTCCAGCTATTGTTCCTCATCCATGACTCAGGATGCACACAATATGCAGTTTCTGAATACAGGAAGCTTCAATTTCTTGAGCAACTCAGCACCTACTTGCCCAGGAGCAACATATCCCCCTAATGCTTCCAACGGTATAATACATACTAAGAATATTTTATTTTCCCTTTTGTTTCTCTTTCCTTGCTGGAATGAAATGCTTTCTGTCTGCCTCTTTTTCTATGGAAGATATTTCAGCTCTTAATTATATCTTCATGTTTTTTACTTCTCTGATGACGTGCGTAGGTAGTAAAGCAGCTTAACAAGCTACTTCAGGATTTATTTTCCTGTGGGGAATCCTCAGTTGACCTCAGATGCCTCTGCCACACCTCTGCCAGTCTTCCTCTAGCATCATTGTCATGTCTTGCACAAAGCAAGAAAAACTAGGATGACTTTGCCATTTATCAATCTCTTGAAAATCCCCCAAAACATTTACTATGAAACTATTTCCCAGAATTCAAGAGTAAAGTTTTTGCCACGGTCTGCTTCAGAGCTGTAGTCAGAAAAAACACCACTCTCTTCTGGAGGAAAAAACACAATGGAAATATTGCTTGTATGTGAGTTTGTATATGACAAGTATGTATTACCATGAAATATTTTTTCTGTGTGTATTTTCCTTGTTTGTCGATTTCAGAAGGGATACTTAACTCCCTTCCACAAGTCCTCATGACTGATATGAGTTCACATGGCCCCTGGCCCCTGATTGCAGGGTGCTCTTTAATTCTGAACTTAGAATGTGATACAATGGAGATGCAATTCTGTACTGAAAGCATGGCTAAACTAGGATTTATTTTGCTCTGTTGTTACCTGTCCTCCTTTTGGGTCCATCACTGCAGGCATTATTAATGTGTCTAGGCCATGTGTGTACATAAATAACCTTATTCTCAAGAAACTCAGCCAATAACAATTACCTTGTGCTCCAACTCACCGCAGGCTCCTACTTTACTGTTTCTCTTCAGTAATAATTTCACTCTACTTTCTTTTTTCCAATCTCCTGTCAATAGGATATTATGGAAACAATCTCAATTATCCAGAATCTCACAGACTTGGATCAATGGTGGATCAACATGTTTCTGTAATCAGCAGTGTAAGTAGCATTCGATCATTGCCATCATACAGTGATACACATGATCCACTGAATATCTTGGATGACAGCGGAAGAAAACAAACAGGCTCATACTACACAGAGTCCTCACCTTCAATTGTCTGTCGAACCGCTATGTGTAAGTATATCCAAGACTGAGGAGCTATGCACTTTTTAGCATCTTAACAAGAGCTGAGAGTTAAACTGCAGCTCATAAATATAGCACCTAAGATGCAATATAAAATATAATAGGGATGCATGGGATGTATCCTAAGGTGTTTCCCTAAATTTTCAGGATAGTGGGTTGAATAACTCTTTGTTCCTTTTAAGAGAACTGTGATTCATTGTCCACAAGATTGGAATAGATGGCCTGAATTGCAGAAAATTACATATTAGGAAACACTTTTTAACTATTAAGTGAGCTAATAATGAACTGGACTCCTCTAAGGGCTCTTCAGGATCCTCTCTGTCAAGCAGATCAAATGAACCCTGCCTCAGTAATGTCTGGATGTAAACTTCCTGTATTATAGTCTCTTCCCTCCCTGTTCTCCAATAACTGTGTGAATTAGGCAGATTTCCTACCGACAGTGAATTACAGGTGAAATTACCTAATCGCCAATTGTTTATTTTGATATGTACATTAAACAAATGTTAGTTGAGTTTGGTCTTGCATTCCCAAAAGTCTCTGAAGTATCACACAGAAGAGGTAAACTAGGGCACAGTCTGTTCATTTCTCCGCAAGGTTACCTCTTCCTATTACTTACTTGTTGAACATACACAGAAGGCCAGTCATTACTTGCCTCTTTAAAGGCTTTGCAAGAATTTCATAGTCAGTTCTTTTAAGGATGCTAAAGAGCAGAGGGGAGGAATCCAGAACCACCAGAGGGGGATTGTGCCCACCAGCTTTCTTTTGTATGCTGTTTTATGTGCTAGGTGATGGCGGTGGTACCTTCAATGAATATGGATCTGAATGGTGCAAGATATGAAAAGATGATTACAGCAGATACAAACAGCTTTGCAGTTTTCATGGAAGATGGCTCATACTCAGGCCCGTAGATGGGTTTTTAGCAGAGTCCAGTGATGCATTAGTTTTGGCTTGTTCCCTCATGCTATTCTCTGTCAGCGTGAAGAGCCACTGAAGCAAATTGTAGAAGTATAAATAAATTCAATGAAGAATAGAACTGTTGAAATTTCAATTTTTCACATGATGCACCTGGCAGTTCAGGGTTTCCATCAGATAAAATTGTACGGTATTTTTGATGTTGGTTGTTTTTTTGTTTGCTTGTTTTCTTGTCTTTGTTGTTGTTGTTGTTGATAAATACAGTAAATAAAAAGCTTGCAATTATGTTAAACATTTTTTTCCACAGCTTCAAACATGCAAACCACATCTTCTTCGCAGTGTATGTATGGAACATCTGGTCAGTTCACTCCTCAGGAAAATCTGGAGTCCCATGAACCACCAAACAGAGGAATGGTATCATCTTTACCACCAATTAACACAGTCTTCATGGGAGCAGCTGCTGGAGGAACCTGAACTGGGAGAGACGTGTCACTGTCTTAAGCTTACTTTTCCATTTCAGACATTAAGGCTATGATGACAATCCTTTTAGGTTGATGGAATACAAAAGTATTACGTATAGCTGTAAAATGAAGCATTTTAGGGATTTTAGCCCTCCTCCATGTAGCAAAGCAGATATATTCACCTTTTTTTCCTACTTGTGAATCACTCGGGATTGTTCTCATTACAGCTGTTCAGTCAGAAGTTCAGGGTGAACATAAAGAACTAGTGATTCTTGACAGCAAGACTAACTTGTAAAGAAATGATTACATCTCTTCCTAATTTATTAAAAAATGATATTTTAGTCTTTCACATATCTTTTATATTAAAATGTTTATTTAATGCCTGTGTTGCTCACTATTTATTAGGACTACAGAGTAACTGTTTACTTTCTCTTATTTGACAATTGTCAAATTGTATCCTACCTCCTATGGAAATGTTTACAAGTCAGTTTTTACTGTTTTAAATGAAACTAAGTCGAATTCTTACTTTTTTTACTGTTGTGCTCTGGAAAACTAATTTCAAGTGTCTAGTGCCTACTTGTGTAAGTGGAAGTTCTCAGGAAATAAATAAGACATATTGTGGGATTTTTTTTCTTTTAAAGTAAACGGCTTTCTCTTAAAACCAACAAAACGTGCAAATATCATTAGCTAACCAATGTTAGTATCCTGTTACTGTAAGTGGATAAATGAAACAAATGAAACTGGCACGAAGTGTCATGAGATTTTTCAATATTACTTGTGGTTTGAGCCCCAGATTTCTGCTGGTGGAAATTCACAAAAAGGTGCCCATCATATTTCATGAGTTCAGGAAAGCTGTGTATGTTCAGCTCAAGGGTAGAAAAGATGATCAGATATGTTGCAACTCTCCAGATCAGCTGTTTTAATAAAAAAGCTACTTTACAAGTGCCATGATATTCTGCATACAAACATGCATTTACGTATTTTTTCTGAAGAGGAGAGAAATAATATTAATGTTGTTAAAGAGGATGAAGAAAAGAATACACTTATAAAACAAGTTTCTTACCATGCGTTCATAAAATATCAGATGTTGTTTTATAATCATATGGAGCCAACATCGAATTCGGATTTGAATTTAAGTCCAGACTTTCTAATTGTTTGAGGCTATTTCATGTCCATTTTCCTTTAGCGTTTTTTGTAATTAAATTCTGACTGCAGGGCAAAAACAAGCAAACAAACAAACAAAAGCAACCACAAAAAAGAAGCATTGACAGGAATAATTCATGAATAATTCCTGATATGAAATATTTTAAGCAGATTTGAGATATCACAGTTCAGTAATTAAGATGAAGACTCCCACTCAATTGCTTCCTAATTCAGGGTGAGGTCTTATGTTGAAACCAAAACGCTGTACTGATATGAGAACGTTTCAATTTCAACAAAAATTCCCAATGATATGTTGTGGGGCAAGGCTTTACAGCAAGTGAAGGAACTACCGCAAAATTCTTATTTCTTCATAATTATTTAGAACTTGATATATTTTCTCCTAATATTAATGTTCTGAAAGTCAGGATCCTCATCTGGTCAACACAAGTTTCAGCTGTAGTCACTGTAAAGAGATCCCTCCCTTAGCAAGTGGGATGAGCTGGGGAAGGGGAGTAAGAATGGAAGAGAGATGCCACTTTCCTGAAATGCTTGGCTCCCTCCACAGACAAATGGCACAGATTGTACTTCAAACTGGAAACTTCTAGATGATTGAATTTATGTGAGTAAATATGTATAATTGAGAGGAAGTAGGCAGCCACTAGCCAACAGAGTCTTAGTCCATCAAGTCCTACATAAAAAGCAGAGTTGATGGTACATAGTGACTTGTAAACAATTTATATGCACTATTTCCAGTCATTTTTTTTATGTGAACCATTTCACTTTTTTTTTTTGGGGGGGGGGGGGGGGGGGGGCAGGTAGGGAGGGACATAAACTAATTTATCAGTACTCCATCTGAGATAAGAAAGAATAGTCTACCATTAAATGTGCAGATTCTCATGATGACTGCAAAACTCAGAGTAGCATGAAGTATCACACTATTGTAAATCACAGTTCATTATCAACAGCAAAGAGCAGGAAAAAAAAAAACAAGCCACTCTAATATTCAAAGAGAAATCTCTCATAGTATTGCATAACAAGGAAAAAAAAGTGATAGTTGTATCTAGCAAGACGAAATGAGAAATTGTCATCTTATGGCTTTATGACCTGTCAAATATGTAGTTTGATGAATTCAAGAAGTTTTATCCATGGGAAACAAAATCACTCAGTTTTTGGGGATAACTCTTGGGAAGATTCTTACTTTTGGTTGTTTACCAGCATCATGGTAAATAATGTTGAGAAAGGAGTGGAGCCAGGAGTTGGACTCAGTAATCCTTATGGGTCCCTTCCAGCCAAGAATATTCTATGATTCTGTGAGTGGCGACTTGGTGGTCTTGATGTGTAATTACAATTTTATGTATGCATCAATATGTTGTTTATAATATATACATGTCAGAAAATCTGAGACAAAAAATAGTAGATATCGAGTACAATCCACATCAAATGTGTATGACTCAAAAGTGGGTTTTGTGTACGTGTGTATTTGTTTTGTTTTTCTGTGAGAAGGGAAAAGGAAAAATGAAATCTTTCTGGTCTGTTTATCAGTATCAGTGAATTTGAACTGGTACTAAAAGAGGTGAAACAGATGAACAAGTCAAATCTGCTGTCACTTCTAGTGTAAAACTGTTTCTAATACAAATTTGAACCAGCAAGGAGAAGCAGTATTAGAGAAGAACCTACTGACTTGTGTGACATGACTCTGTGCCTAGCAGTGCTGTAGGGAAACTTACATAATTTGTGCAGAAAGAGAAGTGCAGCTCTTGTTCACAGAAGACAGGAATTTTGCTCTAGACTCAAATGTTGTCTTTACCTTCAAATGTGTAGAGAATGCACAGTGAAATGATTTATACTTTCATAGGACTAAACTGGAAAGAACTTGCACTGAGCCACTGGTTTGGCGCAACTGGTTCGTAATTTATGCTCCACAATGGACCTGTGCATCATGATAACATGTGGTTATCATGACATGACATGATAACCAGATGTCATGGTTGTCTCTAGATCTGCATACATGACAGGGGACAGCAGGCCCGCAGGCCCAACAGCCCCCCAAAAAAGGGGAGGGGTAGGGAAGGGTAAAGGGAACAAAGAGGGAAAGAAAAACAAACAAACAAACAAACAAAAAAACAGTGATAACGATCTAAGGAGGAAAATCAATTTATTATATATAATAGCAGAAATACAAGTTAATTGAGATTAAAGCTAATAAATCAAATAAATGAGAGAGTTTCTGAAAACCGATGTTCTTACTCTGATCTGCCAGGGAGTCAAAAAAAAAAGTCTCGTGACTTCCAGAACTGGTGAAAGTGGATTTCTTCTGCATTTAGAGGGGGCTATTGAGCTTTTGTGAAACTTATTGCGACTATCTGATCTAGTTATGATTCCCTCAAGGTCTAGTCTTAGGAGTAGATACAAAATTGAAGTTTTCATTTGGAGATAGAAGAAGACAAGGCTAGAGTCATGTTTAGAAGGAACATTCAGAGTGATAATAATTTGAAGTTCTAGACCCCATCATCAATTAGATTTCTGAGGCTGGCACTAGGGAATTTAAAGTCATAGCTAGAGTTCAGGCCAACATAAACTGATGAATCTAAACTAATTATGGATGCAAGACATTAAAGGATCTATACTCATTCCTAAAATTAGTAAAAATTACTAACATAATCATTAGCTCCAGGTAAGAATCAAAATAAAAGGCTAGAACAAGATCAGTAATGGTGTGAACCAGGATCAGTGTTAAGTCTAGGAGACAGTGCAGAAAAGAGGGCAGCTCCTACAATGAGAGTTTCAGAGTAGCTCCTAATCTTACTACTGGGCATGTGATTAGTCTTGTGCTTAGACAGGCTTAAGTTTACGGTTGCATTTTAGGTTGCTTTAGTCTCCGTTAACCCAAATTACTTGCAAGTCTGGAAGAAGTCTTCAGGGCAGGATAAGGACCATTGTCAACATGGCCCATTAGCTGCACATAATTGACCTTGTTACATGAGGTTTTGTTTTAGTATCTAATCTCACTAGATTTTGGAGAGATGGGACAGACAGTATTGAATGAGGAACTCAGTTTATTCCTGGAGCTAGAAGAAGATTTTAAATTAATTTCAAGTCCAGTTTACTTAAACACTGCTTAAAGGAATCACCTAAGTGTTTTAAGGGATAACACTGGCACTAGATAAAAGATTCAAGTTTAGCATTAAGTATTGCATCTGATGCCAGTCTGAGACTGTAGTTTAGTACTGGGTCTTGAAAAGCCCACGGAGCTAGATATAAGTTGTCCTGGAAAGCACATTTATGCCTACGTTGAGTCCTAGGTCTGGCCAGAGTCAGTGGGTTAGGGTTTAGCTTTGCCCAGAATGGGTGAACTTGCTCTACTGAGGTGATCAAGGAGATTCTGGGATGCTGCTACAAGGGCCCACCTGGTTATCTCGTTCAAATGTGAAGGCAAGATCTGTGCTGAGTACAAATTGGAAATCTAATTATAAGGACAACTACCAGATTCAGGTTGTGGTAAAGGTATTAATAGGTTCATGTCACAAACAGAGAAAAATGTGTGAATGTCTAATAATGTATATTAGCAGGAAAAGTGAACGGATGGAGAGAAAAAAAATGTCGGAACAAGAAGAGGAGAAGGTAATAATGGAAGTGTGATAAGCAGTATTCCTGATGAGTTAAAACAGGCCCAGAGAACAAGAAGATAATTTAGATGATTTTTCAGAAGATTAGCATAACCATGAGGAATTACATGACCAAAGGAAGTACCAGACTTGTTTGTAATTACAGCATGTGAGTGATGGATGCTAGAGGCTAGCTTTTTCCACATTTTTCTTGATTTAAAAAAAAATTCAAATTTGGGCTTAGGCAGTATAATTCTGACAAAAATAATGCCTCATCTTTCATTATAAGGCCCTAGAGTATTTGTTAAAAAGAGAAAGGTTGTTAATCTATGTTTCCAGAGCACTCTTCAGTCAAACTCGCTTGAACTAAAAGAACTATAGGTATCTATAGCCTCCAGGGAGATGCTGCAGCATTGCTAACGATAAAACATCTGATAGTCAACATTACTGGGATGATGAAAGCAGATCTTGACAAAAACTATGCTGCTTCCATGGTCACCAGACATTTGCAGAGATTTCAAGGCTCAGCAAAATCAATTCTCACGAGGACTTGAGCCTGCTGACAGACACATGAACAGGGAAAGCAGGAAAAAAGCAAGGCTGGGATCTGAAATGGAGGAACGCAGGACTTCATGCTCATTTCATAATTAGTGACACTAGATGCTCTTTCTCCATATTCTGGATTCTTTATTATTTGCACAGTTTTCTTCCCATTTAACAATGCTGCATGTAGCAATGGTTACACAATTGGAAACACGTAGATTATATTAGCGATTGAAATAGGAAAATCTACTTCTCTTCCTTTTGGCTTAGTTGATTATTATCCTTGATCAAACAAAAGGCCACATGTTCATACTGTCCTTGTGCCCTGGTTGCTACAGTAGGAGACATACAGTGAAATTCTACATTGAGAGTTTGATATTATACAGCTTTTTTATTCTTGTCTTACTTAATTCTTGAATCATTCTGTTCAGAAGATGACTTTATAACTTAGTAATCAAGATACATGGAAATCACTCAAAATTTAATTTACATGTTTTAAAATAGCTACACTACAGTAAAAATATGAAGTCTATATAATGTTAGGATTAAGAAGATAAACAGCCCCTCCTTTGTCTCTAATAGCGTCTTTACCAAGCTTCATATTCAGCATGATCAGCCTTCAGTCTAGACCCAATGCACAGCATCCTCCAACAGCATCCTTACTTTGACCCTACACACTTTTTGACAAGCAGTTGTGCTTAATAAACTGAATCGATCCTCTACACCTAGTGGGTTCCTGACAGCCCCCAGCCTTCATCTCTTGGTAACTAGAGTAATTTTAGAGATTACATAGCCCATCTCCATACACACTTATGATAGCAGCTATCCAGCTTCTGGCTCTTGAAACAGAGCTGATGTGCCCCAAGTGTAACAGTTCTCTTTCAATTCCATTTTGGAACCATTTTTTACTATAATTTTTTACCATAATACTCATTATTGTTTAAAAAATCATGTGGATAATTTAAAAATAAATTTAGAGTATAGAAAGTTACCAATATTAATAAAGTTCTTCTGAATTAGGAACACGAACTTTATTCTAAACAATGGATTAGTGAAAAACTAATTTTAAAACAAACAAAATATTAAGGATAAGTCTGAAATGGAACCAGTTCATTGTACCAGAGATACAATACTTCTGATTAAATAACTAAATATGAACTGAGCTACAGATTTAAGTTCAATACTAAGCTATTACAACTGACCATGATGTTTGATCACTTTGAAGAAATTCAATTCTCTGGTCATGTTTTGTTCAAGTTAAAGTTTACATGAAGTGGAACAGTGCCAGCAGAAGAAACTAAAGATATCAGTATTGTCAGGTTGGTTTGTCTTTCTGCTTTGCAGAATGACCTTTATCTCTCCATCATGCAGTCTGTCCTGTATGATGAGTACATCTTGGCTTCATCTTGGAGCCACATATTTCCTTCTGCAGGAAAGCCATAAATCAAACTTTCATCTTCTACAAGGATCACATCTGCTCTGCATTGCTGATGTGAACAAGAAGTTACTTCCCAGCCCTACAGTTTTCCACACAGATCTCCTATTCTATTTTAGGGTTTAGGAATGAAGTGCAAACTACTTCTTCCAGCAGTCAAGGTATGACTTATCATCAATAAGTGCTATGCCTCTGAGCTCTGGACAACTTGGACACAAGAAAGGGTTGTTAATTCTGGAACTGTGGTCCTCTTCCTTCTACCTCTCAGATTTTGGCAGATAGCTGTCCCTGAATGACACTTTTGATCAGTAAATCCTTTTGCTCACACAGATTCATAGTCAAAACTGGTAGGATTTCCATGTGAAACACAAGCCTGTCCATGCATTATATAAGGATCCTAGATCCCTCAGCTGAGGCTGAGCATTCTGGTTGGAAAGAGAATATATGGTAGTTATGCAGTAGGGGTCTTGACAGTCTTTCTTCCCTCAGTGGCTGTAGGACCTGGGAAGTATCAGTGTAGCTGGAGAGGTCAAAGTGAGATGTATGGCCACCTGCTTGGACCATGCAGGAGTTGGACTCAGTGATCCTTATGAGCCCTTCTAACTTGAGATATTCTATGATTCTATGCTGCAAACCTCAGGCTGAATGGAGCCCTGCAACAACAAATCAACAAGCATAACAACAACCTCTAAGAAATAAACAGACATTTAGCAGAGCTGGTTGAACTGGACATCACACAGCTTCTGAGCTGAAATGAATCATGTCCAGACAGTGTGTAATGGAGAAGGTGTGTATTATCAACATCTAGGTACATGACACAGGTCCTGGAGTCTAACCTGGAAGGGGACAATACTGATCACTGAAAAAGCACCAAAGCATTTTTAAAAATAGACTTTGGAGTCTAACTTTATCAGTACAGATGAACTTTCAATACATATAAGGACCTTACCTTTAAACCTGTAAGTAATAGAAGGCACTCCCTAAAAATGTTGAGCTAATTTATAGAAAAATTATGTCTACAGTAATACTTACCCAACTATCTTTAGAGAAACAGATCTTCATCCTTGCAATGCTGAGAATAGCAGCAAGTAAAAATGTGTAAATAAAACCCACCCAGCCAAAGGTCCAAAGCCTAAAAATGCTAGCTATGGTTCTTTCAGCTTATTGACAATTAAAATGGTGACTTCAGGTTTCTATATCTGCATTTAGTTTCTCAATTAAGCAAACAGCTTTTCTAAAGTGTCGCATACTCAGCAGTTCCTGCTTACTGGCATTAATGAGATGACTTTACCAGAAAAGGACGTGTTGAAGAGCCATAGAGATACAAACAAAATTCACAGAATGGGGGTGGGTGGGGTAGGCGGTTTTTTGCTTCACGTAACTGGCATAAAGTACCATTGGCACAAAAACTGTGCTTTATGAGAACTGATTGCAGCATGGTACAAGGGTCCTTGTTTTGAAAACAAAATAAATAGAAACACGGAGTTTCTTTCCAGAGGGAAAAGAAATTGGTGAAACACAGTATCATCAGTTCCAATCTCATTAGGGCACACATAAAGAGTGTTCAGCTGGCTTACAAGGAAAAGTAGCTTGTGGAGAACACACAGTGGTTACTGATGTTACACAGGATTAAACCAGACAGAATCTCACATAGCTACAATCACATTGCATTGACCAATTTCATTCAGCTGCAGGAACTTTTAGGAGGAAGTTTTACAAAGCAAATTGGAGGGGCTGGCCACGCAAGACACACCAAAGGGTGGCCAGCCCTCTTTCTGAACATGCAAATAAATCCCTAGTTCATCTGCACTGCTTAACAGCAAAAAACAGTCTCTCTTGAGCACTGTTTTATCTGTTGTCCTTTGAAAAATCTTCGGAAGCTCTAATGCCAAACAAACTTGGGCTGAGATCAAAGCGCAAGGTCTACAAGACGTGTGTGGCTAGCATGATATGTGGAAGAACAGTTGGACCCATATATTCAGGTTTGTAGGGCATTTGTTGCCTGATTTTAGTACTTTTATCTGTTCTAGCAGAAATTTCTTTGGCAAACTAGAAGAAGAGGAAAAAATGTTAATTATATTTGGTACAGATGGGAAGATCCACCACCACTTGTATCTCTCACTCTCTTGTTCTTTATCAAAAAATTTCAGGATTTTATGACAAAAAGTGAAAGTACATTTTTCTCATTCACTGGTCAAAAGAGTTCTACCAAAAACATCAAAGAACATCTTTTCTGCACTGACTCTGTTATATTCATGTCAGTGGTGCTGCCAGGTGCTAGTAGCAGTACAGTTTCTTTGGCAATGCCAAATTGTTGCAATAGGTTTGCTACACCTTCCCCACACTGACATAGTGCAATCTGCAGATTAAGGCAAACCCTTAGTGATCCACCCAAGTTAATACAGGCAGCGATGCAACCGTTTGGATAGTGCCAAGAAGTCTGCTGCAAGTCTGTTGGACTAGATGATCTTGGTTAGACTAGATGATCTTATAGGTCCTTTCCAACCTTGAGGTTCTATGATTCTAAGAACTTCAGAAATAAGGTACTGGATGTCCTGGTCAACGGAGGAGATACCCAACAGACACAGGCAACACCACAAAGCTTGCTACTGCTGTGCCTTCTTGTTCTTCCACCCAAAGTCCCTCAGCACAAGGAGCTGAAGGGCTCTCCACATACTCTCTCTGAGTGAGAGGCAGATGGTACTCAGCCAGGACAGAAGGTGCCCTGCTGAGGTGTCATCTCCTCTCTGCTCCCAAAGCAGGGATAAGAGAAGCCAGGAGTGAAAGACCTACATGCACATCCCCTTGCAACAACTGGAAGTTCTGTGAGTTTTCGCATGTTGTCTTCGAAAAAGGAAATTAGCATCATTTTCCCCCACTATCCCCATCATAAGAGAGGATGTGAAGTCTGCTGCTTTGCAATTAAAGACACGATGGCGTTTCGTGCTTGGGGAGTAGGGCTGGGGGTGGGGAAATCACCCATACACCACAACAGATGGTTTAAGTACAGTGATTACAAAATCCTGAAGTTAAAATAGTTTAATTACAAAGTCAATACTGCCTCCAACCTCTGCTAAGCCTTTAGTGTAAAAACAACAGACGGCATAGTGCAAACGGTGGGACAATATTTAACCAGAACTTTGCATTAGCTACTGCAGTACAGCTCTCCATCAGGCCTTCAGTAAACGGAAGATCAACTGATTTTCCCAGCTTGTATTTGTTAACCATCTCTGCTTTAGTATCAATGGGCGGCTGCAAGAGTCACAAACAAACCCAAGGAAACAAACTGCAATACTATACTGCAAGCTGAGGCTCAGTGAGAGTGTGCGTAATGACTAATATTGCAGTCACACAGCAGAGACAAATATTAGCACCGGACAAGGAATTAATTAATATAGAGGTAAGAAATAAATTAAAAAAAGAAAAAAGATGAGCAAGTAGATAAAGTTATTTGTACATAAAATGAAAATATAATTTGGTGAAATAAGCAGTATTTTATCTCAGACTATGTAAAAAAAGTAACAGAGTATCGGAAGGAATATGAGAAGGAAAGATGAGGAATGATGGCACAAATTTGGCCAACATTCCCAATTGGAAACAATGCCACAGGCATCACAAATTTGACCTTTCACATGGAGAGAAGACACGAACCCTATCCAGCAAATGCCAGGAATGTTTCACTAATCTGTACTTTTGCAGGTGAGAGACTTGGTCTCTACTGAGTGTGTAGATCTGTATATTCTTTAGTAGTTACAAACCCTCCCTCTGTTGGCTTGTGTCCCTTATAAAGGTTATCTCAAACACAGAGCTGGGAGAATCAGAGGAAACCTGACTCTGCTTTATTAGCAACAAGTTAAAATCTTGTCCCATCTGCTTCCATTGTGACTCATCATAGGATAATCACCACTCTAGATATGTACAAAGCACTGCAAGACCTTGCAGTGTTACCACTCTAGATTGATAAAACAGAGCCTAATGTGCTGACGACAAGACATACGGACTCATAAAATAAAAGTAAAAATGAATAACTGTGAGATCATCTTCAAGACCCCTTCTCATTGACATGAAACCAAAATCAGAACCTAGAATAAAAGAGAAAATAGGCTCTGACAGTTACATTGCAACTCTTAGGAGTTCTCACTGAGTTGTATTACAGCTTTTTCATTTTTTTACAGAGTTTGGGAGATGAAGAGAGTCCTTGGAAGTCTGAGATCATACTTACTAAGTTAAATAAGAGTTTCTAGTAGATGATATCTTTCCTTCAGGGTATTAATAAGGGTTAGAGAGCTGCACTGGCTAAAATGTGGTGCAGGAAATACCCTGTGAATCTAAAAAAAAATCCTCTTTAATTATTAGGAAGAAAGAGGAAACATTCCTAAGGCCTGGTCCTGTGAAATGCTACATATTCCAGGCTCAATTTTATTAAATTAACTTTACATACATGAGTAGCACCATTGACCTTCAATTAAGACAATGTGCAGGGTAAGTGTTTAATTTCATTAGAAGAGAACGGATTCTCTGTAATAGCAGAAAAAAATTCAGTAAATATATATTTGAAAATCATACCACGACTCTGGCATAGCATGGACAACAGAAAGTAATTTGAACTGCTATTTCTATATGAATGGTTTTGTTACTGTATCTAATAACAAATAGCCCCTCAGAGCATACTGTAGAGGCCTTCTGAATTTCTATCCATATATTCTATATTCGTGGAATTACATCTCTTTTTTACCCTAAGCATGTATTTAGTAACTAGGATATCAATTTAAAGCAATTAGGCACAGTCACAGCACATTTTAAAATCTGAGCCCAAGGCAGAACACACAAGTTTGTGCTAGATCTTAGTCTCTTCTCACAGTGCATGCAGGATATGGTTGCCACTTCTGCTTCTGAGCTACTTCTCTATTTAAGCAAATGACTCTTTAATAACTGCTCTAACACAGAATAACCACGGTCTAAACCTTTAGTGCACAACGCTGGAATCAGAACTCTTCTTGAGCAGGAGAGGAACATAATGCTGGGCCTACCCTTGCCTGGACAGATGCTTCAAGGGAGAAGCTATTAAGGGAAAGCTCCACTTCTTTCTGAACTCTAACAGGAACAAAAAATGAAGGCTGCCTTTTATGAAGAGCCAGTTACAATCAAGACTTGTTACATAGATCACATACATAAATTCTAGCTTGGGATTGGTTCTACATGCTCTTCATCCTCATCTCACTTGAAATGACACTTTGCAACTGGTTCTCACTCTGCTCTTTTTAGTCCCAGCATCACATTCAGTGCCCACTGTTTGGCATGGGTGTTGTATCCTGAGCATGGTATGAGAAAATACATTGATTTCAGTGATTTAGCTTAGAGTGGATACTGCTAAATTGAGGAATGCTATGAAGCAAGGCTGGGAATTTTGGCCATTATCGTTACTCAATAAGCACATTGCCAGGATAAGCATGCTAACATAGTAGGTCTAATGTTATTCAAGAAGCAGATCTTTGGAAGCAAGTATTTCTGGTGATCATGTCAGTAAGTCAGGCTACCAGACAATGGTCATTTCACACGAAGTATACACAGTAAAACTTCTGCAGTTCAGCTGCAAACTTTGCTTCCAAACTTTGCCTTTGTCTGATGTGCTAAGTCTTGATTTTTATTAGGATTTTGTTAGTAGACCAGGTAGAATTTTGTCCTAATCATGGGAGTGTTGGCTTCACACACTTACACATGAAACTGCTTCTGTGGTATTTGTTCTTCATGGGAGCTCTGCACTCTGAAGACAGCTGATCTCACTTGAAATTCATTGGTAAGTCTTTGAATTCATATTGACCACACAAGTGCCATTGGTGCTGCCACTGCTGCTATCTCTGTTCCCAAAGTACTTCGTGATGCAGACTGGGATGGTGGCTCTGTGGTGCTGGCACATGGAGGAGGAAGGCCCTTCCCAAGACTATGGCCTGAAAGTTTGGCAATGAAATGACAGTATGAGCTTCTTCAGGGCGTTCAGAAAAACAGGGGATCCAAATACAGCCTGCCACATACTTTTGCATAAGAGTACAACATACGTTTTAGATAGAGGAAGATATTTTATTTCAGAAAGCTAAGTGGTGGAAAACGTTGTTCTAGGGCTGACCCTACTTTTCTTCCAACAAACATTTGCCCAGGACTATGTGACTTTTGTAATCCATTAGAAAGTAATACTGTTGCATGATATAATCAAATGACTAATGCAGCAGAAAGGCCATATCTGTATCTAAAAAGCCTTTGCTTTTTCAAAACCTTTCACTAATGCTAGCAACAAAATTATTGAGGTCTATAATAAGCCGATCTCCTGTTAAAAAAGCCTTCTTATGAACAGTATTAAACTTTATATCTGCTTTTAAATTAAACACTTTGGGTTTATTAATGTTTCCTTTCCTCTCCAAATTTCTTTGTTGAGAAGAGGTGCCAGAGGAAACATACTAGCAACAGTAGGATGTGAAGTATAGTTTAGAATACATTAAACATATGTTGATGGGGCCATTAGCAGAGTTTATAGATACCACCACCTGTCTCTTATTCCACTTGCCATTACTTTAGTGACTGAAAACCTACTGTAAGAGAGGTGGTATGCTGCCATTAAGTCTTTACTACTGTGTTAGAAAGAACCTAAGAGCAAATTTATGTCTTATTGCTAAAAGATTTTCCTATAATGGCTCGCTTATTGAGGTAAATAAACCTGAATAAATGAGAGCAGTGGGGTAGAGGCAAAATTATAAATATCACTCTGGTTTGGGATACAAGAGAGTCACCACGTTTTTGCAAGGGAAATATTCATTGTTATAAAAGTACAGCAGGGAAGACTATGCTTTTTTTTTTGTTCTTTTCAAGTTAGCAAACACATCCCTCAAATTTTACAGTAAAATATATCTACCAGGGGACAGGAAATCAAATGTCTTCCTGCAAAACAATTAAAACATAATAGATATATTTAAAAAAAAAAAAAAAGAAAGAAAGAAAGAAAGAAAGAGAAGATGGTGACATTTCTTTAGCTCACTCTGACACACACATGAAATGAAACAGCCCAGTGAGTTTGGCAGACATCGTTACCCTCACAACACCCTGGACACGGGCTAAACCGGCACACAGGTCGGTTGCGGTTGTTGCCCCCAACGCTAAGGACGGGGCAGGGGAGGGAGAGGCCCGGTGTCAGGCACAGGTCTGAGGCAGGAGGAAGCTCTGCCGAGGGAGATCCGCTGCGGCCCTCCGACCACGGTCGGATCTGACGGCAGCGGGCCGGAGGGCAGCGCAGGCCGCCATTAGGGCGCCCCCTGGCGGGCGCAGCGCAACACACGCTGGAAACGGTGCAGGCTACAGAGGGGGAGCGGGAGGAGAGGAAGGTGAGGTGAGGCACGGAAGTGGGGAGAGGGGAAGATGGGCTCAGAGACGTACCTTGGAGATGGGGAACTAGTAAACACATCCAAAAAGGTGGGTTTGGGTGTTTCAAAAGCACTCCTAACATCTAAGTTGAGTTTCCTGAAAGTTTTAATTTTGAAAACGTTCCTCGTTTTCCCAGAAAGCATCAACCCTGCCTCTCCTAAACCCGGGAGGCCAGCCAAATGAGCGTGCAGCCTTCACGGCATACAAAACCATGACACTCTGTCGAAACACTCGTGCCAAGCATATAGAGCAAGTGAGAGAAGAGGGCAGCGGTTCCTTGCAGAGCAGGTGCTGGTACCGCTGGAGGTCAGAGGCCGTTTATTGGCTTTGCTGGGGAAGAAGAATCCGCGCTCTTGCCTCCGTCCCGCTCAGGGATTCAGCCGCGACGCGCCGGCATCCATCGGGAGGTGGCAGCACAGCCCTGGAGAGCTGGGGAACCTCCACGCACCCGCTCCCTGCGAGCAAACCCCAAGGTGTTTGCAGAGGCAAAGTGTGCCCACTGGGAGAGGAATTTAAAAGGCAAAAGAGAACACGTGTCTGGTGTTTGAGCCGAACTGTAAAGAATCCCATTAAAGATTAAAAGATAAAATTGCTCCTGGGCACCACACGAATATTCAAGCCCTATGCTGGCAGCACATCCTTCCCTAAAACACTGCAACTTGCCACAAAATACCAAAAAAAGTCCACTAAGAGAAGACGGGTTGAGAGCTCATTGCTGCTGCTAGTTTACATGGCAGCATGCACCGACAGAGCCACAAAACTCCATAACAGAAAGACAAATCTGTGAAATTTTTCTTCCCTGCTTCCCAGTATTTGTTTTCAGTGAGTGAAAAAGGTGATCAAAAATCTGACAATGTGATAAGCAAAGCTCTATGTCAGACTCTCAAAGAATCTGCTGCTGCATGCACAGAGAACTGATGTAGCATTGCCATAATCTTTACTGTTTTCATTCCAAAAGAAAATAAACAAATACTGAACTTACACAAAATATCAGATACCCATAGCAAGCCTGTTGCTAAGTCAGATGAGCCTGATCCAACCTACAGCTGCTACAGACAGGATGTTTCTCACTTATTCCTGGGTGAGATTTTAGAGTGGAGCTGCAGGCAGAGGTATCATTTCCAAGCCATGTATTTTGCCTCAGACTCCAGGCTCCATCCATATGGAGTGAGGAATTCCCACAGACCTGCAGGTGTTGTCAGGAAAAAGCCTTGCAATTCATGAGGTGGTGCTGAAACGCCTTGCTGGAAGTACTGGCATGTTGACCCTGCCAGTGTTTTCTAAACTTGGTACACCTGAGACCTTAATGAGGGGAGGTGCTATTTAAAAAGCTGCTTGGAGTTAGTTTGGCGTGAAGTCTGGCACCCTGTCCAGGTTCAAGAGCTCTTCATATTCAATGAATATACAAATCAGTCCATATAATCCTTCTTTTTGCTTTCCAACCTATCCATAGATCCATCTCAATTTTGACACTTTATTTAGTATCAGAAATATTCAAAGAGTGTAACAAATGGAAATGTAACGTTTAGCCAGATTGTATCAGTTGTTGGTGTTGGAACATCAATGAAGCTCGAACAAGTTTCACTTGGCAGGACAATTGCACAAAAGCATTTGATGTTGAATCACAAGCCATTTCCAAGGTTCGTGCACACAGAGGGGTTCAAATACAAGCAAATTAAAGCCTGGGTATTAACGAAATATGTTCGTGTTTCCTTTTCACTTGCCAACTATTTAACCTGGTCAGGAGATAAATTCACATGGGATTAATTCTGTTTAGCCTACCTCAGATTCCTCCTGGGTTTCCTTGAAATGAGGTATCCTTCACTTCCTATCCTGCACAGTTTTGTAATGCAGCTGCACATTGTTGAAAAACTGCCACAATTCATGGCAGGGTGGCTGCACTTCAGCAATGAGAGAAGTCATTTGGAATACATACATCTATATTTGCGTGCTTGTGAAGGCTATGTGTCTGGCTTGTTAAACACTAGAAAGCACCCTTCTTGATGGACAACTTCATGATGCAAAACGGATGGCAATTAAGCCATTAACATGAGTAAAGAGGGGCTGATCCTCAGCACTGAGGCCACCAAAAGAAATCTGAAGTATTTTTGTACTTAAAAAAGAGAAGCAGAAGAACTTGTAGAGAGTGAGGAAAGGGCAAAAATCCTCTCCATCATGTCTACAACCATGCAGAGAAGACAAACGGTGACTCCTACATGCTGTACAATCTGGGGATCACCCCTTAGGTTTATGGGGGTTTCTCCACACCGTGCCAATGTCAGTGGGCAGAGCCAGGTGGGCTCAGGGGCCTTTTCTCCTCACACAGAGGCACTGTGAATGGAGTGGTGTCAAAACATGCTCCTGTGTGGAGCAGGGTAAGAGAAGGGAAGAAACAGACATTGTGTCTGTAGTGTCAGCCCTGTGGCCTTTCCAAGGAGTGCAACCCATTCCTGCACTGTACAGCAAACAGCAAAAAAGAAATGCAGTCCTTCCTCAGGAGAGGCACACACGAAGGGAGGTGAGGAGGGGTTTGTCCCATGACACACCAGAGGATGACAGCCAGGGTCTGCAAAGGGCTTAACACAGCCTGAGTGATTTTATTCCCCTAGAAAAACATGCAGTGTTTGGGAGAGGGCAGCTGGAACATACTGGGTCAGGTGAACACCTGCACTGCAAAGCTCACTTACAGGTGCTAGGCAGGGGCTGCTCTGTCTGATCTGCAACTGGGATGTCCCCAGGCCAGCAGAGCCCCACTCCCCATCGGCACAGAAGCTGGGAATGGAAAACAATTTCAACATTCACAGTCTGGAGTCCTGCCCTTCACAAACACATTTGATGTTCATACATGGTCTCTTGGCTGCTGCTGCTGGGGACCATCTGTTGAGATGGCTTCGTGCCTGATCAAATGGTGGTATGCCAGTTTCACTGGGACATGGAGTGGATGCCAAACAAAACGCGCCTGGTTTTACTTCTATTACTCTGAATTCAAAGCACATGCTAATACTAATCCCCATTTTAACACTGTTGTGGTGCCAGTAAAACCTTCATTTTTCCCACTCTATGTCAGATTTCTACCACGCATATAGGTGCTTAAAAACATCCTGCAGAAGTCAACTCTGTTAATGTCACACAAACACGGCACTGTTCGCAGGGCTTTGGTGAGATGTCCTAGCACTAACAACAGAGGTGACCACGTGAGAGTTTCCTATGAAGGTAACACAGGATCCCTGAATGAGCTAGATGAAGACATTTCTTTTAAAATTTCTCCTGAAACCACATCCAGCTATTGTAAAATATTCCCCTTGATGTAAATATGACTTATCAAGAGAAAAATGGTGTAGTAAACTAGATACAGTTAAAAAAAAAGACACATCTATCAAATGTGCAAAGGCTTTAAACATCATGTGAAAATTAGTCGGAGATGATCCAAAGACATTTCTTTTCAGTTAGCTGTGAGTTCACCATAGCTCCTGCCTGATCTCTGGTAAACCCTTCTGTGTTGTGGCTGGATTTGCCATCTGGGTTTATATCACTAACTCCCTGTGAATGTTCTACATTGAGAGAAGTGTGTGTCTAACCTCAGCAAAGATGAATATTATTGTCAAAACTGCCATCGTTACTGCTACTGTGGGTGTTCAGATTATTTTAGAGTTTGTGGAGAAAATCCACATGCTACAGATGTTACCTGTAGGGGAACATGTTCCCACATGCTACAGATGAATTTTCTCTTGTATTCCCACAGTGGATTGGGAAAGCCTAAAGGAGCATCCCCTGATGGGCTTCCCTTTTGTCTTGGTCCTTCTGAAGTTGGACAACTTGGATACCTCCTGCCATCTCCTCCTCCCTCTGCTGGAGAAGTGACAAAGACCAGATGCTGGCCTTGTACGGCTGGGTGCCTGCTATGAGCAGGATCCAGATTTGCCAGCTGAGATTCCCAGTTTTAGGAAGGGCTGGGACTTGACTTTCAGAGAAGTACTCAGTTTCTCAGCTCCCGAGATCATGCCTTCAGGACTTTGATTCAAAGCATTTCATTTGCTGATGATGTGTCAGATTCCTACATTATTATCATTTAATAATCTTAATTAACTTTTTAACCATCTTGCTTATCTTGCTTCTTCGCATAATCCTAAAGTTGTTGTTTCTATGGAAACCTGTCAAAAATTACCAGTGAGAGTTAAGGAACGGTGGGCAACGTGGAATTTATTTTCTTTTTCTTTTTTTTTTTTTTTTTATTTTCAATGGTAGCAAAGTGGGAGAGGGAATTAAAAAAAAAAAAGAGAGAGAGAGAGAGAGAGAGAGAGAGAGAGAGAGAGAGAGAGAGAATGAAAGAAGAAAGAAGAAAAGAAAAAAAATTAAAAAAGGATTATTTTAATCTACCAAGTAAACATGGCAGGGCCAGGAGCACAGGCCAATCAGTGACATGTGGACTGGCTATAAAATTAAAAATAAACTTAAGAGTAAATGTGCAGCTAAATGCAGACTGTGGGGATAGGATGTGAACTTCAACTATTTCCTGGAGCCAGTGTGGTTCCAAATTTTAACAGCTTTAGCCTTTGGAGACCCGGAGGCGTGCATACTTATTTTCAGTTTCTCCTCCTTTCATCTCCCCCCACTTGAGCCCTACCACCCTCCCAGCTGCCCTTCTCGTTCCATCTCTCCCTGCAGAGGGACACTCCTCTCACATCCCACGTGGCTCTCACTGTCAGAGCATCTCCCCACTGCCTCATTCCTTACTGTCCTCGTGTCCTCCAGCCCAACCCAGTAGAACTAAGCGGCTTGTGGAAGGTCAAAGCTCCTGTTCCCATTTTGCCTTCAAGACTCACCAGTCTGCAAGGATTAACTGCTACCTGCCAGTACAACCCAGTGGGATGAATGACTGTTCTCTGGGCATGCTGGATCATGCCTAATTTTATTTTATTTTTATTAGGCTTCAGTCTTGAGCTTTATTTAAATGAGATCGATTTTTTTTTTTTCTGATAGAACAACCATAAAGGCAATGGGAAAGGCTTAATAGAGTATCTAACACACCTTTATCTCACAGAGATTGTATCATAGCAAAGAAATATTTTCAGGCACAGATTTGTTATTGTGGGATGTTCTATAAGGCTCAAAAGTATTTCACTAAGCCTAGAATGAGTCTTACGTTCTTTTTGCTTGTGGCCTTTGTGCTCGCATAGAGCCAAGGCCAAATTCAGTTTAGGAATGTGTTCCTAGAGGATACCCTGATGTCTCTTTTATTTATGGTAAAACTCAAATTTCATGCTCTTTTCTCATGATAATGTATAATAGTTTTCTTCGCTAAAGCAGAAATGTACCTAAAGCCAAATTCTGGTGAAAGTCTTTACAAATCACCATGAATTATTTTTCCTCATTCAAATCACACTCTTCAAGCAGTTTCAATCTCCTATATCAAATCTGCAAGGTATATGCACCTCTACTTCTCCCACTTTGTCAGAGGCACTCAGCAGCTCAGAGGCACGCAGTACTTCCCATTAAAGTACGTTTTCCTCTTGCTATCTGTGGAAATCCTCAAATGTTATAGTAACAGATAAAACAGCAGAATAAATTGCAAAAGAATATCAGGACATATTTTCATGAATTTTCAAAAAAGTTTGCCTATGTTTGAAATGTATAGGAAAAGGAGGAACAAAGATGTGCACACAGACTGTATTCATTTTGCTTCTTGATTTTGCCTAGAAAACATTGAATAGAATCAAAGAATGACAGAACAGTGTAAACTGCAAGCACTACATTGGAAGCTTTCACGTAGGAAGCAGAGATTTTAAAAAGACACCACAGGAGAGAATAGAATTAAAGACTTCAGATTTCTATATTCAAAACCTGTTCTTCTGTTCTCTATGTTACAGCTACAGGTCCCATGAGATTACATGTTATTTTTACTATCTTTCAAGGTAAACTCAACATATGCTTTTGCTTGGCAATGAACCTAATTGATAGCAGAGCTAAATTTATCTTATTACACAATCCACACTAAAATATTTTCTTTTTCTGGTCTTTTGTGTCACTCCTCCTGCACCAAAAAAAAAAAAAAAAAAAAAAAAAAGAAGGGCTCATTATGAAGAAAGGAATGACAGCAGGAAATAAATATTTATCCATAAAACAATCTCACTTCCTTACCACCTTTTCTAAAATGAAGTATAAGTAATGCATTCATTCTGCATCCCTGCATGTGCCAAAATTAAGAACTGGATGCAAAATCTTAGAATCAAAAATGGCCTGCGTTGGAAGAGACCTTGAAATTCATCTAATTACAACTCTAATCATCATACATTAACTAACAAACCATAAGTTAAAGTTCCCATCAGAGAGCAGGGTGAGTTAAAGACACGATAGTAACCTCAGTGTAAAACATTTTCTTTTTTGTTTTTAGTATTTGTAAATAGATCCCTGTCAATTTACCGATGAACAAGATTCTATCTATCTATCTATCTATCTATCTATCTATCTATCTATCTATCTATCTATCTATCTTTCTCTGTGCCACTCTTCGATGCTGTGTAACTGTGATATGTTGAAAGATACACTGCTTGTTGCTGAAGTCTCGGTTCAGGACAGTAATAACTAACATTTTACAAAGCTGAAATCTTGGTGAAAGCATCTCTGACTTTTTTCCCATAAAGGAGATTTACCAAAAGGCAGAACAGAACTTGACAGTGCTCACATCACTGTTTTGTGTAATCATAGAGCTTTAAGGTCCCGTTGCGAATCAGGGTGCTACATGAAAAATAATGCCCACTGCTGCATCTGGCTTGCAATCCTTTATACTGATTTTCCATATACACTGTTTACCATTGCTACTTTGTTATGTGTATTGTATATGAGGTATTGTTGAAGAAGATAGCAGAAATATCACCAAGATGATCAGGTATATATGGTAACAGATAAAGATTCCTAGGAATTCTGCTTATAAGTAGGGTTTCATGGTTCCACCAAAATAATTTCCTCTGTGCACTGCAAGTCAGTATGAGAACCAGAGAGGGCAAAGAAATCAGAAGCCCACAAACAGAATTTGGAAGAGTAAAACACTGGATAGCAACAAATGTCTGTTTCCCCTTTTCTTTCACTCTGTCAGTAAAAACTTAATTACAGACAGATTTTTCCAAATTATTTCTTTATTTTTACATACTGTTAGCATGAAGCTACATTACTGCTGACCCCTTCTTGTCCATCATTTTTTTGAGTTTGCAAAGCTACCAATTTTGAAAACGGTCTACCAAAGTAATGCCTGTAAGGGGAAAATCTCTCAGTGTAATTAAGCCCATGTGGTCATAACTGAAGCAGTTCTCAAAACAAACGTTATGAAAATAATCTTATATTTGGACTACTGATCAGAGTCTCATCACATGAAGTGACCCTTAATCAACACAATCAGGCTTCAACATGTTTCAATAGCTGGAGCTAGTTATCACTTCCAGAGGAATATTAGCACCTCTTAAGGAAAAAGGACATTTGGGGACATGCTTCACTAGTGATTTATTGAAAGCTTTCCTCACAGAATTGAAACCAGGCAGGAGAAGAGTAAGATCTTTTGAGCTACATTATCCAGTATGCAAAACCTAGGAGGAAAAGTATTTTGCAAGTGAATCACTTTGAAGTGGTCTTTTCTATTCTTTAATGAACATTCTGCAAAAATAACACTTTTCAAGAGTGTGTTAATAACACCAGTTTGCTCACTGTGGACTGTTTCATATTTTTCACCAGCAAAGATGGAGTTCATTAAAAAATAATTTAAAGTTCTTCTAAAGTCTCACTTACACTGGGGAAAATCCAACATAAGCCAATGACTTCACACTCACAATTAAGAACTAAAATTGCCCAAACAATCTTAACTCCACTTCATTGTATGAATGCATCGTGACAGAGCCTTGAAGTGCATCGCCATGTATTGCTTCACCCATTTCCCAACACAGGACATCTGATGCTCATGTGATGATGAAGGGGCATTTAAAATACTTTCTTTTATATGTATCTGTCAATGCATGGCCTTCTGCACACTATACTGCAAGCTGTAGTTCCCCAATGCAGGATTCATCTCATCAACTTTAAAAGTCAGAAGCCTTAATTATTTAGCTTCTCTAGGCATCTTGTACTCCCTCCTCTGGGGGGGCAATTCATCTCACCTATTCTGGACAGCCACCCATGATGTGATATGTTACCCTTACTTAGAGAGATGCATTTGGTAATGAAATGGTTAAGGTAGTACCCTCAGTCTCCAGATCAATCACAAATGTGATCAGTGATGACTACATCAATTTTATTGCTAGATCTTCTCAATTCCTTGTCTAAAAAACACAAAGTCTCCCAAACATTCTTTTTGAGTTTAGACTTCCTGTACAATTATCAGGTTCAGTGAAGAAGGTAAATGAGTGTAGAGAAGATATCATACTTTAACAGGACAGATGATTAAATGATCCAGTGACGTCTTCTAAATGCTTTTACTTCTTGTAGGTTATTCTCAAACCCAAATCACTTCTTTGGTAAAAACAGCACTCAGTTCTTTGGAGCAACATTAAAATCCCTGATAAAAATGACTTCAAATGCGTTATGGGCTCAGCACTCACCCCTAGACATAGGCCTAAGAATTTGTTACAAGGTTTACTGTATCAACCCCTTTGAAAAAGACGGTGAGTTTCTAAATTTCTTCAGTTGAGGTCAATCTGTAGTTTTTCACTTCTTTAACTGAATTAAATGCAACCTTTAACGACAAATGACATTTAAATGTTTTTTCTCCTTGACTGCATAACCATTTCACTATGGTAATACAACAACTGTGCAACAGGATTTTTTAGTGACACGTATTTATGAGGCACTGCTCAGAGAAAGTGGAACAATGTATTTTCCACACAGTTCAGATGAGTAGCCCCTACTTGTCCAGCCAGAGGCCTCCCTTGGAACCAGTCTGAAGTGCCTCAGCGACTTCTGCACAAACCATAGTCTATAGCTGGGATTTTGCCTCCTCTGTACTTCTTTGGCAGTCCCAGGAAAGGGACAGTCACCTCTCCAAGCATGAGCCCAGCCTGTGACTGGCTGAATTTCCCTTGGAGGCCACCCCATCTCTGCACAGCTCAGCCTCTTGTATCCTGTATGTAGATATGAATATGAATCCTCCTCTCCCAGTTAACCTGGAAGCTCACAGCTGCAAAGACTGTCTTTTACTGCTTAGTATTCTTTGCATATGTCATGCATGGGTTTCTTCTTAGTACTTCTGCCTTGAAGTGCTACTTTGCATTGTATCTTTTAGTAACTGTCTTACCAATTTCATTCAAAGTTTTGTGCAGTGAGTGTTCCCCCTTTGCACTCATATCTTTTAAACCAAGAGGTAAATAGCATGGCTTTATTTCACATATCTTTCACTTAATCTATTTATTGAGCAACATGAACTAGAAAATATGAAGTACTGTATGACTTGGAAGTGAAAGTATATCCTGATTTCTACAGAGGCTGATAGTCTATAAACCCATTTGCTAGTATTTCATATGCTATTTAAAAAACAAACAAACAAAACAAAACAAACAACAGCAACAACAAAATGCTGAAGCCCTCTTCAAATATACTTAATGCAATCATCTTGCCTCAACAAAGGACTGTCCTAGTTTTGGAGTTTGCCTTTAAAGACATTTTCTCTTATCTCTCCTTCTCTAAAGAGTTCGTGCTTGGACATGCTCACCCGACATACCCTACAGTAAAACCACATGGAGAGGAAGAGGAGGGCACTCAGCCCTGTCACAGAGGCAGGTAGTTCAGGAGGCACATGGCTCCTAGCCAGAGCCAAGCCACAAGTCACCAAATCCATTCAAGCAGTATCCTCTGTCAGGCGTTACAGGCATTACTCTCATTGGTTGTAAATATCTGGGAAATCTCTCTGCATTTTTGGCACTGTAAATCTTATACTCAGCTATAACCTAGAAATAAATTATGTTACATCCATCTGTCATTAGTTTTAAATCAGCAGTGTCATTTAGTTATTTTTGTGTAAATATTATTGAAGCTAGAGATTCCAAAAGCGGGGGTCCCATGTTATCAGAGTGTGCTCACTGATCCTAGGAAGATCATGCCTCCTGCCCCATAGGACTTAGGCTTGTCTCAGATTCAAAGAGATCTGTGGTATAAAATGTTTAACTGTGGTGTTGGTGATGAGTTATTCAGGAAAGACTAACACTGGTACCTCATTTTTCTTGTCTTCATGCACTCTCAATTGCACTGGAAATTGCACTGCTCTTTTAAAAACAAAGCAACAAGTGGGGAAAAAGAAATAGCCATGGTGTTTTCTTCCATGGTTAGCTGCCAGCAGTTGGCAAAATAAAAGCCTGAGATGACAAATGAGAGCTTTTCATGATACTGTCCTTGACTGCATTGAAGGGGAATCAGGACCCGTTGTAAGCATGCAAGGGCCTTGTGGCGATCCAGACACTCATGCCCTTCAGCAAGTGCTGGCTGTGAGGGATGTTAGAGCTGAGCCAAGTGACAAGGCGCTGACACTGCTTGCTGGTGGCCATTGTCAAAAATCTTATAATTTATATGCTTTGCCATGCACATACAGCGAGTTCCTTTGGGCTCTTTCAAGATAGGAAGGGAGAGCCAAGTCATGTCCTTTGGCTTGGCTCATCCTTGGCAAACGTTCAAACTTTCAGCTTGCCTTGGAGTAGATGACATTTACTTATAGATGTCTTTCATAAATGCTTGTCCTTCAAGAGATAGTGGTCTCTCCTAGTTTATACCTGTACCATTTGAAGTGGCAGTGTTTGCAGTCTGAGTGCTTCTATCCTTATTGTAAAGATTGCCTGATGACTGGGGAGGCTTACATGTTCTGCAGCACATCCGAACAAATTATAAAATTTTTATAATAATCATATTTTCTGAATTACATTTTTTTCTTTACTTTTAAGAGTGAGAGAAACAATCCAGCACTTCAGGAAAGAATAAATAATATTGATTTCTACAAGATACATGTGATCACACATCAAAAGTCATGCATGCAAGATACTAAGCCAGCCAGAGATAAGTCAGCAGATATATCCCTGTTAGCACTAAACTGAGAAGGAGGCAACAGATGTTAACCCTCAACAGGGCTCATTAGACCATGCCCAGCAACACACTCACATAGTTGCACAGTATCCCAAATTCTTCTGACCTGAAACTCTTTAGCTTATCACAAAGACAATGGAGGAAGTGATTGAATGAAACCTGATAGACGTGCCTTTTCTCTAGGAGTCTGGTCTTGAGGAATACTTTTGAAAGTGTCAAGGGGAGAAAAAGACTCTGTTTGGATTCTGAAAAATCTCTCCCTTGATCAGCACGCTTAGCCTTGCTGGCTCTCAAGCCACTTGCATAGCTGGCTATTTAATTGTGCTGTGAACATAATGCAGTTGGATCTGTGTACTGACTGTGGACCAGGTATGTGCATGGAATATCAAGTAACCTCTTACACAGAGTGGTAGCCATACTTTTCAACTAGCAAAGAATACCTATCAGAAGTAAACTGAATGACAGCTGTACTTCTATACTCCATATGCGGGCAACATACACTTGTGGGCCCCTACTATGGCTTTCAATGCGTAAATGATAAATTATCATTTCACTGTTCAAATCAAAATTAATTCTTAAAGTTAATTATTTTATCAAAGTCTCATGTTGCATTAGTGACTGCCCCAAGAACTGTTGCATCAAACTTTTTGAAGATACTATATATGCACAATCAGAAACCAAAATAAAGATGTTGTGTATCTTTTATGTGGTGACAATAGATAATCCTAATTAATGCCATCATCATTGTATGGAAGGACAGTTTAAGTAAGTCAGAATACAAAGAAGGTAATTACAGTAGTATTTTAGAGATGCAAGAGTATTCAGCAATATGTATTTTCATATATATTTTTTCATATATTTCATATATTCAATTTTATTTTCATAACAAATCTACTAAACACACAATGGTGTAACTTCTTTAAAAATTACAAACAAGCCAAAGCCACATACTCCCGCTGAAGAGTCTTGTGGGAAACTAATTCTCAGATCCAGTGCTAACAATACAATAGTGGATGTCACTGCTAGATACTTCAGGTGACAGAGGCCTGCTAGCAGCACTAGACATGAAAAAAAGTCTCTTAAAATTGACTGTCCCCTTCCAACATTTTCTAGATTGTTCTTGACTAGTGAGTAGTTCTGTTTGAAATAATGCATTTGAAGAGTCTGACTGTGAAGGCTATTCCAGAGACTAACAGATGCACTTTTCCATAAAGTTTATTTTTTCCAATCAAGACTTCCCCTTGTATTATTTTTTTTTTTCAGTTACTCCAAGCTCTACCAAACTGCCAGAGAAAACAACAGCAGAAGCTCTGCAAAATGTAGAAAGAAGGACTAAACAAATGGATACAGACAGAATGAAATCATACTGCATTGCGTGTAGAAGGACTAAGTAAAGGAAAAGATTATTTTGTGAAAGCAACAGCAAAGTGTGCCATGCTTAACTTTCTGTCACCTTTTGTCTGAGAGTCATGAGTTGTTTTCTTCCCAGAGTTTCATTTCATTTAACTCAACAGTTAGAATGAGCATAACATCTGGGATAATTTGACTCAGAAGAGGGCGATAAGATATTTTCATAAAGGTCTCCCCTGGGTCTGTAAGCACTGAAGCAGTCAGTACTCAGCTGCAGTTAGCTATCAAGTCAATCTTTTGGACTGAAATGACCTCTTGGTTCTGCCTGTGCTTTTGTCTACAGGGGTAACATATTGACAAGAGTTGAGTAGACTCATCATGTCTTGTATGATTGAACACCAGCTTTAGAAACCAGCTTATTCTTATTCCAGACTCATTTTTTCAAAATTCCATTATTTCCCAGTTGTGTGCCATTTTGAAAAGCTTTGTTCATTTTAAGCCCTTGGCATTTTATAAGACTAAGAACACAGAAGTAGTAAAGGCAGGACAGCAGTTTCTTTGTGTACTATAATATCACAAATGACTTGAATGACCTCAGTGTACGATGAGATCTTCGGTCAGCTGTGCTTGTGCCTATAGCTCACATACAATCATTTCAGGGCACTTTCTGATATGCTGTCATCCTTTTTAGCCCACTCACCAAACCCACCTGCTGTTTATGTTTTTATGATACATAAAATGACTTCCAAAATGAGCAGTCAGGGCAAAAGCCTAAATGCTGAGGTAGAGTATGTATAATTCCTTAAACTTATGAAAATTAGTATCCAAAAGTGGATGAAATGACTGTGACCTGCAAGAAGCTGGCCTCACTAACTTGGCTGGCAGGGGCTGAGCGTGATGGGAGCTTGTGAGTAGTATCCAAAAATGTGAAATATAGCCCTGCCTGTGAACAAACTCAAAGGTGTATTTCAGCCTACAGCAAACCAAGCTTCAAGCATCACTGGCCTTCAGGGCCCCTGCTCAGATCCAAAATACTTTGGAGTTTCTTTGACCCTACTGTCGAATTTCACTGACATCTAAGTCTTCCTACTATCCAGCTCTGGGCTTTCTCCAGCAAACATACCAGCATGCATATTTCCCTAGTGAAAAATGACAGAGAGAAAAGTGAACCCCTACATTGACATGAACTCTCTCCTGAGAGTCTGGAAAGGGAATGCTGGAGAATCCAAAGTTTTGCAACCCTCTTGGAATGGAATCTCTGCATTCTTTATTCAGACAGTGAGAAAGCAAATCAGTGCTCTGTGTGAAAAAAATATATATATGTATGGTTTGATTCTTTACTGGGCATGAGCATTTCAGAGATTAGCAGGATGTATGTGCAGATCTCTGCATCCACTTCAGACCAACTGACAACAGTAGAAGGGGTTCCGTCTCCCTCTGCCCAGCAACTGCTCCTGGTTTCCTTAGTGAAGAATGCCAACTTTTCAGGAGGATCATCAAATGAGATGGTATGCAGTAAAGGTCTGTTTTCATTAGCACTGTAACTTCCGCGCTAAAAGAGTGTCTAAGGGATCTTGTTGGTAAAAAATGTTAACAGACAAATGTAGCCTGACAAACACACTGAGTCAAAAGGTCTTTTTATTGTTTTCTGTTCAAAATTTACCATAAATCTTCCAATCGGTCATTTATGTAAACTTCTGGCTGGGTGTCTCTGCATTCAGACACATTACATATACCACAAACACATGGATACACAATGTGCTGAGGCCAATCTAGATGCTGGCACTCCCCTGAAAGGACAGCTTTTCTGTCCCTGATCCCCAGCCTGTGTGTCCTGCCCTAACCCATGTGTCAGTTCAGCCAGGCACATCACTTCATCCATTTACCACTTTACTCTTCTTCCCTTACAGCTGCCAGAGAGAGCAACCGGTAGAGGTGACCTGGTAATTCAGTAGTCGGTTACATCAATGAAGGCAAGGACACACAACCTGGACCAGATCAGAAGAGACTGTACAGTGACTGTACCTTCTACAAGGCATTCTCAACATGACTACCATAGTTCCACATTTGAACTTGAAAGATCTTGTGCATGCTCACATTATAAACAGTCAGCGTCAGTGCACTAAGATGTGCAAGATTTACAGACTACACTGAAAATTTCATCCTGTCCATTTTTTTAAAATGGGAAGTGGTGACTGCATAAGCACTGTAACTGTATATTACAAAAAATCTCTTATCTTTGATATAGCACAATTATAGTTCAGGCAGGTATAGTTAGGCTACATATTGTGCCTTAAGAAAGATCTTTCAAATCTTTCATTATTCAAAGATGACTAATATTTGAGACTGGTAAAGAATTGTTAGTCACGCGTTTTTGTGTGTGAGAAGATACAGAATTAAATGCAATTTCTGTTTTTATATACAACACACAGATTGAACTTTCAGCCTTCAACTTACTATTTTTTCTAATAGTCATCTGAAAAATGTGAAAGCATTGAACCTGGCCACCTCTGAACCACCAGTGTTACTGTGGCAATTCAGGTATTCCTTTGAAAATGCTGAAAGAATATCACACTACTGTGGGAGAAAGATAGGATTCGGTATTTTTCCTGTTCGTCTTCATAGCACTTGCATATTTGTTTCTGTATTGGTAGTGATTCATATCACAAATGCCTTTGTCGGTTTCTCTCTTTCTGCTACAATAGCCCAAGTAATTAACTAAGTGAAGAGGCTGTCAATTAAACACTGATACTAATCTGGGCATAAAAGCTCCCTTAAGAAACACTGATTTGGAACATATTTTACAGCTTCAGGACTGCCTTCATTCAGCTCACTTCTCAGACAATTAAGTGTTCCAAATGTCTGTATGTTATCCAGGCAACATTAGCAGCATGAACGACCCCTGCTATAGATACAGTCCCTGCAAAGAATGCCTAGAGAATACAATGCCTATTGTGCCAACAAGGCTTATTTTATCAAGCAAAGGATATTATATAGTTAATTAATGCCAAGATCTTTAATGATAAGATTGTCAAGGACAATTAAGAAGATGATTACAAGTGTCCTTGGTAACAAGAATGCAATACCAATTTTAGCTTACTTTCACTAAGTGTGGCTTTAAGGTCAGTTTCTCTGAAGTGTGAATACTTAAGCATTCTTTGGATAGATGTCATTATACATTAATCTCAGCAGGAAAACACACTTTTCTAATCTATCCATGCAGTAAATGAACATTAATGTGAAACTCTTGTTAAGAAATTAAGGTAACATATTTCAATAAGAAACATCTAACCAGTTGAGATGAAGTCAATGGAAAGACACTCTGACTCCAGCCTGCCCAGTTCATGACCTTGGCCATGCAGTTTGTGGACAAATAGACCCTCCTAGGTCAGCCCATCCATGCTCAGTAACCTTCCCCTGTTTCTCACCTGTCCAGTATTGGAAGCAGTTTTACTGTGTCTGTTACTATGCCTTGCTTCTGCACCAAAACTGAGATCAGGTAGCATTTGGTATAAATTATCTCCATGGAATGGACAAGCTCACAGAAAAAGAAAAAGAAAAAGAAAAAAAGAAAAAGAAAAAAAGAAAAAGAAAAAGAAAAAGAAAAAAAAGAAAAAGAAAAAGAAAAAGAAAAAGAAAAAGAAAAAGAAAAAGAAAAAAAAAGAAAAAAAAAAGAAAAAGAAAAAAAAAGAAAAAGAAAAAGAAAAAGAAAAAGAAAAAGAAAAAAGAAAAGAAAAAGAAAAAGAAAAAGAAAAAGAAAAAGAAAAAGAAAAAGAAAAAAAAGAAAAAGAAAAAGAAAAAGAAAAAGAAAAAGAAAAAGAAAAAGAAAAAGAAAAAGAAAAAGAAAAAGAAAAAGAAAAAGAAAAAGAAAAAGAAAAAGAAAAAGAAAAAGAAAAAGAAAAAGAAAAAGAAAAAGAAAAGGAAAAAGAAAAAGAAAAAGAAAAAGAAAAAGAAAACAGAAAGGGTAGAAGGATAGACACTGGTTGCTTGAATATTGAAATTTAATTAAGAGATTTAGGAGAGATTTTTGTGTTACCCATAGGACAAATGATTCTTCGTAGTGTTATAGATGGAAGAAGAAAAATATTGTTTGGGAAAAAAAGGAAACACAAAGAAAACTTTTGTAAAAATTACTTATTTTCAGAAACAACTGTTTCAAACTTGCATTCAGAATCCCAAAGGATTACCTACGAATATCCTCAGATCAGAATTTGGTTTTGAGCAGTAGTAAACTAAGCTTAAAAAAAGTAGAAAATCTCGTCCACCCCATACTGCCTTCTCTTCACTATAGAAAGGGAAGTTGACTAAAAATGTTGACCCATGGAAATTATCTGATGTCAATCCTGATCAAAATAATGAAAGCCAATTCAAGACTAGTGAGACTAAAGTCCGTTCAAGAGCTGTAAACTGCAAGCTACAAAAATACAGTTAAAGATAATTTGCACATTTCAAGGAACATGGGTTGCTTAAACATAAAAAAATAGTAAGGCCACATATTTGATCAATAAGGATGACTTTAAGATAGTATAACTTGGCTTTTCCCCACATATCTGACACAATATCAAATGCCACAATGAGTTTAAAATGCTAGTTCAGTCTGAACAGGAGACACATTGTGTTTGCAGAGTGACTAGTTTTGATGGGATAGACTGTCTGGCCCCAGCACACAAAGCAGACTAAAACAATAGCATGTGGCCTTAAAAGCTGCTTACATTCAACCTTTCTTGATCGCTCCAGAGAAAGTACAATCTTTTTTAAAGCCTTTTCCAGATGAATTGAGATCTGGCACTTCCTTTTAACACAGAAATGCATTTCACTTGTTCAGAAGAACTGGATGAACACTGCATTTCTGAAATGTAATAATTTCACATAAAATATCTTCTGAGTCGTCTCACGTTCAGTTTTCTCCATTTCAACTGAGAGAACTGCTTTCCAGAATCCTACACCATAAACACTTTCACTAGGGCATGCTTGTCACTCCCTGGGCTGCTACATGCCGTGATGTTGTTTCTGCACCTATTTTTATATTGCAGAAGTGATGCCCTGTCACGTACTTGGAGCATCATAGAAGGGGAGAGCTCACCCTGTTCTCCCCAGGCCTTTGCCAACACACAGCAATTCACACATCCCCACGGTTGCATCCCACGATTACAAGTTGGCTGCTTTTCAGAAGGATGCGAAAGGCTGGAAGACACCAAAGTTCTCCGTACATGCTATATCCTCCACTTCACTGCCTCCTTTTCTCACTTTTTCCTTTCGTTCTCTCATATAGCAGATTCACCTCACCTCTGTCAGGTCCTAAGCTGGTGGGCAGGAAGCTGTGCTATAAAAATGTGTTTTAGCTAAACTCTGGCTTGACACCTGGGGACAGAAACAGAGCTACAAAGTGTTGGAAATCAAAACTGGGATCATAATGTTGCTACATGTCCATTACAGTTGCCTCCACTTTTGTTTCCTTCTCTCCTCCCCACTCCAGTCATTTCCACTTGGTTCTGATCTTTCATCTGTTCCTTACACAACCTACTTACAAGAAGCTGTGCATACAACTACAGCTTCAGCAACCACCCTTCAATTTGCTCTGCACATTTGGAAAACAGGGAGGTTTTCTTACCTGTAAAATTACAAGACAGTTTGAGGCAATATCAGTAGAAGAAAAATACAGTGGTGCTTTTCTCTACACAGAAATAAATCTGTTTGCAGGAAGTTGGATTACCTACTTAATGTAAAAAATAAGTGAACAAAATGAAAAGCGTCAGGCTTTTGCACAGCACTTTTCAAATTCCAAATCAAAGTTATTTTGTCATCGAGGATATACTGACATATGCAGCAGCTGCTGTTCAGGAAATCTGTTACTCTTAGCTACCACATAATTTTTACATGATTAATTAATCACATTTCATGCAAGGAAGTTGTGGTTCTGATCGTCCACTATCTCAGATGAGTTTTATTCACAGGCTGCCTTCTGTTAAGCAGTGGATTGCTTTTGCTGGCTCAGGAACTCAAACATGCAGCCTTTTTGATGCTGACAGATTCCATCTGCTCCCCTTTAATTAACATCTAATATGTAAACCATCTAATACATGTAACACTGAATAACAGGGGATTAAGAAATAGAAGGTAACCCTTCATCACAAAGCTGTGTCATCCCTTAGGATCTCATTACTAATGCTAAATAGGACCAAAACAAAATGAGAACTGCACGCAAGCACAAACAGCAACATGCAGTTGCTCTCACTATCACAAGTATAAACATATGTCAATACAGAGACAGAATCAAGTGGAAGGTGTAACAGCTTTCATCAAAGGATTCACATAGGTACTGCTCCAGCTCAGACATCAGCTGATTTAATGTAATTACAGGCAAGCATAGAAACTGTGTTTTGTGTTCCCAGATATTGCTAGCTAGATAAGAAGCGTTTTCTATAAGACTCTGTTGCAATCCATTAAACCTATTAAAAATGCTAATTAGCTTATATTTTACAAATGAAAGCATCTGGGTTGCACTCTCTTGTCCTGCAAGCAGTCACAAACTGTGGCTGACAATATACAAAGAACACCTTCTAGGAAAGCCTTGTAACCAAATTAAGACGTCAAAAGTAAGGGAGATAAAATGCTCTTTTACATCACAGCAGCTGATGTAACAGGCATGAAATTTATGTGGCTGGGGGACAAGGCTTGCCACCATTCATGGTGAGCTGAGCTATGTGAAAGGTCAAGGCTGCTATGTCTTTCTGATAACATCTAAGCAGAACACAAGCATTTGGAGAGTCTCATCCACACATATATCCAGTGAGATAGATCAAACTTATGCAGAACAGCTGCAATGCTCAACAAAGGGCAGAAAGATTAGAGACCAAAGTAATAAGACATGAAAGACCCTAATGGCAAAAGGAGAAGGGACACTGCTTGCTAACCCCCAGCAATGACAAAAATCATTATTTGAAACTTAGAAATGACTTAAAGAGAGAGGGGAGGGAAAAACAGCAGGACAGCATGAGATCAGCAGATCCTGGAAAGGCTGGCCTTTGTTTCTCTGCAGAATGTGAATTGTGATCTTGTGGTACAAACTCTTGAGTTGATAATATTGTTTTCAGTCATACCAGTTGTTCTCCATTTGCTCAAAGTGCATCTGGAAGGGCAGCCTGACAAAGCACACTCATGTGCTATACAATACTGGCGGAGCAGCTTTCTGACAGCAGGGAGGAAGAACTGTTTGTGTGCCACCAGGGCATATGTGCATTTGTTTGCATTTCCCCCTTCCCTGCTTCAAGGAAACATGTAATCAAATGCCTTGCTCTGACCCTACAGGAGGCAGCACAGGACACATCGTACAGATTATCTTTGGTAGAACCTGGTCAAGTTCAAAAGCTTGAGTTGAGAAACAAGGTTCATAGTGGGATCTATTCTATCCCAGGGCTAATATTTCAATCACAGAGTGTTCATATCAAAGTGAGAAAAAAATATCTTGTATTAAAGTTAGTGCAAATCCACATTCACTGTTTCTTAGAGCATGGGTTCCTAATACTGTGCATACTTAAGAAACAGTGAAGAAACTTCATGAAGATCACAGACAAATGGCAATGAACTGACTCACAAGAGATGTGTTAGCACCACCAGCCACTCCAAACTGCTGTGATCCATACTCACTGCTGAAAAAAAGACATTGCAGTTTTAGCACGCAAGAAGCGCTCAATAAATAGCTCTCAAAAGTCAGAAAGGTTCATAGAATCATAGAAATACCAAGATTGGAAAAGACCCACAGGATCACTCTGTCCAACCATCCATCCATCACCAATAGTTCTCATTAAACCATGTCTCTCAACACAATATCCAAACGTTCCTTGAACACCAAAGGTTCTCACCTTTGATTTGTTGCCTGTCCACCTTCCTCAACATTTTGCCTTACATCACCGTATTTCTTGAATGCTGGACATAGGTATCTCTGTTAGGACTGTATGATCATGTCATACTTGTCCTGTTCTGGTAACGTTTACATGGTTCCCACTGGCAGTATCATAGCCTCCTCAGTGACACACTTCTATCAGTCCTAAAACATGGAACAGGCCTTGCTTGCCTGAGTTATGTGACGTTGAAGCATTATGTATTTTCTGCTATCTGCAAGTTGGTTCTACCTTGAGAAGAAGCCTAAAGGGGAAGTATAATATCTGGCTAATATTCACTTCCTCCTAAAATACTTGTTTTTGTTGTTCTTTTGCTTTGTTTATTTGTTTCCAGATAATTTTTTTCTAACTGTTGTTTTTTCTGACTATTTTTGAAGAGAATTAACCTTCTAATCAACTAATACATGTGCTGGGATTTGTTTCATAGTAGTTTTAATATCAAATCTGTATTTCCAAATCCTTTTCTTTTTCTTTTTTTTTACTGCCATAGGCTAAACACTTTAGACAGACACATCATCCAGAGACTATTAAATGCTCCTTTTGAGATGAGACTCTGTATCTAGAGTTTCATTCTTATCTCTGCTTCCCATCAGAGGAGTAAGTCCTGCAGTCCTGCTATAGCACTTCTGCATTAAAGCCTTCCAACAACATTGCCATCTGTAGAAGAAAGCATATCCTTCTCTCTGCACCTATGTGGCATCCAAAAATCCCTCTAAACCAAGCACTGATTATCTGTCTGATCTCTGAGTTTGTAAAGTAAACCTCACACGAAGGAAGCTAAAGTTCAAATATGCTATGGCAGATCTTTGTTTCAGGCAACATCCCTGATAAAAATGGTTATTTTGGGGTCTAAAGCCACACTCTTTATGGGAGGAACCCTTCAGTTGCACTGTCTAGTGGAGGATGCACCTCAGTAAGGTAGAGGAGGGCAGTAAAAGCTAAAGGAGGGTTTTCATATTGATGAAACCAGTGCATCAATCTAATGTCACAGACTAAGTAGTTTTCTGACAATCTTGTCATTTGTCACCACTTTTCCTAGTATTCCAATTATTTGCTTAACACCTCCTCCACCTGACAGAAGCCCTTGAACTCTCCCATACCTTTTACTTGCTCAGTTTTGGATAGGCATAACAGTAGATGCCAGCCTCACTGCAAGGAAGAGCTTCAGGATCAGGAAGCCAGCAGCTCCATTCCTGGTTGCGTGGGCAAGCCTACCTGGCACCTTGGGGCCACAGCCTGCTTTGAGCCATGCAGACGAATGAATATGGTTAGTGGGCATGGTGGCAATGGGTTGACATTTGGACTATGTGATCTTAGTGATCTTTTCCAACCGTAGTGATTCTATGAAGATAGATGACTGATGGGAACATCTTCCTGTGCTGCCTTTTGTCAGACCAGGAATGGGTGCCACCCATGAAGTGAGGACAACCATTAGAGATCAGGAATGTCAATATGTTGAATACCTAATGTGAAACCCCACAGGATACAGGTTCATATAATCATAGAATCACAAAATTATAGAATGGCCTGGGTTGAAAAGGACCATAATGATCATATAGTTTCAACCCCCCTGCTATGTGCAGGGTCACCAACCACTAGATCAGGCTGCCCAGAGCCACATCCAGCCTGGCCTTGAATGCCTCCAGGGATGGGGCATCCACAACCTCCTTGGGCAACTTGTTCCAGTGCATCACCACCCTCTGTGTGAAAAACTTACTCCTAATATCTAACCTAAACTTCCCCTGTCTCAGTTTAAAACCATTCCCCCTTGTCCTATCACTATGCACCCTTGTAAACAGCCATTCCTCCTCCTGTTTATATGCTCCCTTCAAGTATTGGAAGGCCACAGTGAGGTCTCTCTGGAGTCTTCTCTTCTCTAAGCTAAACAAACCCAGTTCCCGCAACCTTTCTTTGTAGGAGAGTTGCTTCAACCCTCTGATCCAGCCCTCTGATCTGTTCCTGTAGAGTGCATGCTGTAGCCATGTTACTTAGTGGCACCTGACATTTTCACCAGCAACAAGAGCAGTGCTTGGAGAATCTTACTGTCCATGAGTTTTTAATAATTAACACAGTTTTTTGCCATTAGGTTCAACCTCACTAGAACAAAGGAAGCTATAGGAAAAGGTTATTTTCATTGCACATAGCTAAACTCAAACAGCTCTAGCAAACATTTTTTTTTTCCCTGAAGCTGGTGAAAAATTCTCTGGGCTTCTTCTGAGGAAGACCAGATCCCTTGCAAGCAGCTCACTCAGAACTGCTGTGATTTAAAATCATGGAAAGTTACTGACCAAATTTGCAAATCATTCTTTCGTCTAGCGCACTCTTTTCAGAACAAAAAACTACTATTTAGCTGTTTTGAGATTGACTGCCCTGTTCAGATATTCAGTACCACATGGAAAATACTGCTGGGAAAACTACCAAAATATGTAATCTATTTCTTAGAGCTGTTACATTATAGACTCCATGTTGTTTGTTGTTATACCGTGTTACAGAAAAGCCTCTCCTTTTTGTTACACGTATTTGCAGTCTCATTCTACCATCATAAAGAAATGTTTAGGTTTCTGTTCCTTTTGGATGTGTATTGAATAATGCCACTTTTTGTTTACGAACATATATTTTGAATTTCAACAATAGAACACAAGGACAGACCCAATGAACAGCTCTATTATACTTCAGAAATTGAGTTTCTATTCATAAAGAGCTGAGTAGCTCCTGTTAGATGGTTTGCTATACAAAAAATTAAAAAAAAAAAAACATTGAATACCTCCAAATGAAGCTGACTATATCAAAACACTAAAACATGAATAGCATTTATTCTCAAAGGAAATAATGAATCAAAGTACAACTATACTGATATATCTTCTAATACGGCTATTTACAATTTAAGAAGTACCTTTACCTTGGCTTAGAATCACTTTGATTTTTGCTATAATGTTTTTCTTATGTACACCTTATTATGCAGAGGAAGGGCTTCTATAAACAGCATAAAGGACACATTTAAAGACTAATTCTTCTGAACAGAATGCGATGTTATTCATGAAATAAAATACTTGCAATTTTTCAGCTTTAGAACATCTCAACTTTACGTTCAGATTTTTAATTATTTGCCACTGCTTCCAAAAACATGCACATGAACAGAAGTTATCGTTATATTTGAGAATCATTTTTCAAAAGCCATTCAGGAAAAGAGAAAACTGTAATTCCATGTCTCAGTGACAAAATCAGCCTCTTGAATGGCAAATCTTAACCAAAACAACTTAAAATAAAAAGAACCACACTTTTCACTTCAGTTGTGCAGTAACTACATATAACCTTTGCAAACTGTGCATTGGGTAACTAATGCAGTCTTGGTAGAAATTTTCAGTGGCAGAAATATGCAAGCACATATTCCAGACTGTATATACGATTGTATATTTTCCTGAAGACAGTTTTGTCATTTGCAAGAAACACACAAAATAAGGTTTAGGTGCTAGTGCTTAGTATCCTTTCTGTTTATTTTGAAATGTAATGCAGACTGCAGAATAATGGAAGACTCTCACTCAGCAGTTGTAGCAAACCTTTGCTAAGGTCCAAGGAGTCATTCCCAGTTCATAGCACTGTTCTACCAGAGAGTCTGCTTATGCCTGAAAGGCAGAAAGCAACATCCAGCCTGATGTATCCAGGAATGGCAGAAAGACAAATGGTGCCTATCCTGGATTTTCCAAAAATGAGACCACATTAACTAATGCACTTAGAAACATCTGATAGGACACAGGCTAAAGAATGGGGTCCCAACTTCAGTTTTAAGTGTAAATGAGTAATGCAGCGCAAAGTGAATAGAAACCCAGAAGAAAGAATGAGATTGTTTTTCATCTCCAGCCTAAAGCCCAAAACTCCATAATCTGTGATGCCACCAAGTTCTTTTGAAACTTTCTGTCTAAAATGTTTAAGTTCAAGGAGATGTTCTATAAGGGTTTTTTTCATTTTTCATGTTTTAAAAGTTCTAAAACACTTAAGCACAGTGTCCATGTGTCTCAACAGGAAAACCACTTAGAAACAGCAGTATGTCTGCTAATGGGAGCACTGTTCAAAGAAGGAACACTGGAACTTAGTTTTTGTCCGTAGCCAGCATTTGCTAGAAGAGAAGATACATTGACCTCTGGCTTGTAGCAGGTAAAGGTTACATTACATTTAGAAAGCCCAAATCAAAAGCCTTTCCTATGTTGCTTTTTAGCTAATGGCATCTTCTCTGTGTTATGACAGAGGTTTGTTGTTCCTTCTACTCTAAAAAAAATGTATTTTGGTCACAAAACAGATTCTGCAACTTTACTCACAATGGGAGTATCCTACAGTGTATATCTGTGTTTTTCTTTTGTTTCATTTTTTTTCATTTGTTGTGGTGGTAGTGGCAGTAGTGGTTGTTTTTTATTTTCTTTTTCCCTCATTTACACACAACAAAGAATTTTGAAAAATCATAGAACATCAATATAATCACCTTTAATCCTTCTCATACAGGGAAAATGCTGTTTACACATCTCCCCTTCCTCTTCTGCCTGGGTTAGTCACAGGCCAACAAAAGCAGGGGACTTTCATCAAGGTCTAAAACACAGCCTAGAACAGGACCATGTGATATACAAGGCTGGTCAGGTGAGTTTCATATTTTGTCTACCTATGTCTTGCCAGTGATACCACCATGTCTTCAAAGGCACTGTGTCACTTAGCTGTCCCTCAGATGGCTCAGATATGAATTTCCAGAGCTCAATTACATTACATCAAGATGATTGGTTCTCATGTTCAAATAAAAATAATACAGGGCATTTGGGTATTATCACACTTACATGCATGCAGTCAACCTTCAAATTGCATGTTTTCAGAAACATCTTCATACATGAGTCGGGGTACAAGGTTTGATCCAACAAGGAGAACATGTATGCCCATGATTTCCAAAAGCTCAAACAAACTGCACTGCTTGAAAACAACACCATTAAAGCTATACTGGAGTCACTGAAACTGTCTTACAGTTGAGAAATCACTCCTTGGCATATCTGCAAGCTAGTGTCAAAACACAAAAGCATTCCTTTCATGCAAATAGAATACTCTGAATGAATTCAGAAGCAGATAGATAGCACTGCTGGTAAATTATTTTGGAGAAATCAAAGGTGATTTTGGAAGCACCAAACTAGTGGAGTATTTGCTGTATACCTTGTGCTGTACGATAAGCAGTAGAACAAAACTGCAGTTGTCTGACTGCATCAACACAGGACATTTGGGAGTTTGCTACTCTTGCTTTTTGGTTGTCATAATAGACCAGAAGCAAGAGTTTTGCAGGATTTTAGGCACTTGGCCAGAGGAAGTCATGAAGCTCAGGAACCTACATCAGTAAATTATAGCAATGAAAGAGAGGACACATAAACATGCCTTTGAAAATCTGGAAGTAATTGATTTCTAAGCTTTCTCCAAGTTTAGAGATCAAGTAATTGATTTCTAAGCATCTTCCAAGTTTAGAGAATATCTGTATAATCGGCAGATCAGGATCTGTGCTCAGCAATCTGCCTTTGCAGTGGATCAGTCCTTTTGTAATAATGTTGAAGAAGGTACCAGATAGAAGCAAGTTCTGACTCTATAATGCCACTCTCCAAACAAGCATCACAAGCTATCTTCTATCTGAGCATGAAAGGAGTTTATAATGAATGTGAAATGAGCCTATCTCTGCATTGTGACACAGTGCAATGAATGTCTTTGCTCAAGTGACGCTCACTTAAATCAGTTTATTTGCACAGAGTTTGTGCATAAAGATGAGAAATCATTATTGAGATATTATTGAAAGGTCAGAAGGGCATATGTATTTGTGATTGAATCTCTGAGCTGGCACGTGTGATGTTTGGTTTCATCACAGACTGAAAGGTTTGGTGCAGGACAAGTAACTACATTTTGGTAAGCTTCTACCTACAAAGCAGAAGTAACATCCACAGTCAACCTTAGGCAAGATCTTTGCAGAGACATGGACAACCTTGTGCTGTGTATTTGAGTATACATTTGACTTTTTCCAAATTGAAAGGACAGATTTCTCATTGGCAATGCTGAGGGTGGGAATCAAGTAACTTCTGGTTGTGTGGATTGCAACATATAGTTCAAGACCCACCTCACTTTGAAGAGGAACATTTTATCTTCACTTATCTTGGCTTCACTCTAGTAAAAGAAGTATATCAATGATAACATGAACTATGAAAGTGTATACATTCCATGGCAGAAGTCAATGGATTGGAAATGCAAATCACAGTATGTCATATTTCATTGGATTGCAAATGTGATTCAGGAAATTACAGGCCTGCTATTGTTGCTATTCTTTTCTTTCTTTTTTTTTTTTTTTCAAAAGTAATTTTTACAACGATAATTTTTGAAACAGCTTTCCAACAAGCTAACTCTTGCAGTTAGTGCTCTGGAGTGTGTGAGGCAGATTTGTTTTGATGCATGAATATTAGCCATCTGCTTAATCACAGCTGTCAGAGAGAGGTCACCAGACAAGACAGATCTTGATCTCTGTGCAGTATGGCTGACCATACTTGCAGTAGTATGGAAAGGATCTCAGACATGAAACAACTTCCCCAAGTCACATGGCAGAACATGTTTAAGTCAAAGAGAGCAAAAACAAAAAACACAAGGAAAGACAACTTATCCAATTGTTACGTTTGAGGGAGCAGGGAGCAGAGGAAAGAGCTGTAACTCAGGGAAGGGACAAGTGAAAAGCCATTGCTTCCTTCAGGATACACAGCAATGTTTTCTGTGGGGGCAGGAACCAAATTCTTCTTTTTATAATCAACATAATCCACCAGAAATAATATATAATTCCTTGTAACTGAACGGCTGTGTCACAGATGGATGGTGTAATGTGTCCCCTGATTCCCTCACTCCCCCTCTTCCTTTCTTTCCCTCTCTGGAAGTTCCTGTAATTGTCACTTTGTAATGTATATTCCAGCACATGGACATGCAGAATGAACACTGCGTGCTCATTTTGCACTATAAATGATGTGTACTGCCTTGTGTCACAAACAGTAAATCCTTTATACCAAAAGTCTGCTCATTTTCACACCATTCACTTGTTCAGTAACAGTTGTCCATATTTTTTAATTCAGCTTCTTACGCTAATCCAGCAACTGCTGGTCTTAGACAGGTGCAGGGATCAAACAGGCTCAATAAACTGAAACATCTGGCCTGGAAATGATAATAGACCCTTTTACTCTCCGAAGCAGAGGAGGAATGCAAAGTTTTCAAATGTTAAATCATGTAATTAGCCCCTGTATTTATTTATTTTTTAATGAAAGAGAAGTGTTTTCTATTCATACTTTCATTCATTGCTTTGTTCCCCGTTCTGTTCGGTACTGAAGGAGATGACAGACCAACAGAGTAAAGATGCAAATCACCATCTAAAAAAAAAAAGAAAACCTCACTTCCTTCACAATAGTAGCATTAAGTTAAAAAATACTTCTGAAGAAAGTTTTGGGAGTGCCTATGCTCAGAAATGAGAAGTTTCTTTAAAAATTCAGTTTTGTAAGGCCAAGCCACATTCAGACACAGGTGGCAGGGCTGAGCTAGTTGTAAACTGTCACCCCATTATCTGGATCACAGAAAGGAGAACTTGTCCTCACATTTCCTCCACTGCACAGACTGGAGCCATAGAAAACATCTGAAGATCAGAAAATGCTTTGAGAAGTGTTTCTTGTTGATGTTGCCCAGGTCTGGAGCAGCTTTCAGCACACTTGTTATGCCTCCATTTGGTTAGGCTGAGCCCAGGGCTGGAGGGCTCATCATGCTCTCCTCTGGGTATTGCTCCCAACTACTACTACTCACCTTGACTTCAACATGGCTGTCACTTCAGCCCAAATTCAAGACCCTCTAAAGAAAAAGAACACTGTCAGAAGATTTTATGTCTGCAACTAAAGGGATGTTGCATCCTGACAGTCCATGTACTAGTCCTAATAGGAGGCACAGGTATGTTCCTATGACTGCATTAGAAATGAAGTTTCCATCTCTTATTCAGAAAGTTCTTCATCCTGATGAAAATATTTTAGCTTCAACTAAATAAATCCTGTTAAAAAAAGACTTCAAACATGCTTCATGCTTGACTACTGTCAGCCATTAAATCACATGAGCAGAGCTGATATTTTTGCCCAGCATCCTTGCCAAACTAGAGTCTTGGTAAATCTGCATTGACCAAGTTTTCCTTTACACTTACAGTTGAACATGGCATGCTTCTCTTGAGTAAACAGGAATGCTCATCTTGGGCCAGAGAAACCTGGAAATGAAGCCTGGATCCCACTCCAACTTTTGCCTCAAGTTTCCTGTGAGCCTGGTTACACTCTCCTTGGTACATGTGGGACCAGCCTTTCAAAAGTATGCTCAGTTCTTCTTACTGACCATCCAGTCCCAGAAACCTCCCTTGATGGACTGAACTCAGTTCTGAATGGGCTTCTCCTGAAAATAATTTTTCTTATAAATTCAGCTTGAGAAAAATTTGAATTGTAATATTAGCAGCCCTGAGAAACAGTGTCTCATGGTCAGTGTCATGCACAGAGACAGAAAGAGACATTATCTCAGAGCAGGGCTCTGAAATGCTAAGTTCTCCTTGTACGATTGTCCTTGGACTACACAAAGGGATTCACTGGGGAGAGAGAAGTGCCACGTAAAGAAGAGATGTTCTGTGCGCTCCCAAGGACACTGTACTGTGGGAGATACCATTCTTCCAGTGCAGCCTTACTGCAAGGTTGAGTAAGATTCAGAACCAGTTGCTGCATGGCTCTGAATGAGAGCCAGGGTTGACCCCTAAAAAGTAGTCTTGCCACAGGTCATCAACAGAAGCAGGAGTGCAGACATCAAGCAGCCTAACTCTTTACTCCTACCTTTATAAATCAAAGGATTTTGGATTGAAAAATTGTAACCTTAAAAAACATGGAAGAAGATTTCTTTACAAAAAGTAGATGGCATGTCTCTGTGCTATATTTTCTCCTGGAAGGCAAGAAAATCCTTATAATTTTTGAAGGAATTATGCAACTTACTTAGAGCAAAATTCTCTATTACTACACATGCAGACCATCTCTCAAAAGATTGTTAACTATAGATTTGCCAAGTACAGTTGTAATAGCTCCTCAAGTTGCATTCACATTTACATTTGTAATGATTTGTTTCAGAAGGATACACAGATGAAGAAGTCAGAGTTGTGTATAGTTTTAATCTTATGATTTTTTGTGTTTCAGCTTTCCAGGCAAGCAAAAAAAAAATCCTAACTTGTGACAAACCAGCCAAGAAATTTACTGTTATTGCAGGGAAATGAAACTCCTCAATATATTCTTTGTTGGTCTCTGAGATCAACCTGCAAGTCATATGCCTACTTCAAATAGGTCCAGTGTTCAAAATCAACAGCCTATGGCCAAATTTAAATTTTCTGTGAAGGAAGTTTACACCTCAATGATGTTGGTAATGGAGATAAGGTCAAAGGAAAGTGCAGCAGAACAGTATGGAAGAAGCCTGTACAAAAGCCTGGGTGAGAGGGGGAGAAGTAAATTTCTTAAGTCATAGGTGAGAAAGTAGTTGTTCAGCTTCTCTATCTGGTTATTTGGAAGTAGTGGGGTCAAGAAAACTTATCAAAGCTGTGTTCAGACATTACTAAGGAAGAGAGAGAAAACAGTTTCTGGAGAGAAAAAAAAACATCCTATTTTTCTCCCAGAAAACAGATACCAGATTTTGATTCACTAACGTGTGGCTCCTTGGCAGGCACTACCAGCCCCAGCCCCAATCCTGTAATCTGCAACATGAACAGGGCCTGAACACTGAGGAGTCACTTGACTTTGCTTGGATTATTCGTGAGTGCCAAAAGCTACTTGCCATTACATGCCACATCTGCATGTAATATTGACTACTACGATTAGGTGTAAAATGAAATCAATCCAGTGATGCTTTCTTATTATAGGGGAAAAAAAAAAAAACAAACACCAAATATAATTTTGTGTTCTCATTACTCCTTTGTTTATCTTAGATATTCTAGTTTATTATCAAATCTTGATGTCCTTACAAGTCTTCAGTTCAAATACTCACTGCTAGTACACTAAATCCATCCTATATGTCCGTTAAAAATAGGTTACTGCACATGCAGCAAGTGCAGCCCTCACTATCCATCCCTGTATGATCACTTTAAATAGCACACATATTCTCACGCTATATTTAGTGTTACATCCACAGTAACATATCACCACATAATTACATACAAAATGGCTTCAGGAAAACAAACATTGGAGCAGAGAAATGAGTTTCTTTAGCCTACAATGAAGCCTGCCATATAAAAAAAATTCCTCCTGGCTAGAAAATTTTATTTTATTTAGATTAATTCCATTAACATTCATTTTAAAGTCCTAATTTGTGAAATTCCCAAGCAAATTCAAGTTCCAGTATTTTTTAAACTTAGCAGACATGTCCTACTAAGTATTTTTAAGCACTTGGTTTACCAATTTGTACCCAGATTTTTAAAACATTCCAGACTTCTTTGGGAACATATGCATAAATGGACAAATATTCAAAAGCATTTGGAAAATCAGGCCATAAGCCACAAAAAACACCATGGAAATGTTTTCAAAGACCTGGCTCCAGCATTCCTATTGAAAATCTGTCTCTCAGATTCACCCATGGAACAACGAAACTCCTGGTCCCTTCATACATTTCCTCTTTTTTTCCTTGACATTTATTTCCACGCTTTTGGTCATGGCTCATAAGTTTTAGATTGTGATGAAGAGTGTTGTAAAAAATGACATGAATGACATTTCCTCTAATGTTACTTACTACATTTGAATATGACAAGCATGATGATGATTTGTATGCCCCATGGTTGCTAACCTAAAGATGGAATAGTTAATAAAAATAGAATAGTAGGCACCTTCCTTCTTCCCCACCTGCATGAGAGTTCTGAACTGGGATGCTGCACTATTAGGTATTACACCCAGATAAAAGAAGTGTATATTAAACTATCAGCATGAGGAGTACAGTAAGACAGTGTTCACTGACACATCTGTATACAGCCTGAGAGTACCAATTATTTGTCTTCTTTATTATTTTTTTTCACTTGTACGTATCAAAGCCCAGAGGAGTCTTAAGGGGTCTTGGGGAGGATAATATCCTAGATATGTGAAAGCTTCCTGACATGAGTAAGTGCATGGGTGAGAGCATCTTGAAACAGCATTATGATAGGAGCTGGCAGTAGGACACAAGAAGAGAATAAATTTGATATTTTGAGAGTGATTATGAACTACTGAGTCAGGATGAAAAAGATCAGGAATGGCTCTGAATATGAAGTATTTAATGCAAAAGAAAAAGGGAAAGGTGGTAAAAGCTACTTAGGAAAGAGTTGATTGGAGCGTGTTACCAAACAGTATTTGCAGTGACACTGATATGACAGGATGTTGTTTTAAGACCAAAGGAGATAATTTTGTAGTAATAAAAGTTGTATGGTAAACAGGAAATGCCACATTTTGAAGAAATAATACAGAAAATCGTTCTTTTTTGTACCTGTTTAACCGATTTTATAGTCTATACTTTTTCTCATCAAATCCATGAAACTACACTACAGCTCATGAAACCTCACCGTGATGTCCTTCAGGAGACTGATCCAACCAAAAACAAAATCTTCCAAAAACATCAGGTTTTTCCTGAGCCAGCACAGTACCCTGAACTGCTTCATGTGCTCACATCAAAGCACAAAATTGTTCTTTACTATGAGAGTGGTGAGGTGCTGGAACAGGCTGCACAGAGAGGTTGTGGATGCCCTGTCCTTCAAGGTGTTCAAGGCCAGGTTGGATGGGGCCCTGGGCATCCTGGTCTGGTATTAAGTGTGGAGGTTGGTGGCCCTGCCTGTGGTAGAGGGGTTGAAGATTCATGATCCTTGGGGTCCCTTCCAATCCGGGCCATTCTGTGATTCTGAAGAAAGGAAAAAATATGATGGAACCATGGTCAGGGTGTGCATGGCAGCTAGAGGAGGCTTGGAGTCAGAACCCCCATATTTACTTCTCTGCCAAAAGCTGGGAGGGATGTAAGGCCAACGAAAGTTCCAACCGCAGGATGATATCCTGGTACAGTGTGGGGAAAACAAGGCATAGAAAGTGAAAACAGAGAGTCACATTTTAGCTAGATAAACCCTGAAGTGGTGACTAAACATCCATTAAGTGTTTCAGGAGAGAGAAGAAAGGACTTGAACTTGAGCAGGAGGGCACAGGTTAGGAATTAAAATATTCATACATATCCAATACATATCAACATATCCAATATGTTGGTAAATTATTGATGTTTTAAATCCTCTTTAAAATAGTTCATCTCCAAATGCTACTGTTTTTTTAACTATTGCTGTGAATACAACAGTTAGAAAGATGGATCACTTTGCTCCTACATGCAGTCCCTTGTTTTTATAGCCATGATATTATCTTACTTCTTGTACCATTACTAATGTTTTCTTAAAAATCTACTGCAGGGGACTAGTTGAAAGCCCCAAATTTCCTATTATTATTGCTGTAATTTTTCACCTTTGGTTATTGCAAGAAGATTGTTTTTAAAATGTTTTCATCTGCTCCAAAACCAACTTATACTGGGCTTAAACTCATTCTTTCTGGTGGTTAATTCCACTCAGAAGCTTCATCCAATCAAGCTTTTTCCTTAGTTACAAGGAGTTTTATTAGGCACTACTAGTTTTGTTGGCTCTATAGAAGTCCTCGTCCAGCTGAGGCAGTTTCCAAAATACTCAAGATTTTTCATGGAGGCTGAGATGAGAGATTTAAATTGGCTTCAGAAACAAGGAAACAAGTAGTTTTGTGAAACAAGCACATACTGTAGTCCCACCAAGATGCCAAGCTGCTGACTGTGGTGCAGATTATTACTTTGAGAAAAAAATCTCAAGTAACTCTCAAAGTAATCTCCCCAAAAGCAAAACTAGGCAAAGAAAAGAAGGCATGAAGAAGTGTAGCTATCAAATATAAGGAATACTGTCTCATATTGTGTATGGCTTAATCACAATGAATAATTTCCATAAACTATATTAAATTAAGATAAACACATAGGCCTCCAGAGATTCTTTCCACATTGTGGCCAGAAACGTTTTCACAGTCTTAAATCAAGGAAAGAAAACAAAAGCTTTGTAAGTATAATACTGGAGTTCTTTTCAACCTTTTGTCTTAGAAGAGACATCCACCAAGCAGCTAATAGATCTGGGCACTGCCCTACTAAACCAGTTCTCAAGAGATTAACATAGCTCATACACTCAGAGCTGGGCACTATCTTTCTGCTGAGGACAGTGTAACTGCTCACATAATACCAGCATCAGCACACTACTCTGAGGTAGAAATCTCCTCCCATTTCCATCTTCTAAGCAAGAGCTAGCAGCTGTGTCATTCACCTCACCCCACGAGGTGAGTACATCTGAATACAGCTGAACCACAAAACTGGTCTAGTGTATCAGGAGAAGACAACAGAAGGAAGTTACTGCTACTGCCCATATCAATCTATAGGTAGAATAAATTATAGCGATCTTATTTCAAAATTTACTGCAGATACAGCTGCATCAGTTTAAGATGATATTGCAGCTTTGCTAATTTATTGTCACATCCATTGCTGAGTACATCTTGTGAAAATCCCTCCTTTGTCTCAAGCCAAAGTTTGCACGTTCAGCTCTCTTTGATGTCCTTCTTCACAGGTAAAATGTTGGGATGCATGAATACCAGTGTAACAACCTGGAGAGGACTGGGATTTTTTTTTAAGATAATAACTAATAGGAGAAATGAAAGGTTGGACACCATGGGTAAATAAACAGTTATCGAGGTACTTTTCAAATATTCTGCCTGACTCAATACCAAATCCTACTTCCTTTACTCTTTATGCAGTCCTTTAACTACACAGTCCCACTGATTTCCCAGTTGGGATTTTCATTTCTGTTTCTGTCTCTTTATTGTTATCAGGATGTTCTTCATTTGGTGTGAAAGATTTCAGTCTCATTAGTTCTAATTAATCTTGTTGAATAGCCTTGTGTTTGTGAAAAACTAAGAAGTATCTCAAGTAAAACATGAACTTTGGCACAGCTTGACATGGAAGAAACCCATCCAGCTTATCTGTGCATGAAGAATCACAGAGATATTGCCCAGTGAGTAAGGTAAGACAAAGTTGTTCCTTAGAGAAGCAAATCTTTCTTTCATATTTCTGAAAGTAATGGTACTGCATGTAGAATAGGTGAGTGCAGAAGATGGATTCAGAGATAGCTAACCTGCAGAAGGCTTTCGACAGATCAGGATGGAAGATTGAGTTTTATAGCTTTACAAAGTGCTTAACTAGATAATTGAGGTTTTTGATGGGACCTTTTTCCCCTGCTTTACGAGATACTTTATAATTACAAGTGTTCTAAACAGGTGTAGTTAGAAATGATGACACTACAGTTCAGAACAAAGTAATTGAGTTTTCAACTGTAGCTCAAGGAAGCATTAAGTCCCAGTTTGTGACTTAATGAATGTAAACTTGCAGAAAGAAATGTAGCACATGATGTTGCTTGCTAGTAGTTCTGAAGACTTGTCTTTTCATCAAGTCTTATTCTCTCTGGAAATGCAATGATACTCTATCTGTCATTTTAGGGGCACACTTTATGAAGTTTAAACAAGTAGCTTGATCCACTCTACCACATGTGCTTGAGTCAGGAACTCACTGAAATTTCAAGCATCTTCAGTTCTCCTTTCCCCTCTCCTGTGTGTAGAAAGCAAGTTAGCATACTTACAGTATTCTACTATTATTATCTTTCAAGCAAGTGAGAAAAATGGGAGGACTTTAAAGAAGGGAGTTCAAGACTTTCTTCTCAAATGAAGATTTTTTGATGCTCAGCTGATGGATAACCTCACACTGAACAACAGGTTGCCCAGGAAAGTCGTGTAGTTACCACCTTGGAGGTGTTTAAGGAAAGAGTAGATGTAGTACTTAAAGACATGATTTAATGGGCAATATTGACAGTAGCTGGACAATTGGACTAGATGATCTTAGAGGTCTTTTCTGACCTCAATGTTTCTATGATTCTATAATCAACACTGCGAATACTGCATAATGTGTTTTTCAAACTAATGTTTCACAGTATATAATGGCAATAATTCACTGGTGATCTGTGCTGCACATTCATTTTCCAAAGGTATTTTTCCTTTGAAGAGCTGTTTGATACTGCTTTGCCTTCTAAGAGCTAGAAACTCTGTATATGTTTTAAATCTGACACTGGAGCTGTAACTACCAGTAGGAGACTTATGTTGCAGGAATCGCAGATAGATATACATATTGGGAGAAGAAAAACCTTGAGTAGTAGCCCTGCAGAGGAGGACCTGGGGATCCTGGTGGATGAAAAGCCAGCAGTGTGCTCTTGCAGCTTTTTGCAAGGGTAGACAGTGATAGGACAAGGGGGGATGGTTTTAAAGCTCATGGGGGAAAGGTTTAGGTTGGATGTAAGAGGAAAGTTCTTTACAGAGAGAATGGTGAGGTGCTGGAACAGGCTGCCTAGAGAGACTGTGGATGCTCTATCCCTGGAAGAGTTCAAGACCAGGCTGGATGGGGCCCTGGGCAACCTGGTCTAGTACCAGATCTGGAGGCTGGTGGCCCTACCTGTGGCAGGGGGGTTGGAACTTGATGATCCTTGTGGTCCCTTCCAACCCAAGCCATCCTATGATTCTATGATTCTATGAGATAGAATATTTAAATTATTAACTTTCCTTATCAACAAGTTTTATAAAAATGACTGCTTTTCTAGTGTATGGTTTGTTTTCAAAAACTTCAGAAATTTAATGGAATACTGGCAGGAACATTCAAACACTACTGCCATACCACCAACATCCACCTCTGATTTTACAGACCAATATCACAAAATAGAAGGCATTACTTTTGGAGCAGCCCTGGTATTTCCACTGGGATCTGGCAGAGGGAGTGTGCAGAGCTGGGTAGTCAGGCCTGTCTGCACACATGACTGACTCTTCTTGGCTGGAAGCATACTTTGAACCTCTGCAATCTCTGCACTAGGATGTCTGAGGATAGCTGAAGCAATTTTGGTGAAGTCACTCTACCTCTATGCCTCAGTTGCCCTATCTATATAACTCATACCCATCTACATGAAGCTACAGATATAAGACATCATTAATTAAAGACAGATGATATTACAGATCTTCAGATGGAAGGAGCTAAAGGATTCAAATAAGACTGTTATTATTACCACAGAGTCAACATCTCATATTCAGTGATGAAAGCCTCTCAGAGGAGTAATGCAAACCTATTGCTGGAATTAACACTCCCGCTCAAATTTGATAGTGCCCTTTAGACAGGATTTTCATTTGTATTCACAGAAAAACGTAAATAAGTGCTCAGGCTGGCCATTCTATTTCCTCTGTAACTGGCAGCATTCACAGTCACTTTATTGTATGAAATAATGTCTTGTTTTTTCTTCCCTTTATCTTGCTTGTGCCTGACCTTCCATTAAAAGTTGCTTGGAAACTGCTTAGAGAATAGTCAGCAGTTCTTCTTATTGATATCTTCCCTTTGTGGTTTCTTTGCTATTCTACCTTTTTTTATTCCTTTCCAGAAGCTTTTTAAGCTAGAAGAAGATGAAAAGAAACCAGAGAATCAAAGCCTAATATTTTTCTGTTTAAAAAGAACAGGAAAAACATCCTCCCCATATACGCTGACATGTTAAAGAAGAAAGAAATAATCTTCTAATAAATGCTCCAGCAGGTCTTTAATGTGTGTGTCATTATCAGCTATTTTAGATACTCCCTTTAGCACCGTGGTAATTAAAAGCAAGAGATACAAAGCAAATTGTGTCCCTAAACACACCTCACTGTTGCTGTTGTATAGAAATAGAAATGGGCACTGCTGTGACACCCATGTTAACAGAGAGGTTTTGTCAGGCCAGTTTGTACTGCATCCTCAGAGAAGGACAGAGAAGTGGCTCAGAGTACAACAGTTATCATGGTGTAGAGCAAGAATTTATTTATGCTGTATACTGAGTGGGATTATTTCCATCTACACCGCTCTTGTGAGGCCATACACAAAATTCTGTTATAGTGCAGGGCACAGTGAGGTCTTTCCCGGGTGGATCTTGCAGCCATGGCTGTCCTAACACCCAGATCAGGAGCAGGGCAGGTGGGAGCAGCCATGGAGTAGCCCCAGCTTTAGGCAGTGAGCACCTTCCTGGGGACAGGGACAGAACATCATCCTGGCTGTGGTGCCCAAATTGTGCTGTCTGGCAGCCTTTGCCCACAGTATCCAGAAGGAAACTGGCCCTGAGCCCCAGTCCAGACCTCCAGGAGTGAGGATGCACTCAAGTCCCTGACATCAGTGTCCAGTTTTGCACCTATTTGTCATTGTAAAAGGATGTGTAAGGGGTAAGTCTAGCAAAGGATCATCAGAATTGTTGGTGGAATCAAGCACCCAATATAAAAGGAAAGACTAAGCAACAACAATTTGTCTGACATACAGAAGAGAAAGCAAAAAAGTGAATCTAGTAGTAGCCTTCAGATATCTAGAGATACGGTTGAGCTAGAGACATAAATAAATGGACAAAAAGCCATGGTCCCAACAGTACAAATGTTGACAGGATGTGCAGAAAGTAACTGTGGTTGAGCACTGAAATACATGTCAGAAGATCTGGAAAATCTCCATCCTTAAAAGTTTGTATTGACAAAGCTCTCATCAACTTTAAGAATAGCCCTTCCTTGAACAGAACAACCTTTAATCAACCCAAGTTCATTTCATGAAGCTATAGTTCTGTAGCTTGAGAAAAATATATTTACGGTGATAAGTTAAATTCAGCTGCAGCTCTGAGTGGATGGTTTGCAGTGGGAAGGCTACCACATGTATGTGAGTGCCAAATGCCAAGTGACAAGTCAGGAGATTCATTTGATTTGAAGAGATTTTACCCATACCAGTAGATCATACTGAGTTTCAGCCCTCAGCTTTAGGTCATGTGCTTGCCCTACACTTCTGTTCTTGTACACTAAAACTTCACACAGACATAAAGGCCTATAGAAGATTTCTCCTACAAACATTTTGTCTTTATTCACACTAAACTACCTCACTGCTCTAATTCAGTTTGCTGTTGGGACTTGTGACTGTCAAGAACAGTAGGATTGTAGTGTAGACATAACTAAGATTGTGTCTGGCTTTATTAACATCTATGGCAAAACTTCATTTTTTGGCTTAACAAGATTGTACAACCTCCTTGTATAAATAATACAGGCTCAGTAGAAAGGAAAGCCAAACAAAATTATCTGAGCTTTTAAATAAAGAGAAAGCACACATTCTTCAAACTCTGTTAGAATATTCTTTGAAAATGATGGTAATATAGGATATGGTAAATATAATTTCAAGGTGTATTTTTCAAAACCACAGTATCTTAAAATTTTATTGATCCTGTCAGTGTTATATATCAATATCATCACTTCTCTGGTTTTAATGCACTAAGTCATTTGCAAGAAAAACATGCAAATTATGGCATATCTGTGGAGAAGACTAACTTTTTCATGTATTCATAATTCTTGAAACTGCAGCTGTTTCTTTCATGAAGGCACATGACAAGTATGTATTTTTTAGTATGTACTAATGTGTAGAAATAAGACACTAAGCCTGACCAAGAAGTAGTTCTTCTGTGAGAAAGTTTTCATCTATGAAGAACTGAAGTCTTTTTAGACATTTATTTATTGTTTTTTCCCCCTAAATTTAATTCTTTGACATACTTTTGAGTCCTTTTTTAAGTGCTTCTGAACATGATTCTTCACTGATCAGAGTCTGATCATCTTGCAAGCAAAAGGTCACATCAATTCACAGATGTCAACATGTAGCTCTTATCTGTTTCAATCCAGAAATTCCAGAAAATTATCACATGGAGTTTTTGGCATGCTCTCTCAGAGAACTATCTTTCAAGCTAATCTTTAATACACATATTTAAGTGTTTATTTCCCAAGAGAGGAATACTTCATCCCCTTGACCCTTAGAAAATTATATTTTATTTTATGAATTATTCTAGTTTTGTTCTCTTCTGTTTTCCTCAGCTTTCCCATATTTCTCTTTAGCTGGCTGGGTTAGCTCAGAATTATTTTAATATATGGACACATTGCTGCCAATATTTCTTATTATCAAAAATGTGATTCAACTCCAACTTGAGCCTGAAGGTTCAAAAAAAATTGCAGTGATACTGCTCCAAAAACACAAGCAGCAGTGCTTTATTGTTTGCATGTTTGTAGAATATCTGTTCGCTTTTATAATAACCTCAAGCATTATATATTGTACAGATGCCTTCTCAAGGAGATCCTAGATCTACTGTTCTGCACTCAATTGACAGTGTTTTCCTTTAATGAAAACAAAGTAAAGAGCTATTGTAAGTTAAGGGCACTGAATGTTATGAGGGCTGCAGACCTTGATATTTATCTTAGGAAAGATAAGCTCTGTTAACTTTTCATAGCTTAGAAATAAACTGTTTAGGTTTTTGGTTTGTTTTTTCCCTGTCTTATATTTTACATCATTTCTAGATGCATCTCACCTTGTTCAACACATTGGCTAAGCTCAGACCACCGCAGCCAGAGCAGGACTGACAGATGGTTAGTTGTGGATGCCCTGTCCCTGGAGGTGTTCAAGGCCAGGGGCCCTGGGCAGCCTGGTCTAGTATTAAATGGGGAGGTTTGTGGCTCTGCCTGCAGCAGGGGGATTGGAGCTTGATGAACCTTGAGGTCACTTCCAACCCAAGCCATTCTATGATTCTTTGACATAGAGGAGAAGGAGCTGTGTCAGCACAAGCGATTGACCTCCTCCCTTCTGGAGCAGAAGTGTGACAGGAAATTCAGATACAGGCTGATTTGTGCTGCCTAAGCCAACAACAGCCTCAGCTACCCAGGAGAACAATCTCTGCTCCCCAGGCTTCTTTTTCTTGGCTTGTACAAGGTGTTTTGAACTTCAAATGTAGGTATCCTTCCTAATTAATGATCATTTCACACTGTCTTCAAAAGCCATTGGGTTTTGATTAGCCAACAAACAAAGATGGCTTCATTTTCTTCTCTAGCCACATATTTCCCCTGTCTCCTTAGCAATTAATTGAGTCGGTGAATAATAGGGCGTTCATTCTAACAGGCTGTATAGGAAGGGCAATACCAGCCTGGTCACCAAGAGACCTTCACCATCATTAAGCATTTAGCTAATCTGATCACCAAAAGGGAGAGTGAAACTCCATCAGCACATCTTGGTGCAGCTGGTGCCCTTGACGGCAAGGCACGCAGCCTTTCTTTGTGGTAGATATGTCAGCTTTCTCCTTCCCCCAGATCTGTAACAGGGAAACAGACAATGTCTTATTCTCTCACCTAGCTAAAGGTGTAAATATTCACCTTCAGAGATCTTTTGGTCAACTCCACCAAAGATACACTGCTGGCTGCAGAGTAACTTAAGGAACAGAAATCTGTGAACTGATTAGATGCCCTTCCTTATATCACCTCTAAGAAGTTGTGTATTTCAACAGCACTCCAGAAAAAAAAAACTGCTGCTATTCTCAGCACAGTGGTTAGACAATGTGTGTGTAGAAACAGCGAATAAATATTTGAATCTCCTCACTGCGCAGATCAGATAAAGTATAGCATGTGAAGTCAACTAGGCGTTAAATACGTAATGAAGACATCAAGAAGAGGAGGTGCTAAATAACCTTCAGAGCATCTTGATAGATGCTATTGGCCCTTATTAAAATATTTCTAGGGTAGAAAACATACTGTTATGCTTTCTAATGAGGTGCTAAGTTCAGAGAAATAAGCTGAGGGAAGGAAATCTTTCGACAAGTACTGCTTTTGAATTCTTTTGGCCTTGGAATGTACTAAAGCATTGTACGTCTTAAGCGTAAACAGATCCTCCTACATATAACAAAATTGACATCAAGAGGTGCTGAACTTGCTTCCACAGCACTTAAAGCAGCCTTTCAGCCTTTGTAAGGATGAAAGGTGTTTTTATCACTAGCTTCAGGCAAGGTCTGAATACCAGACTCTTTGAACGTGGTGGCTTAATGTCAGTTTGAAGATCATAGCAAAACCTGAGCAGTGATTCAACCAAAAAAATATATATTTTCAAACACATTCTGGAATCATTTTATTGTTCAGTTCAGTTTGTTGAATTGTAACAGAAAATGTGTAAAGTTTAATGGGAGCTCAGTGATTGAAAGATTGCTTTGTTGATGGTGACAGTTGCACTTCTCTTCAATTACATTAAAATACCAGTAACAAAATATGTGACACATCTCTTTGGGAAGCTTAATGGTCTTGTATTATTTCTGTGAACATGTCCCACATTACTCAGCCTACTTTCTTGCTCAGGAACATGAGTGAATGCCTGACATTGTTTTTCTATTGCCAGCAGAAAGACTGTTAGCAGGCTTCAGGAGAAGCCACACATCTACTTCTCACTGTAAAATGATGTGTAGCATTAGCTAACGTTGACTCTAAGAAGGTAATTACATAAGACATTATAAAAATGACAATTAGAATGAAAAAGCATTTACAAAACAAAGCTTACATATAGGTATCCTGACAGAGGAGGGTGACCTAATTTGTGACTGCTAAGGGAGTCAGAATAGTGCTCAAAGTGATGTTGAAAGGTGGTGTAGCCCGGGGGTAGAAAACAAAGTCAATGACATTCACCTGCAGAGGAACAAGATAACTGATCTTTTAAGTGTAGAATACACCATTAGATTTTTCCACATGCAAATATATAAATCGTCAGACTATAACCACAGACATTTTGAGTCCATTCCATCACTTTGTTTCATAAACACTCTCACTTTTCCTGTGATATGGCAGAAAACCAGCATGGCTGAATGAGGACCTGCTATTAAGTCTCAGGGAAAAGAAGGAAAAGTACAAGCAGTGGAGACAGAGATGCAGGAATGTCACATGGACATGCAGAGATGGAATTGGGAAAGCCAAGGTGCAGGAGGAACTAAAGTTGGTGAGGGATGTGAAAAATAACAAGCTTAGATTCTATAGGTACAGTGGTCAGAAGAGATGGGTATAGGAAAGTCTATCTCATCGGATAAGTGAGAGAGAGATGGCTTCAATAGACACGGAAAAGGCTGAGGTACTCAACAAGTTCTCTGCCTTCATCTCTGCTGTCAGTAAGACTTCCCGTATCTTTTGTGTCCCTGAACCTCTAAGCAGAACTCCCCATCTGGTGTACTGGGGCCCCAGAACAGGAAGGATGTGGAGCTGTTGGAACAGGTCCAGAAGGTGGGACACCAAGATGACCACATGGTTGGAGCACCTCTCCTATGAAAATAAGTTGAGGGAGTTGGGCTTGTTCAGCTTGGAGAAGAGAAGATCCAACAGAGCTCTGAGAGACCACACTGTGGCCTTCTAGTACCGGAAGGGAGCTTACAGGCAGGAGAGGGACAGAATTGTTACACGGTATGATAGTGATAGGATAAGGGGAAATGGCTTTAAGCTAAAAGACAGGTAATTTAGGATAGATGCTTGGAGGAAATTCTTTACTCAGAATGTGGCGAGGTACTGGCACAGGCTGCCCAGAGAATCTATGGATACCCCATCCCTGAGAGCATTCAAGGGCCAATTAGATGGGGCCCCGCGCAGCCTGATTTAGTGAGTGGCAGCCTTGCTCATGGCAGAAGGATTGAAACTAGATGATCTTTAAGGTCCCTTCCAACTCAAGTAATTGTTCTGTAATGCAGTATGCTTGGGAAGATAAATTACAGGCAGGAACTGGAGAAGCCAAGTTAACAAACTTAGAGAAAATTATCTCTGAGCCTCACTCATCCACTTCCAACTTAAGAACTAATATGGGACTCCAAAAAAGAGATATGCAACCTTACAACTTCACAAAACAAAGAAAATCTGTTTTGCAGTCTACTTCCCATTCCCAGATCAGCATTTTCATGGGGAATCAATAGTCATAATATTCAGAAGCACAGCTGAAAGGAAGTACAGTTTGTTTTCCCATGAATCTGATATCAAATGTAAGGAAGCAAGGTGGTGCACATTTACAGACAGCTCTCTTTAGCACCCCCTCTACATCCTTCCTGGTCATCAAAAGAAAGATAAAGGATGCACATTAGCTAGAAGTGAGAATATAGTCTCTGTTAAAGTACAACTCGTGCTCCATTTAAAAATACATTTTAAAAATAAATAAATCAAAATTTCAGTTTGTTGTAGTTTATGCATCCAGCTAAGCATCTCACATCAACAGGACAACAGATTTTATTTGCACCTCTGGAGGCAGTGTACAGGTGGGTTGAAAAGGATCTATACTCAGCCTTTACATAGTACAGTGCCTGTATTACTTTTCCATGCCAGAAACCTCTGTGCCAGGCATGCACAGCATGCCAGTCCATCAGAGATCACATTAGCAGTTGTGTCTGGTACAAGCATTTAGGGAGCTGGGTGAGGACTGTGATGCTGCAGTGTAACAGGTGGTGCTCCCAGCTCCTGGTGCTGCTGGCCATGGGTCTTGGGACAGAGGGGAAAGCACACATCTGGGGGATGAGCAGATGAGCAGATAGATCAGGGCAGCAGTGTTGCAGCTGGTATTGAAGTTTGCCTGATGTAGTCATTGCACTGAGGTGTGGAGGTAACCTGTATGCAGAGGACAGTGAGAGCATGTTGGATTGAGGAGCTGAGTGGGGACATGGACCAGCCAAGTGAATTGCTGAATTCAAATTTTAGGGCTGCAATGGGCTGTGGCGTATGCATATCCTGTGTCCACAGTACACACTGGAAGAAGGAAAATGCATCACTGAATCAAGTGTTGTGGACAGTTACATGCCAGCGCTGCAACTGAAGAGCAGGAGGTGACAAAGGATAACGAAAAGTATGTGCAGGATGGCCCATTCACACCTCTCCTTTGTGTCAGCACCGTTCACTGAGCACTCATAAAAACCAGAGCAGCCCCTTGCTAGCTGCTTGGTCTCTCCCTCGTCTTCCATGGGGGAAGACTGCTACCTGGGGAGGGCACAGGCACATGCCTGCTGGCACCACGTGCGCTGCCCGTGATAGGAGCCAGGCTGCGGTATGGCAGGCCCCCCACTGCTGTGTCCTGCTGCCTTCTGCTCAGCTGTCCCATCCAGCAGCCCCAGGGCTAGGGTTACAGGACAGTTTCTAACTTTGTGCCTGTCCCAAGGCAGCAGGACAGAGGCACATGATTTGTAATTTATGAGGACACCCATAGAGCTGTCACTTGCAGGGCAGGTGTTGAGAAACTGGCAAGCAGCCCGAGCAAAGAAAAAGACTGACCTCACCCCGAAATAATGGTGGCCAACATGGTCACAGGACAGAGAGCATTGACATAAGTGGGCTTTAAAAATAACTAGGTCATCCTGCTAGACTAGCTCACTGTCTTATACAAAGAAGCCATGAGGTACCAATTTATAGTAGAAGTAGGAGCGTAAACAGCTATTCAAGGAATTGACTAATGTGTAGCATTTTGAGTCATCATTTTATTTAGCTTTCTAGATCCTCTCACCTAAATCAAATTTTAGGTCATTTCACCAAGCATACTATCAGAATAAGAGGCAGTCTTTCAATGTCTGTGCTAAAAATGTAGCAAAGGACACAAACATGCACAGAGGAAAGCTGCTGAATGTATGTTAATATAGCCCAGACTTAGAAAAAAAAATTAAAAAAAAAAAAAAAAAAAAGGAGAGGAGAGGAAATCCAGACAGGAAATGACTATTTTCCTACCTAATCCAAGCTTTGGAAAAAACTTTAAAACAGACTGTTCTCCATTCAGATCTAAGACAAGGCCAAGCTCTTTCAAACAAATGCTGTTTCACGAAAGATGCTTCATACTTTCTAAGATCCAAATATTTTGCTGCAATTCATAAGAGGAGAGAAACAGGATTTGCCCTAGCCAGGAAAATCAAATAGCTTCTATAGTTATGGTAGTTATTAGAGGCCAATAGCAACTTAAGTTGTGACATCCACATCCATCACACACCTATTCTTGGTTTTATGTCACCTAGCCAATTCCACACACAGTTCAAGAGTGCCTGCTGTTGATCCTATCTTCTTCAACTTGGTCTCTTTAGAGAGAGAAAAGGTGATTTTGCTATATCAATATCTTCAAAAATAAGTCTTTCATACCATTTTAGTGGTGTAAAGGGAGATGATAAGAATCATAGAATCCTGAGAGTTGGAAGGGACCTTTTAAAGTTGTTTAGTCCAACTGCCCTGCAATGAACAGGGACATGCACAGCCAGGTCAGGTTGCCCAGGGCCTTATCTGGCCTCACCTTGAAAGTCTCCAGGGATGGGAGATCAACCACATCTCTGGGTAGCATGTTCCAGTGCCTCACCACCTTCACTGTAAAAGTCTTTTTCTTTATATCCAGTCTAAATCTACCCTCTTTAAGCTTGAAACCATTTCGCCTTGTTCTATCACCACAAACCCTGCTAAAGAGTCTGTCCCCTTCTTTCCTGTCACTCCCCTTCAGATACTGAAAGGCCACTATCAGGTCACCTCACAGCTTTCTCTTCTCCAGGCTGAACAGCCCCAGCTCTCTCAGCCTGTCCTCATAGGATAGGTGTTCCATCCCTTGGACCATTTTTGTGGTCCTTCTCTGGATGCACTCCAACAGGACTATGTCTCCTGTACTGAAGACTCCACATCTAGGCACAGTACTCCAGGTAAGGTCTCACCAGGGCAGAGTAGAGGTGCAGTATTGCCTCTCTTGACCTGCTGACCGCACTTCTTTTGATGCAGCCCAGGACACATTTGGCTTTCTGGGCTGTGAGGGCACATTGCTGGCTCATGTCCAGCTTCCCATCCACCAGTAGTACCTCCAGATCTTTTTTGGCAGGTCAGCACTTAGTCTTTTCATCCCTCAGCTTGTAACTGTAATGGGACTACTTACTGGCTCTGTGTATGCCCAGGAACATGAGAATTAAATTCATGTATTGGTTAACACCATTGTTTTTGTCAACTGTGTATGTTCACAGCAAATACTTCAGTTTTTGCTTCCTAAGGAAAAATTGCCTCCCAGCAAGAGAAAGGCTTTTCACAGACCAGAAAACAGGTACAAATAATCACAGGAAACACTTCTTTCTGCTTTCGCCAGGAGTGCCTTTGAGGCAGCTGTTAATGTTTTATCACACGGTGACTACTCCTAGTCTGAGTAACTAGTGAACTACCACAAAAAATCTAGTGCTGCTTGCACTAGGTTATTTGTCAAGCTTGTAAAGCAGTTACCTAAACCAAGACATCAAGTTACCATAGGCCAATAGATTGCTACTTCATCTTTCTTTGTTGCCATGCTCCCACTAAAACGTGCTTACTAACTGTTCAGATCTTCAGCTAATCCTCAATGCTACAAAAAATGTTCCAGTAGAGAACCTATTCTGCTACTTCAGATTTTCAGTTTCAGAGAGCAGCACCACATCCCATGTACTATGTTCAATTCACATTCAGTTTTTCCATTGTGTTTCATAATGATTTTAACGCCTATCTTTTTCAGTTCTGGACTTCAGTAGTTCAGTCCCTGGAGGCATTAAAGTGAATAGCAAGAACAGTTAAAACAAACTAGGAGAATAACAAGCAATATATACTATAATGCTTTCACAGTCAAAAATAAGAGAGAAAAAAAAATGTATTCTCAATTCATTTTGTAAGCCATTGAAAACAGGCTGTAAGCAGTTTTCAGCATTTCATGACAAATCATAATTGACAGGCCAATTAAAGAAGAAAAACCCTCAGCAAAGCAGATTCTGTGAGCCCAAACATCTTATTAAAGTAACAGGCTATCTAATTAGCTTCAAATGGAATTAGGAGCTTGCTGCCTCTTTCTTTTCCAGTAATATGGCCGTCCTAGTTATCCATATCCTATTTCATTCATTTTGACTGTAAACACCTTTCCAAGACAATAAATAGATCCCTTCTTAATCAGCATACTACTAACCACATTTGTGGAAGTCTTTTTTGGACGTGTTTTTCCAACTGTCCTAAGTTGGTTCAATGCCTGTAGCTGTTTTCCTTGCTACCAACTTAACTCAGAATTATAGTGACCAGCCTAATGAATCTAATTTTTAGATAGGTATCTAGGAAAAAAAAAAAAAAAAATGACCCTGGCAAAATGTCATTCCCAGATTTGTCCAAGATTTACTGTAGGCTGCCATAGAACAATATCAAAGTCTTCAAGATGGTAACCATATCAGCTAAACAATACCTGCAATTTGTCAATTTAGCCCAGCCATTTAGTTATTTTGCACAATATCTTTCCCCAAAAGACTTTTCTTTTAATGATCTTTGTCCATTGTTTTAGTTTCCTGTTCTGTGTATGTTACATTCAGAAAATTGAAACTAAGCTGGATTTTGATCACTCATTTGAAATAAGTCCTGGTGGTCTTGACCATGAGACAAGAAACAAAATTAAACAAGACATACAAAGAATAGTACAAATACAGTGTCAGCTCTGTCTCCAAATTATTGACATGCTTGCTGATGATGAGACTCTAGGCAATGGAGGATCAAACCTTGTATGTATTTCCTACCAGCCTGATGCTCCATGACAATCTTTTACCAGTCATAAATGACTTCCCCAAGATAATATTCAACTGCCTGTTGAATATCTACCTTGTTAAGTGTTACTCTTAAAAATATTATATAAAAGCAAAGTTGTGAATGGTTATTTTAAAATTTGACTGTTGAGCTCACAACTGGTAACATGGGAGCACAAGTCTCCTTGACGTTCTCTAGACTTGTGCTGCTAAGTTATTTAGCAAAAGATGAAACTCGGTATTCAGAATCCTGTAAATACAGAATATTTGACAAGATCATCTTGTTGGAAAATTACAAGAGAAGAATCCTTTAACTAGTTCTCACCAAACTGATCCATGTCCTGGAAAACTATCCACAGATACCTCTTAGGACAGTGAGCACACTTAGGAGTCTCTCCAAGCACACCTCTTTACTTTACTAGTTGAGTCATTAAATAGAACAGGACTGAACTCAGTGCTTCCAGTGCTCTGTGCTGCATCTGAGCATTTGTTTATTGTGTGTCTAGAGAGCCAGATAGCGGAGGAGTGAGATTTGACTTGAACTACGTTCTTAAGTAGATAAAATAAGTTCTGATTAAATTCACTTAAAAAAAAAAACCAAACATACAAATGGTAGCTCATTTTTGTTTAATCTTATCACAGTTGTGTATCAACAGTAAACCATCTAGCAGGTTAAAGCATCACACTTTGGAGTTTTCCATCAGAGTAGCTAAACATAAATAGTATCCAATCAATAGCCAAAGTTGTTGGGAAGCTACATGAAGATTTACAGATATCCTCATGTTACAGGTTAAGTAGGTTATATGTTTGAAGGTAACCTAACAGCAGATATCTTGATTAGATATTTTCAGGCTGACATCACCCATACATTTCACTTCTTGGTAACTAATTCTATACCGTATGTATATTATTGGAAACCTATAAAAGCTTTTCTTATTATCCTGATGCCCTTGTTAAGATTGCACTAAATTTTGCATGAAAGAAGGGATTCCACCTCTTTGTATTTTTAGAAATAACAAGCATTCTCCACTCAAAGAACAAGAGCTTTAATTTTGCAAGGGCACCGTGTTTTCTAGCTAACATGCTTGAGGAAATAAGATATTGTTCATTGGAAACACTAGCATAATTTAATGGCTATGTCAGGCAGAAGAATAACTGAGTTATTTTATGGTTGTATGCCATTTTCTAACTATATACTGATATAATATCTGTATACTGTGGGAATATTGATTAATGCTTGTTGTACAAGAGCAAAAATATACAGTATTTAATACTTACTCTTCTGATCCATTTCTAATTTGCTGAATGTGTTCATGGAGAGCCAAGAACAGTTCTACTTCTGATCTCAAGAAAATTCTCTTCTTGTTTTTCTCAAGACCTTTTCTTACTATAAATTTAGCTAATGAATTGCTAATGCTATTTTTTATCCAAATATATGTTTGCAAGTGTTCTTGACATGACAGCTACAAATGTCTATCTTTCCCAGCAAAACCCACAGTGCCCTCAGTTTACACTTACAAATTCTGAGTGCAGCTAGTCCTCTGCTTGCTCTTGTAATCACCGACACAGCTTAGCCACTAGGGAACAATCTTTTGGAAGTGTTTTTCATCAAGAAAATTCCTCTGCCGGGCAATAATAGTTCTTTCCTGCCTTTTCTTTTTCCCTAATCCTCGCAATTGAAATTATTTTCAGCTCAGATATCGTTAGAAAAAGAATACAACATAAATATTGAAGGTGCTGTACATCAAACTAGACCTAGGATGTTTTTTCACTACCATGTGAGCTGTCTTCCAGCCAGCTGGGTGGCCAAGAAAATAATAAATTTGATCCACATACAGCAGTTGGCTTGGCATGCCTCATTACCCAGAGGTGAACATTGGATCCAATCGTCTAAATCCTCCTGGCATTCCAGAAGACCACATTTTGCCTTCATCTCCATTCAGCAATGTCTGCACATCATGGCTGCATCAATGGACTGACTTTTCTCCCTACTCCTTCTTCTTTCCCCCCACCATTCCAACATGAAAAGATCTTCTTTATGCCAGCCAGGAGAATTCCTTCATCCTGTCTACTTTCTGGACTACTTTGTAGAAGTTTCCCCTTTCAGCATACTCACAGTCCTTTTTGTTCAGGCCTGCAAAGTACTCAGCAGCCTGGATTAATCTGCCACTGTTGCAGTGAGTGCTCATACCGTGCTTGAAGGAAAGTTACTCCAGTACTAGCAAGGTAGTGAAGTGCGTTTCTAATCATCAAAGATGGATGGTTACATCTGGCTTAAAATTTTAGTTTTGACTAGGTAGAATATGCTGATGTCTCTACTTGATTTCTACAATGCATAAAGTGTTCAGGTGTTGGATTAACAGATTCACTGCTTCATTAAAATACTCACTAGCTATAATCTATTCCATTCTTCTATAGAGACCTCTGCCTAGAATACCATTATTCTGCTAACGCTTGCTATATGAGTTGTGTGAGGGTAAACTGCTACAAATTATAACAAAACAAATTTATATTCTTAAAGCTCATTTTATTAAGGAAACAAAAAATGTGGTTTTGTTTTCTGTGAGAATCAGATCACATTCAGAGGCCCGTTGTTGTATGTTGAGTACAACAAATGCGCAGGAAGCAGCATACTACTTCAGAAAGCAAGCAGTCTAAAGTGCTGATAGAAACACACTGTTTGGAAGGAAGATTTCTTGAGTTTCAGGAAATATCTTTAGAAAGAAATCACTGTGGTACTGTTCATATTTGTAAATATTCAAACTGATTAAAAGAAAGAGCCCAAATTCTCTGGGAAGTAAGGCCTGGGAGGACACAGTGGAATTGATATTTCTCAGTGGAGATCATGTAGGCTCACATTTCACAATCCTGTCTGTCCCGATTAGTTCCAGTTACAAAAGGGTTTGAATGTACTTCCCAGTAAATGTTACATTTAGCTCCCTCCCCCACACCTTTCACCCAAACTTGCTCCATTAAGGATAAGTTGAACTGAAGCAAATATGAATTGTGTAGATGAACATGATTTGGTATGTCCATGTGAAAGATTTGAGTGCTAAGATGAGAACAAGTAAAGATTCCACAAAATAAGATCATCCGTACGATAAATAAACAAACATGTCAATAGAACTTCATTTGGACAATTAATATATTTTTTGATACAAGAACATTATATATGGAAGCAAAATAACATTTATTGCACTTATTTCTATTAATGAAATAATAGTTGGCCTTTTTATTTGACACAATGCATTTTAAACATTAAAAACACAAAGTTACAAGTTTCTTGGCTGTGTGTACCATAATCTCCATTACTAGAAGCATTTAACTATTTAAATCCCTATTTATTCAAGAAAGTCCTTCCTTTGGTGCAGATGAATACAGGGACACTTAAGTATGTGGTGAGGTCCTACTCTCAATTCCAATTTAATGTTTTAAACCTAAAAATCTGTACTTTTTGTGCAGAAATAATTAGCAGTTATCACTTCTCGTGACCTAAAAAGTAGAGAAGGTGGAGTTGAGTTTGGTTAACCAAAAAAAAAAAAAAAAAGGAAAATCTACTGACAATGACCAAGTTGTCAAGATCTGGTAGGTAATTCAGTGTTCTGTCTCAGCAGTTCACAGCAAACCTTTTATCTGTAAGTCCTTGATGTGAGTAAGGACAGCCTCCTGTAACTTTTAGACAGATAGACAAGTCAACTTCACATATAAAACCTTTTCAGATGAAGTAAGATTTTGCACAAAGAAGAAAGACACAGAATGACATGTACTATACAGGCAGACTAGAGGTAACAAAAAATGCCTAATTTTGAGATACTAGCTACAAAAAGCAGAAGATCCTATATTCCCATGGGATGAATCCTCATTTGCTAGTAATTTGACTTGTCCCTAAGTCAGCTAGGAAGTTTTCATCACAATTTAAAGCAAAATCCAGGAACACTTACTCTGCCCCGTATCCCACTACTCTGCTGTCATGTCACTGAAATGAAAAGTACAGTAAAAGTGATTTAGGAAAAAAAAACACTGGAAGGCAAAGATAAGGAAGGAAGAAGCATCAGTTTTCACTTTCCCACCATTTAAGGAAAAGCTGGTCACAAAATATTTATGGCTGATAATGCAGGGACAGTCAAAAATGCAAAACATCAGCTTTTAGATAACACTTCAGCTCCTCTGATCTAGCTGAAGCACATAGCCCCACACTGTCTTCTGCACATTCTCAGGCACCACTAATTCATTACTTGCAGACCTGCTCCTTTTCCATAAAAAAAAGACAGATGCTGGTGCTATAACAGGGATCTGTCCAGATGAGTCCCACCACTGACCCAGCCTCTGCATGGCCAGCCCTGCGAGAAGCTGGGCGGCATGATGAGTTAAGCCTAAGATTCTCAGGATTCCCCACAACATAACAGCAATGCTTCAGAGAGTTTCTGCAGCTTGTTATGGGGGATGCCACACATGGTTACTAGAGTGTATATTTTCATTTAGTCTGAATACTTGGCACACTTGGACAGTAAACAGAAGCCTAGGTAGAAATAGATGGAATTATTTACTTACGCTCACAGTGCTGAAAATGATTAGTCAATTAACTTCATTAATATACAGTATCTTGTGAGAAGATAAGATCTCAATAAGCAAAGCTCCAGCTAGTGTCAAAAAGAAGAAGCCTACTGGCATTTAGGCTGATTTACAGTGAACTATGACAAGTATGCAGATTATGAGAGTTCCCTTTTATGTTTACATTTGTGCATTTTTCTTTGGCTATTTCTGATGATAGGCAGATTAGTGTGTCTACTTAATTCAATCTCATTGACAGAAATGCATTCATCTTGGAAAGACTTTCTGCAGCCCCAACTTCCTATTACAACAACAGACTGAGAGCACTGTGTTGGTAAATAGTTTCAAGGGGAAAATTGCAGCTAAAATTAGCCATGATGATATTACAGGCATCACTGAAAAAAAAAGCCCAGATGAAAAAAGTTTATAACATGAGACAGGTTCAATTAGATATTCAGTTCATTTAAGTAGTTCAGTTGGACAATTATAGAAAGCTACAATTCCATTACATAACCACGAAGCAATGTCCTCATGAAGTTCTATTTGTGCATCACTGTATCTGTCCAGGATCTCTAAATCTCTTTGCAGTCCACTTGTCAAGTCTATCCCTACTCTTGCATAGGATTCTCTCATTCTCTGGCTGTAACCTAGCATATGTTACCCATGTTACATAGTACAATTTGTCCATGCCCCAAACATTTGTCCATGCCTCAAACCATGTAGTTGCTTCAGGTTTTCTTCAGATCATATACCAAATGTGGTACAAACATAGATGGCCTGGACCAGAGGTTTCTGCTCATTTTATGTATATGTCACTTCATCCTCTGTGTACTTTCATTCTCATAGTAGATTTTATTCTCCCTCTGCTCATCTGCTTCTCTCTACTGAAGAGCGTGGCAAACTATAGCTTACAGTCAAGCAAAGGGGTTCCCTCAAACTCAAACATGTGCTGTTCTGTAAGATAATATCATCCACTAACTTTTTTTCCCCCGTGTGCTGCAGTTTAACCCAGCAAGCCTCTGAACACCACACAGTTTTTTTGCTCACATCCCCCACTTCCCAGTAAGATGGGGGAGAGAACCAGAGGGGAAATAAAGGCAGAACACATATGTTGAGATAAAAATAATATTTAGTAAGTCAGTGAAGGAAGAGAAAAAAACAGTAATTATAATGATATATAGATATGTATTTATATATAAAACAAGGGATGCACAAAGCAATTGCTCACCACCCACCAACCAACCAGTCCTCAACAACAGCTGCCCGCCCCAGCCAACTCCCCTCAGTTTTATATTTCTTTCACATGATGTCATACGGTATGGAATATCCCTTTGGCCAGTTTAGGTCAGCAATCCTGGTTCTGCCCCCTCCCAGCTCCTTGTGCTCCTCAGTCCCCTTCCTGGCAGGACAGTACGAGAAGCTGAAAAGCTGAAATGTCCTTGGCTCTGTATAGCACTGCTCAGCAACAGCTAAAACATTGGTGGGCTATCAACATTGTTTTTGTCCTAAAGCCAAAACAGCATCACACCAGACACCATGAAGAAAATCAAGTGTGTCACAGCTGAAACCAAGGGGTATGGCGAAAGCTGGTAATCTTCTCCTTACCGCAATTTAAAATATATTTTTATATATCTATAAAGTTGGAGTTTACCTGTGTACTAGCTTGGCTGGGTATAAGCAAGACATCTGTTGACTTGAAAAGTGATTGCATCAGGAAGAAATATGAATTTTTCCATTGCAAGTCTGTGTAAAATATTCATAAAGTCCTTTCTTGAAATTAAATAATACTCAGCCTCACAGCACTAACCACTGTTGTGACATTCCTAAGGAAGCTGAAAGACAGTTCAAAAGGCAGCCTACCCTTGCACTGACAGAAAGGTCAAATTCAGTGCAGCTTTCTCCAGAAAATACAACGTTCCAAGATGACCTACTAAACTGCATGGTCACCAGTGTTCCTAGACACCAGTAAGGGCTTACAGGATGAGCAGATGCAAGACAGTCACAAGGAAGCACCCCAGCAGAGCTTCCCTGTTTCCAGCCCTCTCCCATTCGTACTGAGATGACATGGGTTCCTCCTTTGGCTCCGGACAACAGTTGGATATGAAACATGCCAGCAGCCCCAGAGTAAGCTACCCTTCGACACAGTTTCCACCCAGGGATGTTTCCAGCCCCTGAAGATCCACATCACCAAGCAGGAACTAGAAGTTTTCCAGGCAGTAAGCCAAGAAAAGGAGAGATGGGAAGTCCTCACCTAAATTTGAGATGCTGGATGTAAATTTCAGCCCAAGGAAGAGTATGGGAGTCCCCAGGGACACAAATGGCAATCACTCATTCACTTATCATTCAGACAGACTGCTTAAAAGCACAAGGGAAAGCCTGAGCCTTTGTGGCCACATACAACCAGTGCTCACAGATCACCCAATGACACCAAAGCCTTTGCTGGTGGCCCCACACCCTTTATCTCAGTCATTCATTCATGAGTAAGATGTTTGCAAATGTTCTTTCTGAAGAAGGGTTTTACCCATTTAACAGAAAGATGCTCCTACTATCTACAGCCGTTAAAATCATAGAATCATAGGATCGCTAAGGTTGGAAAAGACCCACAGGATCATCCAGTCCAACCATTCATTCGCCCTTCACCAATGGTTCTCTCTAAATCATGTCCCTCAACACAATGTCCAAATGCTCTTTGAACACCACCAGGGTCGGTGAGTCCACAACCTATCTGGGCAGCCCATTGCAGTGCATGACCACCCTTTTAGAGAAGCAGTATTTCCTAACGTCCAGCCTGAACCACCCCTGGCGCATCTTGAAGCCATTCCCTGTAATCCTACCAATAGTAACACGAGAGAAGACGCCGACACCCAGCTCACAAAAACCTTCCTTCAGGTAGTTACAGAGCGCCCAAGCTAGATTGGCAGCCTGCCCACAAGTTGCCAGGCAAAGCACTTTTGCCGGCTTCAAAAAGCCACCGGAAGAGCCTTTCATCGGCGCTTCTTGCTTCAGATGCCTTCCCCAGTGCAGCCTCACCTGCTCCAAAGCTCTTCTTCACAGAGAGAGCTTGCTCCTATTGCTAAGAGTCAAGAAATAAGGATAGCAACTCTCTGAAGACTAGCGTGACTTTTATTAAGTTATCTTCTTAACAATCTGAAAGACCTCAGGCTGAAACAGTACGATGCAAATGATGGTCTTAGGGCTGAGATTCAGTTCTCTGTTGGTACGTCAGCAACAAATCCATAACAATGACAGCAGCGTTTAGGTGCTGGCAGGTTTCGGTTCTGCTGTCCCCTCTTCTGCAGGCTTGAAGCTGGCCCTGGTGTTGGTCCTGCAGCTGCTCCAGCTTCCATCCAGACTCTGGGAAGAGCTGGGGAGGCTATGCAATACTCAGAAGGCCTCTTGGCCTTGCTCTTCCACCAGCATTTCCCCTCCTCTGTTGGAAAGATGGTCTCCTGCACGATCATCCCTTCCGCTGGTGGCTGCGTGCAGGAAGAGGTTACAGGAGGCCGCTCTTCAGTTCTTAGTCTTGGGCCGTTTGAGGGACACCAGGAGCTGCCGGTACAGCCTTTCCATAGTGAGCGCGTCCGATTTCTCTGCGCCTCTCTTGTCACTGACGCCAGAGGTGGAGGGCTGGCAGGTTTCAGTTTTGCCGTCTGCCTTGTTCTCCAGGCTCAAAGCCAGTCCACGTGATGGCCTTGCCGCAGCTCCTGCTTGCTTGGGCCCTCTGGGAGGTGCTGGGGGGCGCATAGGCCAAATAGGCCTCCTGGTCTTGTATTCCCACCAGCGTTTTCTCTCCTCGGTTTGAACGAGGCCCTCCTGAAAGACCATCCCTTTCACTGGTGGCTTTGTGCACTTGAAGATCTCAGGTGGCAGGTCTTGAACTCCACTGCCTAGCCTTGAACGCTGACCGAGCGTCCGGGGGGTCCCACGTGCCACCAGAACCTGCGGGCGCTGGTCCTGCCTGGGAAGCCTGCCGGGTTTCCCCGCAGAGCTGACGGTACCAGTGGCAGAGTCCACGTGGAGAGAGGGGCGCAGACTGCGCTGCAACAAAGGCCGGGTCTTTCCAGGCTGCATGAGACGGGGCAGGATGGGACTGCCCTGCCACGGTGATGCTTGCTGCTGGGAGCAACCTGGCCTGCACAGGGGGCTCCCGCGCCTGCCTGCCCGCCTCTCAGCACCTGTAAAACAGGGAGCGGGCCTGAGCCACAGAAGGTTACGGGGCACCGGCGATCTTCCGGGCCCACCTGGCCTGGCTGCTACATGACAGAGGCTGGCATGAAGCTTGGCTTCTCCCAGAGGGCCGGCCCTGCCTGGCAATGTGCCAGGCTGACTCTCAGGGGACTCACCTGACTTCGATGCTTCCACCCACTGCCACCATCTCCACCATTGCCGGCGCCGCTCAGAACCCTACGGGCACACAAATGCGGCACAGTGACAGGACGTGCGAGGCAGCCCAAATTCCCCCGCCCCCCTACCCAAAGCCCCGAGTCACCTAGCCTCAAGTGACTCCCATCCTCAAATTTCCCTACCTGTCGGCACCAGGAAGTGGTGAGCAGAGACAGCCCAGCCACCAGGAGCAGGAGGCTGGGGATAAGGAGAACGCTGTCGACAACCATCGCTCAAAGCCGGTCACGACCGCACTGGGAGGGACAAAGTGCTGGCCGCTGGCTTACATGGGCAGAGCCATGACATCATAGTCCGGCGGGTGGGGAGAACTCTGTGAGGTCACAGCCCATATGGAAGCAGGCTGGCAGTAGCCCCCGGCATGGGGATGGGAGGAGTTACGGACATAACTTGAGTATCATCAAAAAATACATCACATTGGAGCTTTGGCAACAAGTGAACACATGTACCACTTTGGGGACCATCCCTGAGATGCGCTGCTGCCATCCTTACCTCACGTGCCTGAGCTGGGCACGAGTTAGGATGGGAAAACGGTTTTTGTTTGCTATTAGTTCTCACTACCCCAGTTCTTTTTTCATGGGTAATTAAACGAATCTTCTTCAAACTGAAACCGCTTTGTGCAGCACTGTACCTGGTGTGTGACCTCCCTCTCCTTAGCTGACTTCTTCCACCATATCATTCACCCCACCATAGCGAGGAGGGTAAGCAATAGAGCAGGTTGCGGGTGGGGGGGGGAAGCAGTCAAGGTCAGTGCCCCCACAGCTTCAGGATTCTGATAAGCTAGCATTCCAGGCACTGGTATAGTTGCTCCTTTCTGAGCAATGCAGACCTAGGCTCCTCAGGACAGCCTCCAGCAGTATGGACAGAGACAAAGGCGGCATTTAGTAACTCCGCCTTCTCTGTAGCTTCTCTTACCAGGGCACCCACCTCATTCATCAGTGGGCCTACATCGCCTCCAGTGTTAGTTTTGCCTGCAGTGTAGTTGAAGAAGCCCTTTCCGTTGTCCTTGACCGCTCTTGCCACGTTAAACTCTAAGGAGGCCTTAACCTTCCTAGTTCATAGAACCCTGGAATCACCAAGGTTGGAAAAGACCCACAGGATCACCCAGACCAACCGTCCACCCTTCCATCACCAATGGTTCTCACTAAGCCATGTCCCTCAACACAACTTCCAAACATTCCGTGAACACCTCCAGGGTCGGTGAGTCCTCCACCTCCCTGGGCAGCCCATTCCAGTGCCTGACCACCCTTTCAGGGAAGCGGTATTTCCCAACATCCAGCCTGAACCTCCCCTGGCGCAGCTTGAAGCCGTTCCCTCTAGTCCTGTATCTGGTTACACGAGAGAAGAGGCCGACCCCCAGCTCACTACAACCTCCCTTCAGGTAGTTACAGAGAGCAAGAAGGTCTCCCCTGAGCCTCCTCTTCTCCAGACTGAACGATCCCAGCTCCCTCAGCCGCTCCCCGTAGGCCTGTGCTCCAGACCCCTCACCAGCTTTGTTGCCCTTCTTTGAACACGCTCCAGGGCCTCAACGTCTTACTTGCAGTGAGGGGCCCAAAACCGGACACAGTACTCGAGGTGCGGCCTCACCAGGGCTGAGTACAGGGGGACAATTACTTCTCTGTTCCCGCTGGCAACACTGCATCTGATGCAAGCCAGGATGCCCTTGGCCTTCTTGGCCACCTGGGCACACTGCTGGCCCGTGTTCGGTCAAGCATCAACCAATACCCCCAGGTCCATTTCCTCTACGCAGTCTTCCAGCCACACTGCCCCAGGCCTGTAGCATTGGCCACAACAACCGCAGGCAAAGTGCAGGACCCGGCAAGTCTTATATTCCTCCCAGGTGGCCAGCCCCACCTTCCATGACCTGTAGGCTCTCCTCTTCCACTTGAGTCTGCCCAGCAGTTCCCTGTTTAACCGTGCAGGTCTCCTGGTTCCCTTTCTTGACTTCCTACCTGTTTGGGATGCTCTGATCGTGAGCTCAGAGGAGGCAGTCCTTGAATGCTAACCAACTATCTTGGGCCCCTTTACCTTCAAGTACCCTGTCCCATGGGATTTCCCCTAGCAATTGATAGAAAAGGACCGAGTTGGCCCTGCTGAAGTCCGGGCTTGCGATTCTGCTTGTTTTTCTCATCCTGCCACACGAGATCCTGAACTCCATCATCTCGTCACTGCAACCAAGGCTGCCCTCAACCTTCACCACTTCAACCGGACCCTCCTTGTTACTGAGAACAAGATCCAGCAGTGCTCCTCACCTACTTGCCTCATCCACCATTTGCAAGTTATCGTCAGTGCACTGGAGGAACCTCTTGGACGGCTTGCGGATGGCTGGCTGAGTAGACCTTCCGGCAAATATCAGAGTAGTCAAAATTGCCCAAGATAACCAGGGCCAGTCACTGCGAGGCTGCTATCAGCTGCCTGTAGAAGGCCTCGTCGGCTTCCCAGGGACCTGTAACAGACAACCACAACAGCGCCACGCGTGCCAGCCTGCCCCTTAGTTCCCACCCACAAACTCTCAACCCGCTCCTCCTCCACCCCTGGACAGTACTCTACACGTTCTAGTCGCTCTCTCACATGAAGAGCAACGCCACCACCTCACCTTGCTGGCCTGTCTTTCCTGAGAAGGACATAGCCATCCACGTCCACATCCCGGTCATGTGATCTGTCCCACCAGGTCTCCGTAATTGCCCCCAGATCTTTACCTCCTGCCTGAACACGGATTTCTAACTCCTCCTGCTTACTCCCCATGCTGCGTGCATTGGTGTACAGGCATTTCAGGGAGCAAGCTGAGCACACCCATTTCACCCTAGGGGGGTGGGAGGCCACCCGGCCTTCATCAGTACTTGAGCGCTGCCGCACCAGTGCAAGTCCAGCTACAACCCCATCCCCCTTCAAATCTACTGTAAAGCTCTCGGAATGAGCCCTGCTAATTCCTCTCCCAGAACCCTTTTGCCACTGTGAGATAAACGCTTCCCATGCATTACGCTCAGGTCTGGAGTCTTTCTTACAAGACCAGCCGCTAGCAAAGAACCCAAGGTCCTGCCTGTAGCACCAGTCTCATAGCCAGGCATCTGTGTATTGGCAGCGGCTCAACGCCCTGCCGGACAGGCTGCAGCCAGCAAGGTGCACACACCAGCACCGGGTGCTCACCCTGCGTGCTCTGTGGGTGGCAGCTAGCTGCTGCCCTCCCTGAGGCTACTTACGGCCCGCTAGCCTGGTCCAGGATGGGCAGTGTCGGCTGCGCCCAAGCTAGATCGGCAGCCCGCCCACAAGCTGCCAGCCCCCCGGCACAGGCAAAGCACTTTTGCCGGCTTCAAAAAGCCACCGGAAGAGCCTTTCATCGGCGCTTCTTGCTTCAGATGCCTTCCCCAGTGTAGCCTCACCTGCTCCAAAGCTCTTCTTCACAGAGAGAGCTTGCTCCTATTGCTAAGAGTCAAGAAATAAGGATAGCAACTCTCTGAAGACTAGCGTGACTTTTATTAAGTTATCTTCTTAACAATCTGAAAGACCTCAGGCTGAAACAGTACGATGCAAATGATGGTCTTAGGGCTGAGATTCAGTTCTCTGTTGGTACGTCAGCAACAAATCCATAACAATGACAGCAGCGTTTAGGTGCTGGCAGGTTTCGGTTCTGCTGTCCCCTCTTCTGCAGGCTTGAAGCTGGCCCTGGTGTTGGTCCTGCAGCTGCTCCAGCTTCCATCCAGACTCTGGGAAGAGCTGGGGAGGCTATGCAATACTCAGAAGGCCTCTTGGCCTTGCTCTTCCACCAGCATTTCCCCTCCTCTGTTGGAAAGATGGTCTCCTGCACGATCATCCCTTCCGCTGGTGGCTGCGTGCAGGAAGAGGTTACAGGAGGCCGCTCTTCAGTTCTTAGTCTTGGGCCGTTTGAGGGACACCAGGAGCTGCCGGTACAGCCTTTCCATAGTGAGCGCGTCCGATTTCTCTGCGCCTCTCTTGTCACTGACGCCAGAGGTGGAGGGCTGGCAGGTTTCAGTTTTGCCGTCTGCCTTGTTCTCCAGGCTCAAAGCCGGTCCACGTGATGGCCTTGCCGCAGCTCCTGCTTGCTTGGGCCCTCTGGGAGGTGCTGGGGGGCGCATAGGCCAAATAGGCCTCCTGGTCTTGTATTCCCACCAGCGTTTTCTCTCCTCGGTTTGAACGAGGCCCTCCTGAAAGACCATCCCTTTCACTGGTGGCTTTGTGCACTTGAAGATCTCAGGTGGCAGGTCTTGAACTCCACTGCCTAGCCTTGAACGCTGACCGAGCGTCCGGGAGGTCCCACGTGCCACCAGAACCTGCGGGCGCTGGTCCTGCCTGGGAAGCCTGCCGGGTTTCCCCGCAGAGCTGACGGTACCAGTGGCAGAGTCCACGTGGAGAGAGGGGCGCAGACTGCGCTGCAACAAAGGCCGGGTCTTTCCAGGCTGCATGAGACGGGGCAGGATGGGACTGCCCTGCCACGGTGATGCTTGCTGCTG